>NC_142650.1:34877500-35502500 GCF_055504915.1 Nelumbo nucifera
TTTCCTATTGAACATCATTTTCTAACAAAATCATTTGTTTTTATGTATCAACCAAAGGACAGCCTTTAACTTGGCTAGCTCCGTTGCCAAATTGACTCTCCAGCATTAGGGATGTCAATGGGTTGGATCCATTCGACCAAACCGAACCAGTTATTTTAGTTCTAGTTATGTGGTTTTGTCCTGATTAATAATTAGACCGGAACCGGCTCTTGCTGTTCCAAAGTAATTTAGACCAGAAAAAAAAAGAGATTAGTAATTGAACCTAGGTCTAATTCAGCTACTGTCAAGTATCTATCTCCGAGCAGAAACACGGTTCAGTCCACTGAATTCCAGGCTCTCTGTGTAATTTGCAACTTTACATCAGTGCCCCATAGCACATCCCAACCATATATTGGTAATATCTTTTAATGACAAGTACGGAAAATATTTTCAATGAGATGTGCATGTGGAGCGCTGATGTGAGTGAATCCAATGTACCTGCTTTGTCTCGTCCTTTCCCTCCCAACACAGCCACACCTACCATGCACTAACAGAGCATGCTAACATCAATTAAAAATAAAAACAAAAGATCCACAGTTAATTCTAATACTCTTTCTTCTCTACCTGATAGATTACTGATGCTAATGCTTGAAAGGGGTATTGAAATCTCGGCCACTGTAATCTTATGAAAAGGTGAGGTTATTTTGTCCACCTCTCCCAAGACTCTTAGTTGAGACCAAACATTGGGTAATGGCCTTTCTGTCTGTCTCTTGTATTCATCCTCTGGTAAAATTGTCCTTCAATGAAGTAGAAACATAAAGAAACAGCCAGAAGATAGAATGGTAAATTGTTATACTCTCTTGACCATCACATCACAATGGGATTAAGGGGTGGGGTGTGGGGACAGAGCAGGGGGTGCATGCATGTGAGTTGCAGTGCTGTTAGGGAGAGCCTGCACTTATGTGGATTTGATCCTCCATTTGAGGAACGCTGAGTGAGCATCTCGGCTACTGAGTCATTTGCCCTTGACGGCCATGAAACAATAAGGGATCGCTAACAAACAGATGGAACTGCGATGGAAATAGGTATTTTACCAAGGTGCTCTTAAAATAAAAGTATTAGTTTTGACCACAAAATATTTTATTCCAAAGTTGATAAAAGGACCCTCATTATGATTTTTCCATTGCAATTTTTATCTTATATTGTCAAACCTGTGTTAAAATTTTTCATTTCCAATTTATTGCCGTTGCAGAAAAAACCCTAAGAAAACAGATTTGAAATGGTATTCAAGCGAAAATAAAACAGAGATAAAGGGAAAACAAGCATAGAAAATACATAGATTTACGTGATTCGGCTTATAGCCTATGTCCACGGGCTAAGGGGAAACAAAAATCCACTATGTAGTAGGTAATGGAGAAGAAATACAGAGTTGTGATCTCACAGAAAACCCTAAGCCCCAAATACACCCAATGCCTCACTCCTCTCTTACAAGACTCAGACTTCTGTATACAAGAGAAAAAACCCTCAAAATACATAATTCTTCGTATTCGGTTCGGACCTATAAGATGAATATGGGTCGGATCCATACTGCCCTATGCAATCACCACAAACCACTATGAAATTTTGCCTTTGGATTTTTCTTAAATTAAGTCGAAGCGGATTCATGAAATGGGTCACTACAAAGAATTCAAGGCACAAACATAACAATTGCTACGGTGAAGAAGTTTGTTCTTTGAAAATTAGTAAGAATTAGAAATAGACATGTTTATGGGCCAGGTTTTGGGCCTAACTTTACTTCGGGCTCGGTCTTCAAACTGAGCCCATTCAAATTTTGGAAAAAAACAAACCTAAGTCCAACTCATGAACATGTCTAATTAGAAATGGTGATATTTTTGTCTACATAATATACACAAGGGTTTGATTATATTATCAAAAAAACTTGTAACCAATCAATTAGTATCACAAAAATGATAACCTCAACCTCTAATGATATTCATCAAAATTTACAGCGGTTTTCATTGGTTAAAGCTCTTCTTGTATTATGTCTTTGCATAATAGATTTATCTTGTACAAAATAAACGGTGCATGGACTTTTGAATAGTTTATAGGATAAACTTAACCCCAGAACACTGACTGGATGTTAGTGGAGGGGTGGAAGTAATTAATCCCAGAATATGTTAGTATTTGACTCGAACCTAAGAGAAGATGTAAGTGATTTATCAAAAATTAGATTATTGGGTAATAAACAGAAATTATTGTGAGTTAAATCTATGATCATGGATCATTCCCGTCAAACAATTATTCTCGAACATGTAAAACAATCTTAAGGCACTTATTTCTTCAGCATCACATTGTAAGTTTTATTTGTAAACCAAATTGCTTGTTTCATTGTCGAGACATTTTCTTTGTTATGGAATTAATTCAGGCCAAAAAACGCACATGGTTCTCTTGTATGTGTTTGGTTTTATTGGAGTTTATTGAAAATATGATGTTATATCAGCGCCACATAGGTATTGGCATTCATTGTACATGAAACAAAATGAAACAACTGTTTGATAAACGATAAAAAATTGAAATGCTTTGATTTTTGTGCATGAGGCATTTGGAGAAATACCAAAATGTTTGTGGGTATTAATCCTTCCTTTAACGATCTCTGTTAACTGATGAACCCATGTTAAACTTACCATTAACAATCTCTATTTGTGTTGTTATTGGTCCTTCCTTTTTGTGATGATTTAACGCTAAAATGTTTGTGGGTATTCAGGCACTACCCACTTTGATATTTATCCCTTTCAGACAAGGTTTCCTTACCTTTTCCTTCAAACAAAACATAGGTTAAAGGAGTTTTGGTGGTTAGAAATTTACAGAAAACGTATTTCTGGGTAGAGCGGATGTGCCTTGATCAAATTTGTACTCTAAAAGAGAACTAATTTCTGGTCTCCTAGCTTTTAAACCAATCAACTTGCATTACTGGTGCAGTAAGTGGTCCTCTATGCTTTTAAACCTAATTGATCGATTCCTATGCTTTGAAAAAACATGTCTCTCATTTTGAAGCAATGATCTCTTTTGAAGTTGATAACAAGTACCGCACCAATGAAGTACTTTATAGTAAAACATAGTACAAAACATGGGTAAAGAAATTATGCCTTTTTTCTAATTTTCTATTCTATGCCTTAAATCTATGTTGTTGGATTAGAATAATATTGTGCATCAAATCCACAAGCGTTGCATGGGATAATGTCAGAGACAATAAATCACCAAGGAGAAATGCCACATTGCCAAATGCATATTTGGGAAAAACATTTTTTCTTGTTAATGTGACATGAAACATAACCAAATGTGTTTTCATGTTTGACCATTAGGTTATTTTCTAAGAAATGAATCCCTTGTGAAACGCACCGGTGCCAAACACCCAATCTCAAAGTATTGAATGTATCAGTGACCATGAAAATTGATATATGCATCATATACATATAGTATGCACCTAATTTTGTGATACTTTAAACCTCAATTCAAATTAGATAATCAAACTTGTCAACGCAAAAAGACATCATATGTCTCAGGGTGAGGATTGTGACGGCTAAGTCAGCAGAAGTGATTGAAAGGCAGGGTCTTAAGGTGAGATAAGAGCAAGACTAGAAATGAGAATCAGAGAGCATAAGATAGTTGTGAGTGGCTCCCCGCCCTTATTCATAGGTGAGGGAGGTCCCTTTATTATTGGCTATGTTATAGCTCCTTATAATGGTTCCACATTATCAAGATGGTGACCACGTGACCGAGTGTTACTCTGGCATTAACGAGCCTAAGAGCTTGATCGAGGTCATAACATCTTCAAGGTTGGGGACAAAATATCAGGGATGCCCCTTGAGGTCTACGAAGTGATGAGCTTGCCCTCCCAGTGTGCCACATGTCCCTTGGGATAGGACTTGTAATTATAATAATATCACATGTCCCTCACTTGTAAGGACGAGGCACGAGATGAAAGTCGTTAACATGGCTTGAGTTTGATTTTGGACAAAGGAATAGGCCTCATCGCTTTAGTGCGAAGTTCTATGTGGTTTTGTCCATTGATGAAGGTTGTGGTTTAGGATAGTTGAGTTCACTAAGTGAAATGCTAACTTAGGAACCATGCATAGTCTCTAGCAAGGCATCGTTTTGGCTCCCGATACATGCACCATGTAGTGCACGTCGGTGCGGGAAGCCGAACTGGTGCAATCATGGCCATTGAGAAAAATCAAACCTAGCTATTGATTTTCTATAAAAGGGGAGGCTAAGAGGTTGAAAGTCTCACCATTTGCTATTGTGCATTAGTCATACCTTGGCTTGATCTCAATGCTTTCTTTCTAAAATATCCGTTTTCTTCAATCTTTGGTAAGTCTCCATCCTTGTCATTATGTCTTCAAATTTAGACTCAGAGGTCTACAAAATCCTAGACTGGGATATCCTTAGTGTCACTTGGTCCACCTCTCGTGAGACTGGGTTCGATATTGAGAGCTTAGCTTGGGCTTTGGAGGTCAAGGTCTTGTGAAGTAGGTCTAAGATAACTTAGCCTGAATAGAATGAATCTTCTAGTTCAATTGATGTCGTAGAGGTAGGCAAGGAGACAATGACTGAGTGTGATGGAGCTTCTAGCCAGGATTTAGAAGAAATAGAGGTGATTAAGGAGCTAGAGGCCGTTCTTGTGACAACCACGCCTGTTCCTTGGAAGGGGATAAGGTTTGAGTTGGTATGCAACACCAGTCTTGCCGATGTAGAAAGGTTGCATTGGGAGTGTGTTATTTTGGATCACATTGTGACCACGGTTCCTAAGGTCGATGAAAGGCCATGGACAACCGATGAGGAGGATATTTGTGTTCATGAGCATTAGCTTTAGGTTGAGCTCCATTTGCCTTTGCATCCCTGATTCCCAAGATATTTAACTACTGAAGGATTGCCGTCAGTCAATTGGCCCCAAATGTTGTTAGGCTTATGATTAGAGCCATTTCTACTGCTTGCCAACGAGGCATCCAACTTACTTTGGACCTATAGAATTTTCTTTTCCTTAGAGCCCACCCATCGGGCAAAGGGTGAAAGTATTTCATGGATCGGACTAGGATGAAGATCTTGCATAGGTCCCTATCTTTTGTGCATCATTGGAACAGTAAATATTTCTTTGTGTCTTATGCCAATGAGGTACTCAAGTTGATATGTCATGGGTCCTAATGCCTTAGATACCATATAAGGTCCTTCCTAGTTAGGCGAAAACTTTTTTGAACTGGGATTGGGAACAATGACTTTTTTTTTTTTTTAAGATGAAGTCACATTTTTTGAAACCGAATCCCTTGGACCTAGGAATTGTAGTATTGAGCAGCTCTCTATTGATAGTTTGCCACTTTGATCTGTGCTTGTTCTCAAACTTCTTCTAATAAGTACAAATTGCCTCTATGCTTCTCATTGTTCTCTGATTCATTGTAAGTATCCATCCTTAAGGTTAGCTAGTCAATCTTTGCTAGAATGACAACCTCAATGCCAAAGGCAAGGTTGGAGGGTGTTTCACTAGTAGCAGTTTGAGTTGTTGTCTTGTAAGCCCAAAGTATATTAGGGAGTTCTTCAACCCATAAGCCTTTAGCTCAATCAAGTTTAGTCTTCAACCTGTACAATATGATTCTATTATTCACCTCATTCTGGCCATTGGTTTGTGGGTAGCCGATTGAGGTGAACCGCTATTCTACTATGAGGTTTGCATAGAAGCCCATGAACTTTGAGTCATTAAATTGACAGTTGTTATTTGTAATTAAAGTGTAAGGGGGGCCAAAGTAGCAGATGATGCTCTTCTAGAAGAAGCTTTAAATGTTTATAGTTGTGATTTGTGTCAAAGATTTGACTTTAACCCACTTTGTGAAGTAATCAATGACCACAATCAACAACTTTCTTTGACTCAAGGTAGGGGAAATGGCCCTAAGATATCAACCCCCATTATGCAAAAGACCATGGAATACTAATGGAAGTAAGGGAGCTTGTAGGCTGATGTGGTACATTGGCGTACCTTTAACATTAATCCTTGCTTGGTTTGGAACTTGTGGGTTAGGTACTTGTCCTCCAAATGACTGTTGTAGAGGTCTTCATTTATTTCCTTGAGGACATAGTCTCTTTTATTGGGTTTCAAGCTCCTTAGATATAACAAGGTAGATAATATTCTATATAGCTTGTCTTCTAACAATGCACATCGAACTAACTGACTTACAATCCTATGAGCTTCATCTTTGTTCTTGGGAATGTGGCCGTGGCATAAGTACTATAAGATTGGATTCACCTAGCTTGGTTTGGAACTAGAAAAGGCAAACTAGCTTGTCCATTGTTTTAATATTGGGACAGAGTGGTTCTTCTATGAGTTCCAACCTACCAAGATTTGATCCTATTAAGCTTCCTAACTTCATTAAGGCATCAACTTGAGTGTTCTCCAACCATTGGATCCATTAAAGAGTGAAGTTCTAGAAATGTGTAACTAGTTCTCTGAACTTGTTGAGGTACTTGGACATTACTAGTTCTCTAGCCTTATACTACCAGTTAACTTGGTTGACAACTAATTGTGAGTCATTGAAGGCTTTGACTCGCTCCGACCTAAACTCTTTAAATAAAGAGAGATTAGCTAGAACAACCTCATATTTGGCTTCATTGTTAAAGGCTAGGAAGTTTCCAAAGTGCATATTCTAAGGTCGAATTGTTTAGGCTTAAGAGGATGAGGTCTATTCCACTCTATTTCAGATTTGAGGACCCATCTGCATCCAAAGTCTAGGTAGGTTAGAGTTCTAGCATTTGAGTGTTGCTACCGCCAAAGCTATACACGATGGTAAAGTCTACCAATGCTTAAGCTTTAGTGGAGGGCCTTGGCCTGTATGTGATATCAAACTCTTCACGCTCAATATTCCACTTCGTTAACTAACCCGAGGTCTCCGACTTTTATAAGATCTACTTAAAGGGTTAGTTGATTAAGATAACTATAGTATGAGCTTGGAAGTAAGGTCACAACTTCCATGCCAAGGTCACTAGTGCAAATGCTATCTTATACATTTTTTGGTGTTGTGAAGAACCTTTCTGGCATAATACACTAGCTTTTACCATTGACATCTTCTCGAACCAAAACCAAGTTGACTGCTTTGTCTTCTGTTGGTTAGTATATGTACACTTTTCTTTACTTAACAATGTGATGGGCCAAACATGTCTTTAGCTCTTTGAAGGTCTTCTAACATTTTTTTGTCCACTTGGAATCCTTTATCTTCTTAATTGCTTGAAAGAAAGGCAAGCACTGAGTCACTACTTGAGACATGAACCTACTGAAGGCTTTTATTCGGCCTTAGGGTTTCCTTAATGCATCACCATGAAGTCGAGGAACTTACCCAAGGTCACACTAAAAACACACTTGGTTGAATTTAACTTTATATGGTATCTTTGTAGGATGCCAATGACCTTGTTGTGGTTGGTAATGTGTTGGTCAACTCAAAGGGTCTTCACGATATGTCATCAATGTATGTTGCAACATTGTGGCCGATGTGATCCTTGAAAATCTTGTTGACCAATCTCTAGTAAGTGTCTTTAGCGTTTTTTAACCAAAATGGCATCACCTTGTAGTAGTACTTATTGGCTGGCTTGGAGGCCCACCTAGAAGCTTGGTCTTTTTGGACCAAGTCCTTCAAGTACCCCTTTCTTATGAGGATTTCTATCTCATTCTTCAATTCTCGACATTTGTTCGCGTCATGGTTGGCATCATTATTGTACTTGTCGTACATGTCTTGATTTTTTTTCTAGGCAATTTTCTTCATTTTTCGTTGTCTACCACATCTACTTCTGCTTTCTGACTTACATGAGGATGTGGCTTTAGGAGGCACTGAGGGGAGTGTAACTATCATAGGATGGCGGAGCCTGATTAGATGACTTGTCCTTCATGCCTTGTAAGATGCTCGGCCTTGGTTCGTCTCTATCTTTCCTCTTCTTATTTGCTCCATTAATTAATTGTTCTTAACTAACATGGGCTTAAAGTGCAAGAGGGGAATCATGCCTTGAGGGCGAGCAATTTCCCATTCTTGAGTTTGTCTTGCTGGTGGGCTATAATAATTCAAAATGACGATTTAGATGATTGTCATTCCCATAAATAATGTCAATTGATGCTATTAAAGATTATAGCATGGATAATTGGTGAACTTGTGAGATGATTTATTTGGCCGAGGGTCCCACCTATCAACACAAAACGGTGTTAAAGGCCCTAGGGGCAAGGACTTCAGTGGAGGTGAGACAAGAACAAAAGTAGAAATGAGAATCAAAGAGGGTAAGAGAGTTACCGATGGATCGTTGACCCTAGTTATAGGCATGGTCCCATTATTGGTTGTGTTACATACATGCTCCTTATAGTTCCGCACGTCGGACTGCCCTAAACGCCCAAGGTCATTAAGACAGTGACCACGAGGCCGGACATTACTGTGTCATTAATGAGCTTGAGAGCTCGGCCGAGGTTGTAATGTCTCTGAGAGGTGCTTGCCATTAAGGCCTATGAAGTATGAAGTGACAAGGTTGCCCTCCGGGTGTACCACATGTCCATCGGGGATAGGATGGATAATTACGGTAATATCAAGTCAAGTTTTTGAACATTACTTGAAAATAATTTCAAATTCCACTTTGAAAAATGTCTTACTAGTTGAACCAATACTCCTTGAATAAAGTCACTTGTTTGTACCATGGGGATTGGGGAGGGATGTTATTGCTATTCCCGATTGTCCATCAGATACGTGACCCATGAATCAGTCACATGTTTAATCCCACAAGAAGGAGGGATGCAATGCAATGCAACTTGAGTCCGATTGGGTTGGGAATTTATTAAGTTTTCGATAGGCCTGAACCCTAACTTTTTTAGTGCAATGCAGTTGAAATTTTCTAACTTGGGCAACCTGACTTGCAACCCTACCCACAAGTCCATATCATCCAACCTAACCTTCATATTTGTGGGTTTTGCAACTAGTTACCGTGTTTTGATAGTGTCTTTTGGTTTAAATGTGCTTCTTAAAAAGCACTTTTTGGTGTTTGACTGACCACTAACTATTTTTAAAATTGCTTATTGTAAACGTAAAAAGTTGAATGGAGTTTTATTTATGCTTTTAGAAACGATTTTTTTAGTGCAAAAAGGCAAATGTGAGATCTAAATGGAGTTTTATTTCTACTTTTTCAAATGATTTCTTAATGCAAAATGCATGTTTTTAACTTTTACACCAAATGATTATTTAATTGACTTTTGGCTTCTCGAATGCAAAAAGCACAAAAAACCCATTGCAATGAAGTTTTGGGTGTTTATTAAAGATGATAGTTACATATAAAAAGTAATGAAGTTTACTAAACAGAAGAGAACAAAGATGTTATTGTCCCTCCTGAAATTTTTTTTTCAAAAGGCAAACCCCAGAGAGTTGGCCAAAAGCTGCAAAAAGCAGCTTGAGATAAGAGCCCTTCAAGTACGCAGCTGGATGACAGCCATCTCTGATCCTCCTTATTTTCACCTACTATTGGCTTTTGGATTTATGTGGATTGAAATTCATGAAATCCAAAAGGCAACAGTAGGATAGCACTGTTTGTACAGTATAGAACTTACCTACAAAAGCTGGGTTTATTTTGCATACATGACAATGTATTTGGGGTCTCAATTTCTTACGGGAAGGGGGTAGTGGGATAGACTCCTTTTGAGTTACAAATAATTTGCCACGTAAGATTCTTTGATCAGCTAGGAAAGTCAATATAAAACACGTGGTTGGATAATGGAAATCTAATGGCTAATGATGTGCCAAGTATACAATAGGGTCATGTACTAGGACACCCCTATTATGATTTCACGTAAATACTAAGACCTATATCCTATAGTTTGTAGATATTATTAAGACGCCCCCTCTATTTCCCAACCATTTATCCAATGCACCTTTTATTGAGAATTGTTTGTATAAATGTTTGCAAAATGTTTGTTTTTTGTTTAATTTCAAAATATCCGTAAAATGTCTCATATCATCAACTCTCCATCCCATATTATTTTATTTCAAAATAAAACAAAAAGTAAAAAAACACAAAAATAAATGAACATAATAGAAATAAAAATAAAAGTAAAATATACAATAAAAAGAAAATATTTTTATTATCGATTTTTATTTTCTATTATCTTCTGTTATTTTAATTTAATTATTTATTATTTTCTGTTAATTTCCTATTATTGTCTATCTAATTTTTATTTTTACTTTCTATTATTTCATATCAACATTTTGGTTATTCATTTTTTAATTATTTTGGCTAGACAGATATTAGAGTATAAAAATGTCATTTTACAATTCCAGAAGTGATTGTCAAGTAGAGCGGGTGTTTTAGTAAATGACCTTATATACTATAATACCATATAACTAGTGTCAGGCCCTAGCTTCGAGGGGGGTTGGCTAATTGCAAGGTTCAAAAAATAGACACGTATTGGCCTGTATAGGCTGATATGTATCGTATCAGGAGCACCCCGATACGCCCCTACAGAGGGTGTATGGGGTTTTGACCAGTTCAGGGGGTGGAGGAACATTAAACCGCCCCCTGAACCAGATTTAAAAAAAAAATAAAAAAGTAAAAAAAAATTACCAATACTGCCCAATACACCCCTATTGACTTATCAGGTGTATCGATATTTAGAACCTTGATTAATAGATATTTTACCATAACAAGTGAAAAAAGTAATTTTTTTTTTCTTAATTGTAAATTTTGAAGCTCACATCATATAAAATTTTAAAGAAAATGTAAAAAATAAATTGATGCCAAAAATAATATCTATATAATATAATATTATTGGAGAGAAAAACCATTGTAAAAAAACATATTACCTAATTACTTTATGGATATATGAAGCCACCATGAAAGTATCATACAAACCAAGTACATGTCTATCAAGTATCAACCAAGTAAACATGGATATATGAAGCTTGCACAAAATGATTTGGCATTCTTGAAATTACATTATTAATGAACACATGTCTACCAACCAAGTGAAACTACATTGGTTAGGAACACTTACGGATTGGAACCCTTAAACTTTGCGAAAAGGCCACTTTTGATCTTAAAGTTTTAAAAAGACCATTTTCACCCTTAAACTATGGTGAAAAAGCCAATTTAAGGCAAAAGCAAACGATTTTAGAGATGTCATTAACGATTCCATTAAACAAATAATAAAATAATAAGCCTGGCTGATATCGCCCTATTCAAGTCAAGAAATTGTTTGAAGAATTACATGTAGGTCTCATATAAAATTCCCACCTATTCAGTGTCATCGATAATAAAAACAAAAATAATTATTTTTATTTAATAATTAATTAATAATAATAAATATAAATAGAATTATTAATTATTAATAAAGTAAAGAATTGTTAATAAAACAAAAAAAAATTGGCTCTTTCAACTTAAGTAATTTCATTATTTTTATTAATGACTTTTTAATAAAATAATATATTATTAATAATAAATATAAATATATTTGACTGGTTCAGTTCTTCAATTTTTTATATTTATAACATATATAAATTTTTACTAATAATAAAATATAGGGAAAATTCCCAATTAGTACTATGTATTTTGGGCCTAGTGCCACTTTGGTCCCCGAACTTTAAAATGCAACAATTTAATATCTAAACTTTCAAAACATGTCAATCCAGTAGCTACCGTTAATCAATTGTTAAGTGTTATTTGAAAAGACACAAATGCCCATCTAGCGAAGAGAATCCTCTCTTAATGAGCAAACACCATTTTATCAACTTTTTAAGAGGAAATTGGAAAGAGTTATGCTATTCCCGAGGAGCATACTTACCATTTGGGTGTCTTCAAGCTAACTTGACCCCTCTGTGGTCATTAAGCCCTCGCCCTTGCCTGTTTCCAAGCAAAGCTGTAAAAGTCTTGATCTTCAGCTGGGGCTTACCATTCAATCAAATATTAATTTCCAGCTCCTCTGGATGTGAATGTGGGCTGTAAAAGTCTTGATCTTCAGATGGCGCTTGGCTTCTTCAGTGATTTCATGCATTAACCTTTCCCATGATGGTCTTTAAGATTTATAAAGGTATTCAACCAACCCATGGTTCGTTGCTAGAGTTTTGTGTAATCTATCAACAGCTATCAATCAGACAATATTGTGATCACTGAAGACACCCCATACGGCTACCCATTTACAAATCAGTGAGTAGAGACGTATACGGTTCCAGGGTTCAGCTAGCTTATAGATCATACAAAACTACAAAAGCAGGTTATGTTTATTGCACCAGAAAGAGCATATCTGTAAACAGGTTATGTTTACGACTCAGATTTCATGGAGAACACGTTCCAATATTTGTTGTCCGATTTGGCGCCAGTGGAAAAACCTTTAGCTGTTTGGAGAAAACTGCTCAGGTCCCGCTGCCGTTCATGGTATCACTCAATGGATTGGGACTTACCTTGGCTTGAAGCGTATTAGGATCCCTGAATCGGTGTTTTGGACTTCTGTTTGAAAGATAATTTTGATATTTTCAGAAGTCTTAAGTCTTATATGATGTCATGTGATACACATAACTGTCATGTATTCATACGTTTTGAAAGTTTGGGTATTGAATTGTCGTGTTTTAAAGTTTAAGGACCAAAGTGGTACTAGGCCTAAAGTACAGGTACTCATTGGGAATTTTCCCTAAATATAAATATGGTAAAATATAAAAACCTTCCTTGAAGTTTTTGACAATCATAAAAACCTCCTCTATAGTTTCATTTTAACAAATACCTACCCTGAACTTTTTAGAAACTCGACAAAATCTCCCTTTCGTCACTGTTCCAGACGGAAAACGTTAGATTGATGCACTGGTTTTTTTCCAAATACCCATTCTAACCTTTTATAAATTATTTTACATACAAAATTACTGAAATAATCCCATTTTAACTCAACAGGAAAATATATTTAAGTAATTTTGTATGTAAAATTGCTGAAATGATCGTTAAAAGAGGTTTTTGTTAAGTTAAAATGGGGTTATTTCAGTAATTTTGTATATAAAATAATTTATAAAAGGGTAGAATGGGTATTTGGAAAAAAACTGGTGCATCAATCTAACGTTTTCCATCTGGAAAAGTTCAGGGTAGGTATTTGTTAAAATGAAACTATAGGGGAGGTTTTTATGATTGTCAGAAACTTCAGGGGAGGTTTTTGTATTTTACCATATAAATAATACAACAAGTTTTTTGTTTTATTAACAATTTATTATTTTATTAATAACTTATTATTAATTAATTATTAAATAATAAATAATTATTTTGTTTCTATTCTTAGTATATGTGAATAAGTCGACCCACCTATTATTTTCCCCTTGAAATTACTTAAGTTAAAAGAAGTAGATTTTTTTTTTGTTTTATTAATAGTTATTATTAAATGAAAATAATTATTTTTATTTTTTTTCTTGGTCATATATGAACAGGTGAAAATTTTATGCAAGACCCACATGTAATTTTTCAAATAATCTTTTGACTTAAACAATTCTACATTAGTGGGGATTTATTATTTTATTATTTGTCTAATGGAATCATTAACAACCTCTCTAATGTCGTTACTTTTTGCCTTAAAATCACTTTTTAATCATAATGTGAGGGGAAAAATGATATTTTTAAAACTTCAAGGTCAAAAGTGGCCTCTTTGCAAAATTAAAGTCATTACAACCAAATGTTCCCTTAATATTTTTTTTGAATTAATTATGAACACTTGTATAGTTACTTTCCCTACTTTATTACCTTAAATTGACCTAGATATAACCTAAGTTAATTGGTTTTCACTAATGGTCGATTGGTTTCGGGTGACCAACTCCCCAACCCAACAAGGTTAATTTGGTTGGCCCAACCAACCCGCGAATACTCCTAATTTCAGCTAAACTAATAGTCTAATCTCTAATAAATAACAATACAAAAATAGATTTTGAAATAATTATTGAAAATATATTTATCACGAGAATATGATAAACAATTACTAAAAATACAATAAATATAAAATTATTATTAATAAATATCAAGTTTTCTAAAATTTATTTTCTATAATTATTAATTGATATAATTTTTTATTATTAGTACATTAGTAATTGCAATTATTATTCTATTTTTAATATCTATTGAAAACATTTTTTTGAAAGTTATATTACCTATTTTTTTTATCTAAAAGTATCAATACCTCTAAATTATTTAACCTATTTTCATTATTTCAATAATATTTAAACAATTTTAAATTAATTATATTTTATATTCTTATAATTATTCTGTGGTTTTGATAATTTTTTAAGGTTATTGCATAATTCTGTTATTTAATATATATTATTTGTTTTTAAATAATATTTAAAATATGATTTAGTTATTTGAATAATATCATTATTTATTTGTTTAAATATTACTTATTTATTGAATTTCATAATCTGTAAAATTATAATTTATACTATAATACATAATTTCTTTATTAATTTTGTAAATATAAAATTTTTATTAATTCAAATACTATGAAATCTAATATATTTAATTTTCTACATTTAATAATATTAAATTTATTACATAATTTCGTTATTTTAGCTATTTAAAACTTAGTTATGTTATATATTTTGTTATTTAAGTTTTATTTATTTTAAAGTTATTGCATAATATTAAATATTTTGTTATTTAAAATTTGTAGTTATTGAAAATTTTAAACAATATATTTTTTTAATTTTTAATTTTTATTATTTAATTATTATTTAAAGTGAATAACCCATAAATTTATAATCATAATTTTGTTATGAATTTCATAAAAATATAAGTTATTATTAATGTGAATAATATTATATCTATTATAATTATTTTTTTTATTTTTAATAAATATTTTAAAGTTATTACATAATTTCATTATAATATTTAAATAATTCTCAAAATTTTTAAGGTAAATTACAAAGATCCCCTTGTACGTTAAATTACCGAAATACCCCTCTAAACTTTCTTTATTTTCTTTTTCTTGCCATTTTCCCTTAAAACCTAACTAACCCAAAAATACCGTGATAATCGTCGGAAAAGAAGCCAATCACATATGGAGATGTGTTCCCGGTCTTTGATGAGCTTGTGGATAAACCCATTTTACCCAAATGCTGCCACAATGCAGTCCTACAGAAAACCTAGTGCTTGGACAAACCCAAAATGGCGGTCCAACTGCTATGATGCAGTCGGTAGCGACCTAGAACAAGAGAGATGGTTTGGTTAGTAAAGTCAGCTGTGACGTGGGTATATGACTTTATATGATATGGCCTTATATGGAGAGATCAAAATATTAAAGATTGGTGTGAGCAAATATCAAAATATATGCAATAAAATTTTCACTATTAAATAATGGGTATTTGTAGTTAATCAACCAAAAGCTATGAAGCTTCCTCCATTCCCTCTTCCTAGTTTCAAAGTAGTATAAAAAAGGATACATTGATACTACTAATATCATGACTCTGGATCTCCTACCCACAATAACTCGACCCATGTCTACCTACAACACACTACCTCTGTGTACTGGAAACATCTCCCCATGCATAATACTATATATTGGAAACATCTCTCTGTATTAGAAGACATTGATATTCCTGGGAACAACGTAATGATAGAGTCTATTGCAAGACAGGTTATGACCTCAATTTTTTTTTAAGTCAAATACTAACATAGTCTACCACTAATTCAAGTTTCCTTATAAGAATTCAAATCTCTCAACCACCGACATCTGATCAAAAGAAAATTTTCTCACCACTTATGCTTCTGCATAGTTTATATAGACATCTATAAAAGGAACAATATTTTGAATGCTATGAATCCCTGAGTGAAAAAACTCTAATAATTGAGAACATCAAGATGATTAGGAAATTGTTGGAAAAAATAGAACACAATTACAACAGTGAATAATCAATCCCCATTTAATCTTCAATATAGATTATTTGCTAAATTCCTATTATGTTTTCTAGACCCTTGTTGCATTGTATGAAAAGTTATAAAAGAAAGAAATGATTAATTAATCAAACAAAATCGAGAGGGACAAAGATTGGCTCCTGAAATTAGCATAGCACTTTTCATACCACCCTAGAGATTTTGATCGAGTTCTTAAATTCTATCTTCCAACATTTTCCTTGTTTTTGGGTCTTTCTTCCACATGAAAGAACTTTTGATACTCATTATTGCAACCAATCCCAACTTGAGAAAAATTCCATCAAATGCAAACAAAGATTAATTTTATTTCAACTAAGCATCTAAGCCATCTTTTCCCGAGTAGGTTAGGGAGAATAAGAAAAACCATCTTTTCCCTTTCAAGGGAAGGACGAAGGCTTTGTGGGGCTAAGACTGGTTGTATTTTCAACTAGAGTGCTGGCTAGAAAAAAGACAAAGTCACCAGAAAATGGATCTTCATGGGGAGGGATCAGTACACTTTCTTGATATTCCAACCAGGACTTAAGGAAGGGCATGACATTCTTGCAAATGAAATAGGTAGTGGCTGGTATTTTGCAATGGTTCTGGGTTGTATCAACAATAGAGAAAGGTTGTAAGCTAGTTTTTATTCTCGTATTTAACTTCAAAAATGAAAGGTGGGTTTCCAATGAGGATAGAAGAAGGAGGCGGGTCTGGTAAGCATTAAGTTGTTAGGTGTTAAAAAAATAAGGTGATTTTATAAATTAAAGAAAAAGGTAAAATAAATTAGAAAAATTTAAATAGTTAGGTGAGAATCTTTTTCAAAGATAACTAACGGAACACTAACGGAGGGGGCCTTTATTTAATGGCTAAAGTTTAGGGGGGCCTTTTTTGCAAATTAAAGTATAGGGGGTCTTTGTAATTGGCCCCATAGTACGGGGTGTCTTTATAATTTACTCAATTTTTTTTAATTAAATTTTTTTAGATAGATATCTGAGGGAGAGGATAAATAAGAATTATAAATAATTTAGGAGAAAGGATAAACATAAAGGAAAGAGGGTTGGACCATCCAATATCACGCTAGAAGGCTTCATTATTGGTGAAACACTCTAACTCTTCACTAGATAATCCTGCATGCATTCACCAAAGTTAGTAGGGTGCAAATGGATTAGAGCCGATTCCAACCTTATTTTTGTTGGGTTTTGGATAATTCACTGTTGGATTTTCGGATCGGATTTGGATCACCTCTATCCGATTGGAAAGGATCCGATCTGATTCGGGCTGTATATATGTATATATTTACTTATAAAAAGATATGTATATATTAATATATTTATTTACAAATATGTTTATATTGCATTTTTTATAAATTCTTTATAAAGAGACATATATATATATATATATGACAAAAATAGTTGAAAAATACTTATTTTTCTTTATATAAAATTTTATATTTTTTCTTTTGATAATTTATTAAATATTTCATAATTCGAGTAAATCGGATCAAATTTGAATACTCGACATCCATAACGAATTCGATTGGATCTCGAATATTTCTATCAGATCGGATTGGCTAATTCGAATCCGGTCCGGTCTATTGCATCCCTAGAAATTAGTCAAATTCCATATATAAGGAATCCTTTACCATTGGCAATTGAAACAATTGGGTGGGTGTTTGGCATTAATATCATTTTCTAAGAAAACAATGCCACGCAGGCATAGACATCCCATTTGAGAAAATGGTACTTCAAACAACGCTCTCTTATTTAATACCGTTTTTTTAGAAAAAAATAACTCCATAACACATTGTAAATCGGAAAAATACAGTTTAGAGCAATATTGAATTCAATATTTTCTCAAAAATAATACATTATTACCAACAATGCTATGACGTTGACATCATCTTAAACATTGGATAATATAAACTATAAATCATATTGAAAACATCATTACCAGCATGCATATCAAACAAAACCAACGTTATTTTATTAGAAAACAGTATATCTGGCAGCATCGCTTCCAAAAAAATTAAGCACAAATCATTCCCAGCACCGACGCCAAACACCTATTCAGTGCATCAATGAGTCAGAAGCCCATGCCAGTCGTAAGGGATTGTGGTGATACGTGTACTGCATCACCAGTATTGATGTTGAATTGTGATCGTTGTTGATTGAAGTACCAATACGACGACGAACGACCTAAGCTCGAAGTCGAATGGGTAGACAGCTATAAGTACAAAGGTGGCCAAGCAAATTCCAAAGTAAATTCTGCAAATCAGCGGGATTTTTACATTCATTTATATTGTCTTTTCTTCTTCTTTTTCCTCCTCTTCAGAGATAGAGCTATCCTCCGGCTTCAGTTCAATGTTGTTGGAAAACTGACGTTAATGGTTGCAACAGTGAATAGTAGAGCAGCAAGAGACATATAGAAAAGATAAGAACGGAGACCCACTCACAGAGGACCTGCACCATGCAGTCAAGAATCTCTCAGTCGAGCTCCACGCCAAAGATGTCTACTTCCTCATGCAGCTCATTCAGGTCTCTCTCTCTCTCTAAAGAATCACTGACTTTGGATTATTTTTAATCTTTTTATGTTGGTGCTATATGATTTGATGATTCTTATTTTTCCATCCTAAAGATTCAATCAAACTCAAACAACAAGTGGTTTAGTGGGATAATGTTCAATCAAACCAAGCATCTAGAAATTTGTTGGGTTCTTAATTTCTGATAAATATTTTTTTTTCTCTTTCTCTGATCATTTTGCAGAATGCTGAAGACAATGAATACTTGCCGGATGTGGATCCCTCTCTGGAATTTGTAATTATATACAAGGATATCACAGGCACTGGTGCTACCGCAACTCTGCTAGTCTTCAACAATGAGAAGGGATTCTCAAGGAGGGATATTGAGTCCATTTGCAGTGTGGGTCGGTCCACCAAAAGGGGAAAACGACAGGAAGGTTTCATTGGAGAGAAAGGTCAGAACTCTTTCAACTGTTTGGTTGCTTCATTTTCTTTCTTTTTATAAAAGAAGGATTATTAGTAGCACACTAGCACCACACAAACAAGATAATTAATATAAAAATGTTGAGATCAAAAGGTCGATTGGTTCAACTTTTTTTGGCCTTCAAAATTTCTCCACATTAGCTTACAATCTTTCGATTTTATGAATTGTTAAAGAGGACACGAAAAAGCTCATATGGGAAAGAGATTAGCTTTCATTCTTTCAATTCTATAAACTGCTAAATGGGACTCTTTTTTTTTTCCTTTTTATTGCTATGTTTTAAAACTACAATCAAAAAGCAGAAAATAAAACCCTGATCGGCTGATCTTTTGTTCTGATCAGTAAAATATCCTTCTTGACAGGAATTGGTTTCAAGAGTGTGTTCCTTGTCTCATCTTAGCCCTATATTTTCAGTAATGGGTACTGTATTAGATTTACTGAGAAACCAGATCCTCATTGTGGAATTGGATATATAGTTGCCAGCTGGGTTGATGAAAAGCCAACACTTGATGATTTACATAAAGTCTATGGTTCTCATAAGGTCTTCCCAGTGACCACAGTTGTTCTTCCTCTAAGATCTGAGGAGGTGAATGCTGTGAAGAAGCAACTTTCATCAGTGCACCCGGAACTCCTATTGTTCTTGTCAAAAATAAAGAGGCTATCAGTTCGAGAACATAATGAAGTTCAAAGCGCTGTTGACACCATCTCTGCAATTTCAATCTCTAGGGAGACTGAATTTAAAACCAGGAGGAATATTAATGCAGACTCGCGCATTGTCTTTCTCTCTGCAAAGGAAGGAAAGAATGGGGCACAGAAAGAGTGCAGCTATTACATGCGGAGACAGATATTTCCAGTGAAATCTTTAAATCGAGTAACATAAAGGAATGATATTAACGAATGGGTTATTTCTCTGGCATTTCCATTGGGAGAGAGACTAAAAAGAGGGCCAACTTCTATTGGTGTATATGCATTTCTTCCTACACAGAAGGTCACATAATTCCCTTTCATAATTCAGGCAGATTTTATACTTGCGTCCTCAAGGGAAACCATATTATTAGATAATGTATGGAATCAGGGAATTGTTGACTGTGTTCCAGGTACATTTATTAATGCCTTTCTTGTTTCTGTAAAGTCTATTGAGACTTCCCCTCTTTCTTCTGTTGCTTCAATATTTGAATTCCTTCCAGTTGAGGCTTCACCTTACCAAGAGCTCAACGGAGTTAGAGAATCTATTAGAACCAAGATGCAGGCTGAGGATATAATTCCATGTGAATCATTTTCTAACAAGAGGTCTTCCATAGGCCAACCGAGGTAGGAAGACTCTTTCCTGCTTTCCGAGATTTATTACTTGAATTGAAAGGGAAAGGAATCCCTTTAAATGGTATCGCCTCCTATGGAAAATAAATTGTGCATTCTTCTCTGGATATCAACCGTTTTTATAACATATTGTCCTTTTTGGGAGTGTTAAATTTGAATTATGATTGGCATGCAAAATGCATAGAAGGTTGCCATTTGGTTCAACAAGCTCCAGAAAACATTTATCTGAATCTTCTCTTCTTAATTTCAGAAAATTGGTGTCGCGGATTTGCATGCAGCACTCTTGCAAGTCTTCCTATTTTGAAATATGTTAATCAGTACAACAATGTCCTACTGCTTTTATTTTAACTCTGCACAGACAACAAAGCAGAGAATTTCTTTTTTGTCAGATGATGAACATCATGCATGGGTAAACAAATGGAACATGGGTAAACAAATGGAACATGGAACTGGGTTGCAAGAAGATGTTTTTATTGCCCAATTCCATTCAAATGGCACTGAGAAAGTTTCCTAGAAGAGATACTCTGATTTCATGGCTGCACCATATTGCAAGAATACATGAAATCACTTTGTTTGATTTTGCTTGATCTATTTTCACTTCAGCAGGTGAGAATCTAACTAAAAGAATGGTCATCTGATACACTCATTTTCTATGTCAATCTCTTTGCAAGAAATTTATTACTAAACTGGAGATCTCTCAAATTTGTTTGTCCATTCCTATTGTCATTTCATCTGGGGTCCCAGCACAAGGTAGTAAATGGGTGAACCTTTTGGGCTCGAATCCATGGCCAAGAATTTATGATGAATTGGGGGAGGAATATGGACAAAGTGCTGACTTTGCTGGTGAACATACATCAGTAGAGATGCTTTATGACTTTGTTAAATCATATATCAAAGCTACTGACATTCCTGAATTAATCCCAGGTGATGCTATTCTGTGATTTGAATTTTTCAACTTAAAAAAGGAAGAAGTTTTCTTGCTTTTGGATTGGATCAGATATTTGAGGACTAAATCTGTTGCGCTGCCAAAGTTATTCGATGAAAGCATAAAAACGGGGAGATGGTTGAAAACTTGCTCAGGCTACAAGTCACCTAGTCAGTGTTTTCTATCCAATGGAGAAGAAAAGTCTATTTTTGCTGGAATGCATGATTTTCATGTGAAGTTTCCTATTCTTGATTAAAGCTTTTATGATAACAAGCTACATTTATACATGAGTGATCTAAAGTGCATTGGTGTCTGGTCAGGGTTAGCAGAAGCATGCCAACTTATCATTGAATACCTTATATTCTGTCGAATTTACTAGTTTAACTAAGGAAGCTGCAATTCCATTGTTGAAATTTATCAGGTACTTGAATGAGAGGAATGTGCTTTCTGGTGACATCATAGGGAAACTTAAACAAAAAGTAACATTGAAGACTTCCTAAGGTTACAAATCTACTGATCAATTTTTTTTTATGTTACATGTTCCGGCAAGAGATATCCTTGCATTCATGAATGCGAAATACTATGGGCAGGATGTTGTCAGTTACCGCACGGAGCTCATGTTACTTGGAGTGGAAGTGGATTTACAAAAGATATACATATCGATGGTCAGCAACTTTAATGTGCCTCTGGATGCCGAAGTAACCACATTAAGCAGAGATAGTGTGCTCTTCTTTTTACATTGCTGTAAGCATCTCTCAGGAACTCATGTGTTGCAGGACACAGCAAGCTGCTTAGCAAATAGTAAGTGGCTGAAGACCCTTCATGGTTATAGGGCTGCTTCAGATTCAATTCTTTGGGATTCTGAATGGGAAACTCTCTCTCAAATTGCTGGTCTAACTTTAATTGATGATTCTTACTGTGGGAAGAGCATCTATTCCCTAAAGAATGAGCTGAAAGAATGGGTGTTGCGATTGATTTGGATGAGGGGTTTGATTTTGCTGAAGTATATAAGGAGGATACACACAGTCCAGGGCACAGGTGGGTCTGCTTCCAGATTTATAGAAAAGATAAGAAACCAATCATGGTTGAAAACCAGTCGTGGTGTCAGGTCCCCTGCAGAATCTATTCTTTATGATCCTGGTTGGAGCAGTTTGTTGCAAGTTGTTAGAATTCCCTTGATCGATCTGGCCTTTTATTGGTAACAAAAGAATTCTGTCTTTTATTGGTAACAAAAGATAAGAAACCAGCCATGGTTGAAAACCAGTTGTGGTGTCAGGTCCCCTGCAGAATCTATTCTTTATGGTCCTGGTTGGAGAAGTTTGTTGCAAGTTGTTAGAATTCCCTTGATCGATCTGGCCTTTTATTGGTAACAAAAGAATTCTGTCTTTTGAAGCTGAGTTACAATTGGCAGGGGTGATGATAAATTTTGAGGATGCAAAAAAGGTTGTTGTTGAGTTGACATCATTCTCATCTTCATTTAGTTTAAGTAAAGGGAATGTACTTTCATTTTTGAATTGCTTAAAGAATTTAGAAGGAACACAATACTCTCCATTTGAGGAATTCAAGAATTGCTTAGCTGACAAGAACCGGTTGAAAACCAGTCATGTATTCAAATTTGCGAAAGGCTCAATTCTATTTGACTCAAAATGGGGTTCACTATCCCAAATTTCTGATCTTCCTCTCATTACTCAGTGATGTATCACACTTTGTGGTCAAGGGTCTCAAGTTTCCAAAAGATTCCAAAGCAATAACAGCAGAAAGTGTGCTTGCATTACTAGAACGTATCCGCTTTCTACTAGTGGAATCACCAAACTTTACTGTTATAAAACAAATCCATGAATATCTCGATAAATTCAATTGGAAGCCACAGTCAGATGATAAGTCGGATTATCGGATACGGATTCCTGATCAAGACAGTGCCAGTGGACAGTAGGTGAACTCTCAAGTTTGTCTGGAATGACTGGGAGGTTAGCTGTCAACATCAAGTGATTTATGAAGAATGTTGTTCTTATTGGGCACATATCCTTAGAGTTTGAGATGATGAAACCAAGAAAATTTTTACAAAGAAGATGATTAAGCTTCCAGCTAGAACTTTTATAACATTCAGCTGGAGGTAAGTCTTCACAAATGCGAGTACTACCAAGCCTTTTTTGTGTGGTATCTGAAATCAAGTCCCATCCATTCCTCTGAACAGGTTGTACGAGATCTACAATAATCTTGGCGTTAGAAAAATCTTAGTCTGTGCAGAGACGATGTGCTGATTTTTTTAAGCTTCGGGAAGTGAATCAAGAAGCAGGCTGATTGGGTCAGGCCTTCTAATGCTTTTACTGGCTTATCTTGGTGATCCTTTCATCAAGGGCGTGTTCGTTTTTCATGAAGTGAAGGGGGGAAAGTCTGGTCAATGGGATTGTGAATCCCGTTGACCAATTTACCTGTGTTCGGATTTCAAAGATGTGTAGGACCCACAGAAAGTTTGATTTTCTCAGGTATCACTTACCCGACAAAATGATACCCTTGTGAGACTCGGGTAAGTTGGTTTCCTGAGTAGAGGGTAAGTAGATAAAAACTTAAAATCTCAAAATTGCCCCCACAATCGAGAGTCTCTCTTCTGCTTCTCTCAAAAATCAGCTTCACCACTGTTGATTCCCTCAGTTGCTGCCGCTACTTGACTAAGTCATCGCTGCTGCTCCGTCTAGTTACTAATGCCAAAGAGTTTATCCTCCTACAATCTATCATCCTCGTCATTCCTTTGTTGACGGCACCATTGATCCTCCTAGTTGCTGTCGTCGCTGCTCTGCCTAGTTGTCGCCGCTGCTCATTGTTTTTTCAACCATTGAAACGGTAAGAAATATTACTATTCCTCTTCCCACTGATTCGTCGTTCTTCTGTAATGCACATAATTAATGCATCTTATTTTTTTTCATCCCATTCAAAAAATTGCTTCTCATCTTATTGTTCCTATTTTATTGTTATTTCATTGATTTCCTTTTTTTTATTTTGATTTTTTGTTTCCAGAATTCTTGGTAATCCATTTTGTTGAAAGAGTACTAGAATGATTTTTGAGGACATTAAACTTATAATGAAGCGGAATACACATTTGGGAGCGGAGAAATGAAGGATATGCTTATCTTGTTGATCAATCCAGCCAGATCCTGTTTAATTGAGTTGCTATTAAAACAATCTTACTTAAGGCATGTAAAACTCAGAGAACCAAGAAATCTAGCCCAAGCGAAGTCTCACAGGAGCTCTAATTGCAGGTTGTTGTGCAACAGTTTCGAACATACAACAACCTGAAAAAGTTAGCAAAATGTTAGCTTTTGGACAACCAAAAATATAGGAGATACTTATCCAGTTTACTGGGGAAAAAATAAGAGAAAAATGCATCGTACACCGTTGTTGTTGTCTTTTGGATTTTCATAGGATATGATATTAATTTCTTGATAAATCAATGATAGAAGTTCTTTTTTGTATCAGGTACAAGTGCATTATATATACACCAACATCTAGGTTCTTTTCTTTTCTTTCTTTTTTTTTTTTTTTCGTTTGAGCAATAACATATTGTTGTCAGTTTGGAATAATGAAAATGGGAAGCATTTTTTCTTTTATTGGTAGTTGGGGCAGGATTAAGGTATAGTTCTGGTTCCATTTATTGCTCTTTTCCTTTTCTTGTGTGTGATTTTGAATGCTTGTTTATTTCTTTATGGTTCCATATATTTCAGTTTTGATCTGTTTTATGATGCAAAAAAAGGTTTATTCATGTCCCTTTTCTTTTGATATGATTGTCAATAGATTTTCATCCATGCAAAACATATGCTCATTCTAGTATCATTTTTTTTTTTTACATTTCTGTTGGCATAGTGGAGATTTTATCTGTTCTATTGAAATGAATAGAACTTTTTATTGAAAATTCAAGAAATTAAGTCATATCTGTGGTTGAAATTACTGAGGTTTGGGTATTCAATTGATAGAAAGGTCGTTAGCATCTCTTATTAAAATCAAATCTATGAGAGAAGAAAACATTTAGGTGCTTCATTTTCAAAACACCAATTAGTTTATGAATTTTAGCTATTAGTTTAGTTTTCTTGGCTTTATCATTTTAAAGGATCACTACCTCATGCTGGTCCCAGCTATCTGAGTCTTGGGAGGGGTTAATCTCTACCTAAACTCAACAATCTTGATTATCTATATTTATGACCAAAAAATTTGGCTTTGACTGATGTTGTAATTGTGCCTTCTTGGCCAACTGGTGGTGGTTCAGTTGGTAGATTAGTAATGTTTCACTAGGGCTTGCCTCATAACTACTTATGTGTAGTGGAACTAACATTAGACTTGGATACGTAAACCTTGGGGACATGAAGGATGAACATCACATAGTTAACTAATATTTAGAGTCACAAGCCTTAGCCTCCCCTGGGTCGTGAGGCTTGTCACTAGAACTCAGTGAGCTAGAACCCATTGTGACTCATCTAGATCACTAGATGTGAATGGATGTAATCAATCCATGTAAAATTTGAGATTATTTTAGTTGCAATTATGCACTCTGAGGTGAATGGATATTTCTATAGCTTCTTTAATACATTTTTAGGCAACCACATACAGGCTTTTCTCCTCTTGTTAGTTAAAGTTACATTTATACTATAAAGTTCCATTTTTTCTTTGATTGTTATATTGTTTTGTTTAGTATTTACAGCCCAAAATACCGTTTGATTATAGAGAGGTAGTGTACTTCCTTGAAAAGTTATTGCTTATCATGAACAATATCTCAAAAGACAAATCATTTGATGACTTTTAGGTATAATGAAGCATGAAATGGAAGTGATGTAGTAATGCAAGTTTGTAATATGATTGATTCAAGCTGTCTATCTCCACTTCAGGTTTCTAAAGTCTAAATTTTCAGCAATTGCACCAAATGTGGATATATATATTTGGTATTGCTGATCCTTTCTCTTGTTGCAATAGAAATGTAAAAACAGATTGAGTTGTGTTAGATCTAAAGACTCATCCTTAAGTTCCCATATGAACATTCGGGCATTTTCTTGAACGAATTGGCCACTCTTAGACTCAGAGCCTTCTTTCCCATGCTTGTCAGGATGAGATTTAACATTGCACCAAACTTGCCATTGTTGAGTAAGGAATATTAATAACATGACAATTAGCTTCCACCCAATAGATTATTGTAAAGGTAAG
Organism: Nelumbo nucifera; assembly: GCF_055504915.1. Taxonomy (NCBI): domain Eukaryota; kingdom Viridiplantae; phylum Streptophyta; class Magnoliopsida; order Proteales; family Nelumbonaceae; genus Nelumbo; species Nelumbo nucifera. The sequence goes on from NC_142650.1 coordinate 34,903,829, forward strand.
GTTTTGATTTGAGTTCATTACTTCCCCAAAGCCTGCCTTTACAATTTTCTAACATGAAGGTTACTTCAGACCCTCATCATCATCATCATCATCATCACCATCATCATCATCAACATAATAATCAGACACAGGCTTCCTATGCAATTGTTTGTACTGCAGTTCCGACAAGCTTCTTTCTCTCTCCTCATCTAAACAATTTTGGCATTTGTTATGGGGTTGAAGGAGAAAATGGTGCACTCTACTCATTTGTCTGTAATGCCATTGAAGTTTGATGGTTTATGTAGTGACAGCACCAGGTTCCAAGTTTTACCTTGCTTGAGGTTCTACTTCATTTGCATTGCAAATGAACAAAACAAAGGAATAAATTAGAACTGGGTAATGAAGGGCTGAAATGCTTTGACATCTGTTCTGATTTGCAGTTTTTAATAACAAAACATTGTACTCATGATGCATACTGCAATGGTGTTGGAAACATTGATTTGGGCCCGAAGGGTAAAATTGGCAAGATGTGAAAAAATACCAACTTTTACCTGGGTAAGTGCATTTACCCAGGTAAGTGTGTTTCCAAAAAACAAACATGGCCCAAGATTCAAACAGAAGTTCGAAACTCCTAAATCAGAAAACCAAGATAGAGTTTGCTAGTCAATTTGCAAGAACTGTCTCTGAGGGGCTGCTGTGTGACCGCACTGATCTTACCAACAATCTTAAAGGGGATATGATAATGGATTCATAAATGGTCTGAATTCAGATTTCTAGTAACCATAGAGATCTCATGTACCGTTTGTCTAGGAAACTATGTAGTGTTGAGTTCATGCGAGAGGGCCATAAGAAGCCTGCCTTCCATTACACTTATTAACCGTAGTCTGTAGGCCCATAAAGGCCAGGCCCCAGAGGCCCATAAAGCATGTTCCTCCAAACCAAAGTAGTAGAATGCAACAAGTATTTTTACCAAAAACCACTCTATATTCGTAATATTCCAATAATTAATAATAACAAGTCTCAAATGAGTCAAATCTCAATTCCCAACAAAATTCAAGCAATTCAGACTCCAGACACTAGAGACTGCTTTTATTGAGTATAAATTACAAAAAAAAAAAAGAGAGAAAAAAAATAAGAAAACCAAACCCGACCCGACTGACTCACAACCTGGCTTGGCTGACCTCACGAGCAGCAGCAGAAACACAAACATACGAACGAACGAACGAACAAACTAGTAAGCAAGAGAAGAAACACAATGACAACCAACGACGCTCTCCATCTCCTCCGCCACAAGGCCCGCAATCTCTTCCCAGCAGTGCAGAGTCGACTTCGGAGAAGGGTACACTACGCACCCCTTCTCTATCGCCGTGAAACTCCGGTACACGACGCACCGCCCACCGGGCACCTCCTGCTTCACCACCTCCTCGCACGTGTACCCCTCCACGCCCAAGTCATTCTCCCACTCGTCCACCCGACCATAGCACGTCACGGCTATCGAAAACCGGGCCGGACCGAAGCATCCCAGAACTCGCTTCACTAGCGGTCCGAGTCCTACCGAACCGGGGTCAAGCCCCATTGCCTCGTAGCTCGCGTAGCTGAACCCGTCCTCCGGGGTCACGTGAATCGTAGAGAAAGCTTCACCGTCGATCCCATTCATCGAGTACCCGCAGGGATCAAAATCGAAGTCGCAGATCTCGTGCGATGGCAGTATGTCAGATATTCCGGCGAGTTTCGTCATTTCCTTCGCCGTGTAGTCCGCCGATTTTTTGAAGAACACGGCCGCCCGGTCTCGGTCTAGGCCCGTCATGCACATCTCGAGAGTGACAACAACCGTCTGATCATTCCGTGATGACGTTGAGGGGTTCTGGCACGCCGCGTAAACATGCCAGTTGCGATTCGGAACCGCCGGGTCGCCGATCACGTACGCCTGCCCGCCGGAAGCGAGGTTGCCGAAGAAACCATTCAGAACGCTGACTTCCTCGGAGAAGCCGCGGTGAGGGGCAGGTTGGGCAGTTGGGAAAATGAAGCTCCCGCGGGAATATTTCACCGAGTAGACGGAGAGCGAAAGCGAGTTGGCGAGTTCGAGAATCGGCGGGATCGATAGCAGCAACTTCGTCGTCCCGCAGGTCTTGAGTATTATCTTGAGAGGGTAAACGAAGAGGCTCGACTCGGAGAGGACGTACGAGTCGAATTCCGAGTTTGAGAGCTGAGCCACAATGGTACACTTGGCGGGTTCGAGGATGGAGTCGAGTTGAGCCCGAGTCAAGGCTCGAAGGCCAAGTCCTTGCGGGTCGACGAACACGGGTGCCTCAGAGAAAGTAATCTCAAGGCGCTTCTCGAATCCTTCGAAACCGATTGCTGAAGGTTGCTGTGGTGGAGTATTGGTGTTGCACAGAACAGCGGCCATGGCTTCGATGTTGAGCTTGAGGATCATCAAAAGAAGAGATGGAGAGACGGAATAGAGAGGTTGTTGAAGAACAGCTAGCCAGAGAGTTTTGTTTATTTGCAGAATCGAAAACAGAGAAATTGAAGGAGAATCCTACTCTACAGAAGAAGGCATTTGGAGGGTATATCAGGATGGCTTCCTCACGCACTGCAGAAAACAAAGAACGAAAACAGAGGATTAGACTCTGAAACAAGGAATACAGAGAAAAAAATAATGCGGAAACAATAGGGCCTGTCAGAAATCTTACGTTGGAGTAAGCAGCAGATCGGAACTTCTCAATTCCACCGTTCGGTCGAACATCTTCAATGCTGTAGCCGAGGGGGACTTCGTATTGTAAGGAACTACTACTAGATTTCTTCTGGCCACCTTTAGACTCCATTAAAACATTCACGCTTCCTGCAACAGACCAAAACACAGATTTATTGGTTTACCGAGCCGATATGCAATCTCAAAATTCTACAAACAAAAAAAAAAAATAACAGAAGAAATCAGCATTCAGTAGTTTATAGTCCATGCAATCGAATAATAAAAATAAAATATCTTAAAAATCGATTATAATGAAACCAAACCCGGAAAAGAAGAAAGGAAAAAGGAAAGGAAATATTTGAGGAATAACTCAAAACACAAAAAATACCAGTCCCTTTCTGTGAAATCAATAGAAGAAGCAATGCGCAACGCAGAAGATAATAAACCCACCAATATCCTAAGTAAAAAACCCCGAAATCAAACATGCAGAGGCAAAGAATGCATTGAACTTGAGGTCGAGAGCATAAGAGAAGAAACGATATCTAAAGAACAAACCCCAGATTTAAGAAGAAAGATCGAAGAACAGAACTTACGTTACAGAAAGAGAGTCTGAGAATGGCGAGAGAAAGATCCTCAGAGTGGTCGATCGTTGGAAGGAATCAAATAAAGGGATGGCAATATGGAAGGGAAGGAGAGAAGAACGATCGAGGAGGTGGCCTGTGAAACACAGAAACAGTGAGGAAGCAGGAAACAGAAAATGTGTACGAGGGGGAGAAGGAACGGAGGAGAGTATTTATAGGGAGGAAAGGAAGCAAAAGGCGTGAAGCCTCACGATAAACAGGCGTGAAAGCTCGGGGAATTCGGGAGAGTATCGAGTTATCAACTGGTCGAGTCCACGCGGCGGCGCCCCTCTCGATCGTTTCGCCCGTCTGGCTCGGCGGTTCGATTTACTAAAGGTGGCCCTGCCCCCGGGCTGTAACCGCTCGACCCGATTAAGAAATCCGAATCGGACCCGTTTATAATTTGATCAAATATGGATATACTCATATACCCTAATATGATCCCATATCATCTAATAATTTTAAATATTTATATCTTTACATAAAATGATCCTATATATTTCTATTGGTCGAATTCACACTTCCATGGCATCTAAAGGATATTTGTGTCTTTTTATATGTTATTTAATGACTAATTAATTGGATTGACGGTTTTAAAATTAGAATATCAAAATTATATTCAAGATACTAATCTGTAATTTTCCATATTAATTTCTATTTATTAAGGTTTGTCTTCATCCAATTTTTTTTTTTTTCCATTGAGAAAATGTTTGGCTATAGCGTAGACATGGGCTTGAATCCTACTTTTATTAGGATAGGAGGTTTTTGGGTTTGGGGAATGCTACCTCCGGTGTTATGGGTGCAAGTCCGAGAGTTTGGATTCATTCAAGGCAGATTGAATCTGGTTCAATCGAAGTTGTACTCCTACGCCCTACCCATTGTGTATTTGGGTGAGTTCATGTTGAGTATATGTCAAAATATGAACATGTTTAAGTCCTGTGGAACTTCTTCACATTGGGTATTGGATTTGGTCCATTTGGACCATGGTGGACTCTGGCCCGGATTTGGACAATTCGATAATTGACGGCTCTCTCTCTCTCTCTACGCCCTTTTGGGCAGGCTGGATTGCAAAAGTTGTAAGCACAATTTGTCAAGAATGCTTGCTCAATTTTCTTTTTTTTCTTTCTTATTTTCTATCAACCAAACATTGTCTTTCCTTGGCCCTAGAACCCTAATCCTAGGTCCAGAAGTTTCTTGTCATTTCCTTCGCTCTAGAAACTGAATCAATTTACCACCTTATGGCAGGAAATCAGTCGTTGAGAACAAAAGAAAATTTGACACATGGGTGAATCAAATCCAAACCCTAATATAACAAATGTCTTGAAAAACAAAATGGTTTTAATGGAGTAGTGTAAGGGCATGTGCGTATAGAAAGAAGTAAGGGTAAGTCATTTATGTGGATAAATGTGTTATTTAGAAAGGAAATATTTGCACGAATAAGTGTATTTATAATTAAGTGCTTTTATTTTATAGGTAAAGTTGTATTATAATTATTTTATCCATAAAAATGTGATTATTGAAAGAATAATACTGTCCTGTCCTATCATGTATTAACAATATTCTGTACAAACATAAAAGTGATTTATCCAAATCTCAAGAAGATATTATTTATCCAAATAAATGAATTGTTTGAAAACCATTATTTTTCAACCCACTAATATTGAAATACAAATGTATGTTCCTATTTTTCTATGGGACCCACCAATTCTCTCTAAGTAAAGATATAAGTTAAAATTATACAATCAAATTTAACTTTTATAACATACATCATCAAAATCATGACAAATATCAACTTTATAATAATATAAATGAATGTACCCATGAATTAATTATGAGCTGACCCATCTGGATAACCCTTGAAATGAAAACTGGGCAGAAGCTACAATATCGTCATTTTTTTATGTTGTTAATACTACATACCAAAAGGGTTGAGCAACGCTTGAAATGAAAACTCAACAAACCCAGTGGTCGAAGTAGGATTAGACCTAATATTACTTGGTCAAGGGATGGATGTAAGGTTCATCTTAATGATGGTTTTGCGGTGCAATGCCGATTATCGAGCTCATTCTACATTTGAAATTGTTTAAATCGGGCACCCAATATTTTTTTATCATCATTATTATTATTATTATTATTATTATTATTATTATTATTATTATTATTATTATTATTATTATTATTATTATTATTATTATGTAGTAAACATTTTAAGTTGATTTATACACATTAGTGAGAAATAAGTGTTGAATGTGTATATGTGATGATCATTGACATTTATAATTGAAGTGTTAAGTTTGATGTTTTAAGTAGAAATGGAAGAAGGGTTTCTTTGCTAGAGGCATTCTCAAAGGGATTTTGTTGGGGCGTGGCTCCCTTTAGGATCTTCTGAAGGGAGCCACCCACCTGGGCTCTCGTTCACTTTCCTCCTTCTGGTTTCTCTCCCTCCTCCCTCTCTCTCTGTTTTGAGAGAGCCTCCCTCTCAAGTTTTCTTGAAGTTTTTTTCTTGAGTTTTCTCAAGGTTTTGTTTTTTCTGTTCGTGGTTTGATGCTGTTTGAGGTTCTCACTCAAGCTCATCGTTTGCAGGCGAAGGCAGTCTTTGGTTTCCTCCTCTGTCAGTTCGTGGTTCTCCAAGAGTTGTTCATGGTAAGTCCCGTTTGCGGTTTTCTGATTGATGCTGCTCATAGTGAGTTTCCAGTGATGGCAGCCTTTAGGATTCCTCCTCTGTTAGCTTCGTTCATAGTCTGTGGTGGTTTAGTGGATTGGTGATGTGTTTATTTTCTTCTGTCGGTGATTTATCCTCACCATTTTCTCATTTGTAGAAGATCTTTAGATCCTCCTTCATCCATTGTCTTATTTTATTCTCTTGAGAAATTGTTCCTGGGTTTTCTGATTGGCCTCATCAGCATTTCTTTTTGTATCAATTTCTTGATTGAATGAAATATGATGATTATGAGAGATTTCAAAAAAAAAGGGTAAAAATGGAAATTTATATTTGACCAACCCCAAATGTTTCAGGTAAAAAAAAAAAGTCTCTCTCACAATTTACAAATTTATATTGAACAATCAAAATATTTCAAATAGAAACAACAATGATACCAAAAGCAACCTAAATGCTTCATTATGGAAAGGTGGGCCAGACATAAATACAGTAGGGTTCAAAAAGGGATCAACAAAGGCAATCCATTTAATTTGATTGCTGGTGAGTGAATAGAGGGATGAGAGTGACATATGCTTTCACTTCCATGCATGAGGAGGGAGGGGACGAAATAGGAACCCATGAATTCCCTCATTTGTGCTAGAAAATCTTAATCAAGTTGGGGAAGCTGTTTGCCTTATTGTCACACTTGCTTCATATTCCCCCCACTTGTTGTATAGTACAGTTATGTCAATTCAGACGAGCAAACAATGGGCGTGCCATGGGATGACAAAGGAGTGGTTTGAACTTTGAAGTTTGATTCCTTTTAGGTAGAGCAATTTATATGTCCCATTCCATTCCATTTTATTTACTCCACTAAAGTTTTATAGAAAATAAGAGAGAAACAGATCTAGAGAGAGAGATTGTTCCAACATTCAGGTGGATTATTCCACCAACTCACAGAACACAACATAGTTTTGGCTAGTTGGGGTATTAGATGAACCACACAAAACAAATTTCTGTTTTTGTTGAGCAATTCTCATTCCTAGCTAAATCATATCAGAACCAGGAAAAAAAAATCTGAGGCAGAAAGCCCTCTCAAGAGATACCCTGCAGGATAAAACCTATCTTAAGATATTGTTTTTATTCATGATACTATATGGTTTGAACCATTTGACATGAAGGGTTGAACCCCTGGCCTGCCACCCGAAAGGAAAAGAGGTTCAATTTTTGGCGGGGTTTTAAAACATTGTAGTGATTCGGGTACATCCCATACATTTGTTGATATAGAATAAGTCATGTACTAACTTCTAATAGGGTACCTTCTATCCTTTCTTTCTTTCCCAAGAGAAGGGATGTACCCTATTATAAAAACCCCTTATAAAAAATGGGAATGTGTCCTTATCATCTCACTAGTATTTATCTTACAAGTCGGGTGGGTGTCTTTAATTTTTCATTAATGTGGTCCAATTAAAGCAGGATGTGCCCAGATAGGTCCTTTTTTTTTTCTTAATTATTAACTGAAAAAAATTATGAATTTGGCTAGCTAATAGTTGGAACATGCAGTGTCCTCTCTATATATTTCTATTTCATAAAATACTTAACCACAAAAAAAAAAATACTGAATAACAACAAACAAAACAATTTTGCACATCATTCAGATCTAAACAATTTTTTTTAGGCTGTATTTGGTTGCAATGCTAATAAATTTGTACTGATGCAAAACCATGGCAATGCAAATGATTTGAGTGTAAATTCTGACCTATTTTTGTTTCAAATTTTAATTTTCAGTTTATTTTGTTTGATTGCAATACAATTGAAGTAAATTAAGACATGAAGCCAAATAAAATAAAATCCAAAACAAAATTAAACAAGAAATTACATTTTTTATATTTGCACTCTCATACACTTGTACTAGTGCAAATAAATTTGCATTGCAACCAAACACAGCCTTATTGACTAGCACCTATTCAATTCTCAATTCAACTCAACCAAACATTTGATAGTCGGGGTTTTTTATCCTGAATGTAGAACTAAAAGCATTGGCAAGAGAATGAATGAACGTGTAACTCTTACCAGTAAGAATGACATCCACTTAAAAAATAAGATAAGATATGACACCACCATGTTTGTAAATTAAATAAAGAGAGACTGATCCAAAGTTGAGATCAAGGTTTTAAAAATCAGACTGCATACAGAACTATTTTGGCCACTGGTTCTTGGATCAAATGGTCTAACTGTTTGGTTCAAATGAGTGGCCTGTTTTGATTAAAAAAATAAAAATAGTCAAAATTTGTTATTCAGATCAATGGGTCAATGATTCAATCGCCCAAGTTAGCAGGTCATTGATCAAATCAACAGTTTTTTACCCAAGAATGATTTTTGGGTGAAATGAAACTAATTACCTTATTGGTTTCTGAGTCAACCGGTCCAACCATTTGGTCCAGTCTGATTTTCAAAACCATGGTAAAGCCGGATTCAAGCAACATAGAGCCAAACTTTTCATACCAGGCATGTGGCGCTTGGAAAGGCCCATAAATTGATTTCATCATTTACATAGTTGGATTGAGTAGGATTAACGTAGCCCGACAGTCGAATCATATATATCTCTTCTTGGAGGTTGCAATGAAGACATGTACAATCAAATCAAGTTGATGAAGTGGCCAATTATTGGTAATTGTTAGATTATTGTGCTGAAGGTTTCAATGACGTTTACACTCAGTTGCTGATGAAGGAACCTTTTGAGAACGTGGCAACGTTTATACTTAAGGCTTCGTTTGGAAGGAGTACAAATGCAAATATGTAGAGTGTAAAATCTTATATTTTTGTATTATTTTATATGTATTTACCTAATACATATTTACATTTATACTCTTTCTAAACTAAGCCTAAGAAGCAAATCATTGGATTAGGCTTGATCTTGTAAACCCACTTGTGACTTACTACATTCATGTGTGGGGTAGGGGAAAAGGGGACTAATATCCATGTATCTTGACTTTGCAATGCTTGAAAGTCTATCTACGGTATCTTGCCACTCAACACTCTTGATGGTGGGCTTAGGCAAAGGTAGTTGGCTCAAACACAAGGGAGGTAGTGAGGGCATGAGGTAAGGGGTACTAGGTAGATAGGCCTTTTTGGTTTGGAGATCATAGACTGATCAGTGGGTAACCATTGGGTGAGTATTATGGGGTCTATATGGTTCGGTTCAGTAGGAATGGGTGTAGTAGGTGATATAGCGAATATTCACCCACACCTTCGATTTGTGACACGTGGCACACCTATGAGGGCAATCTCATTATCTCATGGACCTCGGAGGGCATCCTCACACTTTCACACTTGGGTTAATGAGGAGCCTTAAAGGCAGACATTATAACTTCGACAGAGCCCCTCCTGACGCATTTATGAAGAGGTAACGCTCGGCCACGTGGTCTATGCCTTAATTGCCTCCACTTAATGACGCCTAATGTGTAGAGAGCCGTTACCAAGCATTCACCATGCTCACACCAGGGTAACCTCGACTATGAAGGGGGACTCAAAGCCATAGCCATAGATAACTCACTTATGCAATCCTATTGACTTGGCTTACTCGAGTCCTTGGCTGATTTGATTATTGGCTCCTCGCCCCTTGACCACACCCTCAACATCATCACAATGGGAATTCTAGAATCATCCTTGTTACCATCTTTGGCAGCATCAATGGGTGTTGAAGGCACTATTAATTGGAGATGTGGCAGCCGATAATGGTTCCACTGGCAAAGCAACAAAGGGAGACCGGGACAGAGTGGTGGTTGATGCCTTGATGGGGTAACCAAGTTGTAAGGGGGTAGGATTCAAAAGTAGTAGTGACGGGTTCAAGTGAAGGAGAATGAGAGGAAGAAGCAAATGGAAACGTTTGTTCATCGAATACAATGATATTCTTTGTGAATAGTGCTATGTCCAAGGAAGGCATATTTAATGGACGATTGGAAGTAAAGTTTGTTGTGGCTATAAGAGTAGAGCCAGGGATAGAATATAATAGACACCCAAATGAGCAAAGATGGGTGTAATCAATCGGATGCCTTAGCAAAAAGGAATTCAAAAGAAAGAGATGTCTATTACTAGGATGAAGGGGTAGTTGATTGATGTGATAGATTGCTGAATTGAAGGCTTCAACACAGAATTTCATAGGCATGGAAGCATAGGCTAGCAATGTTGTTGTAGAAAGGTATGAAAGGATGTCTGAAAAATTCATCACCAATATTGGTATACATAATCTTTATTTTAGTAAAAGAGGTTTTCCACTTCAGCTTTAAAAGATATGAAGATATCAAAGAATTCAGACTTATGTTTCATTCATCCTCATGTAATAAGAGAAACCATCCACAAATAAAGCATAATATCAATAATTAAAAATGGATAACATAAGAGAGGGCTCCCAAACATCACAATTAACTTTAACGGTTTATTTGAATGAGAGATAGAGACACATTAAATGGTAGATGAGTGCTCATGCCAAGTCGGCAAGTTGAACAAACACAAATACTATTAATAGAACGAAGAAAAAAGTAAATAAAAGACTATAGCTTGAATGTCATGAGACGGATGACCAAGGTGATGGTGCCAAACTATTGCTGTTTAGTGCTGATGTATAGTCTATGGAGGTTGGAGGAGAAGTGGAGGAAGAAAACCGATATGGGTAAAGCCCACCTTTAGGTGCTTCATGGTAAAGTGTTTGCCTAGTTACCTTGTTATCAAAATCGAAGTCATTAGAAATAAAATAATAGTTATTATCATTTGAGAAATCATAAATAAAAAAGTAAATTACAAGCTAGTGGCTTGTGACAGTGAAGGATATTACATAGGTGAAGTATAGTGGTGAGTGAATTGTTTGTGTTTATAGTGGAAGAGCCGACATGAAGAATACTTAGTTTGTGGCCATTGCCGACCATGACTTGGTCTGTACTAGAATAGAGAGAGTATTGAGAGATGTTGCCCAAATCGGAAGTGATATGATGAGATGCATTTGTGTCAGAATACCAGATTGTGTTATTGGATTTTTTATTCTGACAATCCTTGAACTTTGTAAAAAGACCATTTTTTACCTTAAAATTCTAAAAAAAAAATCATTTTTGCCCTCAAATTATGGTAAAAGTGTCATATTAGGGATTGTGTCCTAGTTGAATTCGAGGAGCATTCGAATATAGAAGAAGGCAAAATGACCTGTCACTCTTCTCAACCAACATGGCTCCACATCTTTGTGTGAGCCTTCTTCCAATCACAGTCTTCCATTATTTGTTCTTATAACTATTATCCACTAATTAGTGAAAGTTGTGAGGTCATTGAAACACTTCGAAATGTGCAACCCAAGTACCCAACTAGTGGTGTTGTTAGTCTTGCTGCTGATGAACTTGAACCCCTTCAAGGCATAAGTAGTGAAAACTGATTTTATCCTATCGAACTAAGTGGACAATGGTTGTTTCGTCAATGAATCAAGCCACATCAGCTCCATTGAAACCTACTTGATTCTAGGCAAAGATGTTGATGGTAGAATCAATGAAGAGGAAGTTTAGGGGTAAAGGGGAAAAGGTGTTAAATGCTTAATTAATTATTTTGTGAATATTATCAGTCTCAATGCTTCTACAAATAAGTTATCTGCCATATAGAAACAAGCCCAAGAATATGTTGCATTGATCATGGAAGAATTGGGACGACCATTGGTTGTATGTGGTTATGACGAAGAAGAAGAAGAAGGAGAGAGAGAGAGGTGGGAATTTTAAATGGAATCCACATGTTATTTTCCCTAGAAATTAAGTTGAAACAGAAAATTTTTAATTAATAATTTATTATTATAAAATAATTATTTTTGTTTTTATTCTTGTTCACATTTGACCATGTGAGAATTTTAAGTAAGATCCACCTATAATTTCTTAGACCTTTTAAGTTATGTCACATCCATAGGCCTTATTATTTTATTATTTGTTTAATATAACTACAACTCTAGCGTTGCTTGTTTTAACCTTAAAATGACCTTTTCACCATCATTTGAGGGCAAAAATGGCTTTTTTCAAAACTTTAAGATAAAAAATGACCTTTTCACAAAGTTTGAAGATCATTAACAAAAGATTGGATGTAACTATTATGGGTGATAAAACATTACTGCACTTTTAAATCCACTTGATTGGATGTAACTATTAAAAGTGCAGACCATTGGATATAGAGTTTCTTGGATTGGACTAGGTTGTCATTGGTCGGATCATTGTCTAGATCTGATTTAATTAAATTGATGCATCTCAACAATATATTCACTTTTATAAATCACATTGGATCTAACTCCAACCAAATACAATGAAATAACATTATTCTTTATGTAAATTTATTAATCTTTGTTTGTTAGTTGAGTTCCTTCCCTTCTCGTTTCCCCCTTTTCTCTCTAATCTTTATTCTCTCATTTTTTAAATACTAACAAAGAAAACCCATGATGCATGTGGTTGATTAGAAATTTAGTTAGGTTTGAGTTGGTACACCATCAATTTAATTGGTTACAAGCCATGGTCTATCTTCAAGGTTGGTTAAGATTTAACAAACTTTATGAGAGGAGATTAAGATAGTTTATTTACAAGCTTTTATTGTTATTTTGATAAATTAATTATTTTTAATAGTTTACATGTGTGAAAAAGGAGAGAGGGAAAGACTTTGTGTGTAAGGCAAATTCGGATTAACCGAACGTGATAACTGTTCAGGCTGTGGATTTAACCAATGATGAGGCTCCACGTCAGTAACAAATTCACGGGCCCCACTGTAAAAGGTATGGGTCCCATGCATTTTATTATTGGTGTAGAACCTTCTCATTGATTCTACAACCCACTAAACAGCCATTACATTCAGCTAAACCTTGGTTGTGTGAGGCATGCGATGAGAGCCTCCACACTCTTTCAATCTTTCTATTATTTCATTATGTAGTTATTTGATATATATTTATTCGAAAAATATTACCAAATTTAAGTTTTAGAGCTCAAGGTTGGTGAGCAGACGACATCGGTTTGAAACTCTTCTCCTAGGTGACCATGAAAATGGAGCCAAGGTCATTGGTAGCTTTTTCTCCATATTCTCTATGTCACCTACATATTTTTCTTTGGAAAAATTCAACTAGATAGTTCTGTCTCTACTGAATGACTTAATTAAATTAAAGCCTATTAATTTACTGATTTTATATGATATGGCCAATCCAAGAAATACCAAGAAAATGTATTACCCTTTGACTTTAATTTGTTTTTTTACTAACTCGATTGATATATTATTTATGTGAATTCTGCTAATATTGCTACAAACACAATTTTTGGTACTTTGGTTTGTGAATATTGTAATTTGAACAGTATATATAGTGCTTCACCCCACATGTTTGCAAAACCGGCCAATGTTGTAATATTTCAACCATCACATAATATTGCAGCTCAAGGTGTATTACGCAATACTGGTTCCAAAAATGTGTTTCTATACATGGAATTGCTCATCTGCTTATAATTCAAGCCTCCAAAGAAGACAAGTTCGAATTACAAACTTTTTGTTATAAATCATGGTTTTTGAACCATCGTTGATTTGAATGATTAGACTCTGTTCGGCCCAGAAATCATCCAGGCAATCGGTTCTTTTACACCCTTAACCTGTTTCTTGGACAACAACTGTTGACTTGGTCAATAATCCTCGGATCTGGGCAGTCAATCAATTTAACTCGAACAATAATCTTTGAAATTTTATTATAATTATCTTTAAATTGGAATGAATCATTCGTTCGAACTGAATGATTGAACCGCTGACCCAAAAACAGGTGGTCAAAATAGTTCCGATTCCAAGTTGGTTTTTGAAATATTGCTATGAAGCTACCTAATCACCCAAATCAAAGTTAAAAGCGTGAAATGAAAGTATGGCTGAAGTCTCCAACAAAATATCATAATTCAGCAATAGTATCCATGCCTATTTGCGAAAGAATGATAAGAATGGAATCCAACATTTATAAAGCCTACAATTTTGGCATTCAAGGTTTTATTACAACCATATGCATATGGATCTTTTACTTGCAAATTACTTAAGTGCCTGTTTGGGAGTGATGAAGTGCAATGGCTTCTAGATTTTCAAGGTATCTATGTTTAGTGAAAAATCCGAAGAGCCCAAATTCGCAGTGAATCAATCATTTGAAGGGTTTATCCACTTCAGCCCATTTGAATAGTTTATCTAGAATGCTTAAAAGCAATTGAACCAACTTAGCTAAATCTTCAGTTTAACCCTCGTAAATAGGCCAGATGTATTATCGACCTCTTAAGCTTTAGAATGGCTGTTGAAAGTTGAAACAATGGTCCTAGCCATTACATCACTTTCAACCGACAACAGTAAATATCACAAGACAAGCGGTGTCACGAAAACTGCAAAAGCAATTACTTCAGTTTTGTCTTTGAAAAAAGAATGTTTGGTCTCATTATTATACAATTTGCATGTAAGAAGACAAGTTATAGGGAAAGATTCCTGATCTTGGTCTTCAATGTACCTGGCAAGTTTCAGATGTGGGTGTTCATTATACAGATTAAAAGCAGTATTTGGCCACTTGATGCAATGAACAATTACTGTTAAGTGCTTATTTTTTATGTATTTATTCATTCCTTCTCTTAATTTGTTTCTGCCACACATGATCTTCTGAGATTTCTTTTCCTTTTTGTTCTTACCTAATTCTTTTTTGTTGTTAATCAGAAGATGCTTCTATGAAGCTACAATGCTTTCGATTTCTCATTTGACCATTAATGAAACGGTCCAAGATGTTTCTATTTTGATTTCACTTTTCACTATTTTGGTCCTAATGTATGTCCTATTTTCTATACTAAGTTTTAAAACCTGACAAGTAAATCCAGAACTCGGCTGAGTTGACTCGATACAATGGTATTTTGAATTTGATTCGATTTGAGAAAACCTGGCCCAGTTAGGTATAGTAATGGAGTGGGTTTGGGGAGGGTTTTGTAAATTTTAGATTTTATCTGTCTCTTTAAACTTTTCCATCTGTATTTGTCTCAAAACCCATAGCAGGTCAAATTTTGATTATCTAAATCCTCTTTACACATGAAAATGCAAAACCCTCTCCGACCTTATCCTCCCTGTATTCAAAGGTAGGGGCCGATTGGGTTTAAAACCCACATATCTAATTCTCTATTATTTCTTATTATATATAAACAATAAAAAACTATCAATTATCTTTTATACATGTAAAATTTAAAATATTATTAAATTCAAGACCTAATACATAAAATTTATATGCTTTTCAAAAAATACAGATAAAAAAAAACTGAGCTTAACTTAATATCATACCCTACCTATACCTATATGAGTTGTAGAATCCCAAAACTCATCCCCGCTTCAAAACCCAATCTTCAAGAAAAATAGCCCTCCCCATTGAGGAGGGTAGGGGGCGGGTACCGACCAGGTAAGATAAAAATTGCCATTTGCCATCTCTACCCAGTTGGTTAAACTCAGGAATTTGTACTGATTTCCTTGTTTTCTAAAGTTTTAGTTCATTTAGTTTAGGCTTAAAAAAATCATTCCTAGTATAACCCCCAACTTGCATAAACAACTCCAAAAGAATAATTGAAAAAGAATTAAAAATATCTGAATTCATGATTAGTCAGTCAGAGCAAATCAACAATTAAGGTTATTTCCCCAAGAAAACTGCATCAAAATTGAACAGTATGAAGGGAGGTCCTGATTAAAATAAACCAGGGCAACTCCTGTACATTGTCAAATGTCAATGGAGCCCACCTAACACCAAAGGCCCTAGTATCAAATAGATCCTATGGTTGATGATTCTTCTACAAATGACTTTATTAAGCAAGTGCTCTTTGCAACATTGCTCTATTAAAAGATCTGAAAAAAAAAAGAATCTATAACTTTTTTTACGGAGGTGGGCCCTCCAAAAGGAGTTGTGATCCAACTAATGTAGGCAACTGTTATTCAGTACTCTTTATGTGTCTTTTGCTCATTTGAGAGAAAATATAAAAAAAAAAAAAAAAATCATAATATTCTATGGTCAGAGTCATAAACCCAGTGATGGATGTAGATAATAGGGTTCTCATGATTTACCCAATGAAACTGTCTTCATTGTATCATCACCCACTTGTAGCCAAAGGGGTGAAGGTGAAGCAAAAGAAGCCATTACAAAACTCAATTGATCTCATTCTGTCTAGCATAATGACTATAGTTAATATCTAATCCAAATAATTAAGCCAACATAAAAAGAAATGTATAGGTGTAGAGATGATTTTATAATGTTAGGTTACTTTGGATTTTTCAATAGCAAACAATTGATACTTTGGATGTATCCTATCTGATGTGGTAATGGAATTCTGCTCCAATGCTATGAAATCAAAGTGTCAGTCATATTCCAAAATAATTAAATTAAACACAACTTAAAGAGTATAGATTGTTTCAAGCTGATCTGAGATTGACAACTTAGGCTGCCAACTTTGAATATGTGCTCATATTATATTTAATGAACTTTTTAATTTACTCTCTCTTATGCTATCCTCTTAGATGGGGACTCAGCAACCACTAAGGTCTCATTAAGGCCATTATCTAATGTTGGTCCCAACCATCAGAGGTCTTGGAAGGGGTGGACTTAGATAGATATGGTTTTAACCTTTGACATTTTTTTCTTTCTTACTAATAGGTGCTGAAAGCAGAACTGTGATGGGAATTATTTGTATAAAATAGTCACTCTTTAACATTGGCGTTTGATAATCATTAGATTAGATAAGCATTATTAGAGGAAGAGCTTAGATCTGTTTGCTACGCACAAAGATACTACTCATACGTGCCAATAAGACACTACAGCTGTGCATAGCGATCGTATCTCCCATGAATGCTGAATGGCATTTTGATGAGTCTAGATCTGCCGATCACAATATTACTGGGCGTATTCACATTGGGAACATGGGCGATATAAAGAAAGGTTTTAAAAACCTTTTTCTGGGTCAGCAGTTCAACTGTCTGAGTTGAATTATTCAAACGGTTCGACTCTTAGATTGAAATATTAGGGTAGATGTATATAATTATATTCATATCTCTCTTCTTTTATGAGAAAAGAGAGATAAGTGGCTGTCGGCTGAAGAAAACTAAAAGAAAAAAAAGGAAGGAAAGAAGAAGAAGGAGGCGGTGCCGATGACATTCATCGGTGATGATGACGGCGATAACAATGATGTTCACCACGGTGATGGTGACGACAATGAATCTTTCTCTGATCTCAGATCTGACTTATGAGATCTTGTCATCTTGTTTCTCTCCCTCTCTCTCTCACAGATCCGAGTGATCTCAGATCTGAGATCGTCTCAGTCCCTCCCCCATCTCTTAATCTCTTTTCTTTTTTTATTAATAATCTTAAAAATTAAATAATTTTTTATTAAAACTGCAAACCACTTCCCTAGTCGAATGGTATAACGGTTTCACCATCTGGGTTAGCGTTTTTTGATCATTTCAACATTTTTTTTTCAAAAAAGCGGTCCAATTTAAAACTGGACCCAGAAAGATGACTGGTTCGCAGGTTAAATGGCCAACCGTCCAGTCTGACCCGGTTTTCAAAATAGTGATATGAAGTATAAGAGATGTTCCTAATGTGAGGCTGTGTAAACATGGCTAACAATGTGTATGGGTAAGCAGATCCAAACTCCATTTAAGCAGAGAATCTTGATTTTGGAAGAGGGGTTATGAATAACATAGTTATCTAATTAATTCTTAACATTGGCGTTTGATAGTTAGATTACTATGTTTAATGAGATAAGCATTGGAAGAGGAGCTTGGATCTTATTGCTACCCACAAAGATGCTATTCGTATGTATCCACAAAACACTACAGCCGTGCATTGGGAATATTTTCCCATGAATAACAAATAAGATGTTTTTGATGTAAGTAGGCTTGTGGGTAGCATATCCAACGACTTTAACAGCAAGCCAGTTGCGACCTTACATTCAGAAGGCTACCTAGAGTCCAATCAATAACCCTAGCTGATCATCCTCATGTTGCTGGAGTCATGGCAGTCCAAGGGGGGCAAGGTAACTTCATTGACATTCATCAATGACTTACCCGCGTAAGTGACAATTGAGAAGAAAAAAAAAAGGGTTGGAAGGACACACAAAGGGTGCCCCCTCTTTAGGAAAAAAGGAGAAAAGAACAAAAGAACAGGTAGAAATTGGATGTCCACACTCCACAACAAACTATTAACCAATCAATCTACATTTCTTTTTTACAATTTGCAGCTGTTTTTACACATCCACATCTCTCAAACTCAACATCATAAATTCATAATCAGGTATCAAGAAGGCTGCTTTGCACGAAATAGAAAACAGTGAAACAAAGATAAAAAGTACTTCATTTCAGTCATGACAAACCTTGACACAGATTTGCTATCATGTATCTAAAAGGACCCAAAAGACAATAAAGAAATGAAAAGAAAGGAAGAAAGAGGCAACCCTTCCTTTTCTTTACGCTTTTCTAGGGTTGTTTTGTCTGATTTATATAAGGGAAAATCACCAAAAGAACATGACTTTAATTTCTTATGTCAATAAGTATACTGCACGAAATTCTTTGCACTATTTTTCCTTTTTCTCTAAATTATGTCTACTAAGTCCTAAATATAGAAAAAGCCCATTTTGTGTTACTTTGGTATTTTATAAGTCAAGAACGAAAATAATTAAAAGTGCTTTTTTTTATATTATTTCTCTATTTTGTTATGATTGAAACCTAGCTTTCTTAATTCATGTTCTGTTAAAACACAAATAGATAAATGATTAATGTAAAGAGAAAGATAATTTTAGTTTTGTAAAAAGTAAAAAACAAAAGATAAAATAAAATAGAATAAGAACTGATGTGACACGATCCGGGTACCTAACTGGCGGCTGACTGGCTCCTCGCTGGCAACGACCGGCACCTGAGAAGATGAAACGAAGGATTCCCGGGGATCAGCCCGATGGGAATACTCCGATGCTTAAGTTAGTACTGTGTATGGGGAGTAAAGAGGGAAAACGAAAGCTAAGAGTGGAGGTCGCGTTTTATCACTATATTCCCGAGATTAGAGGTCTCAAGAGCCCCACTCTCTTCTGCCCTGGGGGGCTCTTATAGGAGTGCTTTTGCGAGATCGGGCATAACCGCAACTGGGTCCCTGCCACACCCGTTACCTGCCAGGGCTGCGTAAGTGGCCGTTGGGACATACTCCTTACTCGGGCGAGTGACACATCCCCAAAGTGACAGGCACGCCTCCGCCGGCGCAGACTGTCGAAAGGACAGGGACTGCGCCGTCAGTTAGGGACGTGGCCCAGTCTGACAGGTACGGCTTATTAACTAGAAGCTTCCTGAGGAAAGCTTGTGCGGCCCATTTGCGAGCTACTCTGCAACGAGCTTTGAATATTTCAGAAGTACCCTTAGTAGAATTGGTCCTCGGATGATTTGCCTTGTTCGGGAGCTCGGGCGAGCTGGCTTTCTTAGATTGTAAGCTAAAGTTTGCCTCGGAATATCCCTTGAGGTAGCTCGGGGAACTCGGAGCTCGCATCGTGGCGAGCCCCTCTTTTACCTCGCTACCACGTAGTGGGCTGCTTTATGGGCCTATCACTTAACTATATCGGAACACGATGTTGAGCAGTCGCTTACGCTGAGTCGGCGTCCATGTGTCGCCATTTCATAGGTCGGGTCAAATCATCCTTCGTCAATTGCCCCCCACTCCTCGGGCTAAGAGTGCTGCCTTAGCGCGGGGAGTTTATGAAGCGCGATGGACTGATTTGACCGAAATTCAAAACTTGATTGACTGTCTTCAATAAATGTATTTGCGGGAATCAAGAGATCTTCTGACTTCTCTGACTTTTCGGGTTCCGAAAATGTGTTGAGGTGGCCTTTAATTCCGAATGTCGTGCTGCTGCGACTACCTTAATCGCGGAAGATGTGCCGCCAATCGCCTTCGGTTTTTAGAAGGCATGCGGTTAGGGCGCCCGCGGACCGTTGGATCTGCTTTGATCCAGGCCATTGGTTTGAGAGGGCGAGGGCTATAAATGGGGAGCCCCCCTCGGCCCTACCTTCGTCCACACTATCTTGCTTTGGATTCTGAGGTCGCATACTTCACTTAGTCTACTCAAGTTTCTCAATCCGCTTCGTTCCATCTACTCTGGTGAGTCCCAATCACCGTCAGCCATGTCTGGGTACCCACGCCATACTTACCACAGGGACGATAAACAAGATGGTAATGTTCCCTCGAGCTCGGGGGGAGGCTGGGAGCATATCTCGGAGGCTCGGGAGAACTCTGGCGACATGGTGTCCACTTCTAGAGGGAGGGAGCCCGATACCTTTGGCCCTTCTTTAATGACAACGGAGAGACTCAGGTCTCTAATCCGCTACTTTTGCCTTCCCAGGGACCTAGTTTACAGCCTCCCCACTAGCAACTTTCCTTGGGAGCATGGTCCCAATGACATAGTGATTTTCCAGGAACAGCTCGAGGCTGGCCTGCGTCTTCCCCTACACCCCTTGATAGTGGAGGTGCTGAACCACTTCAGCATCACCATTGACCAGCTTCACCCTAACGCTGTTCGAAACATGGTTGGGACTATATCCCTATGTCACAAGTACTGCCTCCCCTTGGACCTTGATGTCTTCGCCTCTATCCTTTGTATAAAGAATGCTGCTCCTGGGGTTCCTCCGGAGAGGCGCTTTTATTACCTCTCCCCCCGTCGCGGCTATAAGCTCTTATACGAGCTGCTGAATAAGATTCCCGCCTGGAAGCGGGACTACTTTGTGGTCCGTAACCCCGAGGGGTGGCCCTTTCCCACCTCTTGGAGGTGTGCTATCCAGGACCCGGGGGCCGAGCTGAACCCTGAGATTCGGAAAACGATACTGTCCTGGGTGTCGGTAGGCTTCCTCTGCTCAGACTACTTGGCCGAGGAGAAGCTCGTGCAGGTAGGCTTGAGCCCGGGTAGGTCGGTCTTTTAGGTCGCATAATGTCTTGTGACTTGTGTACACATGCATTTTGCTTCCTGTTGGACTAATATCTTGTGGTCTTTTGGCAGCCATCATGTCTAGTGCCGATTTGTGCCACCTACTCTTGGGCAACCAGAGATGCCAGGTGAAGAGGACGCGCCCCGACCAGACTCCTCCTTCGGGAAGCACTGAGTTCGGGTCTGCCGGGCTGGTCCTGCCTTCTCCACCCGAGGTCCCGATGCCCCCTCCGGAGGGGACTAGTGGGATTAACCCTGGAGGAAGCGAGCTCCCTCAACCGGGGGAGGTGCCCTTTAACCCCCTTCAGCCCCGACCTTACCCTCGATTCCCAGTGGGGAACTGGGAGGGGGTAAATGATTATCTGGTAGCTCATCGGAGGAGTTGAAAGGCAATCACCAACGATGAAGTTGCTCAGTGGAGAAATATGGAGCCCGGGGATCTCTCCGCGTTCGCCTCTGCTCACTGTATGGTGGTAAGTGGCCTTTTTTCCCCTTTTTTCTCTCTTGTTCTGCCCTTTTCTGTTGCCTTCTGATCTTTCGTTTTCGTTGATAGGTAAACTTTGCCATCCATGCCATGGCTCTCCAGACGCGCATCCATCGCGTCGACGCCCTCGACCAGCGTGCAGCCAACCAGAAGCTCCAAGTCGAGTTCAACCGGATCTGGGGTGAGCTCCATCACACCCGCAAGGGGAGCGAGTCTCAGGAGCTGCTCGTTCATGACCAGGAGGCTCAAATCGCTCGGCTTACAGAAGAGAGCGCACGTTATAGGGAGGAATCGTCGAGAATGGCGGGAGAGAGGGAGCTCCTCAGGCAACAGGTGCGGGAACTGGAGTCCACTCTTCTGAATCGGACCCGAAACTTTGACCAAATGGTGGAGGCTGAGTAAGAGAAAATAGTCTGGGACTTTAAAGACTCCTAGGAGTTTTATGACCTCCTGGTAGAGTATGGCTCGGGTTCGTACCGCTCAGGGTTCAAACTTTGCCGGTGGCTGGTTCGGAAGAAGTTCTCCGGACTTAACGTCGACGGCATTACCATGAAGGGTCTGTCCCCTGAGATAGCAGACCAAGCGGACGAAGAGGAGCTTGACCCTTCGGAGGATGAGGAGGCGGATCCTTGAGGTGGCGTTTCTCTGGGCTTCTATGGCTTCCAGGTGCCATAAACCCGGTCTTTCACCAGTTTTTTCCTGTTGAGCAATTGTGCCCTATGATGATTGAACCTTTCCCGAGATGATTAGCTCGGTTGCTGCATTTGTTATTTTCTTTTCACTGCGTTTGCTTGTTGTTTATTGTTTATTGTTTGTTGCTTTTTTTTTTGTGAACAATGAAAATTTTCTCCCTTCTTCTGGGTATGATGAACTCCATTTATTTTTGCTAAAACGATCTCATCATTTGGGGTTTTTTGAAGTTACCTACCCAAAGTAGGGCTCTACGGTAGGCGTTCTCCCCATCTGTCACGTTTAGGGTTTTCGCAACATATCGCGAAGTGATTACTACGTACATCCGAACTAAGCACTGGTTGGTTATTCCTTAGCTCGACCGACGTATCAAAATGAGCTATGCTTCGCATGGTTTAAACCCGAGCTGCTTACGCCTTTAAATTTTCGTACTTTGCCTTCGCCATTGAGGCAACTTTCTTCACGCCGAGGTCTTTTTTAGCTCGATGTTTTGGCCCTTGGGCTTAGGGAGGGACCCGTAGTCCACTCTTGGATTCTCCCACGCCGAAGTGGCGATTGGGGTTTTCTTGTATCGAGGTCATGTTAGCTCGGTGTTTTGGCCCTTAGGCTTAGGGAGGGACCCGTAGTCCGCTCTTGGATTCTCCCACGCCGAAGTGACGATTGGGGCTTTCTTGTACCGAGGTCATGTTAGCTCGGTGTTTTGGCCCTTAGGCTTAGGCAGGGACCCGTAGTCCTCCCTTGCTTCTTACAAATAATATTGCCTCAGATTGACGATATTCCATGCTTGAGGTACTTGTTTCCCTTCGAGGGTCTCGAGCTCGTATGTTCCTTCCCCGATCACTCGTTTCACTCGGTAAGGGCCTTCCCAATTGGACCCGAGTTTGCCAGTGCTAGGTTCAGGTACCATAACTTTACGAAGGGCTAGGTCGCCAACGCGGAGGTTCCGCTTCTTGACCCTGGCATTGTAGTACCGAGCTACTCTCTGTTGGTAGGCTGCGGTCCTAATGTATGCGAGGTCCCTCACTTCGTCGAGTAGGTCGAGGTTGGTGCATAGCTCATCTTCATTTGTTTGGTCGCTGTATGCTTCCAGGCGCAACGTAGGTACTTCGATCTCCGCAGGGATCACTGCTTCGGTGCCGTAGGTGAGATTGAAAGGTGTTTCTCCCGTGGTGGTTTTCTCCGTGGTCCGATAGGCCCATAGAACACTGGGTAGTTCATCCGCCCACAATCTTTTAGCTCGATCCAGCCGTGCCTTCAGTCCGCGGAGGATGGCTCTATTCGTGACTTCTGCCTGACCATTTGCCTGAGGGTGCGCGACTGAAGTAAAGTTTTGTTGAATCCCCATGCCTCGGCACCAGTCTTGAAATTTGATGTCCTCGAACTGTTTTCCGTTGTCGGAGATCAATACCCGAGGTAATCCGAAGCGGCATACAATGTTCTTCCAAAAGAAGTTTTGGACGTTTCGGGTTGTTATTGCTACGAGGGGTTCAACTTCTACCCACTTAGTAAAATAGTCCACTGCTACCACTAAGAACTTTCTTCCACCCATTGCTGGCGGGAATGGCCCGAGTCGATCAATGCCCCACTATGCAAAAGGCCACGGACTAGTGAGGTATTTGAGGTCGGCAGCGGGTTGGTGGTGAACATTGGCGTCTCTCTGGCATTTATCACATTTTCTAACGAGTTCAATGGCATCTGCCTTCATCGTTGGCCAGTAATACCCTTGTCGAAGCGCTTTCTGGGCGAGGGCCCTACCCCCCAAGTGTCCGCCGCATAGACCTTCATGAATGTCGCGGAGTACGAGTTCAGCTTCGGTAAGTCACAAGCAACGCAGGTAGGGAGCGTGTAGGATCTCCTGTATAGCCGCTCGTCTATTATGACATATAAGGCTGCTTGACGTTGCACCCTCCTGGCTGCATTGCGCTCTGCAGGGAGGGTCCCGTGCAACAAGAAGTTCATGAGTGGGTCAATCCAGCTCGGCTCTGCTTGAACGACGGGAGCGACCTCCTCTACCTCCCCGAGAATGCTAGGCCGAGACAGGTCCTCTATGTATACGGTTCTCGTGGTGATGTCGCTAGTGCTAGCTAACTTGGACAAGGCATCGGCCTCGGCATTCTCCGACCTAGGGATCTGTCTGATAAAGTGTGACTGGAAGTTGAGCAGGGCCTCTCTGACTTTGGCTATGTAGGCGACCATGGTCGGCTCGCGAGCTTCATACTCGCCCGTGACCTGGTTGACCATGAGCTGGGAGTCACTGCAGATAACGATGTGCTTGGCTTTTACTTCTCTGGCTAAGGCTAGTCCGGCTATCAACGCCTCGTACTCTGCTTCATTGTTAGACGCCTCAAACTCGAAGCGTAGCACGTACTCCAGTTTCATGCCGCTTGGGCCGTGCAGAACTATTCCGACACCGCTGCCCTGTTGGTTCGAGGAGCCATCTACGTGAAGGATCCAGGGCTCCTCATCCCAGCTCGTAGTTGGTCGAGCTAGGAGAGGTGCCACACTGGCTACTACGTGGGGTTCGGACTCGACCAACCTGGGAGCTCCGGGCACACCCGAGGTGGGAGCCTCGCGCTCAACCGGCCTGAGAACCTCGGAGCTGAATGTGCACTCGGCTATGAAATCTGCTAAGGCTTGGGCCTTAATGGCGGTTCGCGGCTTGTACTGGAGGTCGTACTCGCTGAGCTCGATGGTCCACTTCGTCAACCGACCGGAGACCTCGGGCTTAAGCAACACTTGCCTCAGAGGTTTGTCAGTAAGGACGATAAAAGTATGAGCTTGGAAGTACGGGCGGAGCTTCCGAGCTGCAATTATCAATACGTATGCTAGCTTTTCCATCTCCGGGTATCTTGTTTCTGCTCCCTGCAATACTTTACTAACATAATAGATGGGTCGTTGGACCCGATCTACTTCCTTTATTAGTACTGAACTGACCACCTCGTCGCCTGCCGAGAGATAGAGTTCTAAAACATCGCCCGCATCGGGCCGGGTTAGGGTCGGCATGCTAGTAAGGTATTCCTTGAGCTCGTCGAATGCGAGCTGGAAATCTTGGGTCCATTCGAACCCTTTGCTCTTTAATGCCTTAAAGAACGGCTGACAGCGGCCCGCCGACTTAGACATGAAACGGCTTAGGGCGGCTATGCGGCCGTTCAACCTCTGAACTTCCTTCGATTTTCGGGGAGGTTTCATGTCCAAGATGGCCTTAACCTTATCCGGGTTGGCTTCAATGCCGCGCCAGTTAACGATGTATCCTAGGAACTTACCCGAGGTTACACCAAACACACACTTATTTGGATTCAATCCCATATTAAACTTACGCAAAATTTCAAAAACAGAATGCAAGTCTTGTATTAATTCATGTGAGAATTGAGTTTTGACAACCATGTCGTCCACATAACATTCTACTTTTCTACCGATTAACGGCACACATAATTTATTTACAAGCCTCTGAAAGGTTGCCCCTGCGTTTTTCAACCCAAAGGGCATAACCTTGTAGCAGTATAAGCCGAACTCCGTGATGAAGGCAGTCTTTTCTTCGTCTGTTGGGTACATCTTGATCTGGTTATAGCCCAAATAGGCGTCCAAGAAACTTAGTAACTCATGCCCTGAGGTCGCGTCCACCAAACGGTCAATTCGGGGGAGTGGGAAGCAGTCTTTCGGGCAAGCCCGGTTCAGGTCAGTGTAGTTGACGCACATGCGCCACTTGCCGTTGGCCTTCTTTACCAGGACGGGGTTGGCTACCCAGCTCGGGTATTGGACTTCTCTTATGAAGTCCGCTGCTTGGAGCTTCTCGACTTCCTCGTCGACTGCTTTCCATCGTTCTGGGGCTAGGTTGCGTTTCTTCTATCTAACAGGCCTAACTACAAGATCAATGTTCAACTTGTGAGTTATGAGTTCGGGGTCTATGCCAGGCATTTCTGCCGCGGACCATGCAAAAATATCTAAGTTTTGAAATAAAAATCTTACCAGTTTGGATCGTAGGGGCTCTTGGACGGAAGCACCGATCTGGAGCGTCCGAGCTGGGTCTGCTGTTGAGGTCGGGACCGCGACTGTTTCTTCCATGGGCGCAGCTCGTTCTTCGCCTTGCTCCGTGGGTCGTTCCAGTTCAAGATTATCGGCCACCTTGGTCTTCCCCTTTAGGGCGGCAACGCAGCACTTGCGGGAATCGAGCTGGTCGCCCCACGCTACCCCCACACCAAAGTCTGTTGGGAACTTCATAGCCAAGTGGTAGGTGGAGACCACCACCCGTAGGACATGGGTGATGGGTCGACCTACTAGGGCGTTGTAGGGAGAGGGGTCGCTACCACTAGGAAGTTGTGTTCGAACCTGACCACGCAAGGCCAAGTGCCGATCTCTACAGGTACTGTTATTTTCCCAAGGGGCCAGACTTCTTCTCCGCTGAAGCCTACCAAAAGAGTGTCTGCGGGCTTCAGGTCGCTTCTCTGCAGCTGGAGCTGGTCAAACGCAGCTTTGAAGAGTATGTCGGCTGAGTTGCTCGAGTTGACGAGTATACGCCTAACCTCAAAGTCGTTGATTCTCAGCTTTATTACGAGCGCATCGTCGTGGGAGTAATGGACTCCTCGCGCATCGTCCTCTATGAAGAAAATTGGCTCTTCCGTTCTCGACCGCTTTGGGGGGTTCTGCTCCTCCCGGGTGACCTCACGAACCGACATCCGAGCTGCCGCGGAAGTACAACCCGCGACGATTGAGCCTCCCACTATCATGTGAATGGTCCCCCGAACTGGCCTCTCCTCTGGAGGCTGCCTCTGCGGTTGTTCGGTCGGCCTGTTGCTGGACTCGGGGGCGTCTTTACCGTGCTCCCCTTGCCGATCTGTTCTATTACTGTTATTATTATTATTATTTATTATTATTATTATTTTGTACAAAGTTTCTCAAATATCCGCGACGGATGAGCTCCTCTATCTCGTCGCGGAGGTTTTTACAACTCTCGGTACTGTGACCGTGGTCCTTGTGAAAACTGCAATACAAACTCTTATTTCTTTCATTGGGATTCCCCCTCAAACGGGGAGGCCACTTCACGTACAGGGCGTCCTTGATTGCCATCAGAATTTTGGCCCGCTTCGCGTTCAGTGGAGTGTAGTCTGCCCGGTCTGGTGTAGGAGCCCGGAACAACTGACCTGCCTTTGCTCCCCGAACTATTTCCTTTTTTCTTCGGGTGTCCTCTTGACTGGGAGGTTCCCCTTCTCTCTTCCTTTTTTCGGGTGCGCCCTCACCCTTCTGGTTGATCTCCTCTTCAGTGGCTATGAACTTATCCGCAAGCTTTAGAAACTCGGTTATAGTCGCGGGTTGGTTGACGACCATGTGCCACTTGAACTCCTTGTGCTTTACGCCTTTCTTGGCCATTGCTAGGCGTACGGCGGGGTCCAAACGCGGTATCTACATACAAGCGTCGTTGAACTGCTTGATATAACTTCAGATGGACTCTCCTCTTTGGGCTACGTTGAAGATGCTTTTTCAGTCCGCGGGCATCGCTTGCTGGTGACAAAGTGGGACGTGAAGGCTTGTGCGAACTGCACCCAGCTTCTTACCGATCCAGGCACCAAGTTCCGGTACCACGTGCGTGCTGCTCCCCTGAAGGTAGTGGAGAAGACCACGCACATGCATGACTCACTGGCTCACGCCAGGTGCATCTGTGACTGAAAGGCGTCTACATGATCATTCGGGTCGAACGACTCGTCATACTTGTCAAGAGGGGGAAGCTTGAAATCCTTGGGCATTGGGACTGCCAAGAGTTCGGAAGACAGGGGGGACGAAACTGAGAGGAGGGGAGTCTTGGCTTCGGCCGAGCCTACCTCTTCTTTGCCCATGAGCTCGGGCAAATCGCGGGTGACAGATCAGCGAGCTCCGCGGTGGCGTCTCTCCTTCTTGGTGGGCTCGGCGTTAGTGCTGCTCACATCCGCGCTGTCCAGAATGGTTTGCGCTGGGAGCAGCCCGGTCTGCTGGTGATGGCTGCGGACAGAAGGGGCCTGCTTAGAGTTTGCTGCCAGGATCTCGAACCGATTTTCGAGGATTGGGGTTCTGAACTTCGACTGTCGAGGCGACGTTGACCTGCCTAGCCGGGGTCCCCCCGACCTGTCCACCCGCGGCGAGATTGGGGTAGCCGGTCTCTCCCGTCTGCCAAGGGGGAGGTCTGGTTTTTTGGGGGATTTTGGGGGGCTTCTCCTCGGCCGGAGTGCTCGCTCTAGCAACGAGATCTGGCTTGCTGCGGGGCCAGGTGCTGAGGCTGGAGTTGAGGCTGTTGAAGTTGAGGTTGGGGCAGCTGGGGGAACTGCTGCTGGTACTGGTACTGGGAGACCTGGTGCAGCACGTGCTATTGATAGAGCTGAAGTTGCTGGAACTGTTGCATTTGAGCCTGCATGGCCCTCATGCACTGCATCAGGTCCTCCAGCTGGTTTGGGCTGGCCGCTAGGGGCACAACCAAGGGTTCAGTGAACGTTGTTCCGACTGTAGCGGGGAGTGGACACCCGATACAGACAGTAGGAGACGGTGAACTGCCCGATACAGACAGTAGGAGACTGGGAATTCTGTCCGTTGAGAGGGGGACGGTGAACTGCCCGATATAGACAGTAGGAGACTGGGGATGCTCCCTGGCCCATTTCTATGCTTCGTCCGACGTTGCTAGGGGAAGCCACGAGCGCTGAGTTGTGTTTAAGGAAGAAGAAGTAACTAAGAATTTAAAGGGGAAGGCCTTTTGAAGCGTTTCCCACAGACGGCGCCAAATGATGTGACGCGATCCGGGCACTCCTAGCTGGCGGCTGACTGGCTCCTCGCTGGCAACGACCGGCACCTGAGAAGATGATAGGAAGGATTCCCGGGGATCAGCCCGATGGGAATACTCTGATGCTTAAGTTAGTACTGTGTATGGGGAGTAAAGAGAGAAAACGAAAGCTAAGAGTGGAGGTCGCGCTTTATCACTATATTCCCGAGATTAGAGGTCTCAAGAGCCCCTTTCTCTTCTGCCCTGGGGGGCTCTTATAGGAGTGCTTTTGCGAGATCGGGCATAACCACCACTGGGTCCCTGCCACACCCGTTACCTGCCAGGGCTGCGCAGGTGGCCATTGGGTCATACTCCTTACTCGGGCGAGTGACACATCCCCAAAGTGACAGGCACGCCTCCGCCTACTGAGAGACGTGGGCGCAGACTGTCGAAAGGACAGGGACTGCGTCGTCAGTTAGGGACGTGACTCAGTCTGACAGGTACGACTTATTAACTAGAAGCTTCCTGAGGAAAGCTTGTGCGGCCCATTCGCGAGCTACTCTGCAACGAGCTTTGAATACTTCAGAAGTACCCTTAGTAGAATTGGTCCTCGGATGATTTGCCTTGTTCGGGAGCTCGGGCGAGCTGGCTTTCTTAGATTGTAAGCTAAAGTTTGCCTCGGAATATCCCTTGAGGTAGCTCGGGGAACTCGGAGCTTGCATCGTGGCGAGCCCCTCTTTTACCTCGCTACCACGTAGCGGGCTGCTTTATGGGCCTATCACTTAACTGTATCGGAACACGATGTTGAGCTGTCGCTTACGCTGAGTCGGCGTCCATGTGTCGCCATTTCATAGGTCGGGTCAAATCATCCTTCGTCAAGAACCAATGTTTTCAACCCGCTGTTCATCCGGCCGGTTGAACCGTTCAAATTGTCACCCGGCTAGGACTCCAGATCTTGTTTAGTCAAGACCCATCACACGATAAAAAACCATTGACTTGATCAAGAACCATTCAACCTGGCCGGTTCGACCATTGACCTGTGCAACCCGGTGATCGGGTCGCGGGTTGTGCACTCAATAATACATGCATACTTTCAGAGGAGATAACTTTACACTCTAATGTCCGATTGGGGTGATTTTTCATTTTTGATATTGGGCAACTTTTTGAGATCTATGCATCCCAATTTGCGAAAAAAGAACCCTTTCTTGGCCTCAAATTACAATTTTTAATATATATAAATAAAAAAAATTACAAGCGGAGTAAAAAAACATATATTAAATATAAATTAATACATATAACATATCTAAAACATATGTATATATTATTTATTGCTAAAATGTATATTTATACACATATATACACTGATGTGGCATGATCTGAACCATTTGACCTGGCCAATCGAACCGGTGACCTACAACTTGGAGACAAAAACAATTCAACCTCCGGGTCAATTCTTAAAACATTGATAATAACTACTACATCTTTGTTGGGGTTTTCCTTATTACTAATAACGATCAATAGAAAAGCCATTGGATATATGGGAAATAGTACAGTTGGACAAGGGTTGAAATTTAAAGAGGGCTCAGTAGTACAAATTTCCATTAAAAGTAGTAAAACTTTTACAGATATTGTGGTCTTAAATATCTATTTATAAGAAAATTAATAGAAAAATACATTGCACCACACTATAGAATTCTGAATTTCACTGCAACCTTACATAATTCAAAATGATAAATACTTCCACCTTAAAACACCAATACCCACCCATTTACATTAATTCCAAACTGGCACCTAACCCAACCGTAAAATGGGGCTAAAAATCTTAAGATGTGCTGAATAGCCATTCTCTCAAAAATTAAATGTATCGTTGTTAATAATTTTTCCCTTCTTTAATGATGATCTTTTTTTTTCAATTAAAATATGCTAATAGATTATTTTCTGAATTCTGCGTTGAAAACTGCATTCCACCCTTACCATTATTAAAATATGTTAATAGATTATCAAATGTCAACTTTCCCTTACCATTTGCCATTTGGATGGGAATGCTTTCGTCCTATTGCCATGTGTTCGTTCAGAAGTTAGACACTTGTGAGCATATTTCTCACTAGTTCAAAACTTGAAAATCATGTTTGTCTAATCAATGGAGAAATATTGAATTAGCCATCAGAACCAGAAGCTCATCAAGATAAAAAGTACTTTTGATTCAAGTAGGAAACTACTAAAGTTAAGGTTCATTTGAGTTGAAAATAAACTGTTCTTTAACAAAAAATGAAAAATAAAATTTGTTCTTGATCGTAAATGTGTGTTTTATTTGATAATTTGAAATCATGCAAATATATCTCATCATTTATGATAAATCATACAATATCTGTATTAAAAATTTTGTTTTTATTTTAAAAACCATTATTTTAATTGCTTTAAAAGTATGAATTGTTTTTCGAAACAAAATCAATAGTTTTGCATTTTAAAACAAAAGGTATAGTTCAAAAACATGTTTATATAATTTTACTGATGTGACAATTTTTAAAAACAATGAAAACAAAAACCTTGGACCATTTCATTTAAAGCTTTTTTAAAACAGAAGATTTATATGGTAAAAATGGAATTTTGACTTTGAGATCATCCAAAGGATAATTGGGCATTTGGACCGTTCAAATGATGAATATCAGTGGAATATTTAACATCCACACCGAAGGATATGATTTGAGAGGAGAGGGGTCAGATGGGCTTTTCTAGCCAGCTGCAGCCCACTTGCAACTAGCTCTCAACGTCGAAGAAATGGGTGAGTGTTCATATTTATACCATTCAAAACCACAAGAGAGAGAGAGAGGTTCTTTATCCTACGCTTTCTTGCTTTGTTCCACCAACAACAAATTTCTTCCATGTTCAAATTTCGATTAGTGGGTTCCCTTCATTTAAACATTGAATCCTTATCAGATATATCAGAATAGAAAAAGGATTTAGGGTCAATTTGATTTGTGGGAATAGGGGTTTACAATCCGAATACTGTTTGATTTAGTTGAATTTGAATCCTATTTTCATTTCTAGTGGAATGGACATTCTCCAAATATGAGGGAATAGCCATTTCCTCCCACTCTCCTGAGAATGAGAATCCATTCCAGTTAATTTTGATTATGGTTTCAATTTCAGACTGAACCAAACAAGTGAAGGGAATAGACCATTCTGATTCCCATTTCGAAAGATTCTGATTTCAACCATATACCAAATTGACCTTTAGAAAACAATGGATAATTACCTTCTCATTATGAATGAATGAGAAAGAGAGATGTAGCAATATTTCGTAGTAGTTTAAGATATATTAGAATGGAAAAGATGGAAAAGGACTAAGGGAATTACTCATCTGCAAACCAGGGAGAATTACTCCTTACTAGCCCTCATTTGTTTACACCCTCTTTTCTATGAATGAATTAAGGTGTGGACCCTTTTATAGAAAATAGGGAGTGCTTACAGGGTAACATATTCCGGATTGAGGTCAACTCTAACCCAGCCCGAGTTGTTGAACCCCTAATCTTAACTCTAATCCAATTGCATGACTTTGGGTTGGGTAAGGATATCAGGTTAGTCCAATTTCTTTACATATATTATGCCAAATGTTTTATTTCTTAGACATAATTAAGATTGTACGTTATTCTATGTACAAAGACAAAGTTTTAGTGTTTTAAGAATAACATGCATATGTTGCACATATTCATGAATAGTTACATGCAATCTTTTCGAACCGTTGTTGATTCGGAAAGTTAAACCGTTCGAACTGGAAACTGTTCAGGTGATCGGTTCTATTTTACCTCAAACCTGGTTTTTGGACAAAAACTATTGAATTAGCCAATGAATCATTAATTCAGATGGTTTGACCGTTGAACCGTTCAACCTGGAGAACAATTTGTGATTTATTACTTCTAACAAGTTTTGTCAGAACAAGAATGAAAAGAGAAGAAAATCTCTCAGATCTGAGATCTACTGGAGAGAGATGTGTGAGACAATGAGAGATATTTGAAAGATCTCACATTTAGAGATCTGGGAGAGCACTCTAGATTCTAGATGACAGATCTGCAAGAGAGAGAGAGAGAGAGAGAGTGAGAAATCTCATATCTACTTTCATCGCCAGTTTGCAACCATCGCCGCCGTTGTTGCCGTTGTAGTTCGCCATCACTGTTGCCGCTGTAAGTCGCCATCGTCGTCACCACTGCAGCCTGCAAGTCCTCCTCCTCTCCCTCTTCTTCTTCTTACTCTTTCAACTGACAGTTTTCTCAAATCTCTCTCATTCAAACCTTATTTTCTCTTATATAGTTATATTTATATGCATCTTACCCTAATATTCCAATCTAACGGGTAAGATGTTCAAACCATTTGACTCGGATGGTCGAACCGCTGACCCGAAAATCGGTGGCCAGAACAGTTCCATTTTCGGGTCAGTTTTTAAAACCTCGGTTACATGTATAAAATAGGTTCTGGCTAGAAGCAGAAGTCTGAAAGGTTCCAAGCTTAAAAATGCCTTGAATCTAGAGGAATTATTTTTATAAAATAATCATTTTTTTTAAACCCGTACCTCAACCACCGATGCTTTCCATGTGGACGTCGACATGGCTAAGCCTCACCTGACAACCTCGGCCACATCAGTAGCCCCAAGTCCATGCCGAAGTAGCCGATTGTGTCATCTAGTGAAGACCCCGAGCGGATAAGTTATAGCCCATCCTACACCGAAGAGTGTGGAACCCCCGAAGATCACAGACCTCGACCTCTTTGGTAGGACATCCCACAGAACACAGAATATAGTCCAGCAAACTATGACACTCAGGCTATTTAAAGCCATCTCCCCTTAAGCTAGAGACTCTATTAAATCCTTCGATTCTTTAGCCTTCATTTTCTCTCCTGCTTCTCTGCTTGGCCCGAACCAATTCACTCTCAACAGCTCAGCCCGACTAACTTCTTCACTTCTTACTAATTTGAGCGTCGGAGTGCCTTTCCCAGGGACCTCCTCCTCAAGGCCTTTGACCATACTTTGGTTGGATGTTCTGCTCGGTGCACCATTTCATCCTTCCACTTCGGCTCATCCAAGTTATCAAGACTTCATGTATTGCTCATCCACCTCAGTTCGGACTACATCACTTTTAATGCTTACACTTCAATATTCAGTAATTAAGTAGGTGCTAAAATGCTGAATGGCACATTTTGATGATTGGAGAGTCCTGATTTTGGCAAGAGGGGCTATCAATAACATGGTTTTCTAATTAATTCTTACATTTGTGTTTGATAATTATTAGATTACTTTGTTTAATGAGATAACCATTGGAGGAAGAGGCTGGCCCTATTTGCTACCCACAAAGACGCTACTGACATGTTTCCACAAGACACTACAGTTGTGCATCATGAACATCTTCACATGAATGACAACTGAGATGCTCAGTTTGGAAGGTGTACAAATGCAAATATATACATTGCAAATACATACAAAACAATACAAAATATAAGGTTTTGCTCTCTACATATTTGCATTTGTACTCCTTCCAAACTGAGCCTGAATGACAACTCCCTCAAACCCTGATAAAAAATTGGACTCCGGTCTATATGGTGACCAACCAAAGATTTTAACAACAAGCTGTTTTTTTTTCCAAGCAAAAGAGTGGTGATTAAATTATATTGTGAGTAAAGTTGTACAAGATAACATGTCCATAGTAGAGTGCTTTTGATATTTACAAGCATAATAAGCTAAAAGATGAGCTAAAGTGTTCTTAGTTCTAGATATGTAAATGAATTTTAAATCCCTAAACTGACTTTGGAGATGCAAGATCTGTCCAAAATGCACTTGATTGATCCATGTGCATTCCATTACTAGAAGGATTAACTTTTTTACTATTACTTTAGCATCTAAGAAAACTCGCACTAATTGGCATTACAACGCTATAGCAGCTTCTAAACCCTTGATGACTGCATGAAGCTCTGCACTGTCAATGGCTCTGCAGGCTGACCCTTGGGCTGCCTATCATCAAATTTCTTGATGACAAAACCAATGCCTGCGTTGTCTGCATGTTGATCATAAGATCCATTAGTGAATACTAGATAATGGTTCTCAATTATTGAGCTTAGGGACAATGCCTTTAATTTGTCTTGACAAAGAGTGAGACATGAATCAACAATTATTTCATTTGCTTTGTCCACCAAAGAAATGGGATTCACATCCTTGTTTAGATGAAACTTCTTGTTGCGTGCCTCCCATATCATATATAGGAGTACCTGAAGTTTGGACATAAAGCATAATCTGGTATCTACATTAAAAGATTGTCCAAGTGACCAAAACCAATCCGAAATAAGTTGTTGTAGGTGTTCACCATTCACTATACTGGGGTTTATACCAAGTTGGGCTTGACACCAAACAGCTCTTGCAAAGTCACATTTGAAAAATAGATGTGAAAAGCTCTCTTCATGATTGCAAAAATTGCATGATACCTCTGTATTTCTATTCCATGGTCTCAACTTACTTCTTGTGGGGATTCCTACCCATAGAGCCTTCCATGCAAACACTTGGTATTTGAAGGACACTTTGGTTTGCCAAATTAATGACCATTTAAAGGAGGAGGCAGAAGAAGATGGATTTTGATTGAGAAAAGTCTGGTATCCAGATTTCACGGTATAAGTACCCAGCTTATTTCTCTTCCAAATTAGCTTCTCAACACTTGTAGATGGATTTTGATCGAGAAAAGTCTGGTATGCAGATTTCACGGTACAAGTACCCAGCTTATTTCTCTTCCAAATTAGCTTCTCAACACTTGTAGATGGATTTTGATTGAGAAAAGTCTGGTATGCAGATTTCACGGTATAAGTACCCAACTTATTTCTCTTCCAAATTAGCTTCTCAACACTTGTAGATGGTGTTATTTGTATAGTATGCTCAATTGAATCCTAGGTAAATGAATTTTGAAATATAGAAAGATTCCATGTTCCATTGGGATTAAGAAAATGACTTACTTTGATATTATTCGTAACCCGTGGTTGCAAGGTGGAAGGAATGCCTCCTCTAATGGTTGGGACCTAAGGATCAAAATAAGCATCTATACGAGTACCATCTTGAACTAACCACAAAAGGTCAACTTAAATGTCCTTAAGTAACTTTTGAATCTGCCTCCACCATGTTGGTGCTCAACTACTATGCTTGGTTTTAAGCAAGCCGGTTGTGATCTTTCATCCAACAAGGTATACCTAGTAGTCCAATCAATAACCCTAGTTAGTCATCCTCATCTTGCTTGAGTCATGTCCAATCCAAGGGTAAGGTATAGCTTTGTTAACATTCAACAACGACATGCACGTAGGGATGGCATTAATTTCTACCTAATCTGATGGGTATCAACCTCAATGGGGCAGGTTTTTTGTTTGAAGGACGGATTTTGGGGGTGGGGACAGGTTTTGGGGTTCTACAACCTGTATGGGGTATGAGTAGGATATGGTATTATACTAAACCCGACCCTCCCTAACTCTCATATTGTTGGAAAGTATATGAGCTTTATGTATTAGGTGTTGAATTTAATAATATTTTGAAATTTATGTGAAGGATAATTGATAATTTATGTATTCTTTATATGTCTTTATCAAATAATTGGAAATTGTGTTGTTTGTTCATAATATTTTACTTATTTATTATTTATATATAACAAAAAATAATAGGAAGGTTCTAAACGCAACCTACTCTACCCTTGAATGCAGGGAGGGTAAGGTGAGGAAGGGTTTTGCATTTTCATGTGCGGGGAAGGTTTGGATTCTCAAAATCTAACCCGTTATGGGTCTTGGGGCAGGTATAGATTGGGAGATTTAGGCCATGTTTGGCAATGTTCCCACCTGTTCCTATTCTTTTAGAAATTCATGTTCTAGAATAAGAATTTTATTTCTTGCTTTTCAGGAGTAACAGATATATTTGGCAAATTGTTCTTCGATAATGAATTTTTGTTCTACAAGAACAAAAATAAGGTTTAGATAATGAAACTATTTCTTAACATCAGTTTTGCAAATCCACCCACATTAAGCCTAAAATTAACCATAAAAACACATGTCATTGTCATAGGAATGTCTTCATATAACCACCGATGGGATTAGAGAAGAAACCACACCCATTCGATATAACATATAACCATCGATGGGATTAGAGAAGAAACCATGCCCATTCGGCATAACATATAACAAATGCAAACAAAATAATATAAGAAAAACGATTTCAGATCGCATCGGTTAGAGATTGTTTAAAACTCATCCTTGCGATAGGAGCAAATACGATTTCAGGTGAATCTGGCCAAAGAAAAAGTGAGTTTAAAACAGAGCACACGATACAAAACTAGGTACGGTGATGAGACAACATACATGTTGACGCATTTCTAGCTGGAAATGTCACCATTGCTTTCTACCGTTCGCTCGCCGTCCGATTGGAGCCAAGTGAGTCCCTCATTCCTCTAAGATTTCCAGCAACAACTTGGAAGAGTTCACTATTGAATGAAAATGTTTGGTAGGGCTTCTTTCTATCATTTAGTGTAAAATACCCAAAATACCGCTTCTTTTATGTGGGAGTCATTTAACACGTGTTCGTTAATAGAGGTTAATGTTGTGGGAACCATGCATTCCCTGAGAACGCGTTCTTTGGGAGTGTCGATTTTTCACTCCCAAAGAACACATTTTTTGGGTGTTGTTCTCACGCAAGAACACCTTTTTTTTTCTTGTACCAAACACATTTATGCTATGTGAGAACATAGGGGACATGCAAAACGTTCTCGTGGATTGTTGCCAAATAGCCTTAGGGAGGGAGGTAGGGTCTAGAATTTACAAAATGCCTTTCAAATCTGCTCCATTGCCATTACTACTTACGTGACAATTGAAAAGTAGGATTGGGAAAATACATACCTTAGAAGGACGTTTGGATGTTGAAGGGCTCCTGAAGGACAAAGGGTGCCCCACAACACATTCTCTCTAGGGAAAAAAGAGAAGAACAAACAAGCAGAAAAAGTGGATATCCACACCAACCTATTAACCAATCATTTACAATTCTTTTTAATTGTTCTACACATCCACATTTAAAATTATTTTTTAAAATTGGAGCTGTTTTACACATCCACATCACTCAGACTCAACATCGTAATCAAGTATCAAGAAGGCTGCTTTGCTCAAAATAGAAACAGTTGAACAAAAACAAAAATACTTCATTTCAGTCAAGACAAACCTTCACATAGATTTGCTACCATATGTATATCCTAAGGGACTCAAAAGAAAAAAAAAAGAGGGAAATCCTTCCTTTTCTTTATGTTGTTTCTAGGGTTATTTTGTCTGATGTTTATAAGGGAAATTTATCAAAAGGGATGACTTGAATTTCGTATTTCAACTAATGATTCTGCAGGAAATTCAATCTACTAATTTTCCTTTTTTCTAAATTATACCTATTAACTCCTAAATATACCATTTTGTGTTACTTTGTTATGTTAAAAGTTAAAAACAAAAATTTCTCTTTTATTATGACTGAAACTTATCTTTCATGAATCATGTTATGTTTAAAAAGCAAACAGACAAATGATTAATGTGAAGAGGAAAATATATCTTGGCTTTGTAAAAGTACCAAAAAAAAAAATCAAAGATAAAATGTAGTAAGAACTTACCACATCTTTGATGGGGTTCTTCTCAACAATAATAACAATAAATAGAAAGGCCACTGGATGTATATATAAAAGTCATTTTTGGAAATAATAACAATCAATATAAATGTTTACAGAGATTTTGGCTCCAAATTTATTTATAAATGAAAATTTAAAAGTGTATTCATTAATAATTTTACCAAAGATGAGTGTTAGTGTCGACTATATAGGGGCAGTTTGGTCCTTTTATTTATATTGATGGTGAGGTATAATGTCTGATTTGAATGATGTGTCCCTTACTTAAATAGGGGCATAACAGTCATTGTGTTCTATTTTAGAAAACTATAAATATCAACCTTGCCGACTAGGCAGAGTGATCTTCTCTCTTGTTTGAACCAGTCTTTTCTTCTCCTCTCTTCTTTTCTCTTCTTCTTCTCTCTTCTCTTTCCTTCAATCTCTTTCTACTGTTGTTTTTAATTTAATACTATGCAGATCTGAATTTTATCAATGAGAAATTCTTATTCTAATTAAAATATGTCAATATATTCCTTTTGAATTCTGTGTGGAAAATTGTCTTCCATCCCTTCTATGACCAAACACCCAAAAGCTGCTTGGTTGAGGCTTCCAAGTGTCAACTTTACTTACCCATTGTCATTTGGACGGGCATGCTTTTGTCCTATTGCCATGTGTTCGTTCCAAAATTAGACACTTGTCAGGCTCTTTCTCTTTAGTTCAAAACTTGAACATCATATTTGTCTAATCCATGAAGAACTTAATTTTAGCCATTGGAATCTTATCAAGATAAAAAACTACTTTGGATTCAATTAGGAAACTATCATAGCTAAGGCTCATCTGAGTCGGCCAGGAGAGGAGAGGATGCCTAACATAAATTGCTTTTTTAGTTGTGAGATCATTCACAAAATAAAACCATCCTGTACTAAAATAAATTGTTTTCTAAAACAAAAACAAGGAAAATGTTCTTCGTTGTAAATGTGTGTTTTATTTCTAAAAATGAAATTAAAAAAACAATTTTCTTAAATTTTTGGTTTGAATACCACATTTTTGTTTGAAATCGTGCAATATATCTCATCATCTTTGACAAATTATACAATATCTAAACTCCAACATTTGTTTTGTATTTTAAAAGTCATTATTTTGATTGTTTAAAAACGTGAATGTTTTTTTTTTCAAAATAAAACCAATTCAGTTTTGCTTTTTCGAACAAAAACACAGTTTTTTTCTTTTTTTTTTAATGGATGTGGCAATTTAAAAACAAATAAAAGTAAAAGCATCCAACCATTTCATTTAAATCTTTTTAAAACAGAAGATTTATATTGAAAATGGAATTTTGACTTGAGGCCAAAGGATATGATTTGAGAGGAATATCAGTGGAATATTTAACATCCACATCAAAGGATATTATTTGAGAGGAGAAGGGTCTGATGGGCTTGTCTAGCCAGCTGCAGCCCACTTGCAACTAGCTCTTTATCCTATGCTTCCTTGGTTTGTTCCACCAGCTACAAAGTTTGTTCATATCAAATTCAGATTGGTGGGCTCCCTTGCCCTCATTATGAGAGAGAGAGAGAGATGTAACAGTACATGTTAGTAATTTAAACTTTGAATCCTTATCATATCAAAATGGTAAAAGACGAAGAGAATTGCTGCATAGAGAGAATTACCCTCATCATGATTTATGAGAGAGAGAGAGAGAGAGTGAGTGAGTGATGTAGCAATACTTGCTAGTAGTTCAAATTTTTTAATCCTTATCAGATATAGGGAGTGCCTACAGGAGAAAGTTAGTTCGGATTGAGGTCGACCATAACTGTAACCCAATTCGAGTTGTTGAACCCCTAATCCTAACCCTATCTCAACTGTATAACTTTGGGTTATGGTTGTCCAATTTCTTCACTTGTTTTTCCAAATGTTTTTATTTCTTAAGCACAATTATGATTGTAGATTATTCTATGTACAAGGGCAATGTTCTGGTGTTTTAAGAGCGCCTTGCTTAATTGCTTATGTGGCACGCACGCACATACACACACAACTACCCATTTACATATATACCCATACCAAGTTGGGTTGTACATAAAATTTTGCCTTTAAAACTGAAATCAGCTTCATATTTTTCAACCCCTAACTGGGCTAACCTAGCCCAAGTTGCGTCCCTAAATTGCAACTACAGATACAAGGGAAGTGGTTTCAAACAGGTCAGAAGCCTCGGCTCCATGAGAGAAATATCCTATTCTTAGTGAGAGGCAAGTATTTTAGTGGAGCCCGACCTCTCCACATTAGGCCAAATTTGGGTGGTTTTCAGGCAATCCTTGTGGAATCACAATTCTTATCCCCCCAATCATAACGATATGAGAATAAGAATAAGAAACTACATGCAATATTGGGTTGTTGATTATTAAAGACACACTCTTGCCTCTTTCCATAACAAGTGAATACTTTGTATGTTATTTTCTAATTCGAGCACTTTATGAGCTTCACTTGGATGAGACCGAATCAGCCCCCACAACATCTCACACCACATCCACATCATGTATTGGGAACATCTCCTGATAATGGCATTATCATTCCTGATATTATCATCGGGAAATGTTCCTAATACACGGTGGGAATGTGCTGTGGGACGTTGTGGGGGGTTGATTTGAACTCCACTTGGATGACCCACTTAATAGGCACGTTTGGGGTAGCGCTGCAAGTGGGCTTACCATGATTTTAAGAATCTCAACTACATTGGGCTCAAGTTAGAGTTTAGGCCCATTGTATGTTTAATAAATTCTCAATCCAACCCAACTGCAGCTTTTACCTTGGGAGTGGGAGATTTGGGTTGGTCCACTTGAACCTACCCTGAAAAAAATCGGTTGGGATGGGTCTGGGGGCTAATGTCTTGGGCAACCCAATCCAATCCGAACCCAATGTATTATTCTTCTACTTACTTATGCTTGATACTTGTATTTATTTGTGTATAAGTATGTTATGATAGAAGGAGAGGGGAGAGGTTGATGGTGAAGGGGGTGTATTATTACAACGTATTACTATAATCAGACGTTTATTTGCGTACCATTTACATAAATAATATGTGTTCTTTCATGTATATGATAATGTGTTTTTGTGCATGTATTTATGAACTCTGATAAGATTCTAAATAGATTAACCTGATCTCATGATGCACTTGTGTTAGGGTTAAGGTTGAGAGATTCAATACATCGGGTTGGGCTGGGGTTGATCTCAACCCGATCGGACCGGGGCACCCTCATGTTCACCGTTTTGGCCATAGGGTGTAAAGAATGAGCTAGGAATCAGGATGGCGTGTGAAATGGAACTGCCAAAAATTAGAGAGGTCAAGAATGGGCATAATACTGGAGAAGAAAGGGAAACAAAATACTGGACAACAAAGAATCTTAGAGTTAATGCGGGCTAAAATTAAATCAATTGCTGGGGTGCGTAGTGGATTTAGGCCCAATGGGCTTGGCTTTTTAATGAACTAAGAGAATTAAGTCTATATATCAAGTTCTTAATGGAATTCTAACCCCACTAACAGGTTGGTATTTGGTTGGAGGAATGATTTTCCAATTCTAATTTATGAAGTTGTCACATTAGTCGATATGAAAATCCTATTTGATAAGACATTCCTCAAAAACCATTAGGGTTCCTATTGTTAATAATACAATTTTATCTGCACTAGTACAAATGTATTGAAATACAAATCAGAAGAGTATAACTTTTGGTTTTCTTTGTATGGGATTTTACTTTACCTGGCTTTAAGTTTTATTTCTTCTTTTACATTGAAAACAAACAAAAACATAATAAAATTTGAAACAAAAATAAATTAAAATTTGCAAACAAACTAAGCCTAGGGGAATTGGTTAGACCAGATTTTTATGATTTGAGGCAAGACTTTAAAAATCGGACCAGACATGGAACCGTTCTAACTGCTGGTTCCAGGGTCAAATGGTCTGACTGTCCGGTATGACTGTTCATGGGTCGGGTTGGGTCGGTTTAATATATTTTT
This sequence comes from Nelumbo nucifera, assembly GCF_055504915.1. Classification (NCBI taxonomy): domain Eukaryota; kingdom Viridiplantae; phylum Streptophyta; class Magnoliopsida; order Proteales; family Nelumbonaceae; genus Nelumbo; species Nelumbo nucifera. The sequence continues at coordinate 34,946,266 of NC_142650.1, forward strand.
TTCAACTGACCCAACCTGGCCAGATTACTTAAAAAGCAAACCGAAACCAACCTGTCATTAAGCAAAACTGACCAATAATTAAAGTAAAAAACAGTATGTAAATTTTGTGTGCCCTTGCGATACATCCACTCAAACAGTATGTAAAATTATTATTTAGGGGGGGAGGGGGGTGTCTAAAACTATTAAACCTATTGTTGAGACTTGAGAGGCATGTTTGAGTGGATGTATCCCACATTGATAAGGGATAAGAGAGGCAAAGGACTTGTCGGATTAAAGCACAACTTAAGAGCTTAAATTTTTGAGTTAAATGTGTCTACACTTGTATGCAAATTTTGTGCGCCCTTGATTTTAGTTCTATATATATAATAAATATTAATTAATAAATGACTTCAAAAAATATTAACTAATAAATATTAGTATATAGACATACATACATTTTAGTTCTTTTATTATTTTTCAACAGTTTCCAATTATATCACGATACTTTATATAAATCATAAAGAATGGTTTTTATGTTTAAATAAATTAGTTATAATCACATAAAACTCATTTTTATTATTGTTCATATTTTTTAAGGATTTTTTTTTTTGCATATGTATACAAGCTCCTCGGTTTTGGTGACTCTCCCTGATTACTCTAAGAGATGCATTAGAGGTAGCTCAATCTTTTTGGCAGCCATTGGATAGGGGATGAATAAAAGTAAATTCTGTATTGTAGCTTCTTTTCTGCTGGTTCAAGCTTGTAAACACTAAAATTTTATAAACTTTAATTGGGATCTATTTGACAGGCTCAAATTCTCAAACGGGCTTCAGCATAGGTCCTTTCTCTTTGAGCCTAGCCTCTACAGATCCATTGGCGTAAGAGAGAATTCAAATTTAAATCTCAAGTCTTTAGTGAAGCATGGAAATAATTTTAACCAAAGGTTCTCTCACATCCTATCATGGAAATTTAGCCAATGATTGAGGAGAAAAATAATTGATAAAATATCATTCTCTCTATAAAATGGCAATGTTTCATCATTTTACTCTCTAAGGGTCATATAAATATTACATATAATATATCTTATAAATTATATCATACTTACATATAGTAGATACATGCCATGCTTTTTTTAATTTTTTAAAACAAATGACCACTCTTAGTTTACATTTTCTTTAAAATAGTGTCATAAATTTAATATATATAATAGAAAGTTATTCATTAACACAAGTAAAGAATTGGACTTATGGTAATTAAGTAATATATGAAAAGAGGTCATGGATTCAACTCGTCGTGTTTTAAAATTTCAATTATTTAATCACCTTGGCGGTTTCATGAAACCAAGACCGGTTCATCAATTTTTTGGTTAAATCAGTTGATTAGCTGGTTTTCACCGGATTTATAGCACTTCTGATTCTTGATGTGTGTGACCAAATCAGCCAAGGCCTCAAGTCACGATTCAACTAGTCTAACGAGCCAGTCCAGTCCAATTTCCTAATTAAACACTGTATATTCTTTATTATGAAATTCTAAACCCATTAACAAGGTTGGTGTTTGGTCAAAGGAATTTATTTTCTAATTCTAATACACTAGTGGAAGGGCCCCTGTTTGGAATTGTCACATTGCTATTTACTACGTTAAAAACGACAATGTTATTTTAATAAGAAACTTGCAATTATAAGTACTCAAGTTTTGAAACTCATATAAAGGCTTAAAAGAAATCATCATGTACTCGGTTTTTAAATATTGCTTCAGCAAAATATCTCATATAAAACAACACAGTCATATAGTAATAGTTCTAAGTTCTACTTTATAGTTGTCTTTTGTTTCACATTGAGAACTCCTAGTTAACCCGGATAGTAGGACTCTTTGGCCTGAGAACTGTCTAGGCAATCAGTTTCGTTTTACCCCAAACCTGATCCCTGGCCAAAACTGTTGAATCGACCAATGACCCGTTGACCTAGGTGGTCGAACCATCGACCTGCCTATCTGTTCAATGATTTTGGCCATTTTTTTATTTTTTTTATTTTTGTTGTCAGAACGGGTTGTTTGTTCAAACCAGATGGTCGAACCGTCGACCTAGAAACCGGTAGCCATAAAGGTTGTTGTCATGGGAAGGGTGGACATTGCGAGGGGTTCCAAAACCTTGAAAGATAAATCCAAAGTGACCTTAAACATAGAAAAAATTGGTAGTAAATCCACCAAATGTCAACCTATTCAACCCAAATAATTGGTTAGCAACCTATTGACTTGGACGATTGAACTATCAACCTATTCAACCCAGATAATGGTTTTAGATGTTTTTTTATTTTAATTATTTTTTAATTTGGAATGGGTTGTCCATTTGAACCAGATGGTCAAACCGTTGATCTAGAAACCAGTGGCCAAAGCGGTTCCGGTTCTGAGTCGGTTTTTAAAATGTTGCATGGGACCTACATCATTCAATCTCTCACTTTTGGGGCCCATGTATTTATGACTGGCATGGGTAGAAATGTAGGTCATGACTATCTAGGGCCTTAGATGGGGTAGAATAATAATGGGCTAAACCTTTTGAATTTCTTGCATGAAGTAGTGGCTCTTTTCCCTATGTTTTCAAACCGTCATTGACCCAGATAGTCAAATTGTTTGGCATGAAAACCATCCAAGCATCCGGTTCCATTTCACCCTTAACTCTTCTTTAGCAAAAAACCGTTGATTTGGTCAATGAACCATTAATTCGGGCGGTTGAACCGTCAACCTATTTGACCCAGATAATAGTTTCTTGCTGTTTTTATTTTTTTTAATTTGGAACAGACTGCCCTTTTCAATTGGATGGTCAAACCAATGACCCAAAAACCGGTGGCCAAAGCGGTTCTGATTCCGAATTGATTTTTAAAACATTGAGTTTTCCATTTCAGTATTGCACCAAGCAATGGCCCCTTGTAACCATCTGCACTTCTAAAATCCATCTGTTGTTGCAGTTATTTGTGTGTATGTGCACACGTGCGTGTGCATGTGCGCACACACGTACATGCTCTCTTGGGAATTTAAATTCAATCCTTATAAAACCGTCCTCACACCATGTTCACAGTCACTTGCAGTTGTGTATTAAGAATATCTCCTTATGAATAAAAAACATGCAAATACGAAAATATTTCCGATGAATAACTACAAAAGCTGCGAGCACGGTGAGGACGGTTTTGTAAGGACTGTATCCATACTCCTTTGCTAGGACTGATAGATCAAAATACTCAAAAAATGAAACTGGTGGGGAGTTCTGAGGGCCTGAGGCTGCAACTAACAGTTATGGAGCCGCAGACCATTTTTTTGCCAATTCTTTTTGAGTCATAACCATGTTTATATAATGTTACTTTGACTTTATTTGAACATTAGCTTTCTTGAGAGCATAACATGCTCTCATGGTGTGTGCAGTTTTTTTTTTTTTTCTCTTCAGGAGATCTTGTTTTGTCATCTAGGCTCCATTTGGGAAGGTTGAAGTGCAATGGCTTTTTCTGAAAAAATCAGTGTATAAGGCCCACACAGACAACCTATAAGCTAGCTATCTTTGATGAAAAGTCTGGAGAGCCTTGATAAGCAAGTTGAAGGGTTATGCATTTCAACCTCTTTGAATAGTTTATCTGAAGCACCTTGCCAGAATTATCTGATTTCTTTGACTTCTTAGGCAGCTAAGCCAATTATCAATAGACATAGCTTATTTTTGTAGCTGAACCAAAGCTTATCTTCAAGTCAACCCTCCCAAACAGGCCCGTAGTCAAGTCTAAGAGCCCAAAGATTGTGAACACCTGAAATGCAACTAAATCATGGAGCCCAACAGTGGCTTTCGGCGTAAAAGTTTCTTCAGTTAACATTTTGAAATTTCAGTTGGAGTTGGTTGATCTATAGCATCTCTTACAAAAAGTGATTTGTTATAAGTTAAAGGCCTTGTCAATCCTATTAAGTTTGAACAGGCCCAATGGGCTAAAATGCTGGGACCATCTATAGCTCTTTCCTGGATTAAAGAAAGCAGGACAATGCTCAGTCCATGGGCCTAATGCCAACAAGAAGCCATCCACATAAAGCAACCCTTGCTAATTTAGAACCACATATCTAATTGAAGAAATGAATAGGTAGCTTCATCTATTATGTTGGATTGGCTGTTTATCAGGCCCATCAATGCCAAGTGTCAATTCGACAAACCGCTGACATGGCCATTGTGGGGGTTCATATTGGAAAAACCGTAAAAGTTAACAAGTATTACTAAATTAAAGCAATCCCCCTTTAAAATCAATCTCTACCAATCACCATTTGTTTGATTGATTCCTTTACTTTGTTTCATTTGTGGGGTTATGGCTTAATAAAGGAAGATGAGAATAAAAACTTTTTTTCTCCAACAACTTGGTATCCTAAATACCAACGTTGTCCCTTTTGCTTCTAATATTGTTTTGTTTGTCCTCCAAAATTGAGTACTGCAATAACCTAGCTCTGTAATAGGCTTCAAGCTTCAATATCTGTAATAAGTAGGACCCAGATTTGGCCTGCTATTTAATTTTTCATGATATTATCTTCTGGGTATAGCCCAAACAAAATGGGTCTGAAGATCTAAATCATGATATAAGCCATGACCAAAGAGGCTGGACCTTCTTGCCTAAGCCTGGGCCATGGAGGCCCATTTGTCAATCAATCTCTTTTAATCTCAAATAAAAAGGATTCCGATTTGATCAAGTATAATTAGATTGAGTGATGTGGTTGGGACCCACCAAAGTACTAGATGCCGTCCTAGTGATAATGAAGGCCATTTGTGCAGGCATAGTTTGAACTCTTATTGGTAATGTTGATTGGAAACAATGGTGTCCAATCCTGACTGATTACTGAGATAAAAGAGTTGACTCCACTTTCTTAGAATGACATAAATACAACAGGACTACAGGAGTTGTATTTATTCGATTCTATGGAGTAGTAATGAAGTGATATCTATGCACTGATCATTCATTGAAACAACAAACATTGATCAATGGGTCAGTTTTATTTGTTAATGGGCCGGTTAGATCATCCAGCCTGTAAAAATGTCGCAGAAAGCTCAATCAGTCACCACCGGTTCAACCGTCCGGTTCACTCCGGGTCTGATAACACCGTTTGAAGCTTGTCCCTGGACGGCTAGACCCATGAACAGGAAAACTAAACCTCTGACCGGTTAAGTACTAGCTGTGGTAAGGCCGCCTGTTTGGGAGGGATGAGCTGAAGATCAAGCTAAGCTGCTTCAATTGCTTTGAAGCACTCTGGAATAAGCTAATTAAAGAGGCTGAACCAGAAGCTGCTGTGCTTCAGCCCTCCCAAACGAGTACTAAGACGAGATAAAGATATTGGCTTTATTTTGAAGAGAAAGACAAGTTGTGATACAATCTGAGTTAGCTTACAGAGGCAAAGCTGAATTTGGCTGACCAACTTCATTCATTCAATGGGTCTCTACTTGGGCTTTTAGGACAATCCTTTAGCTTTCAATGATCAGTGTAAGGTGATTGTTGCACCCAGTAGGACAAACAGGCGATAATGAAGCATGGGTCGCAATAAAATAAGGAAAAAAAAAGGAAAGATGTGAAAAGCTGGTGGTGGGGACAATTTGAAGAATCGTGAAGCCAAAGGTGGCTTTTCAGGCTTTTGGGTTTGAGCTTAAGGGTACACAATCATGTCTTCCACAGCTAAAACAATATTTGATCAATAAGTAGGTAGACAGGAATAATTTCTGTAACTCGCTTTACCATAAAGAAAAGAGATCAAAAGAATAACAAGTGACGTCAACAAGAGAGAATTGATTCAACTATGTTCAGAAATCTGTTCTGGTGGATGTAGACGAGACCCAGTCTTTATCGTTGGTTAATCATGGTATATAATTACTAGAGTCATGGCAAATTGAAAGCAAACTGGTGGTTGATAGTGTTGTTTGAAGAATATTGACACCATGGATCTTGTGGGTTTTGATTGTATGACAACTAGCAGTTGCATTGAGTCCAACTTGGGTGGGCTCCAGTTTGTGGGTCCAGGCCCAATGTAGTGAAAAATCTTCAAATAGTTGCACCCCATGTTCGTACCATCCCTTTCTCTTTCTCTGTTTACATATTCACCAAAAGAATATTAAGAGAGAGAGAGAGAGAGAGTCCAATTCAAATAATCAACCCATTCCTAATGCTAATTCATCAACATTCCATGGAAATTGATCGAATGGGTCGACCCGATTAGAGACATACCATTAATACCTCAGTGCTTGCATTCTCTCATCACCTTTATTCTTCACAATACGTGTAAACTTGGGTTGGTACGAGAGAGAGAGATAAAAAGATAGAAAAGTCGAAACTTTACCTCATTATATGTTCTGCTTTAGTCTTACCAAAAAGGATATGTTCTTCTTTAGGGATCGAATTTTCATAAATTTAACATATATATGTATTGGAGATATTCTTAAAGCGTGACTGGATGCTATGTGTGCAAAGGTTTTTACTTGCAGGAGATTCAGACTCTTTGTTTTATTCAATGATAAATCATAAAACCTCTCCTCCTTTTCTACATGACTAAATGATCATTAGAGTCATTACCTAACCCCCTTTAAAATCCCTAAAATTACTTGGATTCCTAAGTAGTGAAATCTCTTCTTTAAAATCATTTGATTGGAGAATGGAAATGCCCTATTTATATTACCCAACCTTTTCTGAATCAAGAGACTGTAATATACTTTTGAAACTTGCAAATTTCTATACACCAATGCCCATTTCAATCTTCCAACTGTAACGATCTTTCTTGAATAAGAGAAAGAGGTAATACCATACTTCGTACAGCTTGATATTGATTGACAAATTCAGTTTCTTTATCATTTTTATTTATGTTTTTTATGTTTAATCTTACTCATCCTGTGCATTATCATGGATTAGTTGTAATCAACCTAATATGTGTTCCTTTTGTTTTTTTTTTCAAATTTGGGTATAAAACTTATAATCTAATGAATCTACAGTTTATTAATTCCTCCAATACATATTTATTTATTTAGTGATTTTCCTAGCTAATAGAGGCCACTCTTTAGTGTAATGATAAAACCTAGGTTGACAATCCATATAGACCTGGCAATTGGGTTGGGTGGGTTGGGTTTGGGTTTGGTCAAGGTACTTCGGGTTGAATTTTGGGTTGGGTTGTCAAATTCTAGATCCTAACCCTAAGGGTTGACCAATGGGTCAATTCGGGTCATTCCAAAAAATAATTGAAATTAAAAAAAATAAAGAAAAATTACATGAAAAATGTCAAAATTAAAAGAATTAACCTTAAAATTCCAAATATAAAATAAAAAACTTGAATATTTAACAATTTAAAGAGTAAACAATAAAAAGTAAAGACTAAATAGAAAAAATTAAAGATTGGAAACTTCTAACAATGCATAAATAATCCCAATTAGACTTGACAATTGGGTTAGCGGTTTGACCCATGACCCAACCCAATTTTTTTGGGTCAGGTCAGGTCATTTTCACATTCGGGTAGCTAGATATGAGACCCTAACCCTGTTTTTTCGGGTTGGGTTGGGTCAACTTTTTGCCAGGTCTAGGTTTATATCCAATCAATTCCTCCTGAGACCCTAAATAGCTGGACCAACCAATTGATGGTGGCTCAATTGATAGAATCCCACTTCCACCAGATTAGGGGGTTATGGGAACCCCATTATGTAGCTCTACTAAAAGATAGCTGGACCAACATTGGGTAATGCCCTTTTTTAAGGATTTCATTACATTTTTTCACGAGTGTTCCATCGTTTTCTTGAAGGGGAAAGGATATGCCTTCAAACACGCTGCCCATCTAAGTATATGTTTGGTATGGATTTCATTTATTAAATAAACCTTTGTATTTGATTTATCTTCAAAATCGAGAAAAAGTGGTTGATAAATGTTTTTCTGGTATTTATCGACAGTTAGATGCCACTAGGTGCCATTAGGCACCACATAAGCGGAATAGTAAATAAATACCTTTGTGTTGAGGAAAACATTAAAATTCAGCATCCCCCAATAGTTGGCTTGCATGTAAACTAAGACAAATATTTATAAGATAAATAGACTTACAAATTAGCATGATGGGACAAATGCCCACATAGCAATGACATGACACCATTTATCGAATAAATAGAAGCCCTACCAAAACACCCTATAAACGGTTGCTACATTTATGACTAGCCACATGGCCAACAAAAGGAGTGTCCAATAAAAGATTAGGACAAGGTGTCCAAGAGTTGAATAAATTTGTTGTTTATAGACAGTCCACATTATATATAGGGGCTTCCTATGATTTTGTATACATTTTTTTCAAACATTTGTAAAATTAAATTTATATGAGATTAATTAGGCATGCATTCCCACGTTTTCCTTTTTATCATTGTTTCATTTTCTATCTTTTCTTGAAATCTTTACGTTCACTCTTCAACTCCATATATTTCTTTTCACAAAATTGCCTCATATCCCTTTTTTTCTCTTAAAACTGTTTTTTCTCCTTACTTTGTGTTAGTCATGCTCATAAATGCACGGGCTCTCCTTAATTTTCTCAAAATTGTCTTATGACTCCATGATACAAGAAGAGCTTTAACCAATGAACACCCCTAGCTGAGTCAACTTTGATGGATACCACTTCATTGGTTACTACTTACCACTTTTATGATACCGGTTGATTAGGTTTTTATTTTTCTTGTATTACATCTGATGTCGTCCAAACCAAGGTGGGCAAGCAACAGATATGGTCCTACCAACTTAGACGAATCAAGGTGGTGCACCAAGAAAAACCTGCAACCAAACACAGTCAGAGGCCCCTAGGAGATCCCCAAGGAAGGCATTTCGACGCACAAATCAATAAGGGGCAAAGAGGTTGGTCAGGCTGAGCTGTTGAGGATGAGCTGGTCTGGACCAAGTACAAATACAAAGAAGTTGTGCACCTGGTTTAGTTTTGTGTCCATTTGTTTGTAGTTAAGGCTCCATTTGGAAAGAGTACAAATACAAATATGTAGAATGCAAAACTTTCTATTTTATATTATTTTGTATGTATTTGTATGGTACATATTTGTGTTTGTACTCCTTCCAAACTGAGCCTAAGACTCCATTTGGGAGGAGTGCAAATACAAGTATGTTATGTACATATACAAATATGCAAAAAGGTTTATGAAAATGACAACATTTGTACTTGCACTGAATATATATATTTATATTCACACTCTTCCCAAATGGAGCCTAACTAATTATACTTTGCACTATTATCTGATGCAACATATGTACTTCTTGCCTCTTTTGCACTCTATGGAAATGCAATTTTCTATTTCAAAGACATACAAAATTTGCACCACCTTCCTCCTACTGTCCTACCTCAATTTTCTCTCGTATAAGTGGGGACTCCATCATCTTTCTTCCTACCTCCCAAACAAATAACCCTCTTACTTCCATTCTCTTTCATATAAAGTAGAGAATACATCACTTTATTTCCCACAAACAAATAAGATAAAGTCAAATCAGAAGCAAAAATAAACCAGAATTTATATCCTGCCTATGTTCCCATACATTTACACCAATGCAAATGAACTTTTTACTGCAAACAAACAGAATGAATTTGCATTTTTTTTTCTTATTTTCCAGTAACCAAGAATATATTAATTGCACATCCCACTCACCATCCATGGAAACTAATTAATAAACTAAGCCTAATATAGTTGGTGCCAAATGGCAAAGCCTAGCTAGCCTTTACCCCTTTAGGACCATGGATGAGTGCACTGTTCAGCATGTGCTTTGCAGTAGTAGAAGAGGTCTTCTAAGCATACCAATGATGGTGACCTTGATACCCCAACTAGGGCACATCATAAGATGCCACATGGCACATTATAAAAAATACATATTCCAAACTTTCTAAGAATGAAAAGAAGCAAAAAAACAAAAAAAAAACATCTTTTGAAATGGACCTCTCAAAGTCACGAAAAATGAAGTTAAGGCCTCTTATATACTTTCATGTAGAAGGGGTACAGATCTGTAGACTTTTGGATTGGACCGAGTAAAATAAAGGAACATGTTTGACAAAAAATTCTCATAAATAATATATTGAAAATAGAGGCTCTGTTTCTTTGCAGTGCCAATTTCATTTATACTGGTGCAAATGTATGGAAGTACAAATAGGCTGAGCGTAAATATTGGTTTCCCTCTGCTTTAGATTTGATTTTCTGTATTGATTTTTTCCCCCTTTTTGTGAGAAATGAAGGTAGGACAGGGGTTTGTTTATGAATAAGGTAAGAAGAAAGATGAGGTGGTTTCCACCTTAAATGAAAAAGAATTGATGTGGGAGGAAGATGGTGCAAATTTTGCATCAATTTTGCATTGTCAATAAGTGTAAATAAAACAAAAGGTACATATTTTCTATCAAATAGGAGTTCAAGCCATAGTTATAAACAGACGAATGCAAAACTAAAAAGCCCTAATTTACAGATTAAACATCTAAAAAAATATTAAAAACATACATCCAAACATGCCAACATTTCAGTGTTTGTCCTGTTCAGAGGGTGGGTCCTGAACTCTTGAATATTCTTTGTTTATACGTATAATACACATAGTTTATGCAGAGAAGTATGGATACACACGATGCAGAATTCGAAATTCTAGCCCCCTCTCTATTACTAGCTCACTCCCTCCTATAAACCACATCCTGCTCGTGAATTTGGCATCAATTCACGGTCAGGATGCATTCCCCCTATATTTTGGGGTTATAAAATTCTGATCTGGACTGATTGATCATTCTCCCTAGTTTATGCGGGACCTATCAACTATCAGATCTAGGTCTTATATAGACCACTTTTAGAAGTTTGGCATGAAAAAGTTTATGTTTAATTTATTCTCAAGAACAAAAATTCTGTCAAATTTCAGTAAAATAAATCCATTAATCGGGAAGTTGCATATTCATGTATAATATATTATAATTTTAAAAATTTGGAATGAGAGCATGACCCAATATTCATTTATTTATTAAATATAAATAAATAGAGTAAAAAGAAAAAAACCCAATATCTTCCCCAACACTTTTGCCAACCAAATTATTTGTAAATTATTATAAAAAATCTTTTAAAAAATACTAATGGGCTTTTAAATTGTTCGTCGAACTCGCGAATATTTCATAAATAATTTGAGAATTACTAAAATAAACGGTGTGAAAACATGTGTCAAGACATGGGTGGTTCAAAACTCAGGTTCGATAGTCCCATATAGAGGAAGCTTCCTATGATAATTACTGTTGCTGTTTATTTCATATATTTTATTTGGTTAGACAACCAATACAGCCTATAAGCATATATTCTGTCTAGTGTGTGTGAAGGTGAAAAGCAGAGAAGATAAGGTGGTGGAAGGAAGCTTTTCTTACATAGAATATGTTGGTGAGAGGTGGGCTAGTCGGGTCCTGTTTTTGAAAGGAGAAAGCTTTGATGTAGGGCACGGGTGGTAGCTTTTTCTTTTCCCACTCTTCACTTTGTTTCTTCTTTCACTTTCGTTGCCCCACACGAGCAGAAGCCAAGGTGAGAAAATCGACAAAGGCCGCATGGCTTGAGAGAATAAACAGACCCCAACAAAGATTTGGTGCGGTGATCAGGGTACATTCACTCATCCCTATGTAACACACTCTGCAACTGAACCCTTTGTTTTTGTTTTTGTTTTTCTTTTTTTGATCCCTTTGTTTATGGGCATCATATGTCATGTACTGGAAGAGGGAGCTTCAGCTTCCCTATGATCTATCTTATTTTTTGCCATGTGGAATGATGATGGGGCAGATAAGAGAGAGATGGACTAGAATTTTGGGGTGGTGATCATATTGCCATCAGGTTTTTTTTTTTTTTTTTTTTTGGCAAGCTCCAAATAGAGCAGAATGGTCTTCTTTTTGTACCAACTTGCCTCCATCCCACTAGGACATACTTTAATTAGAGATCCGCTTGGGCTACTTGATAAGAATCAAAGAGAATGGCAATATTAGTCTTAGGAATGGCAATAGCGTGGGGCACCCCCTTCACATCTCCGTCCCATAGTCAAGATACTTTGTCCCGTCTCCGCCTCATCTCCGGTGGTGGGGCGAGTTCGGGGCAGAGCATCCACTCCCCGTTTGGGATGGGAAATCTCCAAATTTTCTCCGCTTCAAGGCAACTTTTTAAAAATTATCTATTTTATGGATAATTTACACATAGGATATAGGAATTTGGGGGTATTTTAGGAATTGAATTATAATACTTTAGGGGTAATTCAAAAATAGAATTATGGGATCCAAGGATTTTAAGAATTTAGAGAAAACTTAGAGATATTTTAAATATCGATATTAAACCTAGAGATATTTTAGTAGTTTATCTTCAAATTTAGGGCGGGTTCGGGGAATTATGTACAAAACCCGTCCCCGCCCCGTCCTAAATTTAGGGAAAAATATTTTTTCCATCCCCGCCCCGTCCCTATTTAAAGTCAAGGAAAACCCACTCCGTTTGGAGCAGGGCAGGGTGAGGCCCTGGTTTTACGGGAAAAATTGCCATCCCTAACTAGACTCTAAATTAATTATCTCATTTTAAACCCTAATTACTTAATATTGACCATTTGCCCACTTGTCCACCAAAAGTAATGATCAAACTACCAATGAAATAATGCTATGGTTCTGTTGTTAATGAGTATTGGTTTTGAAGATGTCTAGAGGATTACCTAATGGATTGTACAAAGAAAGAAAACTAGAGACTCTGTCGTTATTAGATAGGTGACAGAAGAATAAGACACAAGATAGCTTAGTGGTTTAGGCGCTAGGTGATGTGGGTTCCAATCATGTTATGCAATCATACCCTCGACAAATGCTCTAATGAGTGAAGCATTTCCACCAGAAGATCCCCTAGGGGAAAAAACCCTCTTTTGCAATCGTGTTAAGTGCTTCCTCTTCCCGTTTCTAGCTACTTTGAATTCCCCTAGAGTTGATATCTCTTTGAAACCACTGTCACCGAAGGGAGGAGAATCTATGGTTTTTTTTTTTTTCAAAGGTTGAAATCAATATGTTTACTACTCCATTTAAGTTTACACTTGTTGATAAGTGTTCTTATAGACAATCCTTGTTGCCAATAATCTTAGAGTTTAGTCGGTACTTTTTTCCTTAAAGAAAGGTATAGAGTGGTGACTGCCTTCAATCAATGTCATGTTTTTTTAGTACCTTTTGAGAATGAATCTGTGTTTCTTACGGCTTCGTTTGGTAAGAGTACAAATATAAATATGTAGAGTGCAAAATCTTATGTTTTGTATTATTTTATATGTATTTACATTGTATATATTTGTATTAAACTAAGCTAGTATTTGAATAAAGTTTTTTGGTTAAAGAATCTTTATTCTGTATGCTTAAGTGGGTGCTAGGATCGAGATCGACTGGGAGCCCTCTATTGCTCCCATGTAGATCAATTTCCCCTAGTTGTCGATTAACCTTTACAATATTGACATGTTTATTTGTTCAATTACACGTGTTAGGTAGGGTGTTGAAGGTGATATTGCAACCAAGAGGCTTATGTGAACCACCACTACAAGGGGCTGCATTGAACTTGATTTGATGAAAGATAAGCCTTCCAGGGTGTGGATTGGAATGGGAAGAGATGTTTCTGGTAGAAGATTACCTATGAAAATCTTCCATTGTATTGCTCTTGTTATTTCAAGCATGGGCATGAGGAGGTTGATTGTTAAATTAAGGCCAAAAAGAATGATAATAAGGGGAAGGAGACCAAATTGGGGTTGCAGTAGAACAAGTGAATGCACATCAACAAAATCCTAGTATAATTGATCTTACGATTAAGAATATTGTAGGCAAACTAAACCCTATGATCGAAACAAATTTATTAGAGAATAGGGAAGGAAGTCCATTCAGTCAGGTGCTCACTTTGTTTCTGTGGAGCCAAGTAATTTGCCAAGTGCTGATAGTAACCCAGATTTTTCTTAGGGTGTGGTGAGTACAGAGCAGCTTACGAAGCAACTAGAGTGTTCTAATTGAGATCCTATTCCTAATGTTTTAATTGAGATCCTGCTACTCTTGGGGACATATCAAGTGTTCGGGAAAATGACTCTATGACCAATAGTGCATATCATGGCACACTTGCATAAGTCCTGAAACAATGTGAGATAGAATCAACAAATTGTTCTAAAAATACTCTTGTTCTTTTTTGTTTTTTTTTTCTTTTTGTTTGTTTTCTTTTGTATCAAGATTTGGTTCAAAATTTTCTTTCTAGGGTTAGGTCTTATGCCCCCCCCCTTCCTCCTTTTATTTATTAACGAATTCTTCTTTTCTTAAAAAATAGGAAATCTTATGACAGATTCTAATTATTTTCTCTTCCTTTTAATTAGTAAAAATAGTAGGTAGGTCTTCTAACTTTACTCATAACAGAAGTGAAGCCCATGACATGGTTTGACCAAAGGGCTATAATTGATCTCACCATTAATTGTTATAATGGTGAATTGGTGATATCTTACTCATGTGGCTTATACTTACTATTATCCTTCCAAAAATGGCTAAACGTTTAGGTTTTTACATGACAAGGTGATAGAGTTTCTGCTAAGGATCTATCAAGATTTATAAGAAGTTTGGACAGTAGCTTTTATTTAATTAGGACACTACAAAATAAGGCCTGCCACTCATATAGAAGGAGCAGATCAAAGGGTCTTTGTCAAAAACTGATTGTGTTAAGTTATGTTTGTTTTGAAGGAAAAAGTAGGGAAAGGAAGGGAAAGATAAGGAAACCTTCACAAACATTGTATAGGTTTCCCTTCCTTTCCCTATCTTTTCCTTCAAACCAAACATAACCTAAATTCAGGCTAAAAAACAAAACTCATAACTGGTTTCCAAAAAATCTTCTAAATAATGATATTTTTGTAAAATTATAGTCAAGATCAATACTGTTTACTAATATAATCTATAAACTATGTAAGTATATTTATATTGAAGAATTTAAAAAAAATGATATAATAAAATAGAGATTTAAATTATAATATAACATGTAAGAAAATACGCTTAATTAAAGACTATATATATAAAGTATGTATGATACATAATAGAATATGGTAAATAAAGCATTCAAATGTTGGCAAAATATTCATTTGCTGATTTAGGATTACTGTTGAGGAATTTAATAGAAGTTGCACCCAACCTGTTTTGAGACCTGGTTTGGGACTTTGGGCTAGGGCCAAAAAAAAAAAAAAAAAAAAAACAAATAAGATCTAGCTTGGATTGAGGCTTTAACATATGTATTTCTCTGTGTTATGAAGCTGCAAATTGGGTTACCCAATTTGAAGAAATAATTCAACTACATTGGCTCAAATTAAGGCTCGGGCCTATTGAAAATTTAATTAACAAATTCCCAAACACAACCTGACGAAATTGCACCCCATAGTTACATATGTTTATAAGTAATTTTCTCATGGCTAAGGGGGAGACATTTGAATGAACATTTTTGTGCTTTTCTTCTGCCCGAAGCATAAAGAGCACAAATGTGCCTTGATGAAAAGCAACTTCTTTTGTGTTTGTAAAACAATTAAAAAATAGCTTTTGTGGCATCTAATGTACTTTGTTATGTGATATGTCCATTACTAAAACCAGAGCTTTTGCCTTTTGGTTCTCTCTTCCTTTTCTTCTTTATTTCTCTGCAAACACAAAAATCACCTGTCATTATTGATTCAATGGCCTACAAACCATTGCTTTTTCTTGTGTGGTTGGCTGCGAGTGCACACCTGGATCCCTGTCATAATCTTTCTTTTTCCTAACCCGACCTGATGACCCACTTGGGTAGACTTAACCCATGTTCCTGTATCACATAACGGGTCTAGGTTAAACTCATTTATTATATCCATATTGATGTTTTTATAACAAAATAATCTAAATCGTGTATTTTTAAAAATATAGAAAAACATACAAATAATTCTAGAAAAATCATATATAATATGCAAATGATACCGATTTCTAAAAATATGATAAAAAATTTTATTTTATTTTATTTTTTTACATATGCATATATTTTATATGGTTTAGACATATTTACATACAAAACATACCAAATTTTCACTCCAAACTTCTTAAATGAGTATACTTAAATTAATAAAAAATATGTATTTAACCGATCTTTTATCGTGAATTTTTCTCAATTTCTTCACTCTTGATTTTAAAATGACCAAACAAGACTAGACTAGATAAAATCTAGGCCACACTGTGATGGAAATTGAAAACTAGGTGGAGAAGATGTAGTAGGGATTGAGTTCATTAGGCCCCAACATTTCAGCTTCATTGGTAACATATATATCAGCCAAAATCAGTTGAGGACATGAATGGTAGATCTAGTGGGGGTTCCTTATAGGGGTGGATTCGAGCTCAGCTCAAGGAATAGTATTAGGTTTGAGCTTGAGCTCAGCTCGGTTTATAGCTCGCAAGTTCGAGCTCGACTATAAGCCAGGTTTTTTTGAAAAATAAAAATTATATGTATAAAATTATTTTTTATATTTTTTAGACAAAAAATTAAGAATTTAAAAATTATTTACTATATTATACATGAAAAATAAAAATATTATTATATATAATAAATTTATTTATTATATATATTTATATGTATGTATGTATGTATGTATGTATGTATGTATGTATGTATGTATGTATGTATGTATGTATGTATGTATGTATAAAATAAAAATTATTTATTTAATACTAGACTCGCAAGCCACATGAGTCGAGTTTCACTAGGCTCGAGCTTAGCTCGATTAGCAAACAAACCTATATATCAGACTCAAATTTGACTGAAAACTCGATTTAAACTAAACCAAGCCGAACTCGAATAATTCATGAAAGGCTCGACTCATGGCCACCCATAATTCCTTATATGGCAAATACTCTATATGATAGTCTCGAATATTAGATTTATCACTTTTCCTTATGTCATTTGTTTTAAATAAGTTGTCAGAAGAAACAAGCCGGAGTCCTTTCAAGTGTGAAAGTTTTTGTTCTCTTATTGCTTCATTGCTTTAAACTCCTGGGTACTTTGACATATATAGAATTTTAAAATGGAAAGATGACACTTTTCTTTTACTTTGTTTTTATTTATGTTAATAAATTAAAATGAAAGCTGCCCATCATCCTACTGGACATGGGCCTCCTGTTGTACTTGTACTCGTGGCTTAACAACATATATAAGAGTTTGTCCACTTAATTGGCACAAGGTTTAATAGTGATCTATGGCTTGGTGTATATGTCTCTTTCGGTTCATTTTCTTTGTAAGTGCAAATTTTATTTATTTTGGTGCAGATGTAGGAGAATGCCATACGCTGAGGGCAAATTCTAGTTTACTTTTATTTTTGGTTATTCCCTAGCTTTTTGGTTTGTTTGTTTGTTTGGGAGTAGAAATGGGAGTAAAATGGGGTGGTCTCCACTTTATGAGAGAGAATGTTTGGAGAAAGTTGTTTTTTCATATGCGAGGAAAGTATCTTCAGGGAAGTATAGAATGAGATGGAAAATGATATGAACCCCACTTTATTATTTTAAAGAATGATGGTGATGCAGATTTTGCATAAGTTTTCAGTGTATTGTCAATAAAATAAAGGCTCAGTTTGGAAGGAGTATAAATACAAATATGTATAATACAAATATATACAAAATGTAAGGTTTTGCACTCTATATATTTGTATTTATACTCCTTCCAAAGTACAAACTTTACATCCATTTTCGGAATGCAAATTTTACTATTCCTTTAGCTTTAATCAGCAAAAATTCTCTCATTCTTCCATATCACCACAACCTTGTAGTTGAATCTACATGAATTTATAAGGCTAATATCTTTGTCAATATGATGAAGAAGAATAAATTCTGCTTACCTTTAATCAGTGTCCTGTACTGTTTCTTTGCCAAAAAAAGGATCATCTTACTTCTGATTCCTTATTGTTTTCAAGTTAAATCTCCAAATTGTTTCAAAGATAATAAAATATCTGCATATTCTTCAAATAATGGAACATGTTCTTTGTGTTTTAATTGCCTTAAATATGGCTGATAATAAATTGGCAAGAAAGGGGTCTAAAATAGTAGTGTCGTCAGACTAGGATCAGACATAAAACCTGATGTAACCGTTTCTGGTCACGTACCAATTTTTTCAGATGTACCAATTTTTTGGCTAAGTACCTCGTCACTTGACCTGCTCCCAGGTGGCCTGTGACTCAGAGGATGGTGGAGCTCCCTAGTGGCAAACTACCTGGTGATGAGCTACTTGATGGTGAACTCCCTGGTGGTGAGCTACCTGGTGACGAGCTCCCTGGTGGAGAGCTACCTGGTGACGAGCTCCCTGCTGGAGAGCTACTTGGTGACGAGCTCCCTGATGGTGAACTACCTTGGTGGACTCGTCATTTGACCTACTCCTAGGCGGCCTGTAACTCAGGGGATGGTGGAGCTCCCTGGTGTAGCGCAACCCGACTACCCTCTGCATGAGGTGATCTCCTCTCCTTTGTAGGCAGCGGGAGCTGAGGGGCCTGCAAGAACTGAATCAGAGGACCCGGGGGTATTTTCCCGGCGGGGACTCTCCGATGCCTAAGTTAGCATTCTGATTGTAGGGAGCTTGGAGAGAAATGAGAGAGCTAGAGAGTAAGGATTACCTCCATTTTTTCATTCTCTCCTAGGCGGCCTGTAACTCAGGGGATGGTGGAGCTCCCTGTCTTTGGGGGTCGAAGTCCTTATATAGTGGTGTCCTGTCAAATCAGGCGTAACAGCCTCTGTCAAGTCAGGTGTAACCGCCTCTGTCTCTCTGCCGCAGCCGTTACTCTCAGAGCTGAGGTGGCAGGTGCAGGCGGCTGCTACGGAGTATGGCTCTGCCAATCAAGGACCAACTCTCAGGATTGGCAGGCACGACGCCGCCTAGCGAGAGACGTGGGCGCAGGTCTCCGGATCTGTCAGGCAGGAGATCTTCCTGCGATACGCCGAGCTGCCCCTAAGTGTCGAGCTCTTCGTAAGACGCCAGGCTGCCTGCGAAGTGGCCAGCTGCCTATGCCGAGCTACCCGAACTGTACCGAGCTGCCTATGTCGAGCTGCCCGAGCTGCCCAGTCATCAAGAGGCTGCACTTGGTTTGCATGAGGTGACAGGTGTCACAATTTCACTAGAGGGCCAAATCCACCCTCATCAAAACCGATTTAGTTGTTAGGTCATGGGCCGGTCCAACCATTCGGTTCAAGCACTTAACTTCCTCAAATGAAAAAAAAAATTAAAATAATAAAAATAATTTGGAGGCAGACCTACCAAAAGGGACATATTTTGAAGTAACAACAGATAATTTAAGGGGTGTTCTACAACATGATAATGTTTTTGTTTTCCAAATTATCACATTTGTAAAAATAATAATAATAATAATTGAAACACATGTTTTGAAAAGCAAACACTACAAAAAAGAAGGTTTTTCCGGCGGTCCGGCTAATACGAAATTTCTTGTAGTGAAAAATAAGTTGGTTTTCTTTCAAGAAGAAAATATTTTATTACTAAGCTCTTCTGAAGTGTGGAAGCATATATTTATATGCATGTGTCTGATAAAGAAAATTGATGAACTAGGACAAACATGGTTTTATATTCAATTACACATTATAATTTATAATTATTTATCAACCATGGTGTTATAGTTTATAATAATAACTCTTTGAATTGTTCCATACGCAATTTTTGTGTGTCATGGGTATTGATACTTTGCATATTGCCAAACCCAAATAGAACATTTGATATAACCTCCCTTTTTTATTCCATTTATACCAAACTTAGCATAATTAGGCATAGCTACCAATTTATAGGTCCTCTCCGGTCTCCAACTTTAGTTGGTTGATCTATATTTTAATGTTACATGGAACTTTATGGTGTTTCCACTTTGGATTAATCATCCAACATCTCTTCTCAATGAAGTTTTATTGTTCTCAATGTGATTATATTTCGTTATCGTATGCACCGTCTAATCATTCTTTTTTCACAGAATTGGAGAGAAATGGAAAACTCAAGCAACACCACAAACCTTATCGATGTGGCATTTGGAGAGTAACTACTCATAAGGTCTATTACGGTTAAAACCAATTTTAGAATCAGAAGTTCCAAACTTCCAAGATAATAGCTCAACCCAGTATAGGAAATTCCAAAGACCTAGCTTATGGCACCCAAAATTAATAGAAATGATACATGAATTTACTACACTAATTAAGATCCTGTGAAAAGTGAAAACACACAAGAGTAAATGTATGCAAGTGGTCATCTCTAGAATATAAGAAAGATCATTACCCAATGTTGGTCTCAGTTATCTAGGTTTAGGAAGGGGTCCTAATTTTTGTTTTTTGTTTTTTTTTTTTTTTCTAACACAAAGTGACTGTTTTCAGACTTGAACCTAGTGTTTTCAAAATCGGACCAGACCGAATGGTTAGATTGGAAAAAAACGGAAATCAGTCATTTGACCAGTTCCATTTTCACTCCCAAAACTGATTTTTGGCCAAAAACCATTGATTTGATTAGGAAACTGCTGACCCAGGCAGTCAAACCATCGACACGGACAACGGTTTTTGGCCGTTTTTTTGTTTTTTGTCAGAATGAACCGTCCATTCAGACTGGATGGTCGGACCGTTCAACCCGAGAACTGGTCCCCAAAATGATTCCCTGTCCAATCCGGTTTTTAAAACCTTTCTTGAACCAAATAATGACCCCTAATCATGATCTCTAGCTTATATTATTTCAAATTGGAAAAACCAATTTGTAAATGTGGGCAGATGCTCATGAAAATTTGTTTGTGTTTTATGTCTGTGAAAGCCTTCAATAGGGGTAATTGATCAGCATTTATCAGGGTATTTATTTCATTATCTAATCACGAACTAGCTATAACTGCTTATTAATAGCCTGATCTAGATATCATATAAAATGAAAATGATCTGATTAACTGTATGTTTGTCTCTTCATTCCAGTCCACAAGTTCACCGTCAAAATGGGTTCATTCTTCATTTTTGATGAACAATATCATCTATCATCATCTCTAAACCTTGCCCCCAACTATATGACACATCGGTTGTATTCATTGCCAATGGCTAATGAAACAAAAAATTAAAAAATAAAAATTCATACATTTTTCCCTCTTTGTTAATAACATATTAATCCATTTCATGTAATAAAAACTCAAGATGCTACACAAAATTAAAGGGGTTGTTTGCAAATACGAATGGTTTCTGTTTTTTTTTTAAATAACAACAATTGCCATGTCAGCAAAAGCAATACAATGTGGAAGTTGTTTCTGGTCTAAAAAATAAAATCATTCACATTGGCAAACACCCCCACAATGAAGTGATTTCATTTTATGTGACCTTCAAATAGGCATGTCCATTATTTAATTTGTAATACTCAGTTATCTTTTCCTTCTTTGTATTTTATTATTATCTAGCATCGAGAACTAATTTAGAGCTTCTCTCCAGCTTTAGCATGGTTGAAAATTTGTTCCCTCTCCAATTTTAGATTATTCATCTTTTTTTTATCTCATTAAAGTTTTATTTTGACATGTCATATATATTAAAAAAATCCAGCTATGTCATCATGAATATTGTCTAGTCATCAGACATGTCTCCAACTTCAGAGCATTCATCTTTGTTTTTATCTCATTGATGTTTTACTTTGACATCTCATGTACAACATTGGAACTCTTTGTTGTTCATATATCTGTAGATATGAAGTCATGCTTCTGTTTGGTCATATGACAGAGATAAAGGGTGTTCCCTCCCTGTTTGTAGGTGGAGAAAAAGTAAGTATTGGGAGAATGGAGACATAGGGACAATAGCTGAAGTGGGTAAACTGAATGACTTATTGCTCACTAAAAAACAAAGCAATAAAACATTCAGTTCAGCCCCTTCATCTGTTATCAAACAGCCACAACAGCCTTAAAATCTGGGCTGCAATATAATAACAGAAGGCAATGTAGGAAGCCCAAAGATCCAAAGTGATAGCTCTAAACATTGGAATTTCTGACACTATGTTTAGATTGGAATTTCTCTCTTTGTTATCAATTCTTTCTTTCTCAAATTCTCTCTTCAAAATTATTTCTACCGTGCTTGTATTAATGACCTGAGTTTTCATCACCATCACCACTAAGTTATCAGAACATCCAACACAAGTTCCTTTGAGAGAAAGAATTAATTAATCACTTGGGATAAGCTTCTGGATTTGTGCTTTAAAGCCCAAAAGCACAAAGTCGTGATTTTAGGCTCTGTAATTTGGCTCTCTGAAGTGTTTTGGCTTCAGATTATAATGTTTTTTAAAAGCAATTCTTACCCCATTGTTCAAATTCTTTTTTTGCCTCAATTTTGTTTTCCACATAAAGCTAAAAGGCAAAAGCTTATCCAAACAGGGTCATTATCTCTCTGCTAGTCTTTCTCTTTTTGGTTTGAATGTTCAAATTGAAAAATAATAAAGTATAAGAAGACAAATAATAAAAAAAAAATTAAAAGAATAAGAAAAAGGAAACTCTTTTTCTTTCTTTTCCATACCTCTCCCCCCTAACCGTGGAATGAGTAAGGGGGGCATGTTGGTTCAGTGAGTACAGTAGCCACTTCAGTACCTCTCAAATTCTGCGCTCTTCTGACAGCTCGTATCATATGCCTGATTTCCTCTCTCTTTCTCTCTCCCTCTCTCATTTTTTATGTTTCTTTACAAAGAGAGTTTATAGACACAAAGCAGAGTAGCGAGAGATAAAGAGCATGGTTTCGGTAAAAGATGTTCTCAAGTCCTCAGCTGCAACATCCATGGATTTCAAGCTCATCGTTCTCATCTTCATTCTTTCCTCTGCAAGCCTCTCTTTGTCTTATGAACCTCGAAACCATGAAGGTAAGTTTTAGTCCAGCCCACTTAATTTCTTTGCTTATATTGTTTATTTATTTATTTATCACATTTTTATCAGTGGAAGCTCTGATCAGTATCAGAAGGTCTCTGAACGATCCCCATGGAGTTCTGAACAACTGGGATGAAGACTCGGTCGATCCTTGTAGTTGGGCTATGATTACTTGTTCCCCAGAAAACCTCGTTATTGGCCTGTAAGTTCTAATATCAACTTCTCCTCTTATATTTAGACTTTTTGGAGAAGAGAAAGAAAAGTAGCTTCTCAAGTTCATGGGTATTGCAGGGGAGTTCCAAGCCTGAGTTTATCAGGAACTCTGTCTGGAAGAATTGGGAACCTCACAAATCTTCGACAATTGTAAGATAAGAGAATATAGAAAGCATCTGTTCGATTGAAATTTTCAAAGACCCATCTGGGTTTTTATTCTGCATTTATTATTTTCTTATTTGGGTTGAAATTTGCAGGTTATTGCAGAACAATAACATTTCTGGAGAAATTCCGATGGAACTCGGAAACCTTCCCAAGCTTCAGACGTTGGATCTATCCAATAACCGGTTCTCTGGCAACATTCCCATGTCTCTGGGTCAACTCAGCAGTTTGCTATACCTGTGAGCCTTTTGAATAAACACAAAGAGCTATTCATCTCTTTCTTTGTTGAATCCATGCTTCTTTCTTATTAGTCCTCTGCATCTAATCTCTTACTTCTTGTCTTCTTTGTTTCCTTGTATTTAATCGTGTAGGAGGCTGAATAATAACAGCTTATCCGGAGCATTCCCAGTGTCCTTGGCCAAAATCCCTCAGCTTACTTTCTTGTGAGAATTAATTCTCTTTCTTCAAACCTGCACAGTTTCTGATTGCGTTCTGTACAAGAAAATTGCTTCTTTTGAACAAACTCAAGTAAGGGGTTGTCTTCTCTTCTTTTCTCGTTTTGTGTTTTGCTCAGAGACTTGTCTTTTAACAACCTCAGAGGTCCTGTCCCCAAGTTTCCCACCAGAACATTCAAGTAAGGCTTCTCTGCAACTCTTTACTGTTCTTTTCTTCTGTCTAGTTTAATTTCTCTTATGCTTCTTGTTACTCATTGTTTCTTCTTCTAGTGTTGTGGGAAACCCTCTCATGTGCGGAAGCCCCAGTGCCGAAGGCTGCTCTGGAACACCTATTCCTATTCCACTCTCATTCTCCATTGATCCATCCACCGGTTCATCAAAGAGTATCTCTCTCAAACCCTCTCTCTCTCTCTCTCTCTCTCTCTCTCTCTCTCTGGGTATTCTTAGAAATCTCAGCTCTTGCATTTTCACATTTTTCAGGCAAAAGCAAAGCTCAGAAACTAGCTGTTGCAATCGGGGCTAGCATCGGTTCAATATCTTTTCTCGTGATTGCACTTGCCCTCTTCATCTGGTGGAGGAAGAACCAGAAGAGACAGACCGTACTGAACATAAATGGTCAGCAAATCAAAACTCATTACCAATCTTTGATTAAAAAACTAGAACCCACAAAATTCTCATTAATACCATCCTTTAATCGATCTGGGTCTGATACAGACAAGCAAGAGGAAGGTCTGATACGCCTAGGCAACCTCAGACAGTTCACATTGAGGGAGCTCCAATTAGCTACAGACAATTTCAGCCCGAAAAACATACTGGGCAAAGGAGGGTTTGGCAACGTTTACAAGGGAAGGTTGACAGATGGGACGGTGGTGGCCGTGAAGCGGCTCAAGGACGTGAGCGGAACCGCCGGAGAGCTGCAATTCAAGACGGAGGTCGAGATGATAAGCCTGGCGGTGCACCGGAACTTGCTGAGGCTGCTCGGTTACTGCGCCACCTCCAACGAGAGACTCCTCGTCTACCCTTACATGTCAAACGGCAGTGTCGCTGCCAGGCTCAGAGGTCTGCAATTCTGCATCTGTAGTCCGTTCTCTGTAGTTCGTACCCGTTACTATTGTGCGCCACTTCTCCTACAGCGCATTATAGTGAGCTCCCCCGTCTGATGTGTTTACAGGTAAGCCTGCTCTGGACTGGAACACTAGGAAGAGAATAGCCGTTGGAGCAGCGAGGGGTCTTCTTTATCTGCACGAGCAGTGCGACCCCAAGATTATTCACAGAGACGTAAAGGCTGCTAACGTGCTCCTGGACGACTACTGTGAGGCCGTGGTTGGTGATTTTGGTCTGGCCAAGCTTCTCGACCATGCCGACTCTCACGTGACCACCGCCGTCCGTGGAACCGTCGGCCACATAGCGCCGGAGTACTTGTCGACGGGGCAGTCATCGGAGAAGACCGACGTGTTCGGGTTCGGAATTCTGTTGCTGGAACTCATCACCGGCATGAGAGCGCTCGAGTTCGGTAAAGCCGTTAATCAGAAAGGAGCAATGCTTGATTGGGTAAGATCTCTTTCTTTTTCTCTACCCTTGATGGGACCATTTTGGCCCATGACCCAAAACAACTGGACCCACCCTGGGAATGATCTGAACCGTCCATTAATGGCAGGTGAAGAAGATTCAGCAGGAGAAGAGAGTAGAGATGCTGGTGGATAAGGATTTGGGGAGCAACTACGACAGAATAGAGGTGGGGGAGATGGTGCAGGTGGCTCTCCTCTGCACTCAATACCTCCCTGCCCACCGGCCCAAGATGTCCGAGGTGGTCCGAATGCTGGAAGGTGATGGGCTGGCCGAGAAGTGGGAGGCCTCACAAGCCCATCACCACCATCATAACTCCAACAATCATCATAACAGCAGTAGCATAGCTTGTACTGCAGCTGCAGCACATCCGATCATGTCAAGACATGATGATGATGACCATGCAAGCATGTTAGCAGCCATCATGGATGATGATGATGAGCATTCTCTGGACGTCTATGCCATGGAGCTTTCTGGTCCAAGATGATTAAGCTTCTCCTATTTTTCTTCTTTGTTTTTTGAATTATTTTATAGAGGAGAGAAAATGAGAATCGTGAAAGATTATAGGGTGTAAATAGAAATTTTAAGTTTGGGGGGTGCGTCTTGCGCACTGCGGCGTTGTATAGGACATGCAGGGTGGAGAGTGGGAAAGATGATTCCGTGTGTCTTACCCCACCAAAGGACAGAACGTACAGAGGGGAAGAAGCTCAGCTCAGGTTTATTTGTATGAAACAAGGTGTTTGAAACTTGAAAGCGAAGGCCAAGATGATGTTATGTGTTAGTTGATTTTCAGTTTGATTCTTTGACTGGTTTGACTATTTTTAGAGAGAGAAAGAGGGAGAAAGAATTTAGAGGGAGGACCGGAGGAGTCGTTTTCGGTCATCCTTGAACGAAGGATCACGTGGTTGGTATGCTTTACGTGTCACTTTCGGAGCTTCTTTTTTGTCTGCATTGTGTCACGCTTCTACGTGTACTTTCTGTGTGACAATAATGACCTTGGCTTTTGTCCGAATTTCTTAGAATGCCCTTGTCTGCTTTTTCTTTTCCGTTTCGAAAATTGAGAGGCGAGAAAGGTGTTCGTGTGGTGGACGGACTCTGGCATCAAATGGATCATTGTGTCGTGCAATTTTGGGGGAAAATTGGTAAAAAAAACTAAAAAGGGCCTCTCGATCCTGAGGGAATCGGCTACTGGTTGATCCAATTATTCGTAGAGGTGTAAATCAGGTGGCCCGGCACGATTTTTTGGCTGTGCCGGGTTTAGGGTTTTAGGTCCGCAGGCTATATATATAGTTTTGGTTTGGTCCATGGTCCAACTTGGTCTATGACTCAGCTGGTGGATCAGCTCAGCCTTTGAACCGTATCAGGTCAACCCCCAAAATATCTCAGGGGAGGGGGACATGGTCCGTGGAATAACACGGCCCAGCGCTGCCCATTTTACACCTTTAATTCTTTATGAGAGATGAATCCGACCATGGGCTTTGTGACCCTGTGGGCGGAAAAACACTTGACCTAACAACAGTCCTTTTGTGGATTTGTTTGGGCCCACATTTAGTAGCGGAAAGAGTAGTCTTCTTGAATTTTTATGTTTTATATTAGTAGATATATGGATTTAAAAAAAAATGAAGATAACTGAAAATTAAATTAATTTTTTTGTCTTAAATAGTTATAATGATAGGGAAGAACTATAAGATGGATTGACAATTTATGCCAAAAATGATTTTTCAAATTTTTGATAGTTCATATAAATGAAAATTAATGAACACAGAATAGTTATTTTAGTAATTGAAATTTATGAATATGAATTATTTTGTTGAGAAGATTGCACATAATTAGTGTCTAGGATCTTCTAACATTTCCATGGATCTGATATAATTTTTGGATTAAGATTCCACATATATTGCATTAATTGTTAATTAATGATTCAATTTTGAAACAAGAAAACATATTAATGGTTTAATGCGTTTAGTAATTTGTAAAACAGCTATATAACCATTAGCTGATATATTATGATTAAGTTGACTTCTTTGTCAATTCCATAATTCAATGTGTTATTCATTAGTTATTTAATTTTTTTAACAGCAAGCAAATTAATGATTCACATGTATAAATAATATATCAATTGATTTTTACACAAATACAAATATGTATAATAGAAATGCATACAAAATAATATATTTGCACTCTACATATTTGTATTTGTACTCCTTTCAAATGGAGCTTATATATTTAATAGATTACTTATGCTTATTATTTATTATTTTATGGCATTTGGGTGGTATTTGGTACCATTATAGTTTCTACATTGCTGAATTGCCATTTTTATAGAAAACAACTTAGTATTATTGTCATTTTCTAAGAAAACGGCCATGAATTTTGTTTGGTAGCATTTATGCCACCTAAGCAAATGTAAGCAATACTATACACAAATTTCTGTTTGCTAGGGTGTTTCTTACCACCGTTTTCTTATAAAACAAAAATGCTATCAATTGATTTTTATACATATTAATAGAAAATAACTTAGTGTTATTGTTATTTTCTAATTAATAAAACTGCCATGAATTTTGTTCGGTAGCATTTATGCCAACTAAGCAAACGTATCAATAGTACTATACACAAATTTCTGTTTGGTAGGATGTTTCTTACCACCGTTTTATTTGAATCAACTTAAAGCTTAAAACTAAGTATATTTATTGATTATGTGAGCCTTGAACCATGAAATAAATCTAGACTAAGATAGGAAGATATGATCCTCATATGAGAGAGAATTAAGGTTGGAAGATGTAGGGGTGTCAATTGAATTGGATTTGGTCCAATCGATCCAGTCTAATGTGAGTCCATTATAAATGGACCAGTCCAATCCAATCCAATGGATGTTTTGGAGCAATTTGGACCAGTCTAGTTTAATGTCTAGACTAAGGTTGCAACTTGGGTTGGATTGGCTCGAACCCAACCCGAAAAAGTTAGGTTGGGTTGATGTTCGAGTTAGGGTTATGGTTAAAATTCATAAACCCGATTTTACTTCGGGTTGGGTTAGGGTTGACCCCTTATGCAGCCCGACCCAACCCAAAACCGACTCTATAGTACATGTCATATATAAATATATGTTATATGTAATATATAACATACAATGACTTGTTTAGATGCATGATATTTGTATAGCCCCCACCACATAGTATCATGTATTTCTTTTCAAATAATCACTTCACTTAATCCTAATCAGAAAGACTAAAACCTTAATAACATTATTTTATCTTTTTTGAAAATTGTATTCTTCATCTCCTCTTTGTTGTTTGCCACCCATAAAAGATTTATCGTAAGTCATAAAATCGAGAAATTCTATGAGGTTTTAAGGGATAGGAAGAAGGTTGGGTTGGGCCTAACCTGAGCCCAACCCAACCCGAAATTGACTTCGAGTTGGGTTGGGTTGGGTTAGGGTTAAAGGAATTTAGATAGGGTTGGGTTGGTCGGGTTGAAGTTTGGATTGGGTTAGGGGTTTAGAACTTAGGGTTGGTCTAGGGTTGGCCACAACCTGACCTAACCTGGCCCGACTTGCAGCCCTAGTCTAGACCGTCCAATCTATTCAAATTCATTTTGATTTAGGTTGGTTTCAACCCAAACCCGGTCCATTGACACATATATTCTTATCTTATGTCAATTGACCAAATATTGGCTTAATCCAACCCAATCCAATATAAATTTGTTACGGAGGGATCAGGTCCAATCCAATCTAATAAATATTTTGGACCAGATTGGTCCAATCCAATATGTCTTATTGGTCCGTCAATCCATCCTAATTGATTTTGGATTGGACGGGATCCAATCCAAAACTGGTCCATTGACACCCTTGGGAGGATGGTGGTTGCAAAAAGTAAATTATTTATCTGTTATTAAATCAAGTGTCTCTATATTATCTACAAATTTACCCTTTAGATATACAATAGAAAAAATTACAAAAAAAATCTGAAAAACCTTTATATATTATTAACTAAATAATTGATTTAGAACAAGCAAGAATCGGTACCAATATAATTGGTCTGTTAGTAGAACCAATCCATTAACCCTAATTATTAATTATAAAAAAGTGGACGGAATGCAAAATTTGCATCCCATTGCAAACAAGGCTGTCTTCAGTTGTGATGCAAACACAATTATGTATTTTTCATAGATACCTTCTTTTCAGTTCAAAAATACAAAATGGGTTTCAGTGTAACCCATTTTTTACATTCTTATTGTTCGTTGAAATCGGTGTAAAGCATGGGCCCATCATTAAATGTCTTGAAACTTTTCGTTAAACGCATCACTTATTATAAAAGTACAATAATATATCTAAAAAATAAGTATATTAATGCGCTCTCTTTGTGGCGCAAAACTGTCAAAAAACACATTTTTAACCTCTTAATCATTGTATTTTTGCGTGGCAAACAAACGCCCACATTCACGTTTGTAACACAATCAAGTAGAGCCCAAACATTTAATCCGAACATTAATTCATACTTCCCCACACTCCCTCTACATGTTAGAAATGTGTCCATGACAGATAGATATTTGTCCGTTACATTGTATAACCGTACAAGACTAATGGTACGCGGGCTGTTAGTCCGTGCAAGGCAGCAGGATCAGCTGACTGAAGTGGCTGAACTGAATGTACTTATTGTGAATATAGAAATAAGTCATTCAATTCAGTTTAGTCCGTTTCATGGCTCATGGGCGGAATGCAATCATGCGAGCGGTTTGTATGATTACGGAAAGCGACATTGCTGAACAGTGCCCAACAGCATGCTGCATGCCTCGTCCTTGTCCTTGTTTCCTGGGCAACCTGATTTCTGCTACGTCAGCTTTACCAGTTTTCCTTTCATTAGCTCTGCTACACGTAGTTCAGTCGGGTGGTCTGCTTAGTTTTGAGATCAAATCAGCCCTCCACAACGTCCGTGTATTGGGAACATATCCCGATGACCATTTTTTTTATTATCCCAATATAGGCGGAGGTGTATTGTATAGGACGCTGTGGGGGCAGTCTTATGGGGGTTGATTTGATCTCCTTAATTTTCGTGGATAGTTCATTAATTTTCCACGTGGTAATTTGTTTGGGCCTTTAAGATTCTCTCAGCTGTACTCTCCATATTCCATCTTTTATTTTATTTTTACTTTTTTTTTTTTTTGTTGGTGTCTGATGGGCCTTTTGTCCTCACAAGCTCATCAGCATTGTCAATGTAGAGGGTGATCATTCCAGCCCAAAAATTCTTTGGCCTTAGGTTTTATATTCAGGCCTGGCCTGGGCCTAATACTTGAACCCCAGCTCGGGCCTCATCTGACCCGTATATATTTAAATATATATATTTTATACATAAAATATATATATATATATATATATGTATTATTTTATGTTATATTATATATTATATATAGATATTATAATACGAAACTTCTAATATATATTATATGCAATGTTCTATATTATATATATTTTTTGGTATTTGATGTTCTATATTATATTCTATATTATATAGAATAAATTTATATGTTTTTATAATATTACAAATGCTATATATTTATAATATTTTATATACAAAAGACATAGACCCAAAACTCGACTAGGCTGGCCTAGGCTATGGCCCTTACTATAGGTGTAAAGCCCAGCCCAACCCATGATCACCCCTAGTGCAGTAGACTGGTAGGGCTGTCAATTGGTTTTGTCCCAATTAGTAATTGGATTGGGACCGGTTCTTTTTTATTTCAAACTGCTTATATAATTAATAATATATGAAGTTTCTCTAATTTTCTTGTAATTTTTATTATATTTTATATCTAAAAGGGTAAACCTCAGAGACAATATATAAGATGATTTTAGTTAAAAAATGTTTTATCAATTAACACATAAATAGTTTATTATATTATAATAATTTTTATTAGGGAGTGACCATTCAACACACCCTAAGAATTTTTAGCTTCATCGTACAGTTAGGGTAGGTGTCAACTCAGAATTGATGCCAATACACAGGCAAGTATTAGTGTTTTAAGGTGGAATTATTTGTCATTTTGAATTATATAGGGTTATAGTGGAATTCAGAATTCTACAATATGATGAAGTGTACTTTTCCGTTTTTATTAAGGTTATATTCCTTAACGGCAGTCTTGGAGACAGACAGTTCTGAAACTACAATTGGCTTCCTCCTTGGATTCAGATGTTTCTTTGGAAATGCATAGCCTCCAAGTCCTGCCCAGAAAGAATATGTCCTTCATAGGAGAGCTGCCCACATTGATCCCCTTTGTGCAATATGCAGAGAGGAGATGGACTCGACTCAAGTTATTGTGGTGGTTTACTGAACAAAGTGCTCATGTTCAACCCTTTTATGTATGGTAATGATATTGTTGTATGGAGTATTTGGAGATCAAGAAATGAGCATATCTTTGATCTAAATGCTATGAATTCCTATTATCATTATTTGGTTCAGAATTCAGAAGTTGGTGCCAGAACTTCAACTGAAAATCATACTGTTACGCCAGTGGATGCTTCTAGGTTAGGGCTCGGTGGAGGAGAGTCGAAAATAGGAGGGAGATCGAACATCCAATGTAATTAAATTACAAGTGTGTTTTATGATTTTTTGTCCTTTTGTGTCTGGTTCAACCGGATTTTTTCACCTAACGGGTAAAGGTACGAAAATAGCCATGCATTCTAAGGTACGAAACACACTTTGCACCACGAGCTCTGAGATTCTCTCATCGACATCCTAGCTCTTCTCCTTGCCCTTCCAAGTGATTGGAGGAAGTCTTCTCAATCTAGAAAGACACAAGCATCCATCCACCACATGGAGAGGCTAAAAAAGTGAGCTGATACTAAGAACCACCAAACCTTCCACTTCTAAACAACCACATGCGAAACTTTGCAATGAAGCAATGGCAAGCTAGAGAGTTATTTCCAATTAAAAGTTGCCACATAGACTACTATATTGGAGGAAAAAATGGCAAACTCGCCAACAACATTGCCATAATGTGTGTGACTTCATAACAATCAACCGTTACAAGCAAATTGACTTGGCATGTCAGTAACAGCCTCACATTTATGATGAGCCAAAGTGTGACCTAGAGTTATGACAGTTATTGTGGGCAAGAAATGCATACTAAGCCATTACATTCATGCCCAATGATTCCTCTCATCAATACTACTTATTGCTTTTCGGTAAATTACTTATTCATGTAAATGCATTTATCCGGGTAAATGTTTCCTAGGCAAAAGACTTATTCAGATAAGTGCATTTATCCATGTTCTTGTACTTTCTATGTAAATAAGGCAATGACCATTTTAGCCATAAAAATATAATATTAAAAGGGGCATTTTTGTCCCATTCAAGTGTTGGCAACTTCCCCCCCCCCCCCGATGGGAAAGTTATTTATGTATCACTTATCAGGTAAATGGTATCCGGGAAAATAAACTTTCCGTGATCAATCATATAAATCTGAAAAAAGAACATGAGTTTCTTGGTAAATGGGAATCAAAATACCATTAACCAATTTTCCTCCATCTCAAAATAAAAATAAAAAACCAAGAATTATTTTTATTGATTATGAAAATGAAATACTTAATCTAAAACTAACAAAACATGAAATCATTTTCCTATTTGGTGGAGATTAATAGTTAATAAAAATGAAATCATTTTTATTTACATTTGGGTCAAATATGTTGACCTTTAATGTCATAATTAAATAATAAAAGTTAATAAAAGATAAAAACACAAAAAAAAATACATAAACTTTGTAAAAAAATGGGCATATGTATAATATTGTATATTTATCATATTAAACAAAAAATAAGTGTGACATATCAGAATTATTTTTACACACATAGAAATATAAAAAAAAATTATAGAAAAAAATTGAACACATCTATAATTTAGATTTTGCAACCTACATTCGATTAATAATCTAATTGAATTCAAATTTGACTTTGTTCGATCTTGGATTAAAATCTGAATTCAATTATATTGTAATATTTAGTGGGTTTAATATATAAAATTTATATAATTATATTTGAAATAATAAAATATATTTTCATAAATTATATTATATATGAATTTATATATATATATAATAAATACAACATGCTATGTTTATATTAATTTATTATATATAAAAGTTGAAAAGTAATTAACTTTTTATTTTTTATTTTGTAAATGAAAAACCAAATCCAAAATGGACTTTGGATTAGATTCAAATGCAAGTTTTCAATAATCGGATTAGATTTATATTTCGTTCAATCCAATCTGAACCTAATTCATCAAGTAAACCCGACCCATTAACAATCATATGGTCCATTGACACCGAGACTGAAGCCCGATAATTCAAGCTTTATCGGAGCTCGAATTGGACTTGGGCCCGACCAAGCTTCTCCCCATCGATTCGGTTGGACTGTCCATGTCAACATGTCTTTCATTGAGATAAGTTATTTATCTATTTTCTCCATTTTTTTATTTTTTTTATTTTCTTTTGTTTTAAAAATATAAAACAAGAATTATTGCTTATCTTGATTATATTAATAAAGTTGCACACTATTAGAGAGAGGCCTTTGGGTTTTCCAATGTCTCTTATTTTAATGCATGTTATTATTACATTTAAGAGAGAGAGAGAGAGAATAGTAATAATATAAATCAAGGTATTTAAAACCGAACCGAACAATGAACCAGTTAGAGGTCTGGTTCCCAGGTTGAACAATCCAACCGTTCGAATTGAACAAACGACCCTTTTTGACAAAAAAATTAAAAAAATAAAAATGGCCAAAATTGTTGGATGGTTCAAACAGTTTGACTACCTGAGTTAGCGGCTTGCTGACCAAATCAATGGTTTTTGGCAAAAATAATGGTTTTGGGGTAAAACAGAACCAATCACTTGATCAATTCCTGATTTTTCCAGTCCGGTGGTCCGGTTTTGAATATTAAAAATTAAAAATGAGTTTCAATTCCACTTAAAAATCCAACTTAATAAACACTAATAAAAATAAGAAATTTAAATATAAAAATATTAATTGATAGTTTTAATAATATTATTAGATAACTTATGAGTTGAGACCTTAATAAACACTAATAAAAATATTAATTAATTGTTTTAAAATACCAACAATTAATTAAAAATCCAAAAAGTTCTGAAAAACCTAAACATAATTAAAATACTAAAATAATTAAAAAAATATTGAAAATTAACAGTATTTTATATTAATAAGGGTATTTACTAAAAATAATTAAAAGTACAATTAATAGTATTTTATTATTAAAAATACCAAAAATTATTAAAAAGTAGCTAAGCCATAAATTATTGAAAATTAGCTGTATTTTTTATTAACTATGGTATTTATTGAGTTATTTGATTTATTTTTACTAAAAACAAATGCAAATTAAATTTGTATGACTAATATGCAAAAATAAATGATGAAAATACTGAAAATTATTGAAAAATACTCATATGCAAAAAAAAATACTGAATAATAATGAAAAAACACAAAAAAAAATAAAAATCCAAAAATTCTGAAAAACCTAAAGCTTAATTAAAATACTAAAAATAATTAAAAAATTAAATTAAATAATTTTATTGCAAAAAATACTGAACTTTTTGCATTTAATTAGTTTAAGCTATAAGTAGTAGAAAATTACATTAATTAGTTTTAGCCAAGAAATTAGCAATATTTCTGAAAATATGATAATTTCTATATTTTAAATAAATTTTGTAATTTAATAATTACAATATTTTAATAATTAATAATAAAAAGCAACAAATCGTTTATAACTTAACCTAACCCGGTTAGATCTATAAATTTGCAAGCTCAAACAACTATTTTCTTTTGAGTTAGGTCTAGCTGAGATATGCACCATGCCCATACATTATCAGGGATAATCAGATCCAAAGTCTAATTGGGTATCA
Organism: Nelumbo nucifera; assembly: GCF_055504915.1. Lineage (NCBI taxonomy): Eukaryota > Viridiplantae > Streptophyta > Magnoliopsida > Proteales > Nelumbonaceae > Nelumbo > Nelumbo nucifera. Next base: position 34,981,403 of record NC_142650.1, read on the forward strand.
AACTTTTAGAGTCCAATGATGGTTTTAGCGGACATGTTTAAGCTAAACAACTCCTAATAAGCTCAACTTGGAAGTTATATGCATATATGGTAAATATTATTATATAATATTTAAATAACAAATTTTATATTAATATATAGAAATGTTAGACTAGAATTAAATAAAATTTTTAATTTGTAAAAAATCATAGTTATATAATTAACAACGAGCCTCTTTATCAACAGAAAATGTGCAAGCCCGAGCCCGTCCCGACTATCGGGCCTAGATCTTGATACCGAAGCCCGATCTGTACACAAAATGTCTTATTTTCCATATACTTTTATAAACTAATATTATATTAATTTAGTAATTATTTAATAAATTAATAAACTAATTTATATTTCATAATAGTAAATTGATATTTATTAATAATTTAAGAAGCATATATATATATATATTTATTATATATAACATAAGTAATTTTTTATATATGTATTAGTATCGAGCAGACTTTATTTGAGAAAGCCCGAGCTCTAGCCCACGAGTCTAAAATTTTGTCCAAGCCTAAAAAATAACGGGTCAGGTTGGGTCGGGTCGTTGGACTACTTGGCCCATGAATAGGTCGAATTGTATATATAAACAATTGCATACATAAAAAAATCATATAAAATAAAAATTGAAACATCTTTTTCAATTTTTTTTTTAAATGGACCTCTCATATCTTGGCCCGGTCTACAGCCTAGCCTAGCCTAAGGCTCGGCCCAACAGGACCCAATTTATACCTCTACTTGAATCCGCCCAATATTGGGAACAGGGCAGAGAAATTCAAGGATTTCCCATCTTTGATGAGGAGTGGGGTGCCTTGCCCCTGAATCTGCCTAACATTGAGGAGTGGTTGCCTTGCCTTGAACTCGCTTGACACTGGGGATGGGGCGGGGATGTGGTAGAGTGTCTTGGCTATGGGGCAGGGATAGGGATGGGGTGCCCTACCATGAACCCACCTCGTTGTCATTCCTATATAGACCTGTTCATGGGCCGGGTGGCCCGATGGGTCGGCCCGGCCCGACCCGACCCCCGGACGGGCTTGAACAGGCTTTTTGGCCCGCGGGCTTAACCTCGGGCCAAAAAGCTCGGCCCGCATAAAATTCGAGCTGGGCTCGGGCTTTGCCAAAATAGCCCGGCCCAGCCCGACCTATAGTTAAACAAACCTAAGTAAAAACCCTATGTGTTGTCCATTTGAATAAATTTTTTGATTTGAGAAGGTTGTTGATTCACTTGTAGACCCATTGCTCATTTAAATAGGGGAAAAAAACATCTGAATTAAAATAGATAATGTCTATTTGAATAGGGAAAATTTTGAATTTCTTTTTTTAGGTCGGGCTTCGGACTCGGGCTCGGGCTTTGGGCTTTTTATCAGGGCCGGGCTCGGGCCTAACATTTTTTTGTCAATAAAGAGTCAAAGCTCGGCCCAAACCCTGCCCGACCCATGAACAGGTCTATTCCTATATAATTATTAATTATTAGTGAAATTAATAAAAATGCTAGGTTTTGTAATTATTTTTATTTATTTAAAGTTAATCAAGTTTCATTTTAAAATAATAAAATTTATTAAAATTACTATAAATTATTAATGAAACTAAATTTATTAAAAAATATTTATTTATATTAAATTAACAATAATTATTTTCTGTAAATCAACATTAAATGAAAGTACAATTATTAAAATTTTAGATATTAACAATAACTTTGAATATTTTTAATTAATTAATAATAAATTTTGATTATTAATTTAATATTAATTAATAATAAATAAAATTATTAAATCTTTCAGATTTTTCCGTGCATCGCACGAGTCCCCGCTAATAATACATACAGGTGACAGACCTCTTTCTTCATCGTTTCTCTTAGTCATAAGATGAGGTCGAGCTCATAGCAATTACTACTTATAGTCTCGTGCGCACTTCTTTGTCATCTTCTGGTTGTATGCGTAATGAATAAGAAGAGCATGCGGCAAGCAAACCCAACGAGAAAACAATCGTTACGGTGAAATCAAAGCAAATTCGCTGCTCGGACCTGCAAATATCGAAGTTGGCTGAAAAGGGTAGGAGAAATCCTCAAATGGCAAATCAATCTTCAGCTTCTCCTATCCTCTGCGCTTCCTTCAATCAAGATAACAGGTGGAAACTTCCTGAAATCAAAGCATCTCATCCTCCTCCACCAAATTCAACAACCAAAATAAGAGTAAACGATAGATATTTTTTTTTTGTTCTCCAATTAGGGTTTATAGGGTTCCTAATTTGAAATCATTCCGGTGGAGTGGATTTTATCATGGAAATCGATGAAGATTATGTATAGATTCTCTATTTTCCTTTTTCGGCGCGTTCAGTTATTTTTGGTGGCAATTGACTGTATACTCTCGGAATTGCAGTTGCTTTGCTATAGGAACGAGGGATGGATTCAAAATATTTGACTCGAGTACTGGGAAGCTCTGTTACGAAAAAGGTGATTGAACTGTGATGACAGTATATAGTTTTTAGAAGTTATCTCTTTAAAATTTAATTTATAGAGCTTGTCTTGAATTAACCGTAATTGACAATTTGAAATATCTAAAGGGAAAAAAGCATACTTTACAGTCTGAAAAGGTTAATTATGAGTTTTAGCTTATGATATGTAGAGGCTTGGAGAGATGAGAAATTATAAGTCAACTGAGTTGAATTTCAATTAGAGTATGGAGAAATATGGAAAATTTTCTTTTTGGATTGATTACAATGGATGGACATAAACAATTCAACAATGTAAAAATTAAACTTGATTCCAAATTTTCTTATTTTCTTTACCTTATCTTTGATTTCGTGAACATTCTTCTTATCATATAATGTTTATATGATATCATGAAATAGGGTTGAAAAAGGTCATATATTGATTTTTCACTGTAATGACCTACCAAAAGGAAAAAAGATGTATTGGAAGTTGCTCGACTGTCTGCAACTCCACCTAGGATCAAACAATATGTAATATTAGATCTTATATAACACACGCATAATGAATCCAATCATCCATACCTCTTGCTTGATGGCCTTCTGATGTAAGTAAAAGGACAATGTTAGGCAGAAGATATTATGTGATAAGTGATAACGAAAATGCCAAATATGATATTGAAATATTGAATATAATTGTAGGCTAAGAGAACAGGGACAAATATACAGCCTAGGAAGGCTAGGATCAGTTTAGCAATCTGTAGGATTTGGAAGCTAAAGGCTTAATAGGAGTGGGTAGTGGAACCTAATAGGTTTTCTTTTCTTTCTTTTTTTTTTTTCCAATGATTTGGCACCATCTAGTTGTTTGGAGCTTATAACAAATGAGAAAAGCAAAAGGGTCATCATAAGTCTGTATTTATTACCATTTCCCCCCCTGGACTAAGCTTTCCAGCCTTATTTATAGACTCATGGTAGTAGTTAGTGTAACCTAGTCAATGTCTTATTATGATTAATATTGTGTTTAGTTGTGAAAAGAATGGGAGCAAGTAAAAGATAGAAAAAAAGAGATAAATGCTTTCCTTATAAACAAACAAGAATAGAGGATTTACCTCTGTTTTCCTTATAAAGAATAGAATAGTCACCATATTTGAAACTTTGATGTCAAAATACATTGATGTTGTGTTTGGTTCCTGGAATTGAGATAAATCTTAATTTTTTATTGGTGCCAATTCCAAGTCCAAGTCTTATGAAGCCACATAGAGAACAGTGTTCTTCTTCTTTAACTCTTGGATGATTGCAAGTAATGAGTTTAAACATTGTCTTTAATACTGGCAAATAGTCTTGCTGCCTTGCTGGTTATTCTTAGATGTTCTCTTTCAGGCAGAATTCGATGGAATGGAGTCCTCAGTGGGTGCAATTATTGGAAAGCTTGAAAGTCTGTTGCATCTCATTTTTGACTTTTCCTTTGCTGAATAAGAGGGCACAATTGTATTTTTTCTGGTATTGCTTCATAGTCTTGGATGGCTCCATCTCTAACAGTTAACTAAGGGTGCCTCACCCCCCCTTTCATTTAATATAACCCCCATATATTTATAAAAAAACGTGGAATGTTTATATATTAAAATTTAAATTAACTTAAAAGCTTGTTTTATTAAACTATGGTGAGTTTGGTAATGACTAAGTGATATTTTCCATCTATCCATGTTCATAATCATGGTTCACAACTTTTACACCCATGGAATTAGTTAATAAACCTTAAAGGAATTGTTAGAAGAAAAATAATTACACATTTGTCATGCTTTTAGTATCCTAGCCATCTTCTCTTCTTTACATTATGTCATTCAGTTGTCAGTTTTTGAGTTGTCTTTTTTGTTATTATGTTTTGTTTAGATTGAGAATCCTCTTTTATATTTGTGTACCTTATTCATTTTCTTTTGAATTGTAGTGACTTAATAAGTGAATCATGCCAAAATAGTAAGTCAACTATCCAACCACCGAATGCCTATTTGTTCTTTTAGGATTTTTTCGATAAAGTTATGATGATTTTAGTAATATCAGAAAGCTTTTGATGATATTCTAAAATTTTGAACTTTAATGTATAGTCTGTCAATGAAATTTGAAATGTTTGACATATTGGCAATGTATCAGAAATATTAGGAAAAAAGATTCTTGGAAAATTTAGTATCACCCCTTAGCAAACTGGGGAGATTTCAGGGAAATTTCGCCAAGTCTCATTGATATTGCAAATCATTTCCATAATTACTTTATTGTTCAAATAATTAGGGCTGGAGATTAGAGCATTGTCAATAATGAATGTTTAAAGTGGCAAATAAAATTAATCAAAAGGATGGAGTTGTTCTTGCTAATCCAAAAAAAGGATAGGATTGTAATTTCAGAAAGTAATTGGCAAAAATATGTTAGTTTTAAAAATGATAAGCTGTTACAATTTTACTTTGATATCCGTATTTGCAGAGATTCCACAAAGACAATTTAGTAGTTAAGTTCATCATTATGCTAACAAGTCGGTCGAAAAATCTCATTGAAATACCCTAAGTCAATACTGAAATTGAATTAAACTATAAGAAGGAAAATAGAATCTCCTAAATTGGACATGGTTTCTCAAACATTTTCAGATCCCATTCCTTCATTTTGACATTACAAAAGAGTCTGCAGAGAAACAGTAAGACTTCTAAATGTTGTGGTCGTTGAACTTATATTATCTAATCTCAGCTATACAATCACATGATGGTCCTGACATCAAAACACTCCAATGAGATTGACAGCTAATCATGTGTTTTAAATGACAAAAGCATCCCACTTCAGAATAAGAGTTTAATAAAACACTCAAAGGATGAGAAATGATTGCTGATTAACCAGAAAGGGTTTAATCTTTACCAGATGGGATGCAGCAAAAAATATGCAAAGGTCTTGGAGTTACGGAATTAATTTTTGTTTAGTGTATCTGTTTCTTAGCAGTATGCTAAAGCTAATGGAACCTCTAAATTTCAGAAGGTCAATCCTGTGATAGTCTTTTTAATGTGTCAGTTGGGTACCTTGTTTATGACATCCCACCAAAAAATCCTTGCTTAGCTCAGTGATTTAAAAGGCGTGCCTCAGGTGCGCCTAGGCACTCAGGCGAGGCGCATTTTAGGGTAGGCGCCTTGCCCAGGTCCTAGGCGCAGCCCATTCAAAAGGCGTGCGCTTGGTGTGCCTTGCACCTTAGTCCAGGCGTGCGCCTTTTGAAAATTTGCCGCTTTTTCCCTTTTTTGAGTCTGGCCACTGGGCCGCCGTGCCACACCCCTCAAGGCCAGCCCAAACAAGTCCATGTTAGGGTCTTAAATTCTTAGATTTCACACAAAAAATAATAATAATAATTATTTTTTGTGTGAAATCTAAGAATTTAAGACCCTAACATGGACTTGTTTGGGCTTGCCTCGAGGGGCATGGCACAAGGGCGGCTCGTAGAATTAGGAATGTAATATATCACATTAGCTACTTGATGCAATTGAGAAAAAAAAAGAGATCGTGGGTTTTATATGCTTGAAAATGTTTTATATGTTTGATTTCATTTTTAAATTCTCATTTGAATATGCTTTACATATTATATTTATGTATTTTAATTTTAGATAATAGGTTTTTAAAACATTTATTTTAAAACTTAAAGTTAATATTTTTATTAATATTATGTTTTATAATTTTTTGATTTTTTTTTTGAATTTTTTGCATTTTTTTTAAATTGTGCGCCTTGCCTCAAAAAGGCGCACGCCTCAGGTGCAAAATGGCCCTTGCGCTTTTAAAACATTGGCTTAGCTAAACCATCTGCCAAGCCATTAGCTGACCTTCTTACCCAACTTACTAGAAACCAATATTGAGACATAATTACCATATTTTAGGATGTAGATGTGAATTTAGAGGTGTAAAATGGGCCGCGCTGCCCTCCCTTGGGATAACATGGGGGGCTGGCCTGACACGGTCCACGGCCCAAGCCCATGCGGGCTTGCACCGTGCGATGGGCCGGGCTGGTCTGTGGGCCAAGCCTTGGTCCAGGCCAGGCTGTGGATTGGGCCAAAGCTATTTATTTAAAAAATTTGAAAAAAAAACTTAAAATTTTAATTTTATATGAATTTTGATATATACAATAATTAAATAAATTAGTATAATAAAATTGAAAACAATTGTTTATTTTATTAATATATTATATACTATACATTATTATATAATTATAATTTATATAATATATAATATATTATATATAAAAATGTATAATATATAAATATATAAAATATATAAATAATATATATGGGCCGTGCTGGCCTGACCCGCGGACCTAAAACCCCAAGCCTAGCACGGCCCACACGATCGTGCTGGGCCTGGGACGACCCACAAGCTGTCGTGCTGAGTTGTGTCAGGCCGCGGGTGGCATAACCCGATTTACACCTCTAGATGTGATGCTTTGAGTGTAAACATTTTAACTATGTAGTTATTTTTTTGATAGTAACTGAAAAAAAATCTTTTTCATTTATAGGACTTGAAAGTCCAAGGTACAATTTTCATGTTAAGAACACTAGAATTTTAACCAATTGAGCTAATAGGCTTTTTGAAAGATTTCCATATTCTTATATATTAAAGTTTTTTTTTTTTTTACCCCTATACTAGCAGCAAGCTTGTGCTGAGCACAGGCAACATTTTGTTAGATATAGGGGAGATAAAATTAGTTCAGCGCACATTTACAAAAAATATTGTGAAAAATAAAGTGGAACAAACATTCCTGAATTAATAAAAAAATTCTAAAGTTAATTATTTTTATTTATCAAAAAAAATTGCTAAAGTTAACCAAAGCAGAAAATAATAAACTCAAAATTTTAAAAGAACAAATGAAGGCACAATTCACTATCTGAGACCATTTGCCATGGCTTGGCTATAACATGCAAAGCAGTATAGCAGTTCTGCCTCTCCTTTTTAGGAGACTGAGCATTGTGTTTGTTGTTTCTAGAGATCTAAAACAGCTAGAGTTGGGGGGGGGGGGTAAGAACATTCAAGATAGAATAGAGTTATTGCCGCCTCCATACTTGATGTAATGTTGTTCTATGGTCCCTGTTGTACCATAGCATTCTTTTTCTTTCTTACCTTTCAGTCTTCCAAGGGCCTCTTTGTAATTATTCTTTTTTATCTTTAGCCCTTCAAGGGCTTCTTTGTAAATACTTATAACTAATAAGATATATAGGCTCTTTGGGGGTGGGGGTCGACTATTCTGTTTGACACCCCTGAAACTCTTGGTGTTCTCTCAACCTAGAAGGTTGACATGGTATCAGAGCGGGCCATATCCTTCAATTGCTGATTTGTTTGAGTTTTGGGGTGATTAGTAGACTATTTAAGGAGTATTTCGACCACGCCCAAACCCTGGTTGAAGTTTTTTAAATGCTGTTTTGATCAGACGAAGCTGATATCCCTTTTCCTGGAAAAGACGCCCAGCAGGTTAGATTTTCTTCTTCTTCTTCTTTTTCTTCTTCTTTTAAATTGGCTGATTCAATCTGCCTAGAACTTTGTAGTTGGTGTCACCCAGGCCTTCTTTATCTGTTCATCATTCTATCTTGAAGTTTGGATCAGTTTTGATAAGGTTTCGATCCCATCTTGTTGTTGACAGTCCTGAAACTTACCATTTTAGGACTGAGATTGATTCAGCCCTCTTTTGAGATTTCTGCAGCAGAATCTCAATTTCTTTTGGTGGAGTATTATTTCAGTATTGTTGTGGAGTTGCTATTGATTTTATTTGGGTGATTAATCACCGATTTCTTGGACTGTTACCCTCTCTTGAAACCTGTTTGAGAGCTGAAATGCTGTAGCCGAAGCAGTAGAAGAGAGGAAAAGACCAAGAGATGCTGAGAATGTCGAACTGAATGACCCAGTCGACAATACTATTATTTATATTAGAGTACAGTACAATGTTACAGGAAATGACTGGAATGCCCTTGATTAGTGATGGGACACCCAGACAATTTAAACTCAAATACAGGCCCAATACATAACAACTTAAACTCAAATACAGGCTAATAAGAACTCTTATTAGCCGAACCATCAATACATGAAAACCTTCAACCTAACACTCCCCCTCAAGCTAAGCATGGATGTCAATCATGTTTAGCTTGCCAAGAAGGTCCATGAACTTTGCTGCAGCCAACCCTTTAGTCAATACATCTACAATTTGCATCTCAAATGGAGTATAAGGAATGCAGAGTTCTCCTGAGACTATTCTCTCTCTAACAAAATGTCGATCAATCTCAATATGTTTTGTCCTGTCATGTTGCATAGGGTTATTTGCAATGTTGATGGCAGCCTTGTTGTCACAATACAATCTGAGAGGACCCTCAGCTTTAATGCCAAGCTCATTAAGAAGGGTCCTGAGCCATAGGAGTTCAGCAACCCCGTGAGCCATAGCTCGATATTCTGCTTCCGCACTTGATCTAGCAACTACATTTTGCTTCTTACTGCGCCATGTGACCAGGTTCCCTCCCACAAATGTACAATATCCTGAAGTTGATTTTTTGTCTCCAACAGAACCAACCCAATCTGCATCAGTATAAGCTTCAATTTCAATTCTATTGTTTTTCCTGAATAGAATTCCCTTTCCTGGGCAAGTCTTCAAGTACCTGAGAATCCTTTCAACTGCTTTCATATGAGGGATCTTTGGAGAGTGCATGAATTGACTGACAACATGCACAACATAAGCAATATCTGGCCGAGTGAGAGATAAGTATATCAGTTTCCCTACCAATTTTTGATATCTCTCTCTATCACAGTAGTCCTCCCCTACTGATTCCTGTAGGCCATGATTCTGTTCTATTGGAGTATTTGCTGGCCTACACCCTATCATGCCTATTTCCTCTAGGAGGTCAAGAACATACTTCCGTTGACATATGTAGATTCCTTCTCTTGACCTAGCAACTTCAATCCCAAGAAAATATCTCAAATGGCCCAAGTCTTTGATCTCAAATTCCGAAGCTAAAAACTCCTTCAGTCTTTTTATCTCTTCCAAGTCATTCCCGGTAATCACCATATCATCCACATAAACAATGAGTGCCGTAAGTTTGCTATCCTGTCTCCTTATGAACAAGGTATGGTCTGCACCACTCTGAGTGTACCCCACTTTCTTCATGGCCCCACAAAGCCTCTCAAACCATGCACGAGGAAATTGCTTCAAACCAAATAATGCTTTCCTCAGTTTACAAACCTTTCTACCAAAGTCATAGCCTGGTGGAGGTTCCATAAATACCTCTTCATGAAGGTCACCATTTAGGAAGGCATTCTTCACATCCAACTGATGAAGTTCCCATGAAAAATTTGCTGCTAGTGACAATAGAACCCGAATTGTGTTGAGCTTTATTACTGGGGCAAAGGTTTCTTTGTAGTCAATTCCTTCTTTTTGAGTAAACCCCTTTGCCACAAGTCTGGCCTTGTACCTTTCAATGGAACCGTCCTCCCTGTGCTTTACAGTAAACACCCACTTGCACCCATCAGTGCTCTTCCCCTCTGGCAGATTCACTAATTCCCAAGTTCTTGCTTTCATTAGGGCTTTCATCTCTTCATTCATAGCTTCTTTCCACCTTGGATCAGACATGGCCTCTGAGTACTTAGAAGGAACATGTACAGAGGAAAGAGCAGGCACAAATGAGTGATAGGCAGGAGATAAATGTGAGTAAGAAACAAAATCAGCAATGGGGTGCAGGGTGGTACAAGAACGGATAGGCTTACGGAGAGCAATAGGAAGATCCAAATCAGAAGTATGTGAGTTGGAATTACCTTGGATTGTAGAGACAAATTGATCCGAGTCCAACTGGTTGTTGTCATGAGGTTGAGGGCCCTTTTTCCTTCTGTTGTATGTGAGTATCTCTTTTTGTTGCCTACTGGAGCCTTCAGGGACATCTGCAGCATCAGGAGAGGTAACCGGCACTGTGGGAGCCTCACTAGGTTGACCTGGGATGCCACAACTAGGAGTAGAAGAGGAGGATGGAAGGCCTGAGGTAGATAGGGGAATAAAAAAGGAGGGAGAATGAGAATCCTCTTCCATCCCACTAGTTTCCCCCTGAAGAGGATTCTGAGAAGACTGAAAATAGGGTTGAGACTCAAAAAAGACCACATCTCTGGTGACATACTTTCTCTTGGAGACAGGATCATAACACTTGTACCCCTTTTGTGTAGGAGAGTACCCCAAAAATATTCCCTTCGTAGCATCCAGCTTGGTCTTCTTTGGATCCTTCACATGTATGAAACATATACAGCCAAAGACCCGTGGAGGAAGAGGAAAGTCTGGAAGAGTGGGACACAAAACAGAGAAAGGGGTTTTCATACCCAACACCTTAGATGGCATTCGATTTATCAGATATGATGCAGTAAGTACAGCTTGAGACCAGTATTGCTTGGGAACTTTGTGCTGGAATAGTAAGGCTCGAGCTGTCTCCAATAGATGTCTATTCTTGCGCTTAGTAACCGCATTCTGCTGAGGGGTATTAGCACAGGATGATTGATGTAACATGCCAGCATCTTCCATGAATAAGTTCAAGGATTTTTCAAAATATTCAGCAGCATTATCTGACCGGAATTGCTTAATCTTCTTATCAAACTGTGTTTCAATCATCTTGCAAAATGCCATAGTTATTCGTGGTACTTCATCCCGTCCTTTTAACAGGTAGATCCATGTGCATCGAGAATAGTGATCAATAAAACTGATAAAGTAACGGAAGCCATCAATGGAAACAATGGGTGAAGGGCCCCAAACATCAGAATGAACCAAATCAAAAGGAGCTCGAATTTCATTACTAGAAATTGGATAAACAGTTCTACATTGTTTTGACATTTGACATACTTCATAGATTAAACTGACTTGAAATGCCCTTAAACAATTCGGGAAACAACATTTCTAATGAAGAGAAAGACAAATGACCTAGCCTAGCATGCCACAGATGCAACCTAGCTATTGACTCCACACTCTCCGGACTACTAGCAGCAGATGCTTGTAAGGCTGAACCGATGTCTGCATCAAAATAGTAGAGGCCTCCATACTCATGACCGCTCCCAATCGTTCTCCTTGTCAATCTGTCCTGGAAGACACAATGAGTAGGAAAAAATGTTATACTACAGTTCAAATTTTTGGTAAGTTTTGAAACAGACAAAAGATTTGAGGTAAGATTGGGAACATGTAGAACTGATTTAAGAGAGAGGTCCTTGCTTAGGTCAACCACCCCCTTTCCAGAGATGGTGGAGAAAGACCCGTCAACAACTCTCATCTTATCTTGACCAGACAACAAATGATATGAAGAGAATAAGGAGGACATATGTGTCATGTGGTTAGTTGCAACGGAATCAATAACTCAAGAAGTAGAGTCAATAGAGCTAGTTGCACTAAAGGCAGAGATTGTACCTGATCTGGCAAGAGAGGTGGAAGCAAAAGAATTATTCCTTAGACGGGCTAATGCCCGGCTAAGGACCTCTACCTCACTAGCAGTGAAGGCCAAAGCACCAGCTCCAGAGGAATCAACAACCTGCCCCATAGGAGAAGAAGACACTGTTGGTATATTCTGTGAGTTGTCACCATTGTTGCTGGTGACAAGATTCCCACTTGCCGTATGACCCTTCTGTTGCTTCTTGTCCTTTCTCAATGCAGCCAGCTTCAGGTGAGGATACAGGACCCAACACTTTTCTTTTACATGTCTCTCACCACCACAATGAGTGCACTTAAGGTGCTTCTTGTCTGGATGTCTGTTTCCCTTAGTAGATACCAGGGCTGAATGTTCTCCAAATTGTTCAGTTGGTTGAGTCTGAGAGTCAACTTGCATCTCCTTTCTCCTGACTTCTTCATTCCTCACCAGATAATAAATATGGTGTAACTCGGGCAATTCATCTCTCCCTAGAATTTGTGACCTTATACCCTCATACATTGGGTCCAGGCCAACCAAGAACTTAAAGGCTCTGCTCTCTTCAATCTGCTTATCATGTCTCTCCTTGTCCCTGGCATTTTCCCAATCCAATATCAAGTGATGGTCAAGTTCTTCCCAAAGACCTTCCAGAGTTGCAAAGTATGTTGCAACTGTCATATCCCCTTGCCTTAAAGGCAGCAATGTCTTGATTCAATCTGTAGATTCTAGCATTGTTTTTCTTCTGTCCATAGGTCTTAGACACCTTTTTCCCAAATCTTGGCTGCTGTAGGAAAGTGATGAACAGTCCTGGCAACCCAAGGAGTCATAGATGACACTGTTTAAGACTAGCCGAAGAGATCACAGTGCTGAAAAAGAGCCTGTGAGATCACGGGAAGTAATAAAAAGCATTGCAGAAACGGACCACTCCCTGAAGTTGTATTCATCCAGCAGCACACTTGTAATCTGCAAGCTGTGCAGATTAGGGTTTTCCAGATTTGAAGACCTTGCAGCAGGTCTGTTATCTCTAGAAGAAACCTCTCTGGATATTGAAGACATCTTGACTGCAGCCTCAGTGTAGATGACACTATTTAAGACTAGCCGAAGAGGTCACAGTGCTGAAAAAGAGACTAGTTGCAAAATTGAAGAAGGTTCTGACAGCTCGCAACACTGTTTCAGACTTGCCGAGACTGTCACAGTTCTGAAGCAGTTCAGTTACAGCAGCAAATGAGGTGTTCTGGGCTGGTAACTGACCTGAAACTGAGGGCTCTCCACCACTGTGCTATGCCGACTTCACTTGAGCTTCGAGTACTGCAACTGTAAAGAGAGTTTTCCCCCTTACGGCCAATACTAGGACTGCTGGAATCAGTCCTCAACTAGGTCTGTCCTATACAGACCTCTCTTAGTAGCCGAATAGCTACTAACTACTAGAAACAGTCTAGTAGGACATCAGCTTCTGGGTCTTACTTCCCTTGTGCCCTACAACCAAGGGAAACCCTAGGTTTGAACCTTGTGTTGTTCTCCTACAACCCTAGGGTTTCACGGCAGCAACCCAAATAAAAAAAGAAAAGAAAGACAGCAAGAGAGAGGAGATGGCGTCGGCTGTAACCAGGAAGGTGCTTAATGCTCTGATACCATGAGAGCTGAAATGATGTAGCCGAAGCAGTAAAAGAGAGGAGAAGACCAAGTGATGCTGAGAATGTCAAACTGAATGACCCAGTTGACAGTACTATTATTTATATTAGAGTACAGTACAATGTTATAGGAAATGACTGGAATGCCCCTGATTAGTGATGGGACACCCAGACAATTTAAAACACTAAACAAACTTAGGCCCATTAACACAGGCCCAGTACATAACAACTTAAACTCAAATACAGGCTAATAAGAACTCTTATCAGCCGAACCATCAATACATGAAAACCTTCAACCTAACACTGTTAACTTATTTTGGGCTTTCGAAATGTTTGAGAAGGCTGATATCATTTCCGTAAAGTTTGATGGAACTAACTACAGCATGTGGAAGTTCCATTTCGACTTCTTTGTTGAAGGGAAAGGCCTAGAAGGATATTTGGATGGGAAGATTACTAAGCTGGATGAAACTGATATCAAAGGATGTTCACAATGGAAGTTGGATAATGGGAAATTAGTCTCTTGGATACTCAATTCAATTTTTTCTCATTCTCATATTGTTGTACCCATGAGAAGGATGCATACTTGAAGAAAGTGTACCATCAATCCAACATGTCCAGACCTCTAGGCGTTACCATCTTTTTGTTGTATGTCAATGATATGTTATTGATAGGGGATGGGTTGGAATCCAGGAACTTACAGTTCCTTTCATATGAAAGACTTGGGTTCTCTTACTTATTTCTTGGGGCTGGAAGTGCATTGTAGCAAATGTGGTTACTTTGTTTGTCAACACAAGTATGCATGTGATCTTATTAGGCTTGTTGGCCTTACAGACACCAAACAGGTTCATACACCTTTGGAACTCAATGTCAAGATGTCTAAATCTGATAAGGCATTGCTTCCTAATGCTACTCCATATCGACAATTGGTTGGGTCTCTCATCTATCTCACCATGACTCGTCTGGACATTTCTCATGTTAGTCAGTTCGTTTCCGCACCATGTCAGCCCCACATGACTGCTGTCCACCGGATTATCCGTTATGTTCGTGGCACTTTGTCTCAGGGATTGTTCTTTTCTTCTTCATCTCCTCTTCAGTTGAGATCTTATGCTGATGCAGATTGGGCAGGTTGTCTTGACACTAGACGGTTTACTACCGGTTGGTGTGTCTTTTTGGGTGACTCCCTTATCTCCTGGAAATGTAAGAAACAATAGACAGTTTCTAAGTCATCTACAGAAGCTGAATATAGGGCTATGTCATCGGTATGTAGTGAGATTGTTTGGTTTCAATCTCTTCTTGCTGATCTTGGTGTTCACCTCTCCACGCTTATTCCTCTCTATGCTAGCAACACTAGTGCTATCAAGATTGCATCTAATCCAGTGTTTCATGAGAGAACCAAACACATTGAGGTGGACTGTCACTTCATTAGGGATCTTTTTCTTGCTGGCTCTATTTCCCTTCCTCATATAGCTTCTGACTTACAGATTGCTGACATTCTCACGAAGCTTATGACGAGATTGAGACATCTATTTCTTGTGGGCATCTCAGCATCAGTTTGAGGGGGAGTGTAGAGATACTTGATGTAATGTTGTTCTATGATCCCTTTTGTACCATAACATTTCTTTTTCTTTCTTACCTTTCATCCCTCCAAGGGCCTCTTTGTAATTATTCTTTCTTACCTTTCATCCCTTCAAGGGCCTCTTTGTAAATACTTATAACTAATAAGATATATAGGCTCTTTGGGGGTGGGCATCGATTGTTCTGTTTGACACCCTTGAAACTTTTGGTGTTCTCTCAACCTAGAAGATTGGCAAATAATTGGTCTCCTCCAATAGACGGTTGGAAGAAGCTAAACTTTGACGGGAGCTACGTGGGGAATCTGGGCCCATCAGGCATAGGAGGGGTTATTAGGGATGAAGATGAGAATATCTTTGCTCTCTACTCCGGTCCAGTGGGAACTGGGAAGGGTGATGTGGTGAGATCTGTTTTCTTGGTGCTGAGATGGTGTGATTCCAGAACAGAGAGAAGAGAAGAAGGAGAAGGGAGAAGAGAGAAAAGAGACAAAATTGAAAGAGGCAAAAGTTAACTGGCGGCACCAGTTTATTTTGGTATATATACTAGGGCGACCATACATAAAAAATAAAGGAGAAAATTACAAAGGTGCCCTTGCGACACTAAACTTAAAATAAAACTAAGTTATTTCAACACTCTCCCTCAAGTTGGGACGTAGATATCAATCATGCCCAACTTGTCACATAAATCATCGTGCTGCGAGTGATGTAAGCCTTTTGTAAATATATCTGCCAGTTGCTCTTTGGAACTCACATATGGGGTGCACACTTCCCCATTAACAAATTTCTCTCTAATGAAGTGTTTGTCAACCTCTATATGCTTAGTTCTATCATGAAGAACTGGGTTGGCTGCAATATTGATGGCAGCCTTGATATCACAATACAAGGACATAGGGCCATCAACAGGAAAACCTAGTTCGCTCAACAGATTCTTTATCCACATGCCTTCAGCCACCCCATGGGACATTGCTCTATTTTCAGCTTCAACACTAGACCTAGCCACCACATTTTGTTTCTTGCTTCTCCATGTGACTAGGTTTCCTCCCACAAAGGAACAATACCCACTAGTAGACTTTCTGTTATCAACTGATCCAGCCCAATCAGCATCTGTATATACTTCAATCTTCAAATGACCATTCTTTTGGTATAACAAACCAGCTCCAGGAAACCTCTTTAGGTATCTGACTATTCTTTCTGCTGCCTCTAAGTGTGTGGTCTTAGGAGCATGCATGAACTGACTAAGAACACCTACTGCATAAGCAATGTCTGGCCTGGTCATGGATAAATACAAGATCCTTCCCACAAGTCTCTGGAATTGTTTTACATCTTTGACAACTTCACCACAACAGTCACCTAGTCTGTGATCAATGGGAGAGTCGGTTGGCTTAACCCCTAGTTTTCCTGTATCCTATAACAGATCTAGGATGTATTTCCTCTGAGAAATGAAGATCCCCTTTTGAGAGCAGGCCACTTCAATTCCAAGGAAATATCAAAGGGGACATAGATCCTTCACCTCAAATTTAGTGGCTAAAAAATCTTCTAGTCTGAATTTCAGCCTTCCAGTCACCTGTGATCACTATGTCATCAACATACACTATCAAGGCTGCAATCTTTCCTTCCCCTCTTTTCACAAATATAGTACGGTTAGTCTGACATTGTTTGTAGCCAATCTGCTGTATAGCCAGATGAAACTTGCTGAACCTGGCTCTCGGTGATTGCTTCAAACCATACAAAGACTTCTTTAGTCTGCACACTTTCTGCTCTTTGCCTAGGGCACTAAAGCCAGGAGGTTGAACCATGTATACACCTCTTCCTCAAGGTCTCCATTCAGAAAGGCGTTTCTAAAGCTGGGTTTCACAACTTCTTGTTGTATCTATATTTCTTCTAATTAATGAAATCTTTTCTGTTGCTGATCAGAAAAAAAGATAGAACACAGAAGCAATGGCTAGTCAACCAAACCACAGCCAAACAGGTGAACCCATTGAAGCACCAACCACTGTGAGAGGAATGGATGAAGCAACCCCAGCACAATCTGAGGAAGAAAAAAGAGAAGCCATCAGTTTGAAGAAATGGGCAATGGCTCCAGGGGAGCGGGAGAATAGAGAAGGGGAGATGATATTTGAGTAAAGTAGTTTTGGAAATTGTTTGATTCTGGATAATTGGTTTTGGGTCTGCAGATGATATGAATCTTCCTGTAACTGGTTCTAGTATCCAAAAACACTGTATGCCTTTGGGCGCCATTAATTCTGTATCGTGTTGGTGGTGTATTTTAACCTGGGTTGTGTTCTTACAGCTGAGCTATAAATGGTTGATTGTTAACAGTTTTTGATCAATAAAGCAACCTAGATGGCATGGTGTTACCATGTTTGGCATGGCATTTATACATCAGCCACACTAATTGATTTATCTTGGGACCCAGGCTGGTTATTTCTAGAAATACCCTAACAGTTTTTGATCAATAAAGATGAGTAATGAGTCAATGAGACACAGTTGCCTTTTATATTCATGGTTAATACAAATTAAGTTGACTTTTAATTCCCTAACAATTTTAATTCCCTAACAGTTGAGAAAGCAAAAGGTTCTAATCTCAAGGGTGGTGGGTAGGGCCTACCACATAGGGCTTTACTCCGAGAGTCCTTTTGGCAAGTACAATAATGACTGTGATGTGCTGCAATATGAGAAAAGGAAAGGACAGAACTGTCATTAAAGAAAAAATAGAAAAGAAAAAGTGGAGCTTCCCGAAGCCCCAAGAGGAAGAAGACCCAGAAAAAGGAATCCCACCCCCTATTTCCTGCCTTGTATAAAATAAACAGCGACGTGGCAACTTCGCAGCTCAGGTGGTTTCAAAATCTCACACGTGTTGCCTGTCATATTCTTTTTTTTTTTTGTTCAGCAACATAGAAAATATTCATTAAATTAAAAGAATATGTACAACAAGAAGTTGTGGGTAGACAAAAGTCCACATAAATCCCACTAATTACAATACAGACTGAAGCTTAACCCAACAAAGAAATTCATTAGTTACAGACAAGCCCCAAAGGACCCAAAGGATATTCACTAGCTATCGTATAGCCCAGAGCATAGATTGCCTTTGTACTCCTTGCTTAGCTAGACCATCAGCTACGATATTAGCTGATCTCCTAATCCATCTTATGTGAATTTCCTTATCTTTAGAAGCCTACTTAAAGCGCCTGAACTCATTTCTTAATCTCCAGATTGCTCCTTCCTCTTTTTTCATCGAGTTTACAACAACTTTTGAGTCCCCTTCAATAATCAACCTGTTAATCCCCAACTCTTTCAGCTTTCTCAACACCAATACTTCTCCCTTCAGTTCTGAATTCACCACATCACCATGCTGGATAGGGCTTGAGAACATGGCAATGATATTTCCATTGTCTCTCTTATTACTCCACCAATGCCTGATGGGCCAGGGTTTTCCAAACAGCTACCATCAAAGTTTAGTTTCTTCCACCCAACATTTGGAGGGGACCAAAATTCAGTTACAATAGGTCTTCTAGAAGAAATGTTTGCAATTGTTCCCCATGATTTGAAGAAATCTTGTCTTAAAATCTGCAAATATTTTCAAAGCTTTCACCCAATGTGCCATCCTTGTAGCTATCACTTCAATCACAGCATCTCTACCTCTTTCCTTTTCATCAAATATCCTCAGGTTTCTTTCCTCCTAGATTATCCAAGCCACTACTGCTCTAGTGCATTTTCCCATCACTTTGCCTCTCCTTTTAGAGCACCTGAATATGTTGGAGCTAAAAAGATCTTCCAGATTAGCAGGAGGATTCCAGCTGCAACCAAACAGAGAGGAAAACCATTTCCAAACAAAGTTAGCAAAAGGACAGGAGATAAAGAGGTGAAAAGCAGTCTCACCATTCAGCTTACATAAGGAGCGCCAGTTTGGGGACAAGCACCACTTTGGTCTTTTTCTCTGAAGCAAGTCACTGGTGTTGATGGAACCATGGAAAACTTTCCAACAAAAAGCACTGACTTTAGGAGGGATGGGCCGAGGCCAAATCTCCTTAACAGGGAAAGGAGAGGAGGAAGTGACAACAAGAGACGTGCTACCTGTCATATTCATGTGCCCGAATAGTGGCATGATTGTAAAAGGTGGTTACTGTGCATTTCTGTTGAATGGTGGCATGATTGTAAATAATGGGAACTTTAACAACAATTATAAAAGCAGTTGATTTGTGATTTTATTTCTTGCATGCTTAGGCCTTGACCATACATCATTTCATTTTAATAGATATAATGTAGATGTGGCACCCAACTTCATTCAAATATGCACCTTGCTTTGTGCCTTGTGCATCAGGCTCTAGGAACTCCTTGTGCTTTAGTTGTGTTTCTTACTTTTGCCACACTGGTTACATACAGACCTTTACTGATCATTGCAGTGTTTGGTAATAAGTTATTTTATCATATTGCAACTTGTTTAGCCTGCATGTGCTTGGACTTGGGTGTAGATGTAATGTAACACTGTTGGTTGGCCCATTAAAAGCATCTGTTTATTGATATGACTTAAGTTTATACAATTGAGATATAAATAAAGTTATTTGAGATGATAGGTTTCACTGGACCTTATGGAATCTGAATTCTTGCTAACTAGCTATTGGAGCATTTAGCCTTGTTGAAATGCTGTTCAACTCAAGCCTTCTTGCCATAGTTGGAGCAGGAGAGCAGGTAGAATGTTATATTATTATTTGTACATATGCTGTTACAGATGAGATCAAGTTATTTTCATATTCCATAATGTACATTACTCTCTTAAGCTCTCATACAGATTGGTTAGTTCATTAATATTCCTCAATCTGATTGCAACAGCCATCACTATCACCACGTCGGCTTTGTCTTTTCAACACTGTAACTGGCGCTGCACTTAGAGAACTAAACTTTTTGACCTCAATTGTTGCTGTTCGCATGAGTAGGAAAAGGTAAAGTATCTAGTGCTAAACATTACAAATTATGTTGCCCTTTATCCAATTACAAACTTCTTTAAGTTGTTTATGCTACAGACCTTATACCAGACTATAGCAAGATGTGGTTAAATGCATTAAATTTTTACCAGTATGAACAATGACTTTGGTTTGCTCCCTGGCAAGATGGATTAAGTAGTGCAACTTCTGATTACCAAAAAGAAAAGTAGTGCAACACTTCAACTTCTGTCATAAATCCTGCTTTCTAGATTATGCATCTTAAGTACCAAGAGTCCTGTTCTCTTAATTGTTCATTATAAACACCAAGGTTCATACACACAGTATCCTATATGGATACTTTGGTCCATTTAGGATAGTCCATGCTACACTTCTTGTAAGCAATGTTATCTGTTACCCACCTTTTTTTTCCTAACGTACTATGGTAAGGCCTGATGATCTCATGACGGTGTTCTAGCTGGTTATGGGGAGGGTTCATTTGGATTTTTGTTGCATTTTTTTATTAACTTTATTGAGCACTATTCTGACCTGAATGATTTTCCTCCTTTATCAAGGCTAGAAGCAAGAGCTGGTTGTTCAGTTGGCTGAGAATGGACTTTACTTCCCATCTCCTTTTGTCTTAGTTCTTCATTTCTGATTAGGTAAAAGTGTAAAACACATGATGCAAGTCTAGCAATCTTTAGTGTCATTGATTGGAGAATCCAAGACATCACTGTGGCATACTTTCTATACTAAGTCTTCTGGTTGATCTGCCTTATTGTCAACAACTTAGCCGTTGGTGTGTTATGTACCCTTGCATACCTCTACTGATAATGGCTACCTTGGCTGAAATAGCCCATTCGGCATAGTTGAATTCATCCAGCTGAATGTTGGTAATCTGAAATGTAGGACTGTCAAAAATGGAAGTGTTTCCCATGACCTGGTTTCTTTTGATGAGATCTCACTGGTGGTAGACATTCTAACAGAAGGTATTATCTTCTCAATCAGCAATACAGCAGCAAAACACAACAAGGAAGACTCTTGTTCATCTTCTGGAAAGTCAAAAAACAGACCCACAATAAACTGCTGGCAACAACCCTAGGAGTGTCCACAAGATTCTGGAAAGAAGATTGCACCAATGATTTAAAAGGCGCGCCTAGGTGCACAGGCGAGGCGCATTTCAGGGTATGCGCCTCGCCTAGGTCCTAGGCACAGCTCTTTCAAAAGGCGCACGCCTGGTGCGCCTAGGCGTGCGCATGATGCGCCTTGCGCCTCAGCCCAGGTGTGCGCCTTTTGAAAATTTGACGCCTTTTTGCTTTTTCTGAACGTAGCGGCTGGGCTTGGGCCTCCGCCCCCAGACCCCCATGCCATGCCCCTCGAGGCAAGCCCAAACAAGTCCACGTTAGGTCTTAAATTCTTAGTTTTCACACAAAAAATAATGATTTTATAGTTTTAATTGCTTTTTAAGAAAACATTTTATTAGGATGAATGAATGAGCAACAAAACCCCAATTTGGTAATGTTGCTCATTCATTCATTCTAATAAAATGTTTTCTTAAAAAGCAATTAAAACTATAAAATCATTATTTTTTGTGTGAAAACTAAGAATTTAAACCTAACATGGACTTGTTTGGCTTGCCTTGAGGGGCGTGGCACAAAGGCAGCTCGTAGAATCAGGAATGTAATATGTTTTACATTACATTAGCTACTTGAAGTAATGCAATTGAGTGAAAAAAGAGATTAGAGGTTTTACATGCTTGAAAATGTTTTATATGTTTGATTTTGTTTTTAAATTCTCATTTGAATATGCTTTACTTCTTATGTTTTGTAGTTTAATTTTAGATAATAGGTTTTTTGAAACAGTTATTTTAAAATTTAAGTTTATATTTTTTATTAATATTATGTTTAATATTTTTTGATTTTTTTGGCATTTTTTTGAATTTCCTGACATTTTTTTGATTTTTTAGCATTTTTTTTGTATTTTTGCGCCTTGCTTCAAAAAGGCACGTGCCTTGCATGTCAGGCACAAATTGATCCCTGCGCCTTGCGCTTTTAAAACACTGGATTGCACACACCCTCTTCCAATCCCAAATAGACAGAATGATTAAAACAATAAGCTCCTGAATGAACTACAGCTCCCTGTGAACTGTCATCAGTCTTGTTCTTCGTTGCCGCAAAACCCTAGACCTGAACTCAGTTCTCACTAGCAGTCCGTGCACTGCTTCTTTCCTTACCCTAATAGGGAATAAAAAGTTCTTAGGGTTTCCTTGGTCTCTTTTCCAAGGATATACCTAGAGGTCCTTTAGAAACCAACAAAGAGATTAGGGTTTCAGTTCACCTGGGTTAGAAAGGGAAGAAAAAAGAATAAAGAACACCAAGAGATCAGAGATCAAGAGAAGGTTTGAATCTTCAAAGAAACTCCTAATGCTCTGATACCATGAAGTACATTGAGCAAAGAAGGTAGAAGAAAGAAGAATAGAACTGTAGGGAGTTTGACAATGGTGCAGAAGCTTCTTTTCTGTCCAGCCCAGATTTGTATTTATATTGGATTAATAAATAAAGAAGGAAACTACAAAAGAGCCCTTAACTAGGTGGGCTGAGAAGTAAAGAGGATACAGGGATATGTGGCCCAGGCCCAATACAGAAATAAAACCTGTATTTTATCCCACACCAACTTTATGTCTCACAACATCTTTATTAAATGTGATAAAAGAATATTTTATGTACAAGGAGTAGGCCATCTTAGGCTAGTTTTTACTACCTAACCCCACCCAATTACAACTGAAAATTACATTACAATCTTTGATTGTTGCCCCCACAGAACATTTCCCTGTCAGCTCCTTGCGTTGCAAGTGAATCAGCTAAAGGGATTGGTCTCTCAAATCCCTCACCAAGCTGTGGATCTCTCTTAACTTGTTTCTGTATTGCCAAATGGCTTGGCTGCTATTTCTTAACCATCAAATCACCATCTATTAGTGTCCTTCCACTACTATATTCCTGAAACCTAACCTTTTACTCAACATTAGGTCTTCTTGAACTGCCACCAGCTTCGCTCACAGAGAGTCCATAGCCTATAGGGCTTGCATATAAAGCCATCACCATCCCAAAGCCATCTCTAACCACACCTGGAAAACCCAAAATGCCTGGATTGCCCAATGAACACCCATCAAAATTGAGTTTCACTTGGTTTGCCTCTGGAGCAATCCATTTCCTAGGCAATCTAGTTCTAGCCATGGAAGAATGTGCCACAAGGCCCACAACCTGCCATCCTCTGATTTTTTTTTTCTATGATACTCTCCGTTTAGAGTGATTTTTCTCCTTACAGATTCTAACATTTTTTTCCTCCCAACCACTCCAAATAATAGCATCCCTGCATCTTACCCCTTTTCCTAGCTGGATTGAAAAATGATGTCAAAAATAACCCCCTCATATTATTAGGAGGGGACCACTTACCACCAAAGAGATTAAGAAATAGGAGATTAGTATATGGGAGGGTGGATTCTCCACTTGCATTGCAAAGAAAGATTTTATGAGGGGAGAGAAACTAGTTAGGAATCCTCTTTTACAATAACCTTTGCGATCCTATTTGGCGGATTGCATCAGGTTGATGATAAATATAACACGCAAAAGTTCAAAATTTCACAACGTATCGGCCCGTATCAGCCGATACGTATTGTTCCACTAAAGTCCTGATACATGGAACGTATAGAAACCAATTTGTTAATTTCTCTCCCTCATTAATATTTCTTTTATTGTTAATGCTTCTCATTAATTACTTCCTCTCTATCTCTTTTGTTGTTAAAATTTTATCCATTTTAATCCTTAAACAAACATTTTGTTTTAATGGATGTTTATTGGGGTAATTGTGGGTCTAGTCAAGCCTAAGTCTTATATATATAAAATATTACATATATAATATTTTATTTAAATAACATATAATATGAATATAATTTTTTGATACATTATATAATATATATGTTAAATATTATATATATTATAAGTGCTATATTATATAATATTTATATACAAATTACATATATTTAAATATATGAATTGGGCTAAGCCTAAACAAAAACCCAAGCCCAAACTTGGAATTTCAGAATTGGGCTGGGTCTAGATGATCACCCATGCTAAAATTGATTATTAAAATGTATATATTAACAAATATTAAGGCATTTTTTTGATTTTCTGAAAATCAAGATAAGATATATATGTACACATTTTAGTTTTTCTGTCAGTTTTCAACCGTTACCGATTGCGTCCTGATCTATTACAAAATTAATGTAAACCATTAAAGTGTATATGGTCATATATACCTTGTTCTTATTGTTATTAATATATATTTTATGATTTATTTGAGTTTCATAGCATATCCATGCGTATCTTGGTTTTTCATCCATATCCATGCGTATCCAAAGCGTATCTTGATGTCTCATAAAATTGTCTTTCTGATACACTTTGCGTTTCCGATACTTAAAACCTTGATAACATTAGGGTGCAAATGGATCGGATCATGATCCGATCTGATCCTATTTGGTTGAATTCGGATCACCCCTGTTTGGATCTTTGGATCAGATAATAGGATTTGATAAAAGATCGGATCAGATTCGGATCACCCCTATCTGATCCGATATATAATATATTTATAAATATATATATATGTTATTTATAAATATATTTTTATAAATTTGTTATATTATTTATTTTTTTATAAAAAAACATGTATATATATTATAAAAATAATAAAAAAATACTTGTATTTTTTGTTTCTACTTTATTTAAATTAGTATATTTTATTTTTCTTTTAATAATTTATTAATTTTTAAAGAAAACAACTTGGATTGGATCAGATCTAAAGATCTGACTTACCGATAGGATTTGAATTCAAATCGAGTCCTATCAGATCCGATCGGATCTTTGGATTGGATCTGATTCGAATATACCCTGATTCGAATCCGATCTGATCCGTTTGCATCCCTAGATAACATGTTTCCCATATCCTTTACTTGAGTCCTATTCCAATGTTTTAAATGGCACAACATGGTTTATGTGGTTGATGCCATTTGATCTGAATAAGGCCTCATTTATTGATTTCATGTTTGTCGATGTGCACTTCTTCTTGGTCCTTAAGCATCGGGAATTGGTATTTTTTTTTTATTGGTGTTAGGCAATGTTGAACCCATTGCCTCAATTGTATAGCACACTTTTGATGATAACTTGAGCAATGAGATCAGTTCCTGGGATATTTTGTTTAAGTTTCTTCTATTTTATTGATGTTTTCCATGATTTGCATGCAGGCTTGTTGTTATATTGCAAGATAAGGCATACATATATGACTTGAACAGTCTTGCAATCTTGGACACATTTGATATAGTGCCAAATATAAAAGGTGAGTTCACAAACCATTTTATTTTCATTTTCTATTGCTCTGTCTTTCTGATCAATTACAAAAAAGAAAAAAGTGGCACTGGTCTCGCGAGTTTGTTGTTGTTGTTGTTGTTGTTGTTAAGGTATTGTATTAAACTGCAAAAAGAAAGAAGATATACAATCAGCCCAATTCCTGTACAATGAGAAACTGTACTAAGGAAATCCCAGAAACTCAAAAGCACAACAATTGAGCCAGCAGGCATTTACAGACAAAACTATCCAAAAATAAACTCTTTGTTGAAAAAAGAAACTGTATGTCTAGATTTGAAAAGTGAGTGATTAGCCGACCACGAATACAGCATGCCCGTAATATTTTTAAGAACTTCCTCCTTTGAAATTTGATGCCCTTCGAAGATTCTCTGATTCCTTTCACGCCAAAATGCCCAGAACACAGCTGCAGGAACAGTGTTCCAAGCAATTCTTCCAGCCTCACCTAGACCCTTTAGCCACCAAGCAAGCAAAAAACTCTTCACATCAGATGGAAAACACACCTTCACCCTAAACAATTCCAGAATTTCCCCCCAAATCCAGTGGGTGAGTTCACAGTGGATCAGAAGGTGATTAGAGGCTTCTGTGCTTTTATTGCACAGAGCACACCTTTCATCCTGCACTTGAATGCCCCTTCTAACTAGGTTTTCTCTAGTCTGAATTCTGTCCAATACCGCTGACCTTACCAAAAAAGACATTTTTGAAGGGACATTCCTTATCCAGATCTTCTTGTCTGGGAAAACAGAAAACTCCTCCCTTGTCAGGCTGTTATAGAAGGATTTGACAGAGAAAATTCCTGAGTTTTCGAACCTCCATTTTCTTTTGTCCACCAAAGCTCCATTCAATCTGACATTGTATAAAGTCTGCAGCAAACTTAGGAGTGAGTTTACCTCCCAATCATTCAGATTTCTATGCAGTTGAGGATTCCACACACGGGCTCCATTCTGCATTTCCAAATAATCTGCCACTTTTGCATTCTTGTCCACTGCTATCTCGAAAAGATCAGAATATCTGTCCATGAGAGGGCCATCTTCACACTAAAAATCCTTCCAGAAGAGAATTCTTTGGCCATTCCCAACCTCGTATTTTGTTCCTTGTAAGAATTGTGATTCAATTTTTTGAATTGCCTTCCAGATTGAGCAACCATATGAGGATCTAGAGTTTCCAGTCTCCCAATCTCTTGTTGCAGGCCCATACTTGGCTACGAGCCTCCTCCACAAACTGTTTGGCTGATCATTAAACCTCCAAAGTCATTTCCTAGCATTGCAGTGTTGACTTCCTTTAATTTTCTAATGCTCAGACCGACATTTTTGGGTCTGCAGACTGATTTCCGCTTCACCAGGTGACATTTGTTTTCATCCTTCCACCCTCTCCACAGGAAATCCCTCAGCTTTTTCTCCAAGAGAGTAGCAGTTTTCGCCGGGGAGATCTGTCAATACACACTGATTTTCTTATTGTGATGTTTTCTTTTTTGGGTGTGTCTTGTTTTTCTGTGGTGCATAGATGCATAGAGATCTCTTTTGAATTTATGGCCTCTATTACTTCCTCCACAGATCCAAGGTTCAAAGTATTGACACGTATTGGCCCATATTGGCCGATATGTATCGTTTCGGGAGCTCCCTGATACGCCCCTACAGAGGGTGTATCGGGGTTCTGACTGGTTCAGGGGGTGGAGGAGCCTTAAACCGTCCCCCTGAACCAGATTTGAAAAAAAATAAAAAAAAGGTAAGAAAACACCATTGATATCGCCTGATACGCCCCTACCGGCGTATTGGGCGTATCGATATTTAGAACCTTGCACAGATCTACTCATTTCATTGAATATTCTGTTCTCTTCCCAAACCACCCAAACAACTTCTGCCTTAGTTGCTTTCCACATTAATCTCCCCCTTTTCTTTAGTTGCCTCAGGAAATTTGGGTTGAAAATGTCCACCACCTCTTGAGGAGGGACCCACATGTAGCCAAAAAGAGAACAAAAAGACTCCCAAATACAGGAAACAAGGGAACAGGAGATTAATAAATGGGATAAGGATTCTCCACTATCCCTACAAAGGAAGCACAAATGAGGAGAAAGGAAATGAAAGGGCCTTCTTTTCAGCAGCATATCACAAGTATAACATTTCCAAGCAGAAAGCCTGAATTTCTGGTGGGATAGGCTTATTCCAAATTTCTTTTATCGTGAAGTCCACCCCTTGGGTACTAGGTAGGATTAAAAGCTTGAAAAAATAAGGAACAAGTGAAGAGTTCATCAGGAGAACCAAACCAAATTCTAGAGTCTTCTAAGGATGGGCCCAGAAAAGTTGTTATTCCTACTGCTTTTTGAGCGGTGGATTCTTCATTAATGAAATTTACTGTTGCTTATAAAAACATTCTTCATTAATGAAATTTACTGTTGCTTATAAAAAAACATATTGACAAACATCATTTGATAAGTCTTTGTTTTCTGCCTAAAAACATGGGAGAAAGATTTTTGCAATTTATTTGTTCACCAGAGTGGTGGAAATCTTCTGGTTATATTTCCTTGGATTGTTTAGAATATCAAACTTCAATCCTTCTTAGCCATATGAAAGATTGTCAAGATAATCTTTATTTGCCAAAGGAAAGAATGTTTGGAACATTATTCCATTCACTACTTGTTCGGCCATTTGAAAAGGAAGAAATAAGTGTAATTCTAATGAAAGCATCAGCCTATAAGGAGAATTGTAGTTGACATTTCTATTGGAGTGGTTTTTGTGTAGTCAATGTTCAGGAATGTTGTTAGAGGAGCCTTGAATTCTAACTTCTGGTCTACTTTGGATATTGTTCTTGAGGATGTATAATTGTTGGTCTTGAGTCATCATGTTTTGTAGCTATTGGATTCTCATGAGTGGTGGCACCTTGTTACATATCATATGTAATATTTTTAGTTTAATAATATTTACCTTGTGAAAAAAAAAAAGATTCCTGTCCCTCCATTGCAATGCTTCAAGAGCCATGTTTTTGTCACTTGTTCTTTTAGAGCCTTCTACTTGCACCAAGTCACTCCACTTGTGAAGTCATTAGTCATCTATACATATGATCAAACCATCTCAATTGACATTTCTTCCTCTTATCACCTATTACTACACATTTCTAATAAAATCACTAAGAAAAACCAGAAACAGAATATATTTTCCAAGCATCCTATTGGAATATTTTCTTTGGCATCAACAAGGTCTAGGTCCCAAAAGAGATAGCTGGACCTATCCAGCCCAGATGGGCCTGGGTGGTTATCCTGCATGAAGAGGCATGTTTCCATGGAACTTAATCCCCTTCTATGGCTCCACTGAAGCTCCTACTTCAGAAGTTTACTGTCAATTAGTGTTAGCATATAATATTTCACACTCGTGGTGTCAGTCAAGTGGAAATAACTTAGTTCATTAGCTGGTCTTTTAAGGGCCATTGCTTGGTATAATTGCAAAATTTTGGGCTGATAAGCATGAAAATGTGATTTAACTCTCTGAGAAACAAAACAAAATATTTCTTTGCAACTCTGATGTTTCATTTATTGTTCAGACAATACTTTGTTTTCTGGAAAAAATTATCTTCACAAGCATTCTAATCTTGTGTTTAGTTGCTCTCCCATTCTTTTTTATTTTCTGCATTTGAAGTTAAAACTAGAAAATCTTCAGCAGATGTTAAATTAATTTATTTTGTTTTGTTTTGTTTTTTCTTTTTTGTATTAGGACTTTGTGCATTCTCCCCTAGTTTGGATGGCTGCTATTTGGCACTTCCAGCAAGTACAACCAAAGGATCTGTGTTGGTTTACAATGTAATGGAACTCCATTCACACTGTGAGGTTGGTATCCTGGAATACCTGAATACTTCAACCTTTCTAACAATGGCATCATACCATACTGATACTGGCAGATATTGCATGGCTACTAGGAAAAACGTAGGCAATTTTAGATCCCTGTCTCCTAGGCAATATGCTAATATCCAGGGTGGGCACTGGGCAGTATACCCAAAGTCATTCACACATTATCAAGTACAGAATGCATATTGGTAGGGTCCTAGGGACTACTCTTCGGTGCAATGATAAAATCTTGGGCTGACAAGCATGAGAATAAATGTTCTTGTCTGAGAGAAGCCACTTTGTGCCAAAAGTTTCTGCCCCTCCCTAGGTCCTGGATATCCAGGACTATCATTGTGTAATGGCCCTTTTTATATAATCTTACTGGTCACTCGGTAATGCATCATATGCATGCCCTTATTTTGTTATATAACTTAAAATGGAAGGAAGTGGCTAGTTCTGATTGCCACGATTTTAATATAATCCCTGCTTGGTCTCCTCCAATGTTTGACTACATCAAGTTGAACTTTGATGGGAGTAGTGATGGGAATCCAGGCCCATCTGGTATTGGAAAGTGTTTAGGGACAGTGAAGGCAAGATCATTGGCCTATATTCAGGCCTGATTGGAATAGGTGACTCCCTAAGGGCTGCGGTTATGGCGGTTATGGAAGGATTGCAAAAGGCAAAAGATCTGAATGTCAGAAAGCTGATTGGAGAAGGTGATTCAAAGTTGGTTTTGGAAATTGGAGTGGTTGCAAAAGGAAGTTAAAGGTTTTTGGATCTTCAATAATGAAAAAAGAGATGAAAGTGGATGATTCAAGATATGGAAGTGCAGTTCAGCTGGGTTAAAAGGGCAGCAAATGGCTTTGCTGATGTTTTAGCAAAACAAGGGGTGGGGAGGAACCAGTTGTTTTGGGCTCTGCTGTAACAGTGTTTTTGTTTGTGGAGAGTTAAGATAGTTTACCTCTCCCTATCTTGTAATTTTTAACACTTCTAATGAAATTCTGTTATTGATAAAAAAATACAACTTAAAATGGATTGTTTGTTTTTTATATAATAATGAGTATCATAAACAAATATTATCCAGTTTGTTCCATTTTTAGCACATGTACTTGGATAAAGGTGTAAAAGGTTGGATGGTCGTGTTTTTCTTTCATGGCTTCCATATTTTGTTGTCTTATATGTTGTATTTATTTTTAGGCCTAATATTACAGTTGTGTAATATGCATGCCCTGTACTGTTTAATATATACATAATTTGCATTCTTGAAATTGAAGCATATTGTTTTAGGTCAAATTACATATCCATTTAACCATGCCTTTTGTTATTCATTTTGATTTCCATTTTATGTTCGTTTTGAAAGTGTCTCTTGCTCTATTCAAAGGAGAAAAGGGGTTACCCTGAAACTACATATTGCTACCATAGGATATGGATCAAATATTCCTTCCAATCTCTTGCTAGCTCATTTGGTCTTAGCTTTATATGTTGCACATTCTGACATTTTTATGAAAATTAATACTTTTTTGTAGATAGATGCTCATCGTTCACCATTGGCTGCAATTGTCCTTTCCTCAAATGGAATGTACATAGCAACAGCCTCTGAGCAGGGCACCATAATCAGAGTTCATATGGTTTCACAAGCAACCAAGGTGAGACATGCCTCATCATCCAATCTGTTAGTCTTAACCATTTATAATCTACCATACCTTCTAGATTGATAATATTGAGGGTTTCTTTTTTCTTGTAATCAAATATGAAGCTTACTGAAGTTATTTATATTCCTACATGCATTGAGGGGGTTGTGACCCATCATTTGATAGGTCCTACTTACAGTCTCTCCCCCAAATGTATGTGAGTGGGTTTGTTAATATCATCAATGTATGCTGTTCTTTTGGAACTTAGAAAGATTTTGCTAACAAATCAAGAAAAGTGTAGGGATTTGATAATTAAGATGGTGACTAAATCTGGTTTCAGTGACCTGTTAAATGGGTGCACAAGTATTGAAAGTGTTGTAGAGGTTTTATGTAGTTGCATCCGTGTGTTATTCCAGAAGCCAACATCCTGTATATGAAATTCTGGTTATAACTGATTGTTTCTCACATTTCTTTAAATCTTCAGGTATCTGCAGTATATGGAACCTAACTCTTCTTTCTGTAGCAGTCATATAGTTTCCGAAGAGGGATGTCCCCATCAACCATATACACATTGTCATTTGGTCCGTCAATGCACCTTCCAGACATTCTTGTTGCTACAAGCTCTTCTGGTTCTGTTCATGTTTTTCGTCTTGGATTTATCCTAAATCAAAGGTGAGAGATCTCTGTTACAGAGAAAATATCATCATTTTTTAATTGTGATGTTTTTTAAATCATCCTTGTTTATCTTGTAAATATTATCGAAACTGTTGTATATGTTGAGGCCATTGCCTCTTTTGGACTACTCATTTGTACATAAAGACACTCCACGTATGACTTGTACAAATTTGCTGTGTGGACAATTTTCTCTGTTGCTGCCCTCCATTTTAAGCCCTTATTTTCTTTCTGAATAGAGCATGCACCTTTTCCTATGATTGGCAATATGGTATCATCTTGTAGATTCTCTTCCCATAATTGTATTATTTTTTTGTTATCCTTTTTTAAGATTTCTTTCTTTCCATTACTTTTCTGAGAATAATTATGTTGATAGTTGACACTGAGAAAAGTGCCAAGACCAGTATGCAAAATATGTACATCTGATCAGTGTTTAATCATCTATACAAAAAAAAAAGACAGAAAGAGGAAATGCATCAAGAAGAGGATCAAAGATTATTTGTCCTACTTTCAAGGTGTAGGATATGGAAGCTCGTAAACTTCACCAAAATAGAATCTCAAAGATATCTTGTGCTGAAGATTTTGCCGATAGCTTAACTCGTGCATCTTTTTTTACCTTTATCAAATGCATGCCAATGTCACTCCTAAAAAGTCCTAGGAATTGCAAACCAGAGAGGTTCCCAATAGATACGACCACATGACTGAAATGACATGGACCGAGTTTTTGAGCCTTGAGGCTGCTGGTGCTGGATTTACTAGCCTTACCCTGGAGGCAGAATGTGATTACTCCCTATAAGTGAAAGGGACATCATAATCTAATGTGGAGCCAATTCTTTACCCTCTCTCCCTACATATGATTCATTCATTCTGGATTGAGGTTGTAGTAAACAAGATGTTTGACAGCTAGAAGCTACTTTTTTGTGGTATGCATGTACTCCTTAAGAAGTCAAGAACCATCCTGGTAACCAGCTTTCTCCTTCAATAAGGATAAGGTCATAGGATCTTGTTGTGAAAATCCCTCCTGTATAAAAAATTGCACAATTTCTTGCATAGAGATTGATGGAGTGGTCAACTACGATACCAAGATGTCTGTAGTCTGTACCAGTGTTTTAAAAGGTGTGGGAGGCATATGCCTGGAGGCGCACCTCCAGGCGAACGGCCCCCAAAACGCTGTGAGACGTATGCCAAAGGCGCTGATACCTCTGAGGCAGGTGTACGCCTCATATGCCTTTTTCATGAGGCGTGCTAGAGGCGTACACCTCAAATTAGGATTTCCCAAATTAAACTTTGAGGAAGCAGTTTTAGTAATCCAGGTAGATACTGGAGTTGGAGGAGTATTATGAAATGATAAGAGGATTGTACTCGGGCCCTATTGGAATAGGAGATTCCACTAGAGCTGAACCAAAGGCAGTGGTTTTTGAGATACAAAAATCTAAAGATTTGGGGGTGAGAAAGCTTGTTGTGGAAGGTGATTGCAAAGTGGTGATAAGATGGCTAAAGCAAGTTGAAAGAATACCCTGGCACTTCAGAAATGAAATCAAGAAATTGAAAAATCTATCCAAGGATATGCAGTTATTAAAACTCAGTGGTCTCTAAGAGCGGCTAATGGATTTGCAGATCAGCTAGAAAAACAAGGGGCTAACAGGGATCATTGTTTTTGGGCTCAGTTGTAAGGGTGAAAAACTAAAATTGAAAGTTGACATGGAAAGTTTTAGTGGGGTAGCTGAGGCTACTCAAAATCTGTATTCATAATTTGTACCTTTTCATCATATTAATGGAATTTTCTTTCACTGATAAAAAAAATCTTAGGTGGTAACTATAAGGCAGTGTTGCATAGACATGAATATGGGAATTGGAATCTGATGTGTGACCAAGTATCTGACTCAGCATAGTTGGGGACTCTACTAGGGAAGAATTACTAGCTGCCCTTCAAGGTGTACAGTTTGCAGTTCAGCTAGGTGTGGAACAGCTGTTGATTGAAGGGAACTCCAAGGTGGTAGTGGGTTGGCTACAGAACCCAGAGTCTGTATATGGTGCTTTAAGAATGAAGCTAAGAAATTCAAGTGGCTGATTTTCTAGCTAAGCAAGGGGCAAATAGGGAAAGGTTGTTTTGGGCACATTTGTACTTTGATCGGGATTCTTTTATCTATATTTTTCCTTGATCTAATAAAACAATTTGTTTGTCAGAAAAGTATCTGACTCAGCCTTATAAGAAAACATGGACTCACAGACACGTCCATGCCTCCATGGAATTGGAAAAGTATATGCTATTAAAATAAATCATACTTTTTTGAATTCCAACCAAGGTTCAAAGTAATGACACACTTGAGTATTGAGTGTGTAAAACATACGATATTCTTTATTTTCTGTCTGATATTTCGGGAATGGTGTTGTTAAAAGGTTTGCTAATGTCTAAACCCATAGAAACCTCCTAAATCTCTATATTATGCATTTTGGTGACCCTGAAAACTGATAGTATCATACTATATGGTATGATATGTGTGACATTTTGAACCTTGATTCTAACATTATATCAGTGTTTTAAAAGGTGTGGGAGGCGTATGCCTGGAGGCGCCTCCAGGCGAGGCGCTCCCAAAACGCCCTGAGGCATATGCCAGAGGCGCTGACACCTTTGAGGCGTACACTTCTTGCACTTTTTTCATGAGGCGTGCCAGAGGCGTACGCCTCGTGCACATCTTATATAAAAAGACAAAAAACAAAGAAAAAAGAAAAAAAAGGAAAGGAAAGGAAAAGAAAGGGAAGGGAAAGAAAAAGAAAGAGAAGAAAAAAAGAGAAAAGGAAAGGGAAGGGAAGAAAAGGTAAGGGGAAAGAAAGTGGTTTGCCCCCTTCCCCTTCGGCTGGGGGGCTTCGCCCCCCGCTCCGGCGAGCTTGCTTCGCTCGCTCGGCTCCGTTTCGACAATACCCCACCTTTCAATTAATGTTATGCATCTTTATTCTTCTTAATATAAAATATTTTTATTAAAAATAAAGAAAAAAATGAGATCCTCCCTTCCTCTTCATCCTCCTCCTAACCCCCCTCCTCTTAAGGAGGCTTATGCTTCCTTGTGTTCGGGAGGCTTACGCCTCTTGCATTATATACCTGGAAAAGTCGTTGCCTTTGTATATTAGTTGTTCATTTGTGGTACATAAGCTCAGAGATAAAAATGAAATGTCAAGTAACAGTTTTCTCAAGAATCTATGGAGTTTTGGATTCTGAAGTGTGTCCAACAGAGACTTCATTTTAGGATTGTCCATGCAACACTGTTTTAGAGATGAGGGAAAATGAAAAAAAATACTGCATTTCCCAGTCCTTTGCATTTCTTCTTGGTCTAGAAACCCAAATCACATTTTTATCCACCACCATAGTAATTACTAACACCTGTATCTTAAGCATTAATTAAATTATTTTTGACTTCTGTAATACTGGTCTCATGTCTTCTTCATTGTTTTATCTCTGAAGCAATTTTATCATCTTGTTTGGATGTACTCATATTTGTGTTAAGTTTTTGCACTATAATCTGATACCTTTTTTTTTTCTTTTTTCCACCTTTACCAGAAGTTTAAGATCAAGTAATCTTCTCGGATCACTGATACCTGACTCTATAAATGATGCTTTTGAAGCTGATCATCATCATGTGCTCCACAATGCAGTTCCAGCTGGAGTCAAAAGGTGAAGCAATTGTCACATCCAAAAAGATGATGTCTATGGTACTTGTAGGATAGTATTATCAATAGAAATATTAGTGGTGCATTTAGCAGGTTATATCTGCGGTTCTATTGTTATGGATGATCAGAAAAGAAATAGGTTATGGGTTTCAGATTGGGATTTCCAATCAGATTGATTTTTCATTTAGCAGATCCACTAATTTGACCATTGGTTCACCTTTCTTCCCATTATTCCCCATCTAGCCATCTGTGAAGTGTCCTGACATATACTCTTCAAGCCACTTAAATACGTTTTCTAACATTGTTTAGATATAAAAGAACACATTTGGTATATTTTCTTTTAGAACATTCATTCCTAACATTTGTTGGTATGTGCAGCTATGTTGTGATCCGCAGTGTGGACAAAGTTGTCAGCACTTCTATAACCCAGTCCCAGGCTTCCACTTCTAGGTGAGTTGTATGGCTTTTGTTCCCCATCTTTGAAGGGAATGCTGTATACATTGGGTTACAACTATGTCTGCAGGTTTTATGTATGTAGCTTTGGATTGCAATATTTTGTTCTCAAGACAAACATATTACTATCAATTTGTTCCAAATTGCTTGAACTGGACGTTCCAATAAAATGCTAATTAGATAAGGACATATATGCTTGCCCTAGATACAGGGCTTGTCTTTGCTCCTGGATAGTTTCTACAAGTTTTTGGAAAGGTAGCTTAAGCATGGTATATGTATCACATAACCTTACATGGTGAAAACAAAATATGCTTATATACTCTTTCTTATCAAAATTACACTAATATTGGTGGAAATTTGCATGAAATCCACAGCCATAATCTGTTAATGACCACTCTGTGGCTGTGGTGCCAAAATACTGTTTGGGTATCCACAAACATCCAGCATCCCTGAAAGTTCACATGGTTTTTTTATAATAAGTCAAAATAGAATATCATTTATAATATTGTAAAAGAATATCACTTAAATAAAAACAGATAGTACAATAAAGGGGCAATGAGATAGTACCCCATCACAAAGAGCTACAAACTTGACTAACAAAGAAAAGCAGTAGAAATTTTTAATTTTTAACCAGAACAACAAAGAAAAAAAGCAGAAACCCTCTGCTGCTAATACAAGATATCCATCTAGAGAATCAATCCAAATTGAAGTAGACCAAAATCTGGAACCCAAGGAAGCTCTAGAAGCATCTGATGATTCTGGAAGGACCAAAACCCAATCCATGTTATTATACCAATATCAGCACATATTGTTTCAGCATTTTTTTTCGTTTTCTCTGTTTGAGTGGTTTTATATTCTTAAGTGTACTCTGTGTAATCTAGCTAGGGTATACTTGTAATTTTACTTCGCTTTATGACACCCTAATTTATAAGTTGAGTATAAAACTTGCCATTCGTGGCTCTACCATGGTTACAACCTCCCCTTGTATCACTACCTCCACAACTACTAACACCACAACCTCCATGGAAATCACCACCATTGCCTTGATCGTTACTTTCAGAAACTGCTAAAGCAGAAAAGTTAGGTACAGTAGTATGTGACTAATAATCCCAGTATCTGAAGTCAACAAAATATCCTCACTGGAGGATAATTCAGTGCTGCCAAGAATCTGAGAGATCAGTTTTTTAACCTTTATGCCTTTCTCATCTCTGTAAAGTGAACTTTTGTCAAATTTTGTTTACTCCTACAACATTAGGTAATGGGTTTGAGTGGAACCTTGGGTTTAGAAGGGGTATAAGGGATTCAGTGCTTTCCATTGTGATGAGCCTGTTGCAAATCCTTGGAAACATCTTTTTTTGGATCACCTCAAGACTGATAATTGCATTTGGATTCATTCTCCTTTTGGCTCTTTCATGTTTGCCTTTTTTTTCAGGGTATTAACCTCTTCCACTAGTCCTCTTCTAGCCCTTCCCCGTGAAGGAAATTTGGTTTAAGCCAATACCACCTAAGATTGGAGCTTTTTGTTGAGAGATATTTCATTACTTCAGATTTGCTATAAAAAAGGAGGCCTAATAGGTGTTTATGTCCCGACTGGTGTTCCCTTTGCTAAGCTAATGGTGAGTCTTGCTATCAGTTACCAATCTCCTATCCATTTGTTTTCTTGTGTTTGGGAATGGTGAGTCATCCCATTAAGTATGACAAGTTCATCCTCACCTTTAACATTGGCGTGGCTGAAGAAGAGGGGAAGAACGAGGCAATGTACAAGGGCTGCTATTATTTGGACATTATGGGAACAAAGAAATGCAAGAATGTTTAAAGAGCAAGAAAGGTTGCAGGGTGGCTCATTGGGTGAACTCTTTAGAAATATTTTCACTCCTCTCATCAAATGAAGTAACAAGGAAATGGTAGGAATGACTACAAAAAAGATAGTGCGACATAAAAGATGGACATCACCAGAAAATGGATTCATAAAACTCAATTTTGATGGGATCAGTACTAGGGATTTGAGGCCTTAAGGAGTGGGAACCTTGGAGGTGTCTTTAGAAATGGGGAAGGGAATATTGTTGCACTCTTTTCAGGTCCCATTAGAAAGGGAATTCAGCAGGCAAGCAAATTAAATGTGAAAAAAAATAATCATTGAAGGGGTCTCTATAGTCATCGAAAGCTGGATTTTTTAAAAGAAGAAAGTCATTTTGGCATATAGGAATGAAATTAAGAAGTCCAAATGTTAATAAAAGACATGGGGATTAAAATCAGTTCCTGTACAAAGGTCAGCTAATGCTTTGGTTGATACCCTATCCAAACAAGGGGTGGGGAGGGATTATTTGTATTAGCTTCAGTTGTAATTTAAGAATAGGGGGATACTTGTAATTCTGTAATAAAATTCAGTTACCAATCAAAAAAGAAAAGAATGACTTATACCCAGATTTAATCCTTGACAAGAACTTTGCAACATAAAATCATTTCTTTGTCTCTTTCAATTGCTCTGATGAATCACCCTAAGCTCCAATAAATATGTGGCTAGATCCTTCTCTAGCATTGCTTGATCTGAAAACCTTAGTCCTCACCCCAAACTTTGTGAGAACCATTTGATGGAACTGTTACACCAGAATAGGTCATCAAATATATCCAAGAATAACAAAACTAGTCATCTATTATTTATCACAAAAACGAGAGTAGTCATCCATGAACAAAAGAAAATAACGGTAGCCATCCATGGAACAAATATGATATGGCTCCCATACATCAATGTAAACAATATCAAATGCAGAAGAACTTTTCCAATTGACAACTTTCACACTCTAGACTAGACTGAACATACTGAAACAAATACCTCACATTCATATACACCTGCTTTTTGGTTAGATTCAGCAACTTCCTGCTTATTCCTATACTTTGCTTTTGTTGCTGTCTTTTGGACTCAATCCCAAATACCTCACATTCATTTAAAAGAAGGCTCCTTTCTAGATTGTCAGGATTTTAGAAAATATTTTCTTCTCTTCGAATTGAAGGACTATAATTATGTTATGAATCTGGATCAATAACGGTATGGTAGTTTATATGATAACCACTTAACAAATTTTTGGCTATCGAACTTGTTTCTGAATAGTTGAATCCTTCCACACAATGGGCATTTTTGTCTGTAAGAAGTAAAAATTCTAACCTGTACATCATTTACCATGTAAAATCTATTATTATCCTGTTTGAATTCCCATACTCTTGATTAAATATAGAGAAGGAAATGCTCTGAAATTATCAGGTTTATATAGTTAACAATGCCATAGGGCCTTCCTAGCTCCAGTACTGCACTGGTAGTGGGTTAGGATCATCTAACATCATGCATAATATGGACCTCCTGCCAAAAGTTGACCTTTTTTTCCACCTAAAAGGTCTTCTCTGTGGTCCGTTGTGCACCTAGTATCATCGCTGTTGTCTTGTCTTGTGTTGGTTCTTGGATTGGGGTTTAGAAATGATATTCACATGTCATGTGAGCAAAATCTATCATTCTCCATTAGGAAATTATTCTTCTATTCAGTAGTTCGTCTGTTGCTCACACGTTCATAGGCTTTTGGTTTTATTGATGAATGAGTTATTGCTTCTTTGATTGCAGAGCTTGTATTTCCATTATCACATACAACGGCTACTTTCAGGAGTACAGTTTAAGTATCAATGATACAAATGAAGCTTCGTGGGGTTTGGAGCGTGAATTTAATCTGTTAACAGCAATTCCTGATAAATTAACCGATGCTTGATATTATTATGATGAACTTTCTCCGACTCTCTTCATCCTGTTGAAGTGCATGAAGAACTGTGAATATGTGTAAGATTCAAGAAATATTCTTAGTAATTATCCTAGCTTATCTGTACCGTTCATTATGTATCCAAGTTGATTCTAGCAAGAAAAATGGTATATTGCAAGAAGTGCACCCCCCCATGATCAATTGGTTAAAACCAGCAGGAAATGTAGATTGCTTTCTGACATCAAGCTATGGAAGAATGAAATAGGTATTATTACCATTTGTTTTGTATATTGATCTAAGCTCAAGGCTATAGTTTGGCTGTGTATTCAATTTAGTGGTTGTGTTATATATATTGTAAAAGGCCTTAAGCCTCCATGGAAGGAAAAACAGAAATTGGAAGACAATTGATTGTGTATGGACTCTTTGTTTAATCTTTCACTACTTGGGGGTGTTCATCAATATTTATGATTTTATTTTTAATGCAAAAATAATTACTATGTCGTTTCCACTGATATAGCAATTGTTTCCTTTTAAAAAAAATCATACATACTGGTAAACAACCCTTGGCTTGCTGTTAGTCGTTGTTTCTGTTTTCCCTTCTTTTAACAAGTTAGCAACTTTTATTGCTCTGTTCTCTTCAGTTCTAGTGGAAAATATTTACCCAGGGTCACAGTCATTCAAAACCGACGAACTGATCATGGGGCGTATGATTCTCTATTACTTTCTGTTCCCCTGAATCCAAACAGAGCTTTACAGTGTATTCATATGAGAACTTCTGTATCCACGTTGGACAGCCTGTGCTGTCTACAGGCTCTCTCCAAGTGACACGCATATTTTAAATAACAAAACATTAAAAGTACCTAATAATTATCATTATGTAATAGTTTTGAAATAAATAAAATTTAAATTACGAAAAATTTTAACATTTAAATCACTAATATTTGAAATAAAGAAATATTTAACATAACTAAATTTTAAATATATTAAATAACATAATTATGTCATAAATTTTAAAAATCTTAATATGATGTGAATTAATCATAACTTCACATTTAACAAAATTAACAAAGAAATTATTTAAATAACTAAATTGTAAATTTTGAAATATTTAGAAATTTAATAACTAAATAATATTTAAATAACAAAAAATAGATTAAATAATGAAATTATGTAATAACTTTAAAAACTGTATTTAAACCACAAAAATAATTATTATATATTTAATAATATTTGATAATAAGAATATAAAATATAAATACTTTAAATTTTTTTAAATATTATTGAAGTAATGAAAAATATAATAAACAAATTTTAGTAATTATTTATTGTATTTTTATGATAAATACATTTTCAATAATCTCAACTCATTTCCTTCTGTTAATACTTTAATATCCAAAGGCCTTGCACAATTTCCTTTAAATGTAGTTGTGCCTACAGTTCCAACAGATCTAACTACCAGGTAAACCCATTAAATTTAGATCCATAATTTCATCCTGGAATTAGTTGAGACTTCATGGTGATCTTTGTTTCAGACCCGTACTACATGTGGTTTTTTAGTGTCGAAAAAATGAAAGAGGAGAGGAATAGGGGTGTTGATGAAGACTAAAGCCACTCTCTTATTGTCGAGTTGGGGCGAATTGGGGAAGAAGATAAATGGTTCTTTACTTTTTCCTTTTGACTAACTTTTTCATGTTTTTTTTGTATTAAGCAAGGGCCTCATAGTAAAGTTACATTTACTTTCATAGATAAAATTTATCCATCTTCTGGGTGGATAAGGAGAAACTTTTACAAAACATGATAAGACCATCTTGCCCATTTTAATATTTATCTTTTATAAATAGAAATGTCATTTTGTTATTTACCTGTGAATCTGGAAAATCGAAAAAACATGGATAAATGCACTGTTACAAATGAAGGAGGCCTAAGTTCCAAAAAATTATATTTTTGGCACATGTGACGGGTTCTGGTGCAAATTATAACGTGTTTCAATTTGATTGGTAGTGCACCCCACACACAAATCGAGTGCATGATATCCGGATTGTTGTGCGGAGAGAGAGAGAAAGAGATTGGAGTTCCCATGTGTACAAATACGGTATTGGTTTTTCATGTATATAGCAGTGCATAGTTCATGGAGATGGAGATCAGATGGGAACCAAGTGAAATGCAATTTATTTAGCGTGAGGTGAATAACACTAGAAAATCACCTCAACCGTATATATTTCTTCTTTATTTCATTTTCTGGCCTCAAACGCTGTTCTTGATAGAAGAACTATAACCGTTATCATAAAATTTAGACCACAGCATCACCCCTCCATACTTTGGGGAAGACCTGATTGAGGGAAGCACCTGAGACACCAGCGTAGCTGCCGGAATGAAGCCTCCGCCGGCCGCATTCGGAGAAGCAGGAAGTCCCAAGAAGATCTTACCAGCTCGAATAGAAGTCCACTGATTCCATGCACGTATGAGATTGTTGGCATTTCCAGAGTATTGACACGGGGGGTTGTTGTAGAACTGGACCCAGACATAATCGAAGAGGCCAGTGTTAAGGGCACCACCCAACCGAGCATCTGGAAAGGGGCACTGTGGAGCTGCACTCAAGTAAACCTTCCTTTGCCTGCTAAACCCATTGAGGCTCGTAGCAAGCACGTCCCAGTACTGAGTTCCACCACCTTCAATGTCGAAATCTATGCCATCTAAAACGGCACCGCCCAATGGACGGGAATTCGATTGTCCCCCTAAGAAGTTGTTCCAGAGGTAGTTGGCAACCTTCCGGGCATCTTCCGGCGAGGTAAGAGTGTAACTTCCGACGCCTCCTCCGAGGGAAAGCAGTACTTTGATGCCTCGACTCTGGCAAGCTCTTATATCATTGCTTAATCCGGTACAGCCGTTAATGCTTGGGTTACAATGGCCAGCTAAGTTCAGCTGGGGAGTCTGGCCATTGCCGAAGGTAACCAGGAAAGCTATGTTGACAAACTGATAGTTGCCTGTTGCACAAGTGTTGGCCAGGGTTCCCTCGCCTGAGTTTTGGCCCCAGTAGACGGCAATTCCTCCGGCTTGGGACCCTGCAACTAGAGCAAATAGGAAGAGAGAGAGCAATGGTAGTGATGATACTGCCATGTTTAGCTTCTGGGGTGAGTTCTAGCGAAGGTAGGTGCAGCCTTTTATAGGCGTAGAAGATATCTGTCGGGCTGCCAAGGTCCACACGGCTGTGGAAGAAATTGCAGTAGTCGCTTCTTCACGCTTGACTCTTGGGGAGCAACTAATCGAGCCATGGAGCATTAAAGAAGTCCAAGTGTTCACATTTCCATTAGACAATAGGAGATGATGATTGATACAGTTTTGTAGATAAAATTTCTCAAGTGCAAATGGGATTACGACAAATAAAGACAATGACCAAAGAAGAAAACAAATGACTTGATATATACATCCAAATGTAACTCTAGAGGAGACTTTAGTGCGATGCAAATATTCGTTGGTGTAAGTCTTCCACTTCAACATTCTAGAATGAAAAAGTAGTCCAAATTGTACACGCCATTAATTTATTTGTAGCTCATCTCCTCCCCTGAGATTGTACATGGATATTTGTGTATTTTGCCTTGGGGAAAAATAATATAAAGGTTCCTAATAGGTATATAACAGTTAGTTTGAAATACATTTGGTAAAGTGATAAATTAACTTTGCAAAAAACTAAAATGCCCCTCTCAACAACTATAAATGATTAGTTCAAAAGGGTATTTTGGTTAATTAAATAATATCCTCATATAAATACCCTTACCCTCATTCTTATCACAACAATGGTCATACTATGGCATACACTCTCATATTCTCTTAGTTTCTTACTCCCTAGTCCTTAATTCTTAAATTTATTTCAAGTTTCAACAAGGAGGCTGGATCAAGTGTCTCAAGTTAACAATTTAGAAGACTTAGAAACTTCATTAGTTGAGATCAAGTTGGGATGCTAAGTCAGTAGATTGGGTAAGTAGTAGTTAGTTTTCATTTTTTTTTCTAATTTTAAGGTTTTAATATTTCACATTTATTAAAATGGTTAGTTCTTCTCAAACTCCCTTTTCCTATGTTTTTGATGAGGTTCAATCACAAAATGATAGCATCAATATTGGTGCTAGTGATACTACAGATGAAGGTTCTCCTAGTGTACTAGGAGAGGCAAGAAAATACTAGTGAAGTTTGGAAAATGTTATTGTAGAAGTTAAGAGAAAGGGAATGAGAGTAGTTTGCCAAAAATGTAAAAGTGATTTTAGCTATCAGAGCAAAAGATGGCACCATCCATTTTGGTAGACACATGACATGACATTTGAGAAAAACTGATGAAGCAAATAAAACACAAATTGCACGTATTTTTTTGGTAATGTTCAATATTTACAAGAAAAAGTTGAGACAAGAATTAGTAAAATATATTGTACATACAAAACAACCATTTTTTATGTTTTGAAGATCCTAAGCCAAAAATATTTTTACATCAATTTGTAAATCCTCAATTTAAAAAAGTTTCTATAAATCCTAGGCCAAAAAGTTTCTATAAGTACTTTAAAAATGGAAACTATAAAATTATTTTATTCAAATAAATAAAATTTAATTTCTACTTTGTCAAATCTTAATTCTAAAATTACACTTACTTCTGATATTTGGACTTTCAAATATAGTATTAGTTATATTTGTTTCACTAGGCATTTTATTGATGAATCATGGCTTTTGCAAAAAAATAATTTTAAGTTTTACAAGACTTAATGGCCACATACTATCTCCATAATTGTTTTAAGTATTTTAAATACTTTACATATTTATTGTATTGAAAATAATTTTTTTTATATTAATTTTGATAAAGGTAGTAATAATGAATATACTATGAATATTTTAAAATCTCAATTAAAACTATTGTTAAATAAAAAATTATTTCATATTATATGTGCATGCCTTATTTTAAATTTCTGTATACATGAATCTTTAAATATTATTTCACCACACATTTCTAAAATTAGAAAGTCTTACGCATATTAGAATTTTTGGTACAAGAAAATAAGAATTTAATTATATGAGAAAAAAATTTAAAACACTTGTATTAGATGTTCAACATAGGTGGAATTTCACATTTTATTTATTAAACAGTTGCATCTCATTATATTAGTTAATGATAAAGTGCCCCATTACTTTATAAT
Source organism: Nelumbo nucifera (assembly GCF_055504915.1). Taxonomy (NCBI): domain Eukaryota; kingdom Viridiplantae; phylum Streptophyta; class Magnoliopsida; order Proteales; family Nelumbonaceae; genus Nelumbo; species Nelumbo nucifera. The sequence goes on from NC_142650.1 coordinate 35,025,954, forward strand.
TAATGATTATTATAAAGCTGCAATTTGTATAAAAGATTTTTTACAACATTTTTATCATGCAACTAATTTATTTTTGGGTGTTTATATTAGTTAATCAATTTCATAGAATTATTAAATAACTTGTAACATATAGAAATGATCCAAAATTTAAAAATATTGTTGATGTAATGGAAATTAAATTTAAAAAAATATTGGAAAAGTATTCCTCCTTTGTATTGTTTATCTATAATATTAGATCATCGTATTAAAAAAGATATTAGTGTAGATGTTTTACTTAAATCTTATCATGAAATGTGCAAAGTGAAATTAGATTAATTAAAAAAAATGAAGTTAATAATTTATTATTTGAAATGTATAATTCAAATGAATTATTGTGAAATGGAAGAACTTGTACAAACATATCATCTTAAAGTATTTGTGGTGGTAGTGCAATATATAAAATTAGCAAAAAACAAATAACAATCAATGGGTTTTAGGGAAACTCAAAACCATGACATCTTCATTAAGTGAATTGAAGTAAGAGAACCATGACATCTTCAAGCATGCCAAGCCAATCATTGTCTAACCCTACCATAACTTTATTAGTATTTTTTTCTATAAATTTTTAAATGTGATTTAAATTAGTGAAAAAAACATTTGTAATAATTTATATTATTTTATATCATGTTTATTTATTTTTATAATTTCTTTAATTTTATAATTGTTAGATAGTTTTATATTAATTTTAAATGGATATTCATGGATATCCAATTTTTATTTATTATTTTTTAATTTTCACTTTTTTTATTTATTTCAAAAGAATTATTTTTATTGATTTAAAATTTATATTAGTAAAAAAATCATATTTTTATTTTTATTTCTTAGTGTATCAAATTTTAGTATATTTAAAAGTATAATATTTTATCAATAAAACAATTAATAATTATTTCATACTATAGTTAAATAATTTGTTTAATTATATGTAATTAATTTTTATTATTATTAAATGAAATGAAAATATATTATAAATATTTAATATTATGTTGGACTATTGTACAATGAACCGCTCTACCGTTGGAAACAACTCCAAATTTGGACTTTTCATTCACAACATACTAACAGTTATGATTCTCTTTGTTGCAGGCTTGTCGTAATCTGACCATTGATCTTATTCGGACCTATCCTATTCCTGGCCAACCGAAAATCTGAAACCTTGGTCTTGAAGTTATGATCCAGTAGAATGCTACTAGATTTGAAATTCTGGTGGTGGATAACAGCAGCTGGGGCTGCATGCTCATGGAGGAACTTAAGAGCTCTAGCTTACTCAAACTCAACTCTGATTTGATGACTGGTGATTAACTTGTTACTTGTTTCAGTTACAATAGCGAGGTAGAGGGGACAAAAGAAGGGAGAAGGATAGAAAGAAAGAAGGAGAGAAAGAATGATAGGGGTAGAAATAAAGAATGAAGCACTGGCGAACTGATATGGCTCCCCCCTTGTTCACTTACTGCAGAGAGATGGTAGTGAGAGAGAGAGAGAGAGAGAGAGGAAGGAGGATGAGAGAAGAAAGAGAAGGGGAAGAGAGAGTAGGAAAGGAGAAAAAAACACTCAAGGAACCTCGTTACACTGGTGGGATTGGTCATAGGATCCGCTTCGCACATTGCATTAATGTTCCAAGGTAAAATGTTGAAGTATTTTGTATTTTATGATGGGTTAAAAAATACTTGTCAAGGGTAAATATGATATTTAAAATGTAAATGCATTAATTACGTGTCAATTTTCCCTTATGAAAAGTCAACAAAAGGGAGGGATATATACATTTTTTTCAAACTACATACACTACAAAGGAGGTTTATATGTTTGTCAGAAAACTTGGGGAATTTTTTTTTTTTTTTTATATATATATATATATATATATATATATATATTACCAAAAAAATAAGTGATTTTCCGATAACAACCATAAAAAGTAAATAATTTTTTGCTACACCAAGGAATTTGCGAAAGAAAACTTCATTTTCCATTCGGTGTGCCTGACAAAGAGCAAATTTCGCGCTCCATACTTGGTCGTCGGAGCAGATTAGAAGGGACGTACGACCTTGTCAAAGACGGATCGATGATTGATTGATCGGTAATTCCGTGAAAATAGGTAAAAAAACGCATGATTTTCTGACCAGTCAGGTTCATCGGGTTAATTGGATGATATATTTAAGGGGAAGAGAGAAGATGGGGAAAAATCGTCACCCTCCCTCTAGTGTGGCCGGTTAGAGCACCCCTTCAGACAACGTAACTCAGGAGAGCCTGATATCAGTTTTTGAGTAATATCACTCTCTGATATCACATCCGAGCACGTCTCTCCTCTCCTTGAGTTAATAAATTTGAAGGGGGCTCTTCAATCGGCCATTTCTTTCTCTCAACGCTTTTTTTCTCTGATTCCTCAGACTCACTCTCAGGTATTCAGCGGCTTCATTTGTATCTTTCTGTCGCCTTGAATCCTTGTTCTATTCTCCCACCGAATAAACTCGAACTTAACCTGTCCGATCCGCTTCAAACTCGCAACCAAGAAATCATGGCTAAACTCACTAGACAACCGGCCAGCAGAATACGGTTCAGCGAGTTAGCCGGCGAGACGGCAGCAGAATGCATGGCGGTATGCTGCTGCTTCCCGTGTGGTGTGGTGGACATGTTGGTCCTGGCAGTGTACAGGGTACCGGCCGGTCTCTGCCGGAAAGCGATGAAGAAGAGAAGCCAACAAAGAAAGAAAGGGAGTCCGTTATCTCAGCAGCAGGTTTTCCCCTATGGGTGCGACGAAGCAGAGTTTGAGATACATATAGTGTCACAAATGGAATTGGATGAAATTGCAAAGACCAAGGAGGTTATTGAGCTGGATAAGGAGATGTGGGACAGGTTCTACGAGACTGGGTTCTGGAGGAGTCTTTCTCGTCTCGAGCGGGAGTAGCGACCAACGGTTATAACCGTCAGAAAACCGTTCAGAAAAGAAGAGAGAGAAGCTCTTTCGGTGATGTATAGAGACCAAGAAGTACTTAATTTACTTCTTGCTTCTTCTTTTTTTTACATTTTTTTAATTAAATTAAATGGGAGACGTGTGAGCAACCCTGTTTGTGTTCACATCCGTTTTTCCTTTTTTTTTTGTTTTTTTTTCCTTCTAGCATTCCAAAAAGGCTTTTTTTGACAATAAAGAGCAATGTAATTATGTAGAAAAAATATTACATTTGATGCGTTTCTAGCATTGCATGCAAGAGCCTCGTTTCTAGCAAAAGATGTTACATTTGCCACTCGTAATTCGTTGTATTGGGTGGGTTAAAAGATCCAAGGCACAAATCGTATGCAATTATTATGTTTTAATTATTAAATCATTTATCTATTTGTTTATTTATTTTAGTTTTATATACTGTAAAAATGTCAATATAGTCTTAAATTTTTAGACATTTGGCTTTTATATATTGTAAAAATGTCAATATGTTAATTAATTATTAATAGAAATATACAATATTAATTTAAAATAGGTATTTTGGGCCTACTATCACTTTGGTCCTCAAATTTCAAAATGTTCGAATCCAATACCTAAACTTCCAAAATATACCAATTTAGTCCCTATATATCGTTAATCATCCGTTAAGTGGCATATAAAAAGACACAAATGCCCTTCAAGTGTCATCTAACTTTCTTTATTAACTAGTTCTTCACACTAGTTCGAATACACGGAATATGATGCTGGAAAAGGAAATATTACCAGAAAACTGTTTGGAGAATGTCATACTCAATTTATTTTGTCAAAATCTGATCTGATAGAGTCCACAAGAAACAGATGAATAGTGTCTTATTTCAAAGGATAATTTTGACATTTTCAAAAGTTTGAAGTTGTAAATATCATCATATGATATGATAGAGATAACTGACAGCTAACGTTTTGAATTTCGGGGATCAAAGTGAGACTAGGCCCAAAGTATAGGGTACTAATCTGCAATTTTCCCTTTAAAATATACCAAATTTATTAGAGCTTTTAAGATACATATCATATGCAAATTCATAAATTCTAATTACTAAAAGAATTATTCAATTTTTATTATTTTATTTATGTATATTATCAAAAAAATTAAAAACATTTGTTTGATATAAATATAGACCAATAGATATGATAGACCATATCATCTATCGTTCATATTTAAAAAATACTAATTTTAGTGATAAATTACTATTAATTTTCTTTTTATTTGAATTATAAATGTGGTCCTTAATTTAAACCAATATTTTATTATCTTAACATATCATTGAAGGATGTTTTTAAATCTACATCTAACTGAACATAGTTAATTATGAAAATGATTAAATGGTAAAATTTGAAGGGTATAACTGTGATGTCAAAGACATGATAGTGTCAAAATTATAACCAATCAACTGGCATCATAAGAGTGGCAACCAATCAAACGGGTTGTATGCAATTCGTATTGATCATCAATAGGGATAGATGCAAATTGTTATATGCATATCGATTGGTTTCTATTATTGCTCCTTTGTATTGCTTAGATGTAATGTTAGAGCCTAAGATTAGAAAAAAAGGTATAGATATTTTGCATGAATCTTATCATGAATTTATGCAATATGATATTGGATATTTAATATATATATATATATATATATATATATAGAAGAATATAAACATACCATCTGAAAGAATTAGTGATGTGGTGGTAGTGAAATAGATAAAATTTAGTTATTAATAAGCAAAAATAGGCAACAGTTGGTTGCTTCCTCTTCATCATCAAGTGCATTTACTAAACTTCATTTTTATTTGCAAGCTAATTTTGCAAATTTTTTTTAACATTTAGGCAATTAAATAAATTTGATATTTTACCCTAGTAGAAAGAACATGGAAAACAATTACCCTTTTGCTTGTTGTCATAGCATATGATCTACTAATGTAGTACAAGAGGAGGCTAATAAGTTTTATGCAAGTTGGGATCACTACAAGATACATAAGAAGCAGAGATGACGACATTGACCCAACTTAGTAAATATTTATTGAGATAACATCAGTACGGAATTTCTATCTTAGTGCGTCTTTACCAAGTTAGTGTCAATTTCTATCTTAGTTCATATTTACCAAGTTAGTGTTACAATGGAATTTCCAAATTTGTCTTTAATTAGGATTTTCTTGTAGGAGGCATAAGGGTGTAAAGAAGTATATATAAAGAGTAGCTAAGCCAAAACTTGGTAGTTTGGATTAATTTTCTCTTAAGTATTCGGTAAAGAGTTGTTCTTTTTTATTTCGATTTTGGTTCTTCTATTTAAATCTTCTTTGAATATGATTTGTTTTTCAAATTGTTCCATTTGGTATTAGAGTCCAAGTTTGATCTTTCTATGGATTGTGGCTCGTAAGAAGAAACAAGTGGCTCACATCATGGAGTAGAAATTTAATAAGAAAATACAAGAAAGGTGATAGAGATGAGAAAACAAGTCAATGCACTTACTCAAGAGTTGAAATTGCTACATTCATGTTCTAAAACAAGGGATGGAAACTCCAACACAAGTGCATCCACTTGTTACTTTTCACCATCAAGGTAAGCAACCCAATTGGTTGTAGTTGCGGGTGGTGACTAGAGGCGGTGGGAAACGGGTCTCAAGATTGAGATCCTGAAGTTCCATAGTATGGCTCTAGAAGAATTCATGGCTGGCTCTTTGTGATGATAGACGAAGTCCTTGAATTCAAGGAAATTTTAGAATACAAGTTTGTTCCCTTAATAACCACTCGGTTTAAGATGTGCAACAGCATGGTGATATCAATTGAAGGTCATGCGACACAAAAGAGGCAAGAAAAATATTAGAACATGGAATAAACTTAAGATAATGATGAATTTAGGATTTTTACCCCATAATTATACTTGTTTGCTTTAGCAAGAATTGCAAAATCTAAAGTAAGGGACTGATACAATAGATGAATATACAAGAAAGTTTCACTTGTTAGTGGCCTAAAATGGGTTTATTGAAACCGATGACCAATTAGTGGCAAGGTACATTACTAGCTTGAGACCAGATATTCATGATGTATTGGAGTTATTTAACTATTATGACATATCTACTCATCAACATAGTTTAATCATAGAAAGGCCAAACAATGGGCCTAACCCTTTGGGTTGAGCCCAAGTTAGTGGACCAAACCAAAATCAAGTTGGTTCATCTAGGTTGAAATGCAATGAGTGTGGTGAACTGGGCCATAAGTCTATTGAATATGCAAGGAATGATAAAAAGAAAGGAGTGTTGTTTGTAGAAAATGAGGGGGGAATAATCCCAATGAGAAGCATGTGACTTCACCAGTGTTTAACTCCTATGACAATGAGACTTTAGAAGGTGAATTGGTGTATGGCGGTGTAAATGAAAAGGATGAATAAAAGGAATTGTTTAGAAATAGCATCTTCTACACCACCTGTACTATATGGGGCAAGATAACAAACCTCATGATTGATAGTGGGAGCTATGAAAATGTTGTGTCAAAAGAAATTGTCAACAAGCTAAATTTGAAAACCCAACAACATCTTCACCCATACATGTTTGCATGGTTGTAAAAGGAGAATGAGGTAAGAGTTACACAACAAAGTTTGGTGAGCTTTTCTATTAGCCAACACTATAGTGATTAAGCATGGTGTGATATTGTGTGCATGGATGCATGTCATCTACTACTTGGGTGACTATGGTAGTTTGATCATCATGTCTTACAAGGTGGATGGAAGAATACCTATTCTTTTGAGTTTAAGGGGAAAAGAATAACTCTTTGTCCTTCAAGATAGACAGCACCTAAGCCCAAACTTGGAAAGATTGTTAGTCTCTTTACCATGATTGAATTCTCAAATTCCTTGAAGGAGACGGATAATGTGTATGCAATAGTTAAAAAGGGCTTAAATTTAAGGACATGACAAGTCTAAGCATGAAATTGAAGAACTCTCGTGAAAAGGCCCATGACAATTTAGAAGCAATTAATATCAAATACAAAAAGCATGTTTATAAAAGGAGGGGAGTATTTGATGTAGGAGACTATGTCTTGATCATTTTAGTAGAGAACCGTTTACTAGTTGGACAATGTGGAAGGGTAGAACCAAGGAAGGTTGGACCGTGTGAGATGGTGGAAGTCATCAATGACAATACCTACATGTTAAAGCTCCCATCCATATACATACCCATGATATCTTCAATATCAAGCACTTGGTACCATATGTTGGTGATCACTCAAATGATGATTTAAATTTGACATCGGACTCTCTCCAACCTTGAGAAGATGATGCAGTACAGAATGAGACTAATAAGTTCCATGCAAGTTGGGATCACTACAAGACATGTAAGAAGCAGAGGTGATGCCACCGACCCAACATGATAAATATTTACTAAGATAGCATCATCACCGAATTTCTATCTTAGTTCGTATTTATCAAGTTAGTACCAATTTCTATTTTAGTTCGTATTTACCAAGTTAATGTTACAATGGAATTTCCGAATTTGTATTCAATTAGGACTTTTTTTTGAAAATATTTAGCTAGTTAAAGAGTAGCTAGGCCTAAATCTTGGTAGTTTTGGTTGATTTTCTCTTAAGTATTCAGTAAAGTATTGTTCCTCACAGAGCATTCCTCACACTGACTTCACAGCCACATCCGACCTTGTATTGGAAACATCACCCAGGAATAATAACATATAAGTATGAGAGATCGATGTTCCAGATGTGCAGCTGCAACATGCTATAAGGTCGGTGTGAGGAACAAATTTAGACTCGTGTGAAAAGGGATCTTACACATAGACAAAACCTTAGCTATAAAAGCCTAAAAATCATAACTATGATCCTACATTACGGTCTTGCTTTGGACAAGATAACCAATCAAAAGTGGAGCTAGGGATGAAGTTGGGCCAGGTTAGGTCGGATTGAGGTCAACTCAAGGTGTTGAACTCCCAATTTAGGATCGAGTTGGGTTCAAGTTGGGCTTGGGTTGGGTTTGGATTGGTCTTCGGTTGGTCATACTTCTCTACTTTTTACCAAATGTAATAATCTCCTAAACTTTTAAGGATTCATGTCATAACCATCATGCTTTATTAAAAAAGATACCTTTAAATTTAAAATTTTTGGCATTCAATATATATGAATCTATATATATACTAAAGTAATTGAACCAATGTCAGATGGCCTCTCCTTTCTCCCTTACCCCAACCAAGAGTTCTCACACCTCTTTGAAATAGGCTTCTTTGATCTTTCAAGAAGCTACATCATCACTCTCTTCTCCCTCTCTCATATTGGCATCTCAATCATGCTCGACCCACTTCACATTTCTTAATCGTGATAGGAGTCGTGACAGAGTATGAAAACATGGCCAACATGCCTCTTTATCATTTTCTACTCTTATTCAAATTAATTCATTCACTAATATTTGATCTTCTCCAGAAAAGAATTTCCTATAATTTGATTCATTAATTTTTCAAACTTTTTTTTTTGTCTTGCACGGAGTTCAACTTTTTTTAGTCATTTTGCACAGTATATTCATACATGAACAGGCCAAAACAGGGGAGATTGCTGTGACTTTTTTTTCAAACCATATCTACGTTTCTAATCAAGAAGTGGTTAATTGGAATACAGGAGCTTAGCCCTCGGTTGTTTTTGAGGTGTGACAAACTTCTGGAACAAAACAATCGAGAAAACCAACTCAATCCATTTATGAGACCTGACGACACACACACATATGGAGAAAGAGACAGAACATAAGATAACTGGGACCTGACATGTTAACCCGCGTGGTTGTTTTAACCGACTCTATTTCTTTGTTAGGGTGCACAACCTCTCCATCATTTTTGGGCAATCAGACTCAGTCGTCGGGCTTCTTTGTTTTTCTAGAGCAAATTTCTTAAAATACTGTTTAATTAATTGACAACTGTACCCTTTCTCACACTAGTTCTACCTTTAGCCTTAGCGTTCGTTAATGTTCTGTCAAAATGCGTACATATGCAATTCCACGCGATGTATAATTTTATTTTTTTAAAACCCATTCGTCCCACTTCTGTAAGTCTCCCATATTTCTAATGCCAGAGCTTTAGCATTTCAAAAACTACGGTTTTGACCCCAAAATCAATTATTTTCAGATCCCTCGGTATCCACCATTGGGCATGATCTTGCATGAAGCAAGCTTGAGGGATCTGGAGAATCGGCAACTAGAGGACTCACCGGAATGGAAACTGACGTAGGAGTTGGAGTGAGGGGGTGAGCCAATGGAGCTTTGGCTTCTATTTCAAACCGACTGCTGGAGGACTTAGGGGTATCCATGAAAAACCGAAAAACTGAACCGATCCGAAAAAATCGAACTGTAAAATGCGGTGAACTGAAACGATTGGTTCAGTTTTGGTTTGGAATTTTTGAAAAACCGAAGAATCGGTTTGGATTTTGGTTAACCTACAAAAAAATCGGCATTTAACCGAATCGACCGGTATATATATTTATATGTATATTATATATATTTTTAATATATGTCACATATTATCTATATATGATATATAAATATATATTCATTATATATATAAATATATACATATATTATATTTATAATAATCTACTTATAAATATATTATATATTATATATATATTTAAAATATTTATAATATATTATATATCATTTGTTATTTATAATATAATATTATACATATATTTATATAATATATATTATAAATATAAAAAACCAACAAACTGAATCGGTTAAAAACCGAAAATGGCGGACCACTTAACTAGTGGTATCGGTTCGGTTTTGGCTTGGAGAAATAGAAAAACCGGTGGTATTGATTAGTTTGCAAAATTTGTGCATGGTTCGATTAATCGAACTGTGGACACCCCCATGAGGATTCACAAGAATGGCGACTGATAGAGAGACGATGAGGAATAACGGGAATGTGACTGTAGAGGACAAGACAGCTTGAGTGAAGGAGTTCGGATCATCTGTCCCCGTCCAATACTATTCGACCACATCATGTTATCCCACTTATTTTGAAACTAATAGAATTAGGATGCTAACGGCCGGTGTGGACTTCAGATTTTATCAAAATTGTTTAACCCCTCCTCCCTTTTCATTCAATCATTCGATCATTCCCGCCCGAGTTCTCTTCTTCTCCCTCCCCTCTCCACCCACCACCCCTTCATCGTAAACGAAGCTACATCTGAGCCGCTGCAAATCTCTCTCTTCTCTTCTCCTCCCTCCCCACTGACACGTTGCATCGCAACGCGAATTGCAACCCTCTCCCATAGGAATCAACAACTGATGTGTTATCATCTAGGAAAGACATGGGTGCCTTAAAATTGAATGATGTCCTGGGCTTGAAGCCTCTTGAGTTGATGCAAGATAACGTAAACTTAGGAACAGTAGTTGAGCTTTCACAGTCGAGCTGAGATGTTGGTGTTTGATTCAGTTTTAGTAAGATTTCTATCAAACACTTGATCAATTCTTCTGAGAGTTTATTTGGCTTTTCCGTGTTAGTGTCCTCATATGCTAGAAGGCACTATTTTTGGCTTCTCACATTGCATCTTCTTGGTATTTCAGCAAATTCATCTGTTCCTGCACATGTGTAAGCAATTTTATAAGCAATGGAAAGTTGGAAACATAACTGATGGTAATTAATCTTCCATAAACGAGATATGAAGATATAACAATGCTAAGTTTGTAGGATCTAAACTTCAGCTTGGATTGGTTTTTTCATTTTTGGCATAAGATATCTGGTGGGTTCCCCCTCCACCGAGTTATGATAAAAGATTGAACAGAAAGTTGAGGATTGATAATGAATGCATCAACCTTATTCTATTTATAATGTGAGGAGTTATACAGCAGTAAGAAGTCCATCGAAGATGGAGATTTAAAGAGGTAAGAAGCTAAGAGGATTACAACAAGTTAGGAAAACAATTATCCTAAGGATCAAGGATAATTGTTATCATAAGAGTTAACGGAATTCTATAGTAGCAAGGAGATACACATGGAGGTGTATCTCCAATACACCCCCTCAAGCTCCATGCTCGTCGAGTACATGGAGCTTGTCTCGTAAGGAGTGGAAGCGATCATTAGTGAGGGGTTTAGTTAGTATGTTAGAAATCTGGTTGCCGGATGAAATAAACTGAACACATAACCAGCAAGAAAGAACTAGATCTCGTAGAAAATGGAAGTCAACATCGACGTTTCGAGTTCAAGCATGAAATACGAGATTGATAGCAAGATAGGTAGCACCAATGTTATCACACCAAATAGTAGGAGCTTCAGAGAGAGTGACACTGAGATCTCAGAGGAGAGAGAAGAAATGGCAAAGCCCCCTTTAGCTGTAGCTTGTTTGTAGGAACTCTAAGCAACTAGGTTTGGACCCAGATAAATGGCAAACCTCCCTGTAGACCACCAATCATCCGGACAACCGGCCGAATCTGTGTCAAAATATGCATGAAGAGAGAGAGAGAGAGAAAAAGAACCTCGAGACAAGTTCAGCCCATGCATGACAGTGTGTTTAAGATAACGTAAGATCTGATTAATCGCTGACGAATGTTCGTCTCTTAGAGGCTAAAGAAACTGAGATGCTTTTCTTATTACAAAGGAGATCTCCGGATGGGTGATGGCCACTATTGTAAGGCACCTATGATGCTTCTATACTCAGTAGGATCATCAAGAGGGTGGCCACTATATTGAGAGAGTTTAGTGTTGACCGCCATAAAAGAAGAGATGAGTTTAGCAAAACCCATATGAGCAAGCTGAAGTAAACCGGTGATAATGTCGAGAAAGAAGTTAGCAGGTCCCAGATCCTTGAGAGATAAATGACGAGAGATTTCCATAATGCAACTATTAATATCATTCTTAGAGTTTCCAACAAGCAACACATCGTCCACATATATGAGAAGATGGACTGTGATGGATTTCGAGCAATACACAAACAAGGAAGTATCAGCCATAGAAGCCCAAAAACCCATCTTGATCAGTTGACAAGTGAGATGAGAGTACCAGGCCCGAGGTGCTTGTCGAAGTCCATATAGAGCTTTGTTTAACTTGCATACATGATCTGGTTTGGAGGGATCTTCGAAGCCCTTGAGTTGTTTAACATATATGTCTTCTTGAAGTTCACCATTAAGAAAGTCATTGTCAAAATCAATTTGATGAATGCACCATTGTTGAGAGACCGCAAGAGAGAGAATGGTATGGATGGTTACCGGTTTCACAACCGGGTTGAATGTAGCAATGAAATCAACATTGGGAACTTGAGTAAACCCTTGTACAACCAAACGGGCCTTGTAGTGGTTAATGGTGCCATCGACCTTCCGTTTTACCTTATAGATCCATTTGGTTCCCACTACATGCATATGAGAGGAGTATGGTACAAGACTCCAAGTACCGTTATTGACAAGAGTGTTGAACTCTTTTGTCATACCCTCATGCCAATGAACAGATTTTACCACTTTGGAATAGCTGGATGGTTCAGCATTCCCATCATGTAATTGAGTCAACAACGACTGAGGTAAGGGATACTTGGTAGTTAGATGGGAGCGAGGAGGCAGAGATCCGTCCATAGACCGAGTAACCATAGTGTGTTGATGAGAAATTGCAGAATTTTGAGGTGTTATAGGAATAGTATTATCAAGAATATCATGAAGTGGACATGTGCCACGAGGTCCAATGTCGTGGGAGATGGACCCATTTGAAGGTGCCAAGGTACTACTAGGACTGTCAGGAGTCATGGAGTTTGAAGTAGATTCAATCCAAGGTAAAGATGATGGGACCAAGGATGGAGGTGTGCTGGGAGCTGCGTAGACAAAATGGGAGACTATAAATAAATTCTGGTTGGATGAACCGGATCTGATGTAGAGACAGAAGGTAGCCGACGAATTTATGTTCATCAAAAATCACATGGCATGAAATATATTCTCGTCCAGTAGAAGGATGTAGGCACCAATAACCTTTGTGCTTATCGCTGTAGCCAAGGAAGATGAATTGCTTTGAGCGACAGTCAAACTTGTGCCGGTTGTATGGTCGAAGCAATGAAAAGCAAGTGCGCCCAAAAGTTTTAAGGAATCGATAGTCCAGAGGAGACCCAAAAAGAACCTCAAAGGGATACTTGTCACAGAAAGTGCTAGTCGGAAGTCGGTTGATTAAATATATTGCTGTAAGGGTGGCATTCGCCTAGAAGGAAAAGGGGAGCGATGAGGAGGCTAGTAGAGACAAAGTAGCTTCAATTACGTGGCGATGTTTCCGTTCAACATTCCCGTTTTGTTCATGTGTCTGAGGGCAAGCGAGCCGATGAGTGATGCCGACGGAGTCCAAATATGTATAGAGTTTCCGATATTCTCCACCCCAATCAGATTGTAAGGCTTTGATTTTAGTATTGAATAAAACTTCAACATGACACTTAAATGACAAATATACTTCAAAAAAAGACCAAATATAACAGATAAAAAATAACTGTAGATGGGGGGGGGGGAGTGATAACCTATGACTTTTGCATACTTGACAGGATTCACAAACTATATTGGAGCTGAAATTAAGTTGACCTTCATATGGTAACCCGAACTGTGACACAACTTGCCTCAAAACTTGCATAGCTGGATGTCCAAGTCGCTTGTGCCAGCCATTGACAGAAACCCATTCACTGACTAAGGCTGAAGGCTTATTCATACTAGTCATGCTTCCTGAAAATTGATAGAGACCGTCTCTATTGGGTCATCATAGTAGTGTTTTCCCCATATAATCCTTCACAAGAAAACAAACACCATGAAATTGAAAATATAAATTGTTATGACAAGCAAATTTGTAATGCATAACAAATTTTTAGACAAATCTAGCACACGAAAAATATTGTTTAAAGCAAACTAATGAGTAGCAGTATTAATAGTTGATGAACCAATATGATTAATTGCCAAACTTGAACCATTTTTCACTTTATCTTGATCGGTTCCTCCATACTCAGACTGAATCAATAGATTCTCGATATCGGGTGTCATGTGATGCGTGACACCGCTATCTGGATACCAGGTTGGTTTGAAAGAAGAAGGGGTGGAAGTGGTGCTGATGTTGTAGGCAATTGGTTCCATCTCTTCATTCTTAAAATTTAGGTCATATCGCCAATGACATTTCACAGCCCCATGTCCCGGTTTATTGCATAGTTGATAGACAATGGAATTGGTGTGCCCTCTTCCTCCAATGTTTGTACGTTTGTTTGAAGAACCACGCCCCCACCTCTGCCATGATTATTCCCAGGAGCTGTGTATTGGATGTTTTTACTCAAATTTCTATTTTTGAAATTAGCAATATTTGTAGCGGAGGGGGGGTGTGGAGTCAATAGGAGTGGCGTTCTGTTCTAACCAGCCCTCATGGCCAAGAAGAATGCCTAAAACATCATCAACATCAAGGTCCTCTATATATGACCTATTAGTAATTGCAATCACAATAGATTCATATTCAGCTCCCAATCCACCAAGTATGTAAAGAGTTAAGCCACTAGTGTTAATGGGTTCAACAACTACAGACAAATTATCAGCTATAGATCTAGTTTTTCGAACATATTCAAAAATAGTCATACCTCATTTCTTGAGACTCTAGAGTTGTCTTCTATTCTGAAGCAATCTAGAGTGGGAATAGTTGGTGAAGGACTTGGCGAGAGCATTCCAAACATCGCGTGATGAATGATGTCCGATCACTTGCTCGAACGCATTCTCTGTGAGTTACGCAAAAATCCATGAAAGCACCAATTGATGTTTCTTAAACCAATATGAGTATGCTGGATTGAGAGTCACCTAAAAGCCTTCATTCGGATCTGGTATATGTTATGGTGGGGCAGCAATCGATCCGTCTACATACCCCATTAATTGGTTCGTGTAGAGAATCAACAGAAATTGGGCCTTCTAGAGCAAATAATTATCATTGCTAAGCTTGATAGGGAGATAATGTATTCCATTAGATTGGGTTGAGTTCGAACCTGAAGTGTTATTGATAACCGAGAGTTTTGAGAACCGGAACTGAAGCTGTTGGAATCCATGAGAGTCAAAGAAAGCTCTGATACCAAGTTATGATAAAAGATTGAACAAAAAGTTGAGGATCAATGATGAATGCAACGACCTCATTCTATTTATAATGTGAGGAGTTACACAATAGTAAGAAGTCCATCAAAGATGGAGCTTTACAGAGATAAGCAGCTAAGAGGATTCCAGCAAGTTAGGATAACAATTATTGTATGGACCAAGGATAATTGTTTTCCTAAGGATAAGAGTTAACAGAATTCTATAGCAGTAAGGAGATACACGTGGAGGTGTATCTCCAATACACTAGTATGGTGGGCCCAAGGCTCTGAATGTCATTCATGGTGCTAAAATATAAATCAAGCTCTATAATTGTAAGAGCTTACCATTTAAACTCGTGGAGTTCATGGTCTGGAATTTTGAAGCAAGAGCTAAAGAAGCTTTTAGTTGTTGGCTTTTATAATCTTCAGCATCATAGGGTGGAGGTATCGGTAATATTTCAATGTCTGCCAGCCCTTTAGGCTTTCTAACCCACAAACCAAATGTTTATCTTTTAGTTGTCTCCATCGACGCTGTTATACCCGCCGCAGTTCACATTCTCTGTTCTATTTTTTCCTTTTTTTTCCTTGCAACACGAATCGCAACCCTCTCTCATAGAGATCAACCACTGATGTGTTATCATCCAGGAAAGACATGGATTGCGATTAACGTTGCGACACAACATGTTGGTGGGGATGGAGGAGAAGAGAGAGAGAGAGAGAGATTTGCAGTGGATCAGATGTAACTTCATCTCCGATAAAGAGGCAGTGGATGGAGATGGAAGGGAGAAGAAGAGAACTCGGGCAGGAACGACCGAACAATGGAATGAAAAGGGATGAGGGGTTAAAAAAAATTGATAAAATCTGAAGTCCACACCGCCGTTAGCATCCTAATTCCGTTAGTTTCAAAATAAATAGGAGAACATGACGTGGTCGAATAGGGTAGGCTGAAAAAGGAGGAGATTACAAAATGGTTAAGAAAGCAGAAATTAAGAAGCAAGGGAGAGCAAAGAGGAGATTACATTCTATGCTCACCATTAACGACAATCGAAAAGACCCACAAACCTAGAAATCAAACCAACCCTCTCTATTCTTTTATTTTTCAGGTTGACACGGAAGATCTTCTATATCGATTTGTCAACTGCAAATACCTAGAAACCCAAAACTCTTTCATAGGCAGTGAAGAAAATTCACGGAAATATAGCTGTTGCCGAAAATTGCAACGGCAATAGTGTTTGATCTTAAACAAAGAAAAGAAAAACTAAAACCCAAAAAGAAGGAATGAAAGGGTTGTTCGGTGATGAAAGTAGAGAGAGAGAGGGGAATGATGCATTTGAGGAGATTCCAACCTGCTAGAGCGATGGTTTTGAGGGGAGATGAAGGTGTATTGAGGAACTTGAGAGCTTATCTTATCACGTATTTTCCAGTGAAATCAGAAGCACCTAGGATTATCAGATCATAGTCCTTGTTTATTCCAATGAAGCTTGGACAAAGAGTAGGTTAATCTGTAAGGAGGTGTGTGAGGAGGATTTCGTGAGCATACAACACCTGCACTGCAGTGTCGTTCAACCTCTATTTAAAGATAATTGCCAGTTCGCTTATTCTATGTGAAAGTAAAGAGGAAAAGGACAAAATAGAATGGTTGTGCATTCATTGCTTCAGGTTCTTAATGTCATTAAGGGTGGTTTAAAACAATCATTAAACAATTTATCAATTACCTAAACAGCAGGAATGGTTTAAGAAATTTGTCGTCCTTTTATTCTTAAACTCAGAGTCCCATTTATTATTGTTGGGGACGCTATGAGACGTCTTTTTGGGGTAGAATGGTTTGAAAATCTCACCCCCACCCAACATTCGGTTTTCCCACCACTATGTATAAGTTAAAACCAGCCCTGATTATTTTTTCAATCTCACACTCTCGGTCACCGTTTTTTCAATATCAAACTTCAGTCACGACCTATTATTGCCGGTGACTTTGTCCCACATCTTTTTGGGGTGAATTGGATATTATGATGCATGATTTGGTAGCTCCCTTGGGGGCTGATGACTCAGAAGTTGATTTTGATGGTTCTTTTGTCTGGGTCGAGCTGTGTTAAGCAAAGCTGGAGATGTCCGAGCTATATAACGGAGAGTTGTATTATTTTTTGAGAGACCTATAGGGAAACAATATTAGCCGAGCTGTGTTGGGTCAAGCTAGAGATTTTCGAGCTATATATTGGAGAGTTATGCAATTTTCTGAGAGACCTGTAGGGAAACAAGATTAGAGTGCCCGGGTTTCTTTACCCAAGGTGGACACTCCAATGCTTAAGTCAACGAATTGGAGATTTTTGAGAGAAGTAAAAGTAAGAGAGATAGAGAGTTGTGAAAACTAAATTGCACATACATTCTCTTAGGAAAATGGTGCCTTTATATAGGTGTGAGGGAATAGAGACCTCCTATAACGGGTCCCATATTCTCGTGAAGTCGTTTCTGCATAGTCAGCTGAATTATAACGTCGGTTATGTGATCTGTGCGGGCATTACAGCTCGCCCGAATAACTTTGGCACGGATAGGTCGGCCTAACGGTCGAGCATTATTACTCTAGAGAACTTGGTCTTGATAACAAATCTATGTAATAGGTCGGCGAGCATTCCTTGTAGGTCATCACTTATACCCTACTAGCTCAACCGATCCCAAAAGGAGGCCGTTCCTCAAGCGGAGGTCCTTTAGGTCGGCCATAGGCAAGGTGCTACTAGTCGACCTGTTGGGGTGATCTACATACTCAATGTCGAGGTGTTACTTGGATGCCATGTGTCTCCGAAGGTAGGTTGCCAGGTCGATGGAGGTAGGTCGCTAGTTCTCCAGTAGGTCTCCAAAGGTAGGCCGCCAGGTTGACGAAGGTAGGTCTCTAGAGGTAGGTTGTCGGGTCAGCGAAGGTAGGTCTCCAGTAGTTTTTTAAGCTAGAGGTAGGTCTCCATCATTTTGGCTAAAGCAAGCCATCACCTACATGGTGTCGGGGTGTCATCTAGCTATTTTGAGATGCTGCGTGTCATGATGTCAATGGAGGGCCAAATCTGCCCTCATCAGATATGAAGAACAATTAATAACTCACCCTAGAGTTGGTTATTTTCCCACTAGTCCACTACATCGAACAATGTTGTTTACATGTTCGGGTTAAGATGATGGTTGATTTGGGTCAAACTCTGGATAGTCCGACATGAATTCGACCCATTATAAACAAGAATATTTAAAATCAGTCTAGATTGGTTTTAACTACTAAACCACTCCGACTTCATATTCTAAAACCGGTCCAGACCATCGGTTCATAAATAATTTTTTACAATTTAAAACCAGCCCAGATTTCATATTGTAACTAATTATTATTTTTAGTAATTCAGTAATGTTAATATTTTTTATTCAAATTTTAATATTTTTTTGTCTTAGCTTCTATTTTTAGTTATTTTTAGAAATTAGTATTGTTAATAGTTACCTTTCCAATAATTATTATTTTTACTACTTCAATAAGTCATGAAACAAATTGATTATTTTTAATTTTAATTATAATATCAAAACAAAATATAACATTTCCAGTAATTAATATTAAAGCATATTGATTATTTAAAATTCTTAAACTAATTACCGAAAAATAATTACTATAATTATTTAATGAACGCTACTAAAATTTTGAAATGTGAAAATTCAAAATATATTCTTGAAAATTTCTGAAAATTCCGAGATATAGTGATAATAAATAATGAAATTATTTCTTAAATTAATTTTGAAAATACTAAATTTCAAATTAAATACAGAATAACTATTTTAAATTTTGAAAATACTGAAAATTATGAAATTATGAAATTCAGAATGTAACATTATTTCTTAAAATGAAAAATAATTAAATTCTAACCTAAAAAATCAAGATTTTGAATAATTATAAAAATAACTAAAAATTCTGAAAATTTCAAAAAATTACTTAAATTCAAAATAACTGCTGAGTAATTATTTTGGAATCTGAAAATTCAAAATAGTTACTCAAAATTCCGATAATTAGAGGTAATAATTAATGAAAATAATTACTTACAATAATTCTAAAATTTTTGAAAACTACCGAAATTCAAATTAACTACAGAATAATTATTTTGAAATTTGAAAATGAAGAAATTTTAGAAATTAAGATTTTAAAATAATTACTAAAAGTGCCAAGTAATTAATTTGATTTTAAAAAACAAGATATTGAATAATTACCAGATTAATTAAAAATTCATAAAATAATGAATGTTACTGAAATTCAAAATAATTACTGAATAATTATTTTGAAATCTGAAAATACAGAAAATTCTGAAATTAAAATAATTAGTGAAAACGAAAATAGCTATTTTGAAATCCAAAATTTCAAAATAGTTACTGAAAATTTCGAGAATTGGGGAGAATAATTACTGAAAACAATTACATAAAATAATTCTGAAAAAATTGTTGAATCAAAATAATTAGTGAATAATTATTTTAAAATCTGAAAAAAAAATGTTGAAATCAAATGATTTAAACATAAAAAAAAATTAGATTTAAAAAAATTACACTAGTATTATTAAAAAAATCCAATTTACAATATAAAATATTTTTGACTAAGAAATGACCAAACTAAAACTAACCCAACCATGTCAGGTTGGGAAGTTGCTGAACCGAAGCCAATTGAAAATACTAAAAAATTGACCAGTACGTAGACTTGGGTCAAGTTGGTTAGTTTGGCCAGTTTCATCGGTTTGATGAAGAGGCCTAGTTGGTTTGGGTTGGGTTTCAGTTTGGTCAATCAGTTCAAAATATTTAAACTTAAAAAATTAAATTTAAATTTAAAAATTGCAATGGTATATAAAAATTATAATTATAATTATAAAATATTAATATATATTTATGGTTAGTTAGTTTACAAATGGTCAAAACAAAACTAACCCTACTTGGTTAGGTTGGGAAGTTGTTGAACCAAAGTTGATTGAAAATCGCAGAAAAGCGACCAATTCGGGCCAAGTTGGGTTTGGTTGGTCGGTTGGCCAGTTTCATCTTTTTGATGAAGAGACCTAGCTGGTTTGGGTTGGTTTTTGGTTTGGGCGGTCCGCGGTCGGTTCAAAAGATAAACTGAAAAAAAAATTTATAGTGCTATTATTAAAAATAAGTTTAAAATTTTAAATTTACAATATAAAATATTTTAGAATAAAGAAATGTGGGAATTTTTTCACTTTCCTATATTAAAAAATTATTTGTAAATTATAAAATATGAATATATATCTATGGACAGGTTGATTCATATTTGGTCGGTTTACAAACGGTCAAATCGAAACTGACCCGACCTGATCGGATTAAGAAACTGTTAAACCGAAGCCAACCGTAAATACTAGAAAATCAACCACTCGAATTGAATTGAGTTAGGTTTATTGATTTCATCAGCTTGATGAACAATACTCCTACCTGAAATTGATTATTATTATTTTTGTATTTAAAAAATTTATTAAAATTAGAATATAAAATATAAATAATTATTAATTATTTAAAAAATTAAAATATAAAACAATGTATTTGTATTATATCTTAATTTTCGTTTAACAAAGTTCGTCCATTGCAAATCCCCGCTAAAATATGAACATTTATGGATGCATGCATCTATGTGTACTGACTACATATATGAATTTACATTATTTAAATATTATACACACAAATATGAAGTCAAGTTCAGATTGGTTGGAGCAGATTAGAAGGGACGTACGACCTTGTCAAAGACGGATCGATGATTGATTGATCGGTAATTCCGTGAAAATAGGTAAAAAAACGCATGATTTTCTGACCAGTCAGGTTCATCGGGTTAATTGGATGATATATTTAAGGGGAAGAGAGAAGATGGGGAAAAATCGTCACCCTCCCTCTAGTGTGGCCGGTTAGAGCACCCCTTCAGACAACGTAACTCAGGAGAGCCTGATATCAGTTTTTGAGTAATATCACTCTCTGATATCACATCCGAGCACGTCTCTCCTCTCCTTGAGTTAATAAATTTGAAGGGGGCTCTTCAATCGGCCATTTCTTTCTCTCAACGCTTTTTTTCTCTGATTCCTCAGACTCACTCTCAGGTATTCAGCGGCTTCATTTGTATCTTTCTGTCGCCTTGAATCCTTGTTCTATTCTCCCACCGAATAAACTCGAACTTAACCTGTCCGATCCGCTTCAAACTCGCAACCAAGAAATCATGGCTAAACTCACTAGACAACCGGCCAGCAGAATACGGTTCAGCGAGTTAGCCGGCGAGACGGCAGCAGAATGCATGGCGGTATGCTGCTGCTTCCCGTGTGGTGTGGTGGACATGTTGGTCCTGGCAGTGTACAGGGTACCGGCCGGTCTCTGCCGGAAAGCGATGAAGAAGAGAAGCCAACAAAGAAAGAAAGGGAGTCCGTTATCTCAGCAGCAGGTTTTCCCCTATGGGTGCGACGAAGCAGAGTTTGAGATACATATAGTGTCACAAATGGAATTGGATGAAATTGCAAAGACCAAGGAGGTTATTGAGCTGGATAAGGAGATGTGGGACAGGTTCTACGAGACTGGGTTCTGGAGGAGTCTTTCTCGTCTCGAGCGGGAGTAGCGACCAACGGTTATAACCGTCAGAAAACCGTTCAGAAAAGAAGAGAGAGAAGCTCTTTCGGTGATGTATAGAGACCAAGAAGTACTTAATTTACTTCTTGCTTCTTCTTTTTTTTACATTTTTTTAATTAAATTAAATGGGAGACGTGTGAGCAACCCTGTTTGTGTTCACATCCGTTTTTCCTTTTTTTTTTGTTTTTTTTCCTTCTAGCATTCCAAAAAGGCTTTTTTTGACAATAAAGAGCAATGTAATTATGTAGAAAAAATATTACATTTGATGCGTTTCTAGCATTGCATGCAAGAGCCTCGTTTCTAGCAAAAGATGTTACATTTGCCACTCGTAATTCGTTGTATTGGGTGGGTTAAAAGATCCAAGGCACAAATCGTATGCAATTATTATGTTTTAATTATTAAATCATTTATCTATTTGTTTATTTATTTTAGTTTTATATACTGTAAAAATGTCAATATAGTCTTAAATTTTTAGACATTTGGCTTTTATATATTGTAAAAATGTCAATATGTTAATTAATTATTAATAGAAATATACAATATTAATTTAAAATAGGTATTTTGGGCCTACTATCACTTTGGTCCTCAAATTTCAAAATGTTCGAATCCAATACCTAAACTTCCAAAATATACCAATTTAGTCCCTATATATCGTTAATCATCCGTTAAGTGGCATATAAAAAGACACAAATGCCCTTCAAGTGTCATCTAACTTTCTTTATTAACTAGTTCTTCACACTAGTTCGAATACACGGAATATGATGCTGGAAAAGGAAATATTACCAGAAAACTGTTTGGAGAATGTCATACTCAATTTATTTTGTCAAAATCTGATCTGATAGAGTCCACAAGAAACAGATGAATAGTGTCTTATTTCAAAGGATAATTTTGACATTTTCAAAAGTTTGAAGTTGTAAATATCATCATATGATATGATAGAGATAACTGACAGCTAACGTTTTGAATTTCGGGGATCAAAGTGAGACTAGGCCCAAAGTATAGGGTACTAATCTGCAATTTTCCCTTTAAAATATACCAAATTTATTAGAGCTTTTAAGATACATATCATATGCAAATTCATAAATTCTAATTACTAAAAGAATTATTCAATTTTTATTATTTTATTTATGTATATTATCAAAAAAATTAAAAACATTTGTTTGATATAAATATAGACCAATAGATATGATAGACCATATCATCTATCGTTCATATTTAAAAAATACTAATTTTAGTGATAAATTACTATTAATTTTCTTTTTATTTGAATTATAAATGTGGTCCTTAATTTAAACCAATATTTTATTATCTTAACATATCATTGAAGGATGTTTTTAAATCTACATCTAACTGAACATAGTTAATTATGAAAATGATTAAATGGTAAAATTTGAAGGGTATAACTGTGATGTCAAAGACATGATAGTGTCAAAATTATAACCAATCAACTGGCATCATAAGAGTGGCAACCAATCAAACGGGTTGTATGCAATTCGTATTGATCATCAATAGGGATAGATGCAAATTGTTATATGCATATCGATTGGTTTCTATTATTGCTCCTTTGTATTGCTTAGATGTAATGTTAGAGCCTAAGATTAGAAAAAAAGGTATAGATATTTTGCATGAATCTTATCATGAATTTATGCAATATGATATTGGATATTTAATATATATATATATATATATATATATAGAAGAATATAAACATACCATCTGAAAGAATTAGTGATGTGGTGGTAGTGAAATAGATAAAATTTAGTTATTAATAAGCAAAAATAGGCAACAGTTGGTTGCTTCCTCTTCATCATCAAGTGCATTTACTAAACTTCATTTTTATTTGCAAGCTAATTTTGCAAATTTTTTTTAACATTTAGGCAATTAAATAAATTTGATATTTTACCCTAGTAGAAAGAACATGGAAAACAATTACCCTTTTGCTTGTTGTCATAGCATATGATCTACTAATGTAGTACAAGAGGAGGCTAATAAGTTTTATGCAAGTTGGGATCACTACAAGATACATAAGAAGCAGAGATGACGACATTGACCCAACTTAGTAAATATTTATTGAGATAACATCAGTACGGAATTTCTATCTTAGTGCGTCTTTACCAAGTTAGTGTCAATTTCTATCTTAGTTCATATTTACCAAGTTAGTGTTACAATGGAATTTCCAAATTTGTCTTTAATTAGGATTTTCTTGTAGGAGGCATAAGGGTGTAAAGAAGTATATATAAAGAGTAGCTAAGCCAAAACTTGGTAGTTTGGATTAATTTTCTCTTAAGTATTCGGTAAAGAGTTGTTCTTTTTTATTTCGATTTTGGTTCTTCTATTTAAATCTTCTTTGAATATGATTTGTTTTTCAAATTGTTCCATTTGGTATTAGAGTCCAAGTTTGATCTTTCTATGGATTGTGGCTCGTAAGAAGAAACAAGTGGCTCACATCATGGAGTAGAAATTTAATAAGAAAATACAAGAAAGGTGATAGAGATGAGAAAACAAGTCAATGCACTTACTCAAGAGTTGAAATTGCTACATTCATGTTCTAAAACAAGGGATGGAAACTCCAACACAAGTGCATCCACTTGTTACTTTTCACCATCAAGGTAAGCAACCCAATTGGTTGTAGTTGCGGGTGGTGACTAGAGGCGGTGGGAAACGGGTCTCAAGATTGAGATCCTGAAGTTCCATAGTATGGCTCTAGAAGAATTCATGGACTGGCTTTTTGTGATGATAGACGAAGTCCTTGAATTCAAGGAAATTTTAGAATACAAGTTTGTTCCCTTAATAACCACTCGGTTTAAGATGTGCAACAGCATGGTGATATCAATTGAAGGTCATGCGACACAAAAGAGGCAAGAAAAATATTAGAACATGGAAGAAACTTAAGACAATGATGAATTCAGGATTTTTACCCCATAATTATACTTGTTTGCTTTAGCAAGAATTGCAAAATCTAAAGTAAGGGACTGATACAATAGATGAATATACAAGAAAGTTTCACTTGTTAGTGGCCTAAAATGGGTTTATTGAAACCGATGACCAATTAGTGGCAAGGTACATTACTAGCTTGAGACCAGATATTCATGATGTATTGGAGTTATTTAACTATTATGACATATCTACTCATCAACATAGTTTAATCATAGAAAGGCCAAACAATGGGCCTAACCCTTTGGGTTGAGCCCAAGTTAGTGGACCAAACCAAAATCAAGTTGGTTCATCTAGGTTGAAATGCAATGAGTGTGGTGAACTGGGCCATAAGTTTATTGAATGTGAAAGGAATGATAAAAAGAAAGGTGTGTTGTTTGTAGAAAATGAGGGGGGAATAATCCCAATGAGAATCATGTGACTTCACCAATGTTTAACTCCTATGACAATGAAGCTTTAGAAGGTGAATTGGTGTATGGCGGTGTAGGTGAAGCCTTAATGATGCAACGATCATTCTTAACACCAAATGATGAATAAAAGGATTTGCTTAGAAATAGCAAATTGATAATGGGAGCTATGAAAATGTTGTCAGAAGAAATTGTCAACAAGCTAAATTTGAAAACCCAACAACATCTTCACCCATACAGGTTTGCATGGTTGTAAAAGGAGAATGAGGTAAGAGTTACACAACGAAGTTTGGTGAGCTTTTCTATTGGCCAACACTATAGTGATTAAGCATGGTATGATATTGTGTGCATGGATGCATGTCATCTACTACTTAGGTGACTATGGCAGTTTGATCATCATGTCTTACAAGGTGGATGGAAGAATACCTATTCTTTTGAGTTTAAGGGGAAAAGAATAATTCTTCGTCCTTCAAGATAGACAGTACCTAAGCCAAAACTTGGAAAGATTGTTAGTCTCTTTACCATGATTGAATTCTCAAATTCCTTGAAGGAGACGGATAATGTGTATGCAATAGTTAAAAAGGGCTTAAATTTAAGGACATGACAAGTCTAAGCGTGAAATTGAAGAACTCTCGTGAAAAAGGCCCATGAAAATTTAGAAGCAATTAATATCAAATACAAAAAGCATGTTTATAAAAGGAAGGGAGTGTTTGATGTAGGAGACTATGTCTTGATCATTTTAGTAGAGAACCGTTTACTAGTTGGACAATGTGGAAGGGTAGAACCAAGGAATGTTGGACCGTGTGAGATGGTGGAAGTCATCAATGACAATACCTACATGTTAAAGCTCCCATCCATATACATACCCATGATATCTTCAATATCAAGCACTTGGTACCATATGTTGGTGATCACTCAAATCATGACTTAAATCTGACATCGGATTCTCTCCAACCTGGGGAAGATGATGCAGTACAGAAGGAGACTAATAAGTTTTATTCAAGTTGGGATCACTACAAGACATGTAAGAAACAGAGGTGATGCCACCGACCGAACATAATAAATATTTAATATTTACTAAGATAGCATCATCACCGAATTTTTATCTTAGTTTGTATTTATCAAGTTAGTACCAATTTCTATTTTAGTTCGTATTTACCAAGTTAATGTTACAATGGAATTTCCGAATTTGTATTCAATTAGGACTTTTTTTTGAAAATATTTAGCTAGTTAAAGAGTAGGTAGGCCTAAATCTTGGTAGTTTTGGTTTATTGTCTCTTAAGTATTCAGTAAAGTATTGTTCTTTTGTTTATTTTGGATTTATTTATTTTCTTTGAAGTTTCTTTGAATGTGATTTGTTTTCCAAACTACGCCATCTACTAAGCCCGCTCTTATTCATAATTTAATTAGAGTCTTATTTTAGTGCAGATAAGGGTATTGGACAAGAAGAGAAGTTGCATAAATGATGAAAGTCTAGAGGTATGCACGTGCATGAAAGATTGGCTAGATGCAAATGATAGACTTGAAGAAAATATTGTGTCCAATATTTTTATTAATATTAAATAATTGTATAATATTTTAAATATTATTGTAAATTTTAATTTTCAATTATATTATACTATCTTGTTCCAATTCTATTGTAATTTATTTTTCAATCTAATATATGTTTTTTCATGTTTCATCAATTGTGCACATTAAGCTTCAAAATAAAACTTCTAGATTTTTCTTTTCACTTTGTTATCTATCTTGTTAAGTTTTTTTGTTAATCTTTCATTATTTTTCAAAATTTATTTCATGTTTCACTTATAAAAGAAAAGTGAAATGTAAAAAATTCAGTAGTCTTGGGCCCATTAGGCCTGGGGTTGTAAGACAGGCCAGACTCCCCTGCTAAAGTCTGCCATACTGCAGATAGCTCAAAAAAAGTGGGTTGTTACAGCTCTAATCAACTCCTATAGATGTATTGCAGTTTTACATCTAAAAAGATCCAGAGTCAATACTATGTGACAAGAATTGGTGTATGCTCCTCACAGAGCACTCCTCACACTGACCTCACAGCCACATTCAAACTTGTATTGGAAAATCACCCATGAATTATAACATATAAGTATGAGAGATCGATGTTCCAGATGTGCAGTTGCAACATGCTATAAGGTCTGTGTGAGGAACAAATTTAGACTCATGTGAAAAGGGATCTTTCACATAGACAAAACCTTAGCTATAAAAGCCTAAAAATCATAGCTATGATCCTACATTACGGTCTTTCTATGGACAAGATAACCAATCATAAGTGGAGCTAGGGATGAAGTTGGGCCAGGTTAAGTCGGATTGAGGTCAACCCAAGGTGTTGAACTCCCAATTTAGGATCGAGTTGGGTTCAAGTTGGGCTTGGGTTGGGTTTGGATTGGTCTTCGGTTGGTGATGGATTTCGAGCAATACACAAACAAGGAAGTATCAGCCATAGAAGCCCAAAAACCCATCTTGATCAGTTGACAAGTGAGATGAGAGTACCAGGCCTGAGGTGCTTGTCGAAGTCCATATAGAGCTTTGTTTAACTTGCATACATGATCTGGTTTGGAGGGATCTTCGAAGCCCTTGGGTTGTTTAACATATATGTCTTCTTGAAGTTCACCATTGAGAAAAGCATTGTCAAAATCAATTTGATGAATGCACCATTGTTGAGAGACCGCAAGAGAGAGAATGGTATGGATGGTTACCGGATTCACAACCTGGTTGAATGTAGCAATGAAATCAACATTGGGAACTTGAGTAAACCCTTGTACAACCAAACGGGCCTTGTACCGGTTAATGGTGCCATCGACCTTCCATTTTACCTTATAGATCCATTTGGTTCCCACTACATGCATATGAGAGGAGTATGGTACAAGACTCCAAGTACCATTATTGACGAGAGTGTTGAACTCTTTTGTCATACCCTCATGCCAATGAACAAATTTTACAACTTTGGAATAGCTGGATGGTTCAACATTCTCATCATGTAATTGAGTCAACAACGACTGAGGTAAGGGATACTTGGTAGTTAGATGGGAGTGAGTAGGCAGAGAGTCGTCCATAGATCGAGTAACCATAGTGTGTTGATGAGAAATTGCATAATTTTGAGGTGTTATAGGAACAGTTTTATCAAGAATATCATGAAGTGGACATGTGCCACGAGGTCCAATGTCATGGGAGATGGACCCATTTGAAGGTGCCAAGGTACTACTAGGACTGTCAGGAGTCATGGAGTTTGAAGTAGATTCATTCCATGGTGAAGATGATGGAACCAAGGATGGAGGTGTGCTGGGAGCTGCGTTAGACGAGATGGGAGACTATAAATAAATTCTGGTTGGTTGAATCGGATCTGATGTAGAGACCGTAGGTATGCCGAGGAATTTATGTTAATAAAAAATAAATGACATGAAATATATTCTTGTCCAGTAGAAGGACGTAAGCAGCGATAACCTTTGTACTTATCGTTGTAGCCAAGGAAGATGCATTGCTTTGAGCGATAGTCAAACTTGTGCCGATTGTATGGTCGAAGTAATGAATAGCAAGCACACCCAAAAGTTTTAAGGAATCGATAGTCCAAAGGAGACCCAAAAAGAACCTCAAAGGGAGACTTGTCACAGAAAGTGCTAGTCAGAAGTCAGTTGATTAAATATATTATTGTAGCTTCAATTACGTGGCAATGTTTTCGTTCAACATTCCCGTTTTGTTCATGTGTGTGAGGGCAAGTGAGCCGATGAGTGATGCCGTCGGTGTCCAAATATGTATAGAGTTTCCGATATTCTCCACCCCAATCAGATTGTAAGGCTTTGATTTTAGTATTGAATAAACCTTCAACATGACACTTAAATGAAAAATATACATCAAAAACATGTGGCTTCCTTTGCAAAGGAAACAACCAAGAAATTTTACTATAAGCATCAATGAAAATTACATAGTATAAAATTGGGGTTGGTCCCCATACATCAGAAAAAGACCAAATATAACAGATCAGAAATAACTGTAGATGGAGGGGGGGAGGAGTGATAACCTATGACTTTTGCATACTTGACAAGATTCACAAACTATATTGGATCAAAAATTAAGTTGACCTTCATATGGTAACTCGAACTGTGACACAAACTTGCCTCACAACATGCATAGCCGGATGTCCAAGTCGCTTGTGACAATCATTGACAGAAACCCGTTCACTGACTAAGGCTGAAGGCTTATTCATACTAGTCATGCTTCCTGGAATTGATAGAGACCATCTCTATTGGGTCCTCATATCAGTGTTTTCCCCATATAATCCTTTACAAGAAAAAAAAAACACCATGAAATTCAAAATATAAATTGTTATCACGAGTAAACTTGTAACGCATAACAAATTTTTAGACAAATCTGGCACATGAAAAATATTGTTTAAAGCAAACTAGTGAGTAGCAGTATTAATAGTTGATGAACCAATATGATTAATTGCCAAACCTGAATCATTTTCCACTTTAACTTGATCGGTTCCTCCATACTCAGACTAAATCTATAGATTCTCAATATCGGGTGTCATGTGATACGTGACACTGCTATCTGGATACCCAGTTGGTTTGAAAGAAGAAGGGGTGGAAGTGGTGCTGATGTTGTAGGCAACTGGTTCTGTCTCTTCATTCTTAAAATTTAGGTCATAACGCCGACGACATTTCACAGCCCCATGTCTCGGTTTATTGCATAGTTGACAGACAATGGAATTATTGCGCCCTCTTCCTCCAATGTTTGTACGGTTGTTTGAAGAACCACGCCCCCACCTCTGCCATGATTATTCCCGGGAGCTATATATTGGATGTTGTTACTCAAATTTTAATTTTTGAAATTGGTAATATTTGCAGCAGGGGGGGGGTGGAGTCGATAGGAGTGGCGTTCTGTTCTAACCAGCCCTCATGGCCAAGAAGAATGCCTAAAACATCATCAACATCAAGGTCCTCTATATCTGACCTATTAGTAATTGCAATCACAACAGATTCAGATTCAGCTCCCAATCCACCAAGTATGTAAGGAATTAAGTTACTAGTGTTAATGGGTTCAACAACTACAAACAGACTATCAGCTATAGATCTAGCTTTTCAAACATATTCAGAAATAGTCATACCTCCTTTCTTGAGACTCTAGAGTTGTATTCTGTACAGAAACAATCTGGAGTGGGAATAGTTGGCAAAGGACTTGGCGAGAGCATTCCAAACATCGCGTGATGAATAATGTCCAATCACTTGCTCGAACACATTCTCCGTGAGTTACGCAATAATCCATGAGAGCACCAATTGATCTTTCTTAAACCAATCTGAGTATGCTGGATTGAGAGTCACCTGACCGCCTTCATTCGGATCTGGTATATGTTATGTTGGGGCAGCAGTCGATCTGTCTACATACCCCATTAATCAGTTCGTGTAGAGAATAGCAAAAGTTGAACCTTCTAGAGCAAATAATTATCATTGCTAAGCTTGATAGGGAGATAACGTGCTCCATTAGATTGGGTTGAGTTTGAACCTAAGGTATTATTGATAACAGAGAGTTTTGAGAACCAGAACTGAAGCTGTTGGAAGCCATGAGAGTCAAAAAAAGCTCTAATACCAAGTTATGATAAAAGATTGAACAAAAAGTTGAGGATCAATGATGAATGCATCGACCTCATTCTATTTATAATGTGAGGAGTTACAACAGTAAGAAGTCCATCAAAGATGGAGCTTTACAGAGATAAGCAACTAAGAGGATTACAACAAGTTAGGATAACAATTATCGTAAGGACCAAGGATAATTGTTATCCTAAGGATAAGAGTTAATAGAATTCTATAGCAGTAAGGAGATACAGGTGGAGGTGTACCTCCAATACACCAGTACAGTGGGCCCAAGGCTCTGAATGTCATTCATGGTGCTAAAATATAACTCAAGCTCTGTTATTGTAAGAGCTTAACATTTAAACTCGTGGAGTTCATGGTCTGGAATTTTGAAGCAGGAGCTAAAGAAGCTTTTCGTTGTTGGCTTTTATAAATTTCAGCATCATAGGGTGGAGGTATGGGTAGTATTTCAATGTCTGCCAGCCCTTTAGGCTTTCTAACCCACAAACCAAATATTTCTCTTTTAGTTGTCTCCATCGACGTTGTTGTACCCGTCGCAGTTCACATTCTCTGTTCTATTTTTTCCTTTTTTTTTCCTTGCGACGCGAATCGCAACCCTCTCTCGTAGAGATTAACAACTGATGTGTTATCATCCAGGAGTGACATGGATTGTGATTCACGTTGCGACGCAGCATGTTGGTGGGGATGGAAGAGAAGGGGGAGAGAGAGAGAGAGAGAGAGAGAGATTTGTGGTGGATCAGATGTAACTTCATCTCCGATAAAGAGGCAGTGGATGGAGAGGGGAGGGAGAAGAAGAGAACTCGAGCAGGAACAACCGAACAATGGAATGAAAAGGGAGGAGGGGTTAAACAAATTTCATAAAATCTGAAGTCCACACTGTCGTTAGCAACCTAATTCCGTTAATTTCAAAATAAATAGGAGAACATGACGTGGTCGAATAGGGTAGACTGAAAAAGGAAGAGATTAGAAAATGGTTAAGAAAGCAGAAATTAAGAAGCAAGGGAGAGCAAAGAGGATTAAATTCTATGCTCGCTATTAACGACAATCGAAAACACCCACAAACCCAGAAATCAAACCAACCCTCTCTCTTCTTTTATTTTTCAGGTTGACATAGAAGATCTTCTATATCGATTTGTCAACTGCAAATATACAGAAACCCAAAATTCTTTCATAGGCAGTGAAGAAAATTCACGGAAATATAGCAGCTGCCGAAAATTGCAACGACAGTAGTGTTTGATCTTAAACAAAGAAAAGAAAAACCAAAACCCAAAAAGAAGGAATGAAAGGGTTGTTCGGTGATGCAAGTAGAGAGAGAGAGGGGAACGATGCGTTTGAGGGGATTCCAACCTGCTATAGCGATGGTTTTGAGGGGAGATGAATGTGTATTGAGGAACTTGAGAGCTTATCTTATCACGTATTTGCCAGTGAAATCAGAAGCACCTAGGATTGTCAGATCATAGTCCTTCTTTATTCCGGTGAAGCTTGGACAAACAGTAGGTTAATCTATAAGGAGGGTGTGAGGAGGATTCTGTGAGCATACAACACTTGCACTGTAGTGTTGTTCAACCTCCATTTAAAGATAATTGCCAGTTCGCTTATTCTAAGTGAAAGTAAGGAGGAAAAGGACAAAATAGAATGGTTGTGCATTCATTGCTCCAGGCTCTTATTGTCGTTAAGGGTGGTTTAAAACAATCGTTAAACAATTTATCAATTAGCTAAATAGTAGGAATGGTTTAAGAAATTTGTCCTCCTTTTATTCTCTAACTCAGAGTCCCGACTATTATTGTTGGGGACGTTATGAGACGTCTTTTTGGAGTAAAATGGTTAGAAAATCTCACCCCACCCCACATTCGGTTTTCCCACCACTATGTATAAGTTAAAACCAGTCCTGATTGTTTTTTCAATCTCACACTCTTGGTCACCGTTTTTTCAATATCAAACTTCAGTCACGACCTATTATTGCCGATGACTTTGTCCCACATCTTTTTGGGGTGAATTGGATATTATGATGCACGATCTGGCAGCTCCCTTGGGGGCTGATGACTCAGAAGTTGATTTGGATGGTTTCTTTGTCTGGGTCGAGCTGTGTTAGGCAGAGCTGGAGATGTCCGAGTTATATAACGGAGAGCTGTATAATTTTCTAAGAGACATGTAGGGAAACAATATTAGCTGAGCTGTACTGGGCCGGCTAGAGATGTATGAGCTATATAACGGAGAGTTGTGCAATTTTCCGAGAGACCTGCAGGGAAACAATATTAGAGTGCCCGAGTTTCTTTACCCAGGGTGGGCACTCCGATGCCTAAGTCAACGAATTGGAGATTTTAGAGAGAAGTAAAAGTAAGAGAGATAGAGAGCTGTGAAAACTAAATTGCACATACCTTCTCTTAGGAAAATGGTGCCTTTATATAGGTGTAAGGGAATAGAGACCTCTTGTAATGGGTCCCATATTCTCGTGGATCCATTTTTGCATAGTTTGCTGAATTATTACGTTGGTTACGTGATCTGTGCGGGCATTACGGCTCGCCCGAATAACTCTAGCGCGGGTAGGTCGGCCTAACGGTCAAGCGTTATTACTCTAGAGAACTTGGTCTTGATAACAGATCAATGTTATAGGTCGGCGAGCATTCCTTGTAGGTCATCACTTATACCCTACTCGCTCAACCGATCCCCAAAGGAGGTTGTTCCTCAAGCGGAGGTCCTTTAGGTCGGCCATAGGCAAGATGCTACTAGCCGCCCTACTGGGGTGATCTGCTTACTCAATGTCGAGGTGTTACATGGATGCCATGTGTCTCCGAAGGTAGGTTGCCAGGTCGATGGAGGTAGGTCGCTAGGTCTCCAGTACGTCTCCAAAGGTAGGCCGCCAGGTCAACGAAGGTAGGTCTCTTGAGGTAGGTTGTCGGGTCGGCGAAGGTAGGTTTCTAGGTTTCCAGTAGGTTTCTAAGATAGAGGTAGGTCTCCATCATTTTGGCTAAGGCAAGTCGTCGTCTACATGGTGTCGGGGTGTCATCTAGCTGTTTTGAGATGCTGCGTGTCATGATGTCAATGGAGGGCCAAATCTGCCCTCATCAGATATGAAGAACAATTAATAATTCACCCTAGAGTTGGTTATTTTCCCACTAGTCCACTACATCAAACAATGTTGTTTACATGTTCGGGTTAAGATGATGGTTGATTTGGGTCAAACTTTGGATAGTCCAACATTGACCCATTGTAAACAAGAATATTTAAAATCAGTCTAGATTGGTTTTAACTACTAAACCACTCCGACTTCGTATTCTAAAACCGGTCTAGACCATCGGTTTAGAAATAATTTATTACAATTTAACACCAGCCCAGATTTTATATTGTAACTAATTATTATTTTTAGTAATTCAGTAATGTTAATATTTTTATTCAAATTTTAATATTTTTTGGTCTTAGCTTCTATTTTTAGTTATTTTAGAAATTAGTATTTTTAATAATTACCTTTCGAATAATTATTATTTTTACTACTTCAATAAATCTTGAAACAAATTGATTATTTTTAATTCCTATTATAATATCAAAACAAAATATAACATTTTCCAGTAATTAATATTAAAGCATATTGATTATTTAAATTTCTCAAACTAATTACCAAAAAATAATTACTATAATAATTTAATGAACGCTACTAAAATTTTGAAATGTGAAAATTCAAAATATATTCTTGAAAATTGCTGAAAATTCCGAGAATTAGTGATAATAATTAATGAAATTATTTCTTAAATTAATTTTGAAAATACTAAATTTCAAATTAAATACAGAATAACTATTTTGAAATTTGAAAATACTGAAAATACTGAAAATTCTGAAATTATGAAATTCAGAAGATAAAATAATTTCTTAAAATGAAAAATAATTAAATTCTGACCTAAAAATTCAAGATATTGAATAAATATAAAAATAATTAAAAAATCTGAAAATTTTGGGAAATTACTTAAATTCAAAATAACTGTTGAGTAATTATTTTGGAATCTGAAAATTCAAAATAGTTACTCAAAATTCCGATAAGTAGAGGTAATAATTAATGAAAATAATTACTTACAATAATACTAAAACTTTTGAAAACTATCGAAATTCAAATTAACTATAGGATAATTATTTTGAAATTTGAAAATGCAGAAATTTTAGAAATTAAGATTTTAAAATAATTACTAAAGGTGGCAAGTAGAAATTTGGTTAGTTTGGCCAGTTTCATCGGTTTGATGAAGAGGCATAGTTGGTTTGGGTTGGGTTTCGGTTTGGTCAATTAGTTCAAAATATTTAAACTTAAAAAATTAAATTTAAATTTAAAAATTGCAATGATATATAAAAATTATAATTTTAATTATAAAATATTAATATATATTTATGGTTGATTAGTTTACAATTGGTCAAAACGAAACTAACCCTACTTGGTCAGGTTGGGAAGTTACTGAACCAAAGTTGACTGGAAATCCTAGAAAAGCAACCAATTCGAGCCAAGTTGGGTTTGGTTGGTCGGTTGGCCAGTTTCATCTTTTTTATGAAGAAACCTAGCTGGTTTGGGTTGGTTTTTGGTTTGGGCGGTCCGCAGTCGGTTCAAAAGATAAACTTAAAAAAAAAATTATAGTGCTATTAATAAAAAATAAGTTTAAAATTTTAAATTTACAATATAAAATATTTTAGAATAAAGAAATGTGGGAATTTTTCCACTTTCCTATATTAAAAATTATTTTTAAATTATGAAATATTAATATATATCTATGGCCAGGTTTATTCGATTTTGGTCGGTTTACAAACGGCTGAACCGAAACTGACCCAACCTGATCAGATTAAGAAATTGTTAAGCCGAAGCCAACCGAAAATACTAGAAAATCAACCACTCAAATTGAATTGAGTGAGGTTTATTGGTTTCATCGGCTTGATGAACAATACTCCTACCTGAAATTGGTTATTATTATTTTTATATTTTAAAAAATATTATTAAAATTAAAATATAAATATAAATAGTTATTAATTATTTAAAAAATTAAAATATAAAACAATGTATTTGTATTATATCTTAGTTTTCGTTTAACAAAGCTCGTCCATTGCGAATCCCCGCTAATATATATATATATATATATATATATATATATATATATATATATATATACATATATATAAAATAAATATGTGCGTACATAAATACTTGCAATTGTATAAATATATAAAATATGAACATTTATGGATGCATGCATCTATGAGTACTGACTACTTATATGAATTTACATTATTTAAATATTATACACACAAATATGAAGTCAAGTTCAGATTGGTTGGAGCAGATTAGAAGGGACGTACGACCTTGTCAAAGACGGATCGATGATTGATTGATCGGTAATTCCGTGAAAATAGGTAAAAGAACGCATGATTTTCTGACCAGTTAGGTTCATCGGTTAATTGGATGGTATATTTAAGGGGAAGAGAGCAGATGGGGAAAAATCGTCACCCTCCCTCTAGTGTGGCCGGTTAGAGCACCCCTTCAGACAACGTAACTCAGGAGAGCCTGATATCAGTTTTTGAGTAATATCACTCTCTGATATCACATCCGAGCACGTCTCTCCTCTCCTTGAGTTAATAGATTTGAAGGGGGCTCTTCAATCGGCCATTTCTTTCTCTCAACGCTTTTTTCTCTGATTCCTCAGACTCACTCTCAGTTATTCAGCGGCTTCATTTGTATCTTTCTGTCGCCTTGAATCCTTGTTCTATTCTCCCACCGAATAAACTCGAATTTAACCTGTCCGATCCGCTTCAAACTCGCAACCAAGAAACCATGGCTAAACTCACTAGAAAACCGGCCAGCAGAATACGGTTCAGCGAGTTAGCCGGCGAGACGGCAGCCGAATGCATGGCGGTATGCTGCTGCTTCCCGTGTGGTGTGGTGGACATGTTGGTCCTGGCAGTGTACAGGGTACCGGCCGGTCTCTGCCGGAAAGCGATGAAGAAGAGAAGCCAACAAAGAAAGAAAGGGAGTCCGTTATCTCAGCAGCAGGTTTTCCCCTATGGGTGCGACGAAGCAGAGTTTGAGATACATATAGTGTCACAAATGGAATTGGATGAAATTGCAAAGACCAAGGAGGTTATTGAGCTGGATAAGGAGATGTGGGACAGGTTCTACGAGACTGGGTTCTGGAGGAGTCTTTCTCGTCTCGAGCGGGAGTAGCGACCAACGGTTATAACCGTCAGAAAACCGTTCAGAAAAGAAGAGAGAGAAACTCTTTCGGTGATGTATAGAGACCCAGAAGTACTTAATTTACTTCTTGCTTCTTCTTTTTCTTTTTTTTTTTTTCTTTTTACATTTTTTTAATTAAATTAAATGGGAGATGTGTGAGCAACGCTGTTTGTGTGCACATCCGTTTTTCTTTTCTTTTTTTCCTTCTAGCATTCCAAAAAGGCTTATTTTGACAATAAAGAGCAATGTAATTATGTAGAAAAAATATTACATTTGATGCGTTTCTAGCATTGCATGCAAGAGCCTCGTTTCTAGCAAAACACGTTACATATGATGTTGCCACTCGTTGTATTCGGTTGGTTAAATGATCTAAAACACAAATCATATTTTGTTTTAATTACTAAACCAATTATTTATTTTATTTATTTATTTTTTGCTTTTATATGCTGTAAATATGTCAACTTAGTCTTTAATTCTTAGATATTTTACAAATATATAATACTTTTTTATAAATAATAAGTATGTCATTAATTATTGTAAATTAAAAGGTTAATTAATAATTAATAGAAATATACAATATATCTTAGTTTAAAAACATACCAAATTTATTATAGCTTTTAAGATGCATATCAAATGTAATTTCATAAATTATAAATACTAAATTAATTATTCAATTTTTATTATTTTATTTATGTAAATTATCAAAAATTAAAAACATTTGTTTGACATAAATATAAACCAATAGATTTGATAGATCATATCATTTATCATTAATATTTATAAAATACTAATTTTAATGATCAATTACTACTTTTTAATTTTCTTGTTGCACATTCATATATAAAACTATTTATTTGAATCATAAGTGTGGTTCTTAATTTAAATAAATATTTTATTATCTTTAACATATCATTGAAGGATGGCTTAATGGTAAGTGGCCAAGCCTTTGGAATTGAAGACCTAGGTTTGAATTTTGCTAATAGCATTGCCTTTTAAATCTACTTCTAACTACACATCGTTAGTGATGAAAAAGATTAAATGGTAAAATTTTAAGGGTATGACCATGATACCAGAAAGACATGGTATTTGGCAAAAATCATAACCAATCAACCAGCATCCCAAAAGTGGTAACCAATCAAATGGGTTTTGTGTGCAATTTGTAGTGATCAATAGGGACAGATACAAATTGTAATTACATGCATATGTATTAGTCTATATTTCTTCTTTTGTATTGTTTAGCTGCAGCATTAGACCTTAGGATTTGAAAAAAAAAGTGTAGATATTTTTCAAGAATCTTATGATGAAAACATGCAATTTGATATTGGTTAAAAAAAGATTAAGTTAATTCTTTATTATTATATATATATATATAATAAATTACAAACATTAGGATAGAAGAACTTGTGTAGACATACCATCTGAAAGTACTAGTCGTGTGGTGGTATTATAATAGATAAAATTTGATAATTAATAAGAAAAAGTAGGCGACATTCAGTTGTCTCCTCTTCATTTTTATTTGTAAGCTAATTTACAAATTCTTTAACATCTAAACACTTAAATAAATTTGATATTTTAACCAAATAGAAAGAACATGGAAAAATATTATCCTGTTATTAATTATCATCATGGCATGTGATATGCTATCACTAGATTTCTTGTTCATAATTCCACCTTAGTCTTATTTTAGTGTAAATTAAGGTGTTGAATGAGAAAAGAAGTTGGATAAATGATGAAAGTCTAGAGGTGCACATATGCACAAAGAATTGGTTAGATGCAAAGGACAAACTACAAGATAAAGAAAGACATGACACTTCATTGATGAATCAGGAGATAATGCAGATCAAGGAGATACAGGTAGAACTAGAAGAAAAGATTGAAGCCATATTTTTTTGAATATTCAATAATTATACAATATTTTTAATACTATTCAATTTTATTTAAAAGTTTTTTGTTATCTTTTTCAAATCCCGTTATAAACATTTATTTTCAATTTTATTATATTATTTTATTCCAATTCTATTGTATTTTTTTTTCAATTCAGCTTTTTTTTTATATTTGATCAACTTTGCATATTAAATTTCTAAACAAAACTTTTACATTTCTTTGTTAATTTTTTATTATTTATTTTATTTTTCACTTAACAAAAGAAACAAAAATGGGAGAATGATGATTCAGCCCAGCATCATAATTCTTAGGCCCAACGTACAGTTGGGATAGGTGCCAAATTGGAATTGATACCAATTTATGGGTGAGCATTGGTGTATAGGATAGGGGTATTTGACATTTTGAATTTTTATTGATTTGTAATGAAATTCAAAATTCTGCATTAAGCTACAACGTATTTCTTCGAAAAAAAGTGAAAAAAACAGGAGTCCTGGGCCTGCTGCGGGGTCTAGGCATGGTATCTGTAAGCACGCATCGTTGAATCGCTTGATATAGTTCCGGATGGACTCCCCTTCCTTCTGGACTATCTCCTCAGTATCGGGGGCACCGTTTGCTGGTGACGAAGTGCGCGGTGAAGACCTACACGAACTGGGCCCAGTTTCTTACTGATCTGGGGGCTAGGTTCCTATACCAGGTGCGGGCCACTCCTCTGAAGGTGGTAGTGAAGGCCACACACATGCAGGACTCGTTGGCCATCGCCAGCTGCATCTAGGACTGAAAAGCATCAACATGGTCACTCGGGTCAAAGGAACCATCGTATTTGTCTAGCGGGGGGAGTTTGGAATCCTTGGGCATGGGGACAGTGAGGAGTTCCGATGATAGGGGGGAAGGGATTGAGAGGATAGGAGTAACCTTTACTTCGTCCGAGCTCGCTTCCTCTTTACCTCTGAGCTCGGGTAGGACGTGGGTGGTAGTTCGGCAAGCTCGTCGGCTGAGGGACTCCGTCCACCTAGAGGGGGATGGTGAATTGCCCGATGCAGACAGTGGGGGGCTGAGGGTGTTCCCTGACGGCATTCAGGTCGGCGTTATGTCTATCACTGTCGAAGGAAGCCATGAATGCTAAGTTTCCTTTTTTTTAGGAAAGAGCAGAGGTTGGGGGAGGCTTTTGAAGCGTTTCCCACAGACGGCGCCAAATGATGATGCGCGATCCGGTCGGTCCTAGCTGCCGGTAACCTTGCCTCTGACGGAATAGGAGATGCCTGAAACAGGGAGGAAACAAGAGATCCCCGGGGGAAGAACCCGGCGGGAACACTCCAAAGCTCAAGTTAGCACTCTGAGAAAGCAAGGGAGATGAGAAGCTCTTTTAGACCAGAAGGTGCAGGATATCACTCCCTTTTACCCTGGGGGAAGAGGGCCTTCTATAACCGCCCTGGTGCACTCACCATCCTAGAGGGGGATGGTGAATTGCCCGATGCAGACAGTGGGGGGCTGAGGGTGTTCCCTGACAGCATTCAGGTCGGCGTTATGTCTATCACTGTCGGAGGAAGCCATGAATGCTAAGTTTCCTTTTTTTTAGGAAAGAGCAGAGGTTGGGGGAGGCTTTTGAAGCGTTTCCCACAGACGGCGCCAAATGATGATGCGCGATCCGGTCGGTCCTAGCTGCCGGTAACCTTGCCTCTGACAGAGTAGGAGATGCCTGAAACAGGGAGGAAACAAGAGATCCCCGGGGGAAGAACCCGGCGGGAACACTCCGAAGCTCAAGTTAGCACTCTAAGAAAGGAAGGGAGATGAGAAGCTCTTTTAGACCAGAAGGCGCAGGATATCACTCCCTTTTACCCTGGGGGAAGAGGGCCTTTTATAACCGCCCTGGTGCACTCACTCCCAAACCTCTGCAGGGCAGACGTAACCGTCACTATCTTCTCTGTCGGTGTCGTCTCTACAACGACTGAGATGGCGGTAGCAGGTGGCCATTGAAGTGTGGCTGTCATGTGTCAGATCCCTAATCAGTCAGGCGCGCTGCCTCAGAGTACGGACTTCTTTGGTGTCAGGTAGGGTTGTTCAGTCATGCGACCTGGAGCCGAGGTGCCGGAGTGGTGCGTGAGGTGAAGTCTTGAGTTCGGACAGGAGCGTGGCTCGAACTTACCCAAGGTGGGTCAGTCTGGGCTTTGCCTTTCGTGGAGTGTTCCTTGTTGGGCTCGGGATTTCTAAAGAAAAGCTCGGGTTCTACCTCCTGGGAAGCACGGGTTCTCTTTGGAGAGCTCGGGACCTCTTCTTGGGCTATGGCTATGGCGCTGTGCCGAGCTGACACTCCGGCCAGGTCATACCCGGTTGCCTCCACGTGTCGCGCGGCCAAGGGGTCAGGGCAAATCTCCCTCCATCATTACCCATATACAAGGCTCTAGCAAAAAGGCCAAAAATCATAGCTATGAGCCTATATTACGGTCTTGTTATGGACAAGATAACTGACCGTGCCCTGGGTTATAGTTGTATATGGATAGCGTGATCTGTAGAAGGAAACCCGTAGTCCGCTACTGATTTGTGAGGGACAATGGAAATTACTGATCCATAGAAGGAAGCCCGTGCACAAGATAGCCGACCGTGCCCTGGGTTATAGCTGTATGCTGCTATCATGTGTCCAAATTCTACGACAAAATCACAAGTGGAGCTAGGGGTGAATTTGGACCAGGATATGTCGGGTTGAGGTTAACCCGAACTCAACCCAGGGTGTTGAACCCCCAATTTAAGGAATGAGTTGGGTTCAGCTTTGGATTGGTCTTGAATTGATCAGATTTCTCTATTTCTTATTTGCCAACTGTACTTATTTTCTAAACTTTAAGGCTGTGTTTAGAAATGATGCAAATAAGTGTGAATGCAAATACGTAGAGTGTAAAATGGTTCATATAAATTGTAAAGTTGGGTTAGTTTTGCATTGACAACTTTACCTTCTTATCGAATAGATTTTTAATTGTAATGGATGCAAACATGAATTCCAATAAAGCATATGCCTTTTCTTTATCAAAAGTCCACTTCAATGCAAATTTTCTTCTTTTTTATTGATGTACTTTTACATCATCTTATTATCAATGTAAATATGTATTGAGAAATGTGTTTTTTGTCATTTGTCAATGCATAAATGTAATGTTGCCAAACACAAACAAAAGTGAATCAGAGTGCAAATTTACTCTGAACTGAGATTTATAGTCCATTTGCATCCTTTCCAAAGGCAGCCTCAAGGATTCATGTCATAGCTATCATGCTTTATAAAAAAAATTACTTTTAAACTTAAAATTTTTGCCATACAATATATATATATATATATATATATATATATATATATTGTCAT
Organism: Nelumbo nucifera; assembly: GCF_055504915.1. NCBI lineage: Eukaryota > Viridiplantae > Streptophyta > Magnoliopsida > Proteales > Nelumbonaceae > Nelumbo > Nelumbo nucifera. Next base: position 35,067,960 of record NC_142650.1, read on the forward strand.
ATCCTGCACCAATGGGTAAAAGTGTCCTTGTTTAATGCAATATTATCTTTTATCTTTATCCTTTTCTTGTGTTATTTTATATTTCTGCTGTTGAACAATCTATTTCCATGTCAGCATTGCACATGCTTGGCATGGTTAATAGGTTGGGTAGGTAGTTGAAAAATTCTTGGCATTTAATCTACCTAGTGGACGCATGCGCTTGATCTAACTGGCAGAACCGGTCCAAGTGGCTCTAAATCCAAGCTGATCAGGTAACTGCTGTATCTATGGATCGGTCCATACAATCTCGCAAATTATCAGCAACGGCTATATCTCGTGGTTGGTTCCATGACACAATGGCCCAAAGGTAGATCCGTTGAAGGTGTTGGACAGAGTTCAGAAAAAGTCATAGGCACGTGGAGCTAGCTGCTTACTCCGATCCCGAAACCCCCGGCCGAAGCAGCTAAGAAGGATGAAGAGAACAAAGAAAACGTTAAACCAGAGGAGAAGAAAGAAGAGGTTAGTTCATCTTAATATAAAATGGTCGTAAAGAGAAAGATCTTCATATCTCTCTGATTAGCTTCTAAAGGTTCCATCTTAACATAAGTTGGTGTTTGTTTTATGCAGCCGCAAGTGATTATAGTAGTTTTGAAGGTCTACATGCATTGCGAAGCCTACGCTCAAGAAATCCGAAAACGCATACAGAGAATGAAAGGTACACTGTTTCTCCGATTTTCGCTTCCATATGGCCTCTGCATTCTGGGACCTTGTTTCCATCATTTCACTGTTTTCTTCAATTCTATTTTGAATTGCAATGCGATTCCTTGGAGCTGGAGCAACTTCATTGAGGCTACTGGTTCTGGAGTCATCTTCTGCCATTTGACCGGCCACCAGATCGGATTCTGATCCTAAGCAAGCTTGGTTACAAGGGTCATACCTTGACATTCGGCTCAGAAGACCAACGCAACTCCTCGTATAACAACTTTCTCTACAACCACTCCCACCATCATAACCGTTGTAGTGTTAATGATTAAAAAGGTTTTGAGAAGGAATCATGGTCATATCAGAGTACCAAAGAAACAAAATAGCCGGCGTCAATTTCTTGTGTTTTGTCTTCAATCCCATCGATGGGAACTAAGGAGGAATTAATACTACAGAATTTTTTTATCAACAATGTTTCGTTGATTAGTGGACAAAATACATCAAAGAACACTTCCACATTATATTTGGAAATTGAATATACAAGAAAAGTAGATAAAGCAAAAAGTAGTAAAAAAAGAACACAATTAAGCATTGGGATCTAGCAATAGAGCTCCTAAGAAATCCAGTTAAATCATGGCACATACATACATTGGCAGGCCATAGCCATATTTATGGCTAATTAGTAACTCCCAGACCAACACCAACCTCATAGAAGAGGTGCAATCATTCACTCTTTCGGTGTCTTCCTCTGTTTTTCTGAGGACAGAAAATAAGAGATAGAGGAGGTACAATTTTCCGAGTTATCATCCTTTAGGTTAAATAGGTTTTAAGAGAAAGAGGGCAAAAAAAAAAAAAATAGAAAAAAGTTTGGTGAGGTATTTTGATAATTTAACGCATTCCATCATCTGACTTAACGGTCAAAGAGGGTCTTTATCTCATGGTCATAGTACAAGGGGTTTTTATCGCAAAACAAAGTACAGGGGGTCTTTGTAATTTACCCAAAAACTTATATACCTTAAAAACAAAAGTGTCCTGCAATCAAATCGAAGGTTCATCCCTCCAACAACATTCGACCAAAACGGACTGTGCCTCCTGAACTAAATTCTATGAGTAGCTTGTTACCATTTCGGCAAATAAAAGAAAACTTGATCCAAAAAACAAAGAAAAAACTACTACAGATTATATTTCCAATGGACAACACTAGATCTATCCGTCAAAGCAGTAATGAGTAAATGTTAGTGTTTCAAAAATCCACCGTTCTGTAACAAATAGATTTAATCCAAAAGTACTCTTTTATCATCAAATTCAATGGTGATAAATCTGCAGTCTTGAAAAACATTTGTCCAAGCGCCTTCTCCATCTAATTCTACATGGATCCAGGTTGTTTCAATGATTGTTCTGCATGGTACGAAGATATTATCACCAACAAGAAGAGAACAATTCTCATATACACCATCCTTGGGCGGTAGATTTAACAAACAAAGCCTAGAAGCTGACATCCTGTTCTTCGTGATAACTAATCCTTCTTGGTCTGTCATCTTCAAAATGAGACGGTGTTTGCGGCCCAAAAGTTCTGAAACATGTTTCATATTGCCTTCAGAAAGATAATGGCGAACACGAGTTGATGATACTTGTCCTTTGTCTTTTGAATCAATGAAGTCTTTATTTGTAGAGCATTGATTCTTGTCCATAATAGAGCTCACAATATAAGATCTCATCCCAAACTCTTCACAAAGCCTTACCAACTCAAATGCATCACCTGCTGCTCTATATCCAAATCTGTAGTTCTCACCTGCCAAGAAATCCCACCATTATGTCTTCTTGCTCTCATTTAAACAAATGAGATGGACAACAAGATGAAGAAATTAAATGGGCGGAAGCAGAGAACTGGACGGGATGATACCTGCAACGACCCCACGTACTCCAAGCTCCTTTGCTAACTTCTCAACAAATTGGCGTGGAGTGAGATGCCGAACACTAGAAAATTCAATGTTATGCTCAGCTGGAACTACATTACCACAGTATGGGGCCCAAGTGGAAAGAACCCGCTTCCTGTCGCATTTGGCAACTATAGGAACCCTATGTTGGAAGTTCATTGCACAGTTACCATATAAGTATTCAATGCATTCTCCTTTATAGTGGGGAAGGGAAAAAAACATGCAGTTGGTAGCTGAAAAAAGAAATATTATATAAGATGGGGACATTTTCGCTGAACCAAAACATTGAATTTATAGTCTGTTATGAATATTTTCTGCACCAACCATTGATCAAGTCGGGTGAACAGTCAAAAAGCAAAATGTCAACTTTATAGGTCTTTAGGCTTGTCCCTTAGCTGATAATAAGGGCCTGCAAGGCAATATCTGTTCCTCCAGCCCATACTACAGGCTGGGCAGAAGGGAACTCAAAGAATTAAAGTAATGGAGCTGGAGATGTTGCAGAATTGAATAAAATTGTACAAAGAAAAGGTTGGGTTATAAAAATCTTTTAAACCTTGGGATTGGCATCTAACCAATGCCAAAGTAGGAGATGGAATCTCACCACCATAAGGACAAGGGTCTCACTTCCGCAGCCAAATGAAGTTAGAGAACAAAAACTTCAACATTCTTCAGTGTTTAGAAAAATAGGACTACAATATCACTTGTACATTGTAGAAAGATTAGGATTCCCTCTCAGGAGAAAATAACCTAGCTTACAAAAGAAGCAAAATAACATTTGGCTCTTTCTTCTTGAGCATGTTGATGATATACTTGTTATTATCATTATTATTCTTATTACTTTGGAACCTTGATGAAGAAAAGAGGGAAGATATTGTATTAATTTTGTCAAAAAAGGACAAGAGTACAAGTAATTGTCAAATATGCTCCATGTACAGCCAACAACTATACAGAGAAGTCACCGAAAAACTAGGCTCTCAAGCTAAATACAAGACAATCATATAATATTAACAAAAAAAGAGTGTTGTAATAAGAAAAAACTGATGATGTGGACAGCAACATTGTTTCTTCAATACATCTAATCAAAGAAGAGTGTTTCCATTATTTCCTAGGAGTTTCTGGAGATTGTTCTCTTGGGCATATTCCTATTCCCTATCAGGAAAACAAAATTTGGCCCAAGTATTTCCCTAGATATTTTTGATACAGAAGGTAAAAGAATAAAAAAAGAGGTTGGTAGGAAAGAATGCTAGATACCTATCTTCTGGTAAGACCATAAGAGAATTAATTTTATGAAGTGCCTCAGTCCTCAGCTGAACTTATCTTGTCATTCAAATCATTCAATAACAGCTAAAATTTCATTTTTACATATTGTTTATATTAAATCTTGCCCTAAATTGTTAAGAAATGAAAGAAAATAGTTATTTTCATTCTTTTCTTTTTTTCTTCTTTTTTCCTGTTGGGTTGGGAGGAAAGTAGTATTAGAAACAATTTAGTCTAATGAATAGTAGATTACTGTAAAAATCACAATGAAGTTTCACAGTGAAGGCACAAAATTATGATGGAAAATTCTTGATAATGAATATGGATCAAAGAGTTTGATTGAGATTCTCAGGTTTCTAAGTTGCTTCCTCATCCTTTAGACCAATGTGTGGAAGGTGTCACTCTCTCCCATGAGAAGTTTATTAACTAGTGCAGTAGTGCCTCCAAGGGCAGTAATGGAGAATCTGGCTTTGGGAAAACAACTGGTGGGGCTGGAAATCTATGCAAAGTTGTTTAATTTAAATGTTGACTTAAAAAGAGTAATATTATATGTTATGCAACTGATAAAAAAGATCAATAGGTTATGCACATCTAAGAAGGTGACCACTGATCCTTCTTCTGAGGCAAGTGATATGAGATTAAGCTGCTACCCCTACATTCCAATTCCAATCCTTTCTAATGGAGTGAGTTCCAGGGTTCCTTTTCTATGAAAGCACTTGGAAGATATGTGAATTGATCTGGGATAGATGGAGTCTAAATGATAAGAGGATGCCAAGAGTTTTCCTTTTCTTTCTTTTTATTTTTTGGATTGGAAACGGTAACTTTCAAATGATGATTAAAAATGGTACAACAGTGAAGACCACCCAAAATAAAGGGTGCAGAATACAAAATTACAAAGCAGACCAAAAATCTCTCCCTTATTTGTCCCTTGTTTAGCTAAAATGTTGGCTATTTGGCTGATCTTATAATCCATTTGAATCCAAGACCAACCTCTCTTGTAAGACAGATTATCTCCCATGTGACCTGCCTGCAGGTCCACACCCCCAGATTCCTTGTTTACATCCATCCTATAAGTAGCTTGGAGTCACCTTCCACTTCTATCTGTTGAAACCCTAGCTGCTTAGCCAATCTCAATCTTTGGAGGAGGGAAAAAACTTCAACTCTAAATGAGTCCCCCACCCTTCTTGGGCTAGAATTAATGAAGAGTCTAGAATAAATGAGTCACCCATCAAAGTTAAGCTTAATTTTTTGAACTGCTAATGGCCCCAACTCTCCTGAATCACAACCTTGAGGGTTCATGAGTTTGCTACTACATTCCACCCCCTGATTGTGTCCTGAACTGGAATTGGCTGATCTTATAATCCATTTGAAACCAAGACCAACCTCTCTTGTAAGACAGATTATCTCCCATGTGACCTGCCTGCAGGTCCACACCCCCAGATTCCTTGTTTACATCCATCCTATAAGTAGCTTGGAGTCACCTTCCACTTCTATCTGTTGAAATCCTAGCTGCTTAGCCAATCTCAATCTTTGGAGGAGGGAAAAAACTTCAACTCTAAATGAGTCCCCCACCCTTCTTGGACTAGAATTAATAAAGAGTCTAGAATAAATGAGTCACCCATCAAAGTTAAGCTTAATTTTTTGAACTGCTAATGGCCCCAACTCTCCTGAATCACAACCTTGAGGGTTCATGAGTTTGCTACTACATTCCACCCCCTGATTGTGTCCTGAACTGGAAAACTTCTTGAACAGGTCACTTGTTTTTACCCAATGCGCTACTTTGATGGTGATGCTTTCAATTAGTTCATCTTTAAACTTTGTTCACCTTGGAAGGTACAATTATTTCTTTCTTCCCAAACAATCCACACTATCAATCTCTAGTGGCTCTCTACATAACCTTTTCCGTCGTCTTCATCTATTTAAAGAAATATACATCAAACAAAGCTGCCACAAGAGGCAACCACTTGCAACCAAAGAGAGGAAAACCAATCCCAAATACATGAAACAAATGAACTGGAGATTAGTGAAGGGTGTTGCCATCTCGTCACAACTATAACAAAGGATACAAACATAAGGGGAGAGGCACTAATTTAGCCTTCTTTGAAACACATCACAAGTGTTAAACCAATCTAGCAAAAAGCTTAATCTTTGGAGGCATTGGATTACAGCAAACTTCATTGGTTGGAAAAGACAAAACTTGATTGGGGGAGAAGAGGAGGGCAGTGAAAAAAGAAGCACATAAGAAAAGGAGAGGAGAGGCTGTCCAAACACGACTATTCAGACAAGACAGGCCCAAGAAAACAGACTCAAAAAGATAAAGAAGTTCATCAACAACTCCCATTTCAATTTCCCTAAGCCCTCTCCTAGAACCCAAGTCCCATGAGTCTCCATCACCATGGACTGAGGGAATGGGATTTAATTGGTGCAAAGAAAGAGAGTAACTTTAAGGAAATCTTTCCTTAAGAGGGGCTTCTCCAAGCTAAATATCTTCTCAGAAGATCCCTTTATTACCAGAACATACACCATACCTTATGGAAGGAAGAAAAGAGGGATGTTATGAATAGCTTTGACAGAGAAGAGTACAATGACCTCGGGTGGAGATAAGCATCCCAATCATTACCCAAGTCACCATATCATGGATTGTTAACTATCACCTCGCGGCACAACTTATCCTATTTAAGGGGTAAACTCCAGATCCACTTCCCTAAAAGTGCTAAATTCCTTTCTATCCCCCTTGCTCCTAACTCGTAGAAACCACCTCCTACTACAATATGTGATTCTCTTTAGTTTCACCAGGTTCCTACAACAAATCTTTCATAATATTCTCTAATTTGTTGACAACCTTTTAAGAAATACAAAAGGTAGGAAGGAAGCAAAGCTACAAATTTTCCAAAATAGACTTGATTAAAGTGATTCTTCCCCTAAGTGAGATATAATTTCTTTTGCAGCCCTCTAGCTTCTTTTTGTGAACCTTACCAAGACCGAGTCCAAAAAACTCTCAAAGTTTGGGTTCCCCCCAATGGTCCTTAGTTTAGTTCAGTCTTATGTTTATTATTTTTTGTGTTAATGGGCCCTTTAGTCTCATGGGCCTGTTAACCTCTTTTTTTCTTTAAGTTTATAAGCAGCCACCAAGGGTACTTATGTAATTATTTTTACTTCTTTTGATTTAATAAAAGTTTTGGGGCTGGAGAGAGAGTATAATTGACTCTTCTCCTTCTCCTTCTCCTTCTTCTTTTTCTCTCTTGCTCTCATACTCTTTCTTTTTCTGTTTTTCTCTTTCCAATTAAACAAAAGAATCAGTTGCTGGATAGTTTTCTTCTAACTAAAAGCCAATCACTCACAACCACATCCCAAAATGTTAGTGAGTCTACTCACTTCTTCCACTACCCTATTTGAGTATTTATCCCTACCACACAACTCTTTCTCCAATTCACTTTCAGATTGGAGACTCTTTCCAATTGATTAACCAGATTCTTAAGGACGCCAAGAATATGTTCTAAGAAGGATAGATTCTAAATACTAAATGTTGGATGACAGGGATATGTACTTGGTGAGCCCATTACAATTTTAAAGGTATAATGTTCTCAAATCCACCAAAAAATAGTTAAGCACAAAAGCAGTAATGATAAGCCAAATAATAGTCAAAACGCATGCAAATAAAATATCAAAGAGTTATGAGAGAACCAATGTAGAGAAATTGAGATTGGGAGAATCAACTGCATCTGTACCTAGGCGCCCGACCAAGTACTTCTTCCACACCTACAAATGATAAAAGAAAAGGAACACCAGCCTTTGATGCTTGTATTGCAAGTTGTTGCTGACCAACATGAATAGCATCAAACTTCCCCAAAGCTACTATACCTCCTAGTGAAGAGATCACAAGAAAATCATGAGAATGTTTTATCGAGATGGATAAATAATGCACTTTTGATTTCATTTTTGGTAATATAAGAAACAATACCAAGACCAAACATGATTTTGATGAGAAAACAAGGGGACATGCTTTAGTATAGGAACCTTTGGCATTTTTTTTTGGAAGAAAGTGGCTATTCTCAGACTCAAATCCACATTCTCATGCATGTCAACCCAACATTTTACCATTGCAACAAGCAATGATCCCTAACATGCCTTGATAAATATTAAAAACAAATATATGTCTAAAATCCCCAAACAGAATAAATATTAATGAGAGGAACTATTGCATGCAGTAGATGTAGGCACAGTATGAATCTAAAGCATAAGAGATAGTTCTATTTTTTTCTTGGAGCCAATAGTAAACATTTTCAGAAGACATAAAAGAACTAGTCATTATGAATCTAGAACACAGATAGTCTCAGTCACTACAATGAATTACATGAACAAACAACCACAGAAAAAATAAAAACAAAAGAAATGGATATTTTAATGCTGACTTTAACACACATAAGCTGAAGAATAGAACAGCAACATAACTAAGAGTTTAGAAAGCAAATAACCCCAGGACAGGCAAATCTCTGTGAACTCATGTGGAATGAAGCAGACAGACTAAAACTAAACTTCAACAAAATCTTATGGCCTTCTGATATATATATATATATATATATATATATATATATATATAAATAAATAAAAGGCCAACACCCAATGTTGGCTCCATTCTTTTCCTTCCTAAACTCTTGTAAAGACCACCCAACCAACACTTTCACCAAACCACCAAAAAATGCTAAACAGTTGCAACATAGACTCTTGGTGAACTGATAAAGAAAGACCAATATTCAAAATTAATTGAAAATCACAAAGTAGGGGAAAATTACACAAGTTTTTTTTTGTTCTAAATCCTATTAGTTTATAGGATTCAGTTTTCACTAATTTTGTAACCATTGGTAGAAAGGCCATATGTGAAAAATATTTCGTGATAATAGATGCCTACTTGTAAATAAAAGAGCATCTATACTTGCCAGGGTCAAGTGATTATCTTTGCTGTTTGTAAAGCTTTTGATTCAAGGGATTCTCTCCCTCCTATAATACAAACCATTCGCCCTTTAAAAAAATAACACAAGGGTTAGGTGAAACCTGCCACAGAGGATGATCCTTCAGAAGGGAGATCACGATCATCTTCCTGTTGACTAGCAATAACAAATGACTCAGATATTTGAACAACATGAGCATTAACAAACATAAAAAATGAAGTCAAAATAACAACAATGGAATCAAGTGAAGGAACTAAGGCCTTTTCCGATGCTAGTTAGGTCCTGTCAAAGGTAACTAGGAGCAAAGGAAGAACAAACCCTGATAATAAAGAAAACAGCTCAAAGAATTAAAGAACAAAAAATTACAAGAAAGAGAGGTGGAATTCAGAAAGGAAGGCTCCCAAGTGCACATGCATGGAAAGCATTTTAGGGAGAAATTTGAGCCTATACATTCAGAAGAAAAATAAGAAAGAGGAGATTCAAAGTCTTGCATTTCATGCTCATCTTATAATCCCTCTGATCAGGGCACTAAAGAATGTTGCAGGCATATGCCCCTCAAAAGGGTAGATGAAGCTAAAGAGGTGATGGCAGAGAACTTGGGTTTGAAAGAAGTGATAGCCAAAATGGTGGAGATATGGTAAGATGTCAGATATGTTCTCCCTGGGGAATCACATGCTGCCCACCATTTGTAGATTTTTTAGAAGCAAAGTTTGCAATTCCCCTGAAATCTGTCATTACATCCTAAGTCAGCTAAGCTAAACAGAACTCAAATATAAGCTAAAGTTTCACATATTTCCTAACAAATTTCCCATGAAATTTCTCATTTTTGAAGAATCAAAATTTAAATTGCAAATGCAAGCCTTAATTAGATGAAAGTGAATGTTCGGTTTTAAGTCAAAGTCAGTGTCCTCAATTGGTCCAATTAAGCCAAGAAAAGAGAAGGGATTAATAAACATATGGCTACATCAATATGGGACATAGAAAAGAAGACAGGGGAAACTGGATAATTCATACGGTTGTAATCATAGCAATGAGTGTGCTATGGGTATTGTAATTGCATTGATGCTCTTTAATGCATGATTAGGATTATGTTAAGGTGGTCATCTATATTTTAGAGATTAAACATACTTGTGGATTCCTTTTCCCTTTTTCAGGAGGGTGGGAGGGGTTGCAAATATTGATTGTTTTAACATCTTTCATAATGCTTTAAGACCTGATGTTTTGTTTTTGGTTTTATCTTGTTGGTAGAGATTTCACTCTTCTGATGGATCTTTGAGTTTTATTTTGGGAAAGGCTTTGTGGTTAATGATGCTTGGTGCCTGTTTGGTTGTGATCCTAGTCATATTTCTGTCTTATCGCCTGTTACTCATATAATTTGTATATTTTTCCTTTTATCTTGTTTTAATGTAGTATCCTTTATGGATCAAAATATGCAGAGGAAAAGGCTGAGAAAAGAAAACAAAAGGCTATACTAAAAGCATGTACAAATCTAATGGATCTCCAAATGATTCTCCAGTATCGCAAGCAAACTGGTTTAAACAGGTCCCTATGAACCCAGCCAATTACTATGGCTTTCACAACTTATCCAAGAACAAGAGAATCTATTATAAGTACCCTACAGAACAAATGAAATGAAAACTGAACTGTTTGGTTTAATTAATTCCAAGTTCAAAAAGGTTCAGATAATTCCTGTTTCAAGATGTCAATTCCTATTTAGTGGTGATCCTGGTTTGGCTTTATATTTTCTACATTTTCCTTTTTCTAATGAGATGTAACTTTATTAACTAAAACAAAACATTGTACATGAGGATGCACTCATGCAGCCGAATCCTCAAACAGATTAAGAAACAATAGTGTTCAGGTTTTGCTACATAAAAGTGCCCTATTCATATTTGGTCTGCAAGCCTATCTACCATTGTGCTCAGTTTCCTTCATATCCATCTAATCTCTACTAAAAATAATGCCAAAATTCCTTAGTTTCCTTAATGAAGTAAGTTCGTACATTGGTTCTAGTATAATATTTTGCTAATTTACAATTAATTTCAAATCTATAATAATCATGTAGTTTCTTCTTTTAACTAACCTATCACTGATACTAGCAGTATTAATTATAATTGACCCACTAGAATTTTGACCTTCATGTCTATCTTTTACATCTATTTTTCATGCATGCACATTTATTGTTTTCTTTTATTGATATTTTTCATGCATGCACCATTGTTAAGAAAAGAAGATCCATTCAACAGCCTTAGTTTCTTCTTTATTTATATCTTCTAACAAGTCCAATTCATCCGGATAAATTTCAGAATATTTTCTCTTTAAATTCCTCGAGCCATTCTTGCCGACCTGTACTGTTTACCTTTGCTCAGACCCTTAGCAATCTTTACGTATTAACTATTACATATAACCACAGCCCATCTTGAACCACTTTCCCCACAGATGTTTTCTTTGCTTTATATCAATATTTAAAACTCACTTTCTAGCCTCTTTTTTTCTTCTTCTTTTTAAAGCAGCATTGTCTAGCCTCTGTTATTTTCTGATTTTATGACATTTTAAATGAGACCAGTTGAAACTTATTTTTCCATCATAAAAAAATAAAGAACAACTAAGCTTTTTAACCCAGAAAAATCATTCCGATTCAAGTGATTGCTTTCTACAAGGCACATTACATAGAATTAGCCACCAAATCAATAAAATCTGAACTTTCAATTAAACTGAAGAACAGAAGGGATATCAGAGTGAGTTTTTTTTTTTTTTAAGAAAAGGAAAAATTAACAGAAAATCCAAATGACATTTTCATTGTGATATTTTCTTTCATTGAAGAGTAAAAAATGCAGAGTAAAATCAGCCTAAATAGTAAGAACAGGAAAATATTGATGAAGAAAGAAATAAAGAGAGGCAAATAAGAACAAGAAGGGGAATACGGAAATAACAACAAATAATCACACCTTAAACCATCAGCAAGCGCTGAACCAAGTGATCTTGCTTGAAGGTAATCAATGAGAATTCCTGAAGCACGGGTCGATGTCATCACTCTTTGCAAATGCTTCTCACATATCCCCCCAAAGGATCTCAAAGCAGACGAGATGGCATTTCTGCCATCCGCGGAAGAGCAAAGTTGAATTCTTGAGCATAACCCCAACTTGCAACCTGTCAAGTGCTGTCGAACTCGAAAACCACTTGCCATTCCTAGTTGAGAACGGCCAGTCCAATAAAACAGGAAAGATATGACGTATTAAACCAAATAAAGCAGGACACCGAATGTTCACAATTTACAACAAAAGAATCACAAGGATTTGAAGAAAGTGGCATGTGGCCAAGCCATAAGGATCTAAGGAAATGGATTCATAGGACCAGAACAACTCATTTTGAGAAATCAAAATCGTAGCCAATATGAGAGACTAGCATAAACATCAAAACATATTTGAAAATTTTACTTGTGTACACTAAATAATTTAAACTCAAGGTAACCCAGTTATTTTCAACAAAATATGTCTACTGCTTTTCTTTTTTCCTTACTGACAAGATAAAAGGAACTTACTAGAAGAAATGAACAGAAGAATAAGAATAAACACAATTTACCTTGGGTTGAGAGGAGGAAAACAAACAGACTGCATATTTTTGACATTGGTCACCAAGGTAGAAAACAAAATTGGGTCCATGAAATCCTTTCAGAGAATATATTCAGGAGCTCTTTACGATGATTCAAGAAAAAGATTTAAAAAATGTGAAAAAGAAAAGAAAAACGATCATCTCATGATATCCTCATTATAGTTCACTTCAGTAGTTCAGTTGACCCTGCTTATGAGTTTCTTGTCGCAGTTAACCTGGTCAAAACAAGTCTCAGCTCTCAATTATCTCTAGAGTGCCTAAGTTTCTCCATCCTATATTGGATATTGTGTTCAGGAATTGCTTGAGTCTGAAACCTGAAAACCTGGATAAGTGAACTGGGCCAATTTATTTATCCGGGCACATTTAAGTGGACAAATTTCTTGTATGAAACTGATGATTCATTTTCGAATTGGTCAATTCTATATCCGGCAACTTTACAAATTAATAGGTCAACAACTAACTCAAAAATAAATCAACAAAAAAAGAATTAGAGAAAAAATAAATATACGCTAAAGGAAAATTGAACCACAAATATATATATATATATATATGAAAACCTAGAATATATATGAAAACCTAGAAAGATTAGATATAAGAAGTTAAGAACCCATGGATTGAACCACAACTAATTCGACTTCACTAGAGTTTACCAGAAACTGTTCTGAATGGAGCAACTTACGAAAGAAGAGAATATCGCCTGGTATGAAACTGCAAACACAGGTAGGATTTCCAGAGAGAGAAAGAGAAAGAGGAGGAAGAGAGAGTAATTTCCAGTGCTTGGCGGTGAAACCAGTGGCAATAGTGTCAGAGAGCGACAACTGGAACATCTGCGTGGATGGCAGACAGACCTCTCAGTTCAGTTCCAGAGCTGAAGTTTGTGGGGAAATAGGAAAACGGAAAAACTAACGTGACGGTGACCGTCATTTTGACTATCCAATTAAAAATGCCACGTGGAATAGAAAACCTGACCTAATCACTCTCAGTAAGATATGAAGCAGTAGAGTAAACATTCCACCAAAGTAGAGACCCTTCTTTCAGTTCCATTAATGCCTTTAGTTGTACCACATCATCAACAGACAAACCTGTTTTTTTCAGGAAGATTAACTCCATAGCGGACGTCGTGAATGTCAACATCAATAAAAACAAGTTCTTGTCTGTAAACTGCTTACGATGATCATGTAATCTCACGGCAAATCAGAAGATTTGACAACCTACTCGGCTGTTCTTATGCAGTGGAAGAATCCAGTCGACAAACACGTTTCACCGCTCTCAATACCTATGAAACTGGGAGTATCCCTATCACCTGTATATTTATTTGCCTGGTTATTTTTACGGCGCAATTAAGACACTTGTTACTTTGGCTTCGATTTTAATCTTTCGTAAGTTTTCTCGTTTTCTTCCCTTTACTTAACTTAATCTAGTTCGATCTTCTTGTTCTGTTTGCTTAAGATAAATTTTTGGTCCAATTTCTTTAACTAGCAGTTTAATTTAAGGGTTTAACTGTCACGTCACCTCTTTTAGGCTTGTTTCTTCTTCCTCCTTCCCTTCCGTTTCTTCTCCCAGTTTTCTCCCGCTTTCTCAGCCCTCCCTCCTCTTTCTTTGTCCTTTCCTGCTTAAATTGATTTGCTTTTTCTCAGCATGGAGAACTTAGAAGCTTTGAATGGAGCCTTTCAGCATATGCTGCAAGGTAATGGAAACAATGGAGTCGAGGTTGCCAATATCCATCCTTTAATCCCTCTAAATGTTGTCCAAAACTAGCAATTCTCGCTTATCTATCGCTTCTTTCCACGGCTTACAACCAATTTGAAGAGGTAGTTCAAGGCCTTTATGACCTCTGGAACTTGGACCTGGGTACTCTTTTAATGGCTCCTTTTCATAGAGGCCACTTTTCGTCAAACTTCCACTTTGCTGAGGATTATGATAGTGTTCGTTTAAATGGACCTTGGACGTTAAACACTTAATGGATTCTTATGTCTCATTGGATCCCATCTCCCTCAATATGCTTGGAATCTACAAGAGATTGAAGTGTGGGTTCAAATCCATGACCTTCCCTTTGAATCCCTATCTGTAGATGTTGGTCGCCCTCTTTTTGAACGTTTAGGTCTCACTCGAAATGTTATTGTTGTTTAAAATTACATCTGAATTAAACTCACTATCTTGTGGGTTGTCCGCTTCGAACTGTGGGTTGTCCGCTTCGAACAGGTTGCTTTGTCATTGTCACCAATTAGATCACTTATAGGTATGAGGATCTCCCCTGGGTTTGCTATATCTGTGGAAAAATAGGACACCAATTTCGCCACTGCTCTCAACCTTTGTTTGACCCTCAGGGTCGTTCGTTCGACCAATTTTTTAGCCGGAGGGTTATGAACCTCCCGGGACCTTGGCTGAGGGCTAAACTTACCTTACAACGGACTTGGCAGCGTCCTCGATTCATGGACTTCATGGACATCCCCCTGCCTGTCCCTCCAACCCCAGGAAATCCTCCTGCTGAAGGAACCTCCTCACCTACTAACCAACCATAGCCAGTTGTTTCTACTTCCTCCCCACAGACTCCTACCAACCGATGGTTTCGGTAACCACATCCCTACCAACTCTCCTAGTGTCTACAGCAACTTTTCACTTAGTAGAGACTACCCAAGACTTAGTGATGAATCGACTTTTCGAAGACACTCCTAGCCCTTCTTCCCGTGCTCGAGGTAAACGACCCAGACTAGATCTAACCTCTCACCTGCTCTTGGATCCTAAATCCCTAGACTTGCCAACTTACGATAGGCCAGATCCTCCTTCTGAAGAGACCCATATTCTTATGACCGTATTCTTATGATCGATCTGGTGGGACATTCTAAGAACACTCAGCACTCAGAGGATCAACGTTCGGTAAGTCCTCTCCTTTCTTCCTTGCTTCTTGTTTATCTATGGGTAGAGGTGGCTGGCCCTAAATAGCCCCACCGTTACCAATGATTGTCTTTAGCTGGAACTGCCGAGGGGCAGGGCGCCCTAAGGCAGTTCAGGGGATCAGGGACTTTGTCAACCATGTCAATCCTGACTTTATCTTCTTATGTGAGACAAAGATCCCTGAAGATAAAATTAATAAATTAACAAATACTTTACATTATTCTAACTGCATCACTATCGATCCTAAAGGAAGAGCAGGAGGATTAGTAGTCCTCTGGAAAGCGGGGTTTCAAGTTTCTTTTTTGTCTTCTTTTGCCAGGTATGTGCTTTTTAAAATTCAAGATTCTCACTTCTCTTGGATTCTAGCTTTTATTTATGTTCCACCAATCAAACACCACAGAAACCAATTCTAGCTTCATCTTAATGAATATTTCCAGCAAGTGAACCTTCCTTTTGCTATTATTGGTGACCTCAATGAGGCAACTGCCTTAAATTCTATGGAACCTTCTACTTCCTCTAACCCCTCTTCCCTCTTTTCTAGACAATATCGAAATTTTGTCATTGATCATAACCTTCTAGAAGTGAACATTCAGGGTGGAGGACTGTCGTGGTCCAAGACATTTTGGACGTCTCAATCGAACTCTTGATAGAGTATTAGTTTCTCTTGACTAGTTAGGAGTCTACCCTAATGCCACCCTTACCCTTGGTTCCAAATGGGGTTTGGATCATCACCCGTTAATTTTCAATTTACCCCCGCCCCTGGAACCAACCTTTTTAAACCTTTTTGTTTCCTCGAAATGTGGCTCACAGTCCATCCTTGTAAGCAAGCCATCGAAGATGGTTGGAATATCCCTTTCATAGGATATGCAACTTACAAAATAACAAAGAAGTTGGATTCTGTAAAAAAGAATCTAATCACTTGGAAGTCAGCCCACTTCACGGATCCTAAGCTCAAGCTCAATCAATTGGAAGATAAGATCTTACAGGCAGAACAACGAGAAGACTACTCAACTCTCCTTTGCCTGTATAGAGAATATGATCTAGTAAATAAGCAAATAGAGAGTTTCTAGAGACAAACTTCCCGTCAAACCTGGTTGCATTTGGGAGACCGCAATACAAAGTTCTTTCATAAAAGCACCATCTTTAGGAGGAAAATAAACTTCATTGAGGGAATAAAGGATCCCCAGAATGTTTGGAAGACAGATCATAAGGAAGTTTCTCAAATTTTGGACTTGATCTTTATTCGAGTCAAGACCCCTCAAATTTAGACTTCTTAAATGAGGTGATAAGTCCATTGGTCTCGGAAACTGAAAACATTTTACTCTTAAACACTCCCACAGATGAAGAAGTCAAATCTGCCATTTTTTCCATAGGGAGTCTAAAGCCCCTAGGGCCTGATGGCATGCCTACCTTGGTCTTTAAGGACTTTTGGGACATGATGGGACCAGACTTAGTCCTTTTGGTACAAGAATTCTTTTCTAATAAAAGGCTTCTTAGAAGAATGAACCACACCTTTATCTACCTTATCCCCAAAAAAGTAGATTGTACTAAAGTTCAAGACTTCCGACCAATCATTCTTTGCAATGTCACGTACAAGGTAATAACTAAAGTCATTGCAAACCGTCTGCGTCCTCTCCTCGACAAATGTATTTCTCCCAACTATATGGATTTTGTACCTAATCGCCAAATGGCAGAAAACTCCATCATCACTCAAGAACTTTTCCACTATCTAAAGCACAAAAAGAAAGGACCGGGTTACATTGGCCTCAAACTAGATATGTCCAAGGCCTATGATAGGATAGAATGGAGTTATCTGTTAAAAATTTTGTCCATCCTTGGTTTCTCAAAAGACTTCTATCACCTGATAAAGGAGTGTATCTCCTCAGTTTCCTTTTCATTTTAGCCATGGAGGGCCTCTCTAGATTTCCGTATAAAGTTGAGGTAGAAAATAGAATCCAAGGTCTTTCCCCTGCCTCATTGTCTCCGAAGATTTCTCACTGCTTCTTTGTGGATGATATTATGATCATCATCAGAGCCCATAAGGATGAAATTGATAACCTTAATCAAATTTTAAATACTTTTCAAAGCCTCTTGGGTCAGTTAATTAATTTTGAGAAGTCTGGTCTTTATTGCAGTAAAAATATTCATCCCCAGCTTCAAAGGCTGATTAGACGTCAAATTAAAATGAAACATTTATCAGAAAATACCAAACACCTTGGTCTCCCCCTCTTTTGGTCCAGGAATAAACATGTTCAACTATCCTTCATTTTGGAAAACATCGGAGCAAAGTTAAATAGGTGGAGAGCCTCAGCAATAAGTCAGGCTGGAAAGCAAGTCCTCATCCAATCAGTCCTTCAGGCAACCCCCATCCATGCCATGTCTCTTATCAAATTGCCTAAAAAAAACATCAATCATATTAAAAAAACTTTTCGCCAGTTTTGGCGGGGTTCCACTGATCAAACTTCCCATTTTTATCGATGGTGTGCTTGGCATAAGCTTACTCTCCCAAAAAATGCAAGAGGATTGGGTTTTAAGAACTTGACCTTATTTAAACGAAGCCTGCTAAAGAAAGTAGCCTAGAAATTCTTTAATGAGCAACACAAACTCTGTGCCCAAAAATCGAAATATCTGTGAAATAAAAGCCTGTTTCCCTCAACCATCCTAGCCAAAGGGTCCATTTTCTAGAAATCCATAAATCCTGAAATCCGGGAGTTAGCCTCTGAATGTGGTGCTCTAGTGCACATGAATTCAGATTTCCCTCTTTCACATCGACCTTGGATGCAAAGTAATCATTCCTTCTCCTGGATCCCACTCCCCATGGCCCCAAATATCAGATACCTCAATGTCTCCCACCTCCTCCATCAAGGCTATTGGAACTCCACTCTCATTAACTCCCTGTTCCCCCCATGAGAAGCTCAATGTATTCAGGCAACTCCCATTTTCCCAAACTTAAACCTTCCCCACTGGATTTGGCTCCCTCATTCATCAAGTAAGTTTACAGCGAAGAGAGGCTATCAGCATGCAATCTTTGTGCTTCAAGCCCATCTTCCTATAGAACTTTCATTTTGTCTCAAACACATTTGGAAGTTAGACACTGGCCAAAGATTTAAGTTGTTTTTATGGAGAGTTATCAATGATTATA
Source organism: Nelumbo nucifera (assembly GCF_055504915.1). Taxonomy (NCBI): domain Eukaryota; kingdom Viridiplantae; phylum Streptophyta; class Magnoliopsida; order Proteales; family Nelumbonaceae; genus Nelumbo; species Nelumbo nucifera. The sequence goes on from NC_142650.1 coordinate 35,086,433, forward strand.
TTTCAGTAAAGGAAAAGCTCAATATTGAGGAAAACCAAAAGCTTTGTGTCTTCTGGGAATCTCATGTTGAATCCCTTACGCACCTCTTCTTGACTTGTTCTTATACCCAAGTTATTCTTTTTGGTAACCCCTGGAATATTAACTTCATAAATAGATTTCAAGATTCTTGGGTAACAAGATTTTCAACAAGTTCATGACATTCACTTAGATAAACAAATTTTAACTTGGTTGGCAATTACTTTGTACTTTATCTGGTTTGCAAGAAATGAAAAGTGTTTCAGAGGAAAGGTAATTCAGCCTATAACTCTCCTGCACCATATAGACCAAATCTACAATTGTCCCCCACCTCCGAAAGTGCAAACTTCTATTCTAAACACTGTGCCAAATCATGCGTTAACTTTGGATAAGATCAATCTTACAATGGCATGCGATATGGAGCTTATTATCTTTACCGATGTAGGGAAAATAGATAACTCCACATAGAGCTTTGGTTGTATGGTTCTATTTCCAAACTTAGCCTGCCTGAAAGTTTTAGGTGGTCGAACTAAACTTGTATCTTCTGTTCTTCAAGCTGAAATGTTTGCCATTCCATAGGTTCTAGAATGCCTTTCGTATTGGAGCTATCAAAAGGTATTTATTGCATCTGATGCGAAACAAGTGGTGGATGCTTTGCAACGACAATCTGAAGTTCCTTAGACCTGCCTTTTGCTTTTGAATAGGATTAGGGAGCTTTTGATTCAAAAGCCTTATGTAAACTTTTGTTATGTATCTCGAACCTTTAATGTGCCTGCCCATAAAGTATCCCATCTAGCAAAACCTCATGGTCTAGAACTTTTTGATTTACCATCTTACCCCAATGGGATACCTAGGGTAGACGACTTTGTAAATATTTCTCTTGCTTAATGTTATGCACATTTTCAAAAAAAAAAAAAAAACATTCCACCAACATTACATTTTTGAGTTTGGTGACTATTTGTTACATTTTTCACAATTTTTACACGTGGCATCTAAGTGGCACCAGATCATTGCTTTTTCTTAGGCATCATATCTCAACCCAAATCCGTTATTCAAACTTTTAATTATTACTAGTGGAATGGCCCGTACAGTGCACGGGGTATTTGATAGTGATGATGAAGTTTGAGTATGCTTTTACATATCGGGCATAGATGAAAGTTCATATACCGTTTAAGTCCTAAGACAATTATATAATACATAAAAAAAAGACTATCCTCACAAAATGCCAAGATCTGAGTTTTAAAATTATAAAATGTTGGTTGCAAATGCATTAGATTGAAACATTAATGGACCAAATAAATGATAAAATTACATTCAATGACATTATATACAGATACAATTCATCCCAATGAAACACAATTTATGAAGAATTGGAGATGCTACTCTTAACCGATCTCATATTTTTAATAACCTAAAACTTATGAAAATAATTACTATTGATGGTTATAAGTAAACTAAGATGTTATGCTAATTTACTCAATTAACTATTTTATAGCAAAAGTCATTATCTAAGATGACTATTAAAAACTTACATTTAAGCCTAAAAACATTTTCTTCATACTTTTTAACTAAGAGGAGATAAAGAAATTAGTTGGAAGCAAAATTTATCAACCAACCACTAGAGTAACATGTATGCAAACACCTTCTAGGCACGTTGAGCACTTGCGCACAATTGTCCAATAATAGAATGTTACGAACACACCACCCGGCAACGCACGGCGGCACAGCCATAGGCAGCAGCACACACAGCGGGCCGCCTAGCGGCACGCACCGCCCGGCAGCGCCGCATAGCAGGCTGGCAGCACGCGGCACATACCGCCCGACAGGGCGCTGCACGCACACGCCCGACACCACACGGCAGAGGCACCATGGCGCGCGACACGCACCGCCAGGCAGCAGCGCGCACTGCACGGCAGCACGCACCGCGCACACGCCGGCGCCGCAAGGCAGCGATACCATGAGTCGCGCGCACGCACTGCACTGCGCGCCCGCACGCGCGGCAGGGCACCATGAGCCGCGCACATGCACCCGGTAGCAGCAGCAGGGCGGGGCCCACGCGACAGCTCATAGGGGTGGGCCCATCCTTATCTGAATATGCCAACTCGCCACCAGCTTACCTTATCCCTTATCTTTATCTAATCTTATCCTTATCTTATCTTAAGTAAGAGTGAGTTACCATTAGGAGTAGGTAATTAGGAGTTTGAGTTTAATTAGGAATTTCCTTCTGTAAGCTCCTATTTAAGGAGCCACGAATTGAAATAAAGCATTCAGTTTTCCAGTCAAGAAAAGAGTGAGGAGAGTTTGGGTGGTCTCTTGGACAAACACCCTCTTAGGAGAGTTCGGGTGGTCTCTTAGACAAATCACCCATTCAGTTCCGTAATCGGGTCTGCAAGCAAGGGAAGGCGCAAGGGGAAGCAGGGCTTTCGCACCGTGGACCGACCCGTGACGGGATCCTACGTGCGGGACCATAACATAGAACAATTGAATGATTCATAATGTGTCACAATGTTGCATACGGCTGAGGACATGAGTTGCAAGCCCTACTTAACAACTGCACACATGATAACATAGAGTCCTAGTGGCCAAATGCCCTTATAAGACATGGGCCCAACTGAGAAACATGTGTAGGGCCCATGGAATGAAATTTTTGTATTTTTGTGTAATTTTTGTTATATTTTTTCATTTTTATATTTTTCTATAAATTCTTGTTTTATTCTACAACTTTTATTCAATGTTTTGTAATTTATGGTTTTTTGTTTGTTGTAATTTCTATTATTTTTATCAGTTTTTATGACTTTCTACATTTTTTGTAAATTTTCTGTGTATTTCTTTGTTTTTTTGTAATTTATATTATTTTCTTAATCTTCCATGTTTTTCATAATTATTTTGCAATTTTTATTTGTTATTTAACCTATGTTATTTTCTACATTTTCTATCTTTATTTGTATATTATGTATTTTTTATAGTTATATTTTTCGAGAATTTATGTATTATGTGAAAAATTAATGGGTTGGGTAGGTTGGGTTGGGTTATGGTGGGTTTAGGTTGAACCCAAAATGGGTCATTAACAAGTTGATGGGTCAGGTGCCTACCCAATGGCTTTTTAGAAAAGACAATGTTTTTTTTTTTTTTTTTTTTTTGCCAACAACTATCATGCACCCTCATATAGAATTGGGATATGATGGAAAACCCAAAAATGAAGGGGTAGAATTGGTATGAAAAATCAGGGTCTTTCGACCACACTAAGTGAATCATTCTCATTTTTTATATATGGTAATAGATATAAATTCTTATTTTATTCTACAATTTTGTTCATTTTTTTTGTAATTTATGGGTTTTCTTTGTATTTTGTAATTTATGTTTTTTTCCTTCAATTTTTATGATTTTCTCTATTTTTTTTGTAAACTTTCTCTATGTTTCTTTATTTTTTTGTAATTTATATTATTTTCTTCATTTTTTGTGTTTTTTCACAATTATTTTGCAATGACAATATATACAATCGGAAAAAAAATAGAAAGTTTAGGGTAAAGTTAGAAAGTAATATAAGCATGTTTTGAGCAAACCAATTGCAACATTCTCATTTTTTTAGTATGGTATATAGAAATTTTTATGAATTTCTATTTTTTGTAAATTTTCTATGTATTTCTTTATTTTTTTTCAATTTATATTATTTTTTCCATTTTATGTTTTCCGTAATTATTTTGCAATGACAATATATACAACGGGAAAAATAGAAAGTTGAGGGTAAAGTTGGAAAGTAAAATCAGGGTGTTTTGACTAAACCAATTGCAACATTCTCATGTTTTAGTACTAAATTAATATTAAGCCCATAATAGGATTAATATTGTTTAACTAAAATTAATATTAATTCAATAAGAGGTGTCTTTCGTGTTCTTTTCAAGTTTTGGTGTTTAGATGATTTCACATGCACTATGTTAATCTTGAGTGAGGTTCATGGATTTTTAATTTTTATCCTAAATATCAAGGTGAATTTATATAAAAATTGAGTGATATATGATTTCAGCAAAAACATAAATAATGATAAATTATTGGTTATGCAATCTCCAACCACCATTTAGCAGTCCTTATGTGTCTTATTTGTAATTGATGAGAATGTATGGATGGTTGCAATGAGTTAAATGAAAATAGTATATAGCCACAAGGTCACCACCAGAGTGTACGTAGCCATTTATGATAAGATCAAATACTTGAACGGTCAAAAAAGAATATTGAAAAACAAAAATTGTTAGGGTAAAGATGGAAAGTAAAATCAAGATACAACCATCTTAACAGTTTGCATTCTCATATTTTATCATTAGAAAAAGTTTGATGGACAACCTCATGAATCATGATAGTTAAATTAAATACTGGAAAAACAAAAATTGTAGAGGGTAAAAAGGGAAAATAAAACCAGTCTTTTTGACTAAAAAATTATTACCATCTCATTTTTATAAATGGTACAGATTATTATTATTATTATTATTATTATTATTATTATTATTATTATTATTATTATTATTATTATTATTATTAAAGCAATATAAGAAAGACGAATAATAGAAGGATGATGTACTAATCGGCTTATTACCCATTAGTCCAAAATCTTAGCTTCAAATCTTCTGACATGTAGCTTATATGAATATTTTCAAGTTGCAATTGAGTTGGACAGTTGAATTGATTGACATGTTGTATAAACAAACTTTTTCGATGTGTTTCAACTTAAACCACATTTTGCAACCATTGACTTTGCAAACAATGACAAGTCATAAATAAGGCATTAGTTGTCTTTAGGGTAAAAGATTTAAACATACTCATACATTGTGATTGTTTTATCTTTCATTTTCTTTTAACTTTTTAACTTTTCAAATAAGAATCAAATAGAAGACAAACTTTTACTAAGTGTTCAATTTGTTAGTGGGTTGATCTCAAAAGATTTTTGAGCTTCCCTTGACGGGTGCTCCTAAGCAAAAGTAGACCTATGAAGAAGCTTCTCTTTAATGATAAAAAAACATGGAGCAGACAAGTGGTGCAAAATACTGAAAGACCTAGAATTCAGTGGTGTATTGGCTTTAAGTTCAAATGTGGATTTGACGGATAAGTGAGGAATGTGTGTCTATCATGGCAAATGGGCAAGGGATCCAAAGAGAAGGGTAGGTTAGGATTCAAAAGGGACCAACAAATCCTAAAACATGATCATAACTTAATGGAGTTCAGTAGTTCTGAGTGATAAGAAATTGTTGATGCCAAACCTCTTGCAATGTCTAGTAGTGGTTAGGGGTGTTCATAGGTCGGGTTGGGTCGGTTCAAGTCATTTTATTCAACTAACCTGACTTGGTCGGTTTACTTAATCACCAAACTGAAACCGACTGACCCTAAAACAAAATCGATTCAAACATGAAGGGTTGGTTTGGGTCGATTTATCGGTTTAGTTGATCAGCTTATCAATATTTATTTACTAAATATTTATTTTTAAGATTACTATCAATTCAAGATTCATAATGAATGAGTTTAAAAAGAAATAATGAAAAACAATGAGCACCAACCTCACTGAGCATTTCTAGGAAAAAAAACCCCTCATAGAGCATAAAGAGAGGATATATAGACTTTCAGTCTTTTACACAAGTCTATACTCTAGACTCTAAACACATTTAACATGTATTAAAATTTAAAATATTAAATAAAAAATAAAATACTAACTTGAATGTGATGCTTGAGAGAATAAGAGTTGAGAAGAAATGAGGAAAACAACACTTGTAATGGTGGACGAAAGAAGCCTTGATAGTTGCAGATTTGCAACTTGAGGCGGTAGAGACTAGAGAGTGGAGAGTAGAAAAGTAGAAGGATGAAGATGAAGATTGAAAGAGAATCAAAACTCCAAGACTCTTGAATCCAATGTGTTTATTGTTTCCTATTCGGAAAGCAAGCCTTGGAGAGAAGAACCTCTCTTTCCATTTTTTCAAGACTTCAATGTGTCCACTATCCAAGACTCCATGACAACAATTTTCTCTAAGTTTTGGTAAGTTGAAAGGTTTAGGGATCTTGCTTGCAATGCTTGTTGATTCCAAAAAGGTAATAAATGGTGAGATAAAGTGTGGCTCTTATACTATTATTTAAATGGGAAATTGTCAAAAACTCACCATGAGTTTTCAGCATTTCTCTTAAACTCAACACAACTTTTCAAAACGTCAAAAACTCACCATGTCAGTAACTTGATGTTAAAGAGACTAATGGCTGTTAATATAATACCATTTTGACCTTCATAGAAAAATATAAAATATATACATATATTTTAATATTTAAACATGAAAAAGGAAAAAGTTCAAAAAAATATTTTCAAATATAAAATATAGAACTTACAAAAAATATATAAAAAATAATAGAAATTGCACACAAAATAAAAAATTATTTTCAAATTATAAAAACTATAGAAATTGAAAAACAAAATAAGAAAATAAAAATTGTAGAAAAACATAGAAATTGCAAATAAATAACAAAACAAAAACAAGAAATTTTATAGATGGTAGAAAATAGAAAAATGTAAAAAAAAAACAGAAATTATAACAAAACACTAAAAATGTAAAAAAAAATGAAAAATGAAAAAGACCATTTTCCTCTAACTCACCATTCAAGGGTGATTTGGTTATAAAAATTGTTAGTGTTGACGTGGACACCTCTGTTAAGAAACATTAACGGTGCACTAATGGAAGGTGAGTTTTGGAAAATAAAAACTTACTGACATTGTGAGTTTTAGACATATTGAAAAGTTGTGGTGAATTTAAGAGAAATGTTGAAAACTCGTGGTTAGTTTTTGACAATTTCCCTATTTAAATTAGCTTTTGAAATTGACTCAAAGTATGACTTTTCCCCCATTCCCATGTTTCCTATAAAGTTTCTAACTCAAAAAATAAAAACAATCCCAAAACAAAACCAATTCCCCATTTAGCTAATGTTTTTCATGTTACTTAAACTTAAAGCTAACTAGGAACTAGGATAGGGATTAGGGAAAGACTAGGGAGTAGGGACTAATTACTTAAACTTTCATATGTGAAAACCAAAACCAAACCAAAATGTCCCTACTTACACTTTTTTTCCCTTTTCTTCCAAGCCAAACACAGCCTTAATGGGGGTATATCAAAATTCGATCCGATAACTAAATGGATTAAATTTCCCAATTCAATTAAATTTGTTTAATTTTAGGAACATCTGTCAATCGAATTTGGATTCAAATCGGATCAGACCCGAGTCATTTGCAGTCCTAAATCCATGTTGTCACTAACCACATTGTGCACCGCGTTGTATGCAAAAACATCCACTAGACGTTTCAAACAATTGAAATTGAATTATGTTCTTTCTTGAAATGACTCTTTAATTCAAATCTGTGGCGTGTTATGGTTTATGAAGGGCCAGAGAGGAATTAATACCTGTAGGAGCTATGTACCTTATTCAATTTGGACTGCATGAGGTGACTCATAAACACTATTATTAAGGCTTTACAAGATAAGTATACTACGGAAGAATGGACATTTGAAGCTGATAAAACCCAGCACTTATTAGTAGACAAGAAGCAAATTAGAGAAGACCAGGTGTTTGATGAAAGTCTAGCATGGGCTAGTCTAAGTGAGGGGGATCTTGTTGGCTTGTAGTGAACCATATGGGTCCATTGTATTGATGAACTTGGCTCTGAGCCATCCGCTTCTGTTCTTGGCCTTGTTGTGCGCCATAGAGGGCAACTTGGCCCTGTATCTCAGCAAGTTCACGTTGAGCAACAAGTATCAATTGATGTAATTGAGTTATAATTCCTACACACCCATAAACTGGGTCTCTGACCCTTGAGCTTGCCTCGAAGGATATGCAGTCAGCAGCCACTGCACGTTGATGGACTGGGAGTTGCTGCTCCAAACAAAGAAGAAACAAATACCCATCTGTCAGAATTGAGGAAATAAAAGTTCTCTAGAAAAGAACTAAGAATAGGTTTCCAACTCTCTAAACCTTTAAGAAAATGTGATGAAGAGAGCGTAAGCTCTTCAACTGTAAACTAGTTTCTTTATCCAACTACAGAGCGTAAGCTTTCTGCTAAAATATAAATGATAGAGACCCATTATTTCAAACTGAATTATGGGATTAAAAAAATGAAAAAAAATATTTATAAACCCATAATTAAAATCCAAGAATATTTTCCTTTACTCTTATATTTCCCATTAAATATAAAAATGAAAAAGAAATAAAAAACCATTAACTCATTAATGGTTAAATCTTTGAACTTCTTAATTGGATTTAATGAATTATACTGTAATAAATGAAAAATCTTCTTACCTGTAACATCTTAGTAATGTTACTAGCCCCAAAGATTTTGTGAACACAAGCAAATCTTTGTGGATTGGTTGAAGGGAAATAAGGGGCGAGAGTGCAATCTTGTGGGCACCTCCTACGAAGAGATTTGCAAGCTGCACATCGGGTGGAATTAGACATTGTTGGATTCTGTAGAATCTCTAGGAAAATTTTCTGTGATCTTCCTTGCTTGATCAAATCTAAATTTCTGATTTTGTTACAGTTGTCTTTTCTTTTTGAAATGCAAAGGAAGATTTAGCATCTTTGAAACCTCCAATTCTGGAATGCCCACAACGGCTAGAAATTCAAATGTAGAGGAGAAGAAAAAAAGGCAAGCTTTTCAAGAATAATGAGAAGATTTTAACATATAAAGGAAGGAAACAAAGGTGGTGTGAAGTGTCTTTATATGGGAGAGAGGCCATGAGCTGGCGGGTTTAAGAAAATAATTAATCTAAGTTAGCTCTGAATCTTCTATATGCACACCATTATAATTGCCAACATAGTTAATTAGTTCTGTATATATTACGAGACTGATAGTGTTTAGGAGAGCACATCTGCTCAAACCACAGTGGCATGCATCAACTGCATTTTATATGTAAGTTTAATTTAGAATGAAGGATTAGAATTTAGGGGTTTTTGGTTTAGGGCTTATATGTGAAAATTAGGGTTGAAGTTCGGTAGACTGGGCTGCGTTTAAGTTCAATCCAGGCCCAATCTTAAGAATTGGACCTAAGACCCAAGCCCGAGGTCAAACCCAAAATATTCAATCTGCGTGCAACCCAAACTGAAATTTGATGCACTCAGGTTGGGTTCAGTTTAGTCAATCAACCTACACTAAAATTCAATATAACTGTATGACTATATGTAAGATTTACCAAAAAATAAGCATGGGAATATGCATCTATGCATACAAATATGTGTTTGTACATGTGTATGCTTGAGTTGGGATTAAGATAGGCTTGAGCTTGAGCCAGGTTCAAGCTATCTAAGGACTAGCCTAAAAAATAAAGAAGCTCAAACTTTTGCACACAGGCCCAGCCTGAGGACTGAAAATCTAAGTTCAGCCCATGTAAAATTGTGGGCTGGGTCAGTCTGAGCTTGAATTGGGCCACCCAGGTTCCACCCCTAGAGAAAATCAAGAGGTGGTCGCTAAAGGGAGTATTTCAATCACATATTTTGTATAGAAAATTTGACTTAAACGAACTTGGTACAATGGTATTTGGCTAGATTGATTTAAGTTAGAACAATTAGACATAAAGGGTGCAACTTGGTCTGGTTTAACCCGAGCCCGATATGGCTCAACCTAAGTTTTAGCGCAAGTTAAGCCTACATTTTTGGGTTGTAGGCTGAGCCAGGGCCAGAAAATCCGGGCCTGAACTAAACTTGGGTTGAGGCCTTATGTAACCCAAGCCCAAAGAGTTAAGCCTGCCCAAATAAATACATGCATATATGTATTATATTCATATAAAAATATCATTTTTATTTATATGCATTTAAACATGTATAAAATATGTATTTGCACATTTGTAAATGAAATTTGTAAATATTTTTAATCAATTCTACTCTTAAATTAGGCCATAAAGCCAAAAAAAAATGACTATGAATATATTATACATAAATTATTTTCAACCCAACCAATTCACCCAAATCCAACTTGAGCCCGAGCCCGGCCCAAATTGTGTTGGATAAAACTTGGACTTGACCTCGGGTTGGGCTTGGATTGACCTTCAACCTGACCCATCCTGCCTGAGTTCCACTTAGACCATATTAGTTATATGCATGGGGGATGAGGGAAGTAAGATTCTTCTGCTCACCCTACTATGTATATGTCAACACTGGCATATTCACTTGTGATGTGTTACATATATAGTCCGTTATATACAATAGGTCAAGCAGCAGGTCCAGACTCGGTTCAAACTGATCAGATTGAATTCAGATTAAGGTAATATCCGAATATAATGCGATGGAATATGAGAGGTTGAACTAGCTCCATTTGATGCCCTAATTAACATGCCTTATATTATGTAGTGATCAATGGAGTAGTTGACCAAAAAGAAGGTTGAGGAGAGACTTTCTGAGGTAGTGGGAATTAAGAGTTTAAAAATTGAGTTTGATCCGCAAATGACTATTTGAGTTTGATCCAAATATAGGCAATCCCACTTTTACTTGACTAAATATAATTAAAATTTGATATTAAAAATGAAAGCACAAATATGATATAAAATAATATACTTTATAGAGATATTAATATCCAAATAGACCACACATCCAAACCCATATCTATACTGGATATGTCCAACTCGTGTTGGTATTTAGTCATTTTATTAAGCTAAACCAACTAAATCTATTTATATATTTACAGAGGAAAGAGAGTAGGTGAGGGGGTCCTTTCACCTCGGTGATCATTGGAGCTTGCTCCTCTCTATTTTCATAGGATGGCAATTTCGCCTCAGTGATCATTGAGGCTCGTTTGAGTTTGGGTCTAATTGAGTTTGAATCTCGAGATAAGTTTGATTAGTTCTTCGAATTTGAGTTTGACTAATAAAAAGTTTGATTTAAAAGCTTGCGAGTTTTGTTTGATTAATACATGCATACATATAATTTATAATTTATATTATGAAATATATTTATATTTTATATGTTATAATATATATATATATACATATATGTGCTTGAAAAAATTCCTTTGTTTCAAGGAAATCATTTTCTAAAAAACCTTTAATAAAAAAAGATTGGAGATTCGAATCCCTGATGGAAAATCCATCTCCATTGAGGATCAAGGTTGGAAACGGGGATTAACATAAAAGTAAAATTAGGGTCAATGATAGAGAGTAATGTCCCCTCCCAATGTAAGGCGATGGTGGTGGTGGTCTTGGCTAAATTGAGAAGGAGATGAAAATGGGAGGTTAGGGTTTGGTCAGAAAAGCTTAGGGATTAAGAATGGGCCAGAGAATGAATTAACAAATGGATTAATGATCAAATGATCCTTATTTATAGGAGAAGAGGAGGATTTGTATGTGCATAATGTGAAGGATTCCAGAATATCCACAAGGCGGTCACTCGTTTTAAGTGCCCAAGTTGATTAGATGAAAACACACGTTAGATGGTAGGGTGAGAACCAGTTTTGTCAGCCTGTGCAGATGCCAACTACCTCTACGATCCTACCATGTGTTGCATGCAGAGCGTTTTCTATAGATCTTGCACGCCTATACAACGTCTTTGTCTTTTAATTTTGTATTGCGGCTTTAGTGTTTGGCTGTCCCTTGTGGTAGAGGACCACGACTCATTATGTACAAGAAGGATGACCCCAATTAGCCCCCTTGTAGTATAGCTATGGTAGCGAGTTTGCGTTTCATTTTGTGTTATTAGTTGTGATTGTGATATATGAGCCCATTCCTTGTTTCCATTATCAAATTTTCCTTGTTTCCCTTTTTACTTTTTCATATATGTGCTTTATTTATTTTAAAATTAAAAATAAAATCACAAAAAAAATTTAAGTCTTAATGCTATCTAATAAAACCCGTAAGTCTCTCTAATAGAATCCTTCTAAACTCCCCCCAATTGTCTATCTGTAAACATTTTTTTCCATTATTAAATCTCTTTGAATTATCTTAATTCTTTTTAATAAAACAAGAGTATTAATTTGATGGATCAGGTGTGGTTTAGGCCGAAACCTAACCTCGAGCTTGTACTAATACCACGGTTAAAGCCCAAATTTGCCAACCCAAACCCACCTAATAAGCTAAACCTGATGCAACTTGTGATGGGCTCAAATGGATTTGATTAAGCTTTGGTGGGTTATTCAACTTTGAAAATTTTCTTACTAATGGTTTTTCATTTTTATATGTTTTATTTTGGCTTTATAATAAATTGGATTCCACTACAATTATAAAATTAAAGTTAATTAATCTATGAAGAGTGATGTTTTTTTTTATTTGATTTGATTTTAATAAAAAATATTAATTATGTATCACTTATTTTGTTTTTCTTATATTATAATTACCTAAACACTACAAACAATCACTAACTCTTTGTTAACTCCTCTTTATTAAGGATTCAACTATAATTCCAGAAAAACTTACATCCAATCAATCGGTATCATAAAAGAGATGAACAATCAGGTAGTGTTCATCACAATTCATGGGGAGTTTGATTGATCAAAGCTCTTCCTATACCATATCTTTGTGGTAATAGATTTTCCCCTTTATTAATTAACATCTACATAAAGTCGGAAACACCCTGTACAGAATTCTGAATTCCAACCCCCCCCCCCTTATTATTAACCCCCCCCCCCCCCCCCCCCCTTATTATTAACCCTCTCCCCCCTATAAACCACATCCTGCTTATGAATTTGGCATTAATTTACGATCAGGATGCATTCCCCCTGTACTATGGAACTATAAAATTCTGATCTGGGCTGATTGGTCATTCTCCCAAGTCTTTATTAATTGACATGAATATGATTATTAGTGCCAACTAGGTTCACTGCTTTATTGCACTAGAGACCTAGGATCTATTCCTTTTGCCACGTGGTTGGGTTAGGGTGTCTCAGTCCTCAATCGATTATTAATTGGGGCAAAATCACGGACCCAGAACCATCCCACGTAATAATTGGGTCTGAGCAATAGGCCCTATTAATTATTATAGTAACAATTATATTTATTTATTTAAATACTAACTTAAAACTAGAATTTTGATAATATAGACTTAATAAAAATGACAATAAAATATTAAATTTATTTGTATGTTAATAAATTAAGTGATTTTACCTAATATTATCTTATCTATTATTTATTAAATTTATCATGTCAAACAAAACTAGGAAACCCTTATATATTTAATAAAATAATCAATTGGAATCTGAATCAATTTGAAACAAGCAATAACTAGAACCAACCTATTTTTTAATTCAGACAAAATCATAGAATCAAAACCAGCATAATCAATTCAATTAGGTTAATCCGGCAGAATCGACCCATTAACAGCCCTATTAATAGAGATTTAAGGAGGAGATTAAGAAAGATTGAAGGACGTAGTGAATCACTATGTTTGATTGTTTGACTATATTTGACTTGTGGGCTTGTGTTAGCTGTATCAAGTGACAAATCCAGCTAGCATAAATCACCATACTCTCTTTCATATCAAATAAAAAAAAAAAAAAGAGAAAGGGATTTTTATTATTCAGTCCACCCCTAGGTGGAGTTAGGATTTCCTAGGGGTGGATTGAATCCTGCCCGTGGATTGATGTTAAATTTATGGGCAGGATGTGGTTTATAGGGGGCTATTAATAGATAAGGAAGGGGCTGTAAAAAAAATTCTGAGGGCTATTGCAATTCAAAAATCCCCAAAAGAGAAAATTAGCCGGGGAGCAAATAATCTCTCCACAATTAAGATCCCATTCGTTTTTTGGAAAGTTATTTATTCAGGTAAAATAAGTATTTTCTATGAAATATTTATCCAGATAAGTGTATTTACTCATATTCTTTTATTTTTCAGGTGGATAAATAAGACAATAACCATTTTAACCAAAAAAAACATTATTAAAAGAAATAATTTTATCTCATCCAAGTATTAATCCCTAAATATGCCTTGCCGTTTGATAATCTACTGAGTCCCTAAATAACACCTCCATAGGCTTTGATTCCAATCCAACGGCTCCTGTAAAGGCCCAAAGTCCAGCCGACAATAACAAGACTCTTTATTTCGGGTCTTCTCTAGTCAAGCTTTTTTCTGCAAAGCACAAGCTCCATTCAAGCTGCTTTAATTTCACTCGTCCTCTCGTTCTCTGCTCAAAAAGACATCGAAAAGTTGATCTCTTACAAACAAACCGAACATGTCGAATCGCAGCTTGTTTGCAGTTCTCTTCTTCCTACTGGCGACCACCTTGGCTGCTTCCAGTTTCATTTCAGGTGGGTAATGGGTTATCCCAGATAGATAGATATAGAGCTCAATTCATCAGTCTTCTTTCTTCCATTTCAAATCAAGTGTTTGGCCTCTGATACTGTTGGGATTTTATTAACACTCCAGATGATGTCTTTGAATTTCGTGGATTTACGAATCGGAACCTTCTCCAGGCGAAAACGCGTTAGTTTCTTTCTTTCCTCCTCGTCATCTTAATTCTAAGTGTATTATGTTGAATCCACATGATAATAAAATCTGAAGTGGGATCAATTAATTAATTAGTTCTTGTTCTGGTAGATTTTGAGATCGAATCATGTATTGGTGTTCTTCGGCATGAAATATTTTTCTTATAATTTTTATTATTTGGATAAGTATTGGTTTCTAATAAAAAATAAAAAAAGGTCATTTACTATAACATCTCATATAGTTTCATAAATTTACTTTAACTCATCTTAGAAGTTAAAAATTGTTTAAAATTCACCATAACTTTTTAGCATTTCTCTTAAATTTAACATAACTTTTCAAAACATCCAAAGAACCCATCTGCTAGAGCGTCCTTAGTGTATATTAACAGAAATTGCATAAATACATTTTTAATACCAAATTGCCCTTGAATAGCAAATCATCCTTATTAAATATATTTTTATGACTACTGCCTGAAATTTCCTTGGTGTTGCCTCTCTTGGGGACTGCAAAGAATAAAGGTCTTCAGCGCCACCTTGAAAATTGTTTGCGTGACCATGCTTTGGACTCGGTATCTTACTCTTAAACATGTAGAAATCAGTCTAGTTGAAGCTCAAAGCCCTTGATGTTGGCTCTCGGAACGACTGGACCGAGTAGATCTCAATAGAAGTGAGGTTGGATATTCTTGAACTGAACGATTTACTCCTGACTGAAGTTGCGAGCTCCACTGCTGAATTTGTTGTCTAGATCGTATTTGGATGATAAAATAACAAAATTAGTCCTTCAAAAATGGGTCTAATATAACAAAGGATAAAATGATAATCTATTAACACCAATTAATCTGTTTAACATCAAGTCACTGACATGAGTTTCGCTGGATGTTTTGAAAAGTTATAGTGAGTTAAAGAGAAATGATGAAAAGTCATAGTGAATTTTAGATAATTTCCCTTTATTTAAACACCCCTTATAGTTTGCAACATATTTACTTAATCAACTTTTCACTAAGAAGTATTTATTTTATTAACTGGAAATAGTAATATGATCACCTAAACTGAGTGGAAACTTACCCTTAAGGTCCTAACACTTCTTCGTATGCAAAACAAAATTGACCAAATAGAACTAAATACAATGGTTATTCATGTCTTATTAGGAGGCAGAAATGATATTTTCATTTTTATTTTCTTTTAACTAAATTTATCTAATTAATGAAATGAGGATTAAGTGAATTGATTGCAAATTATAGGAGGTATTTTAGTGAAACACAAACAATAGAGTAGATTTTAGTAAACTCATGGAACTATGGAGGTGTTTTAGTAAATGAACATAAAAATGTTCTTGGAACTGTGTGTGTATATTTCCAAAACTGAAAACGAAGGTTAAAAAACATGTTTTTATCTAATAATTTATGTTTCATAAATTATAGAATATGCATCTGAACTCCAAAATTTGTTTGTATTAAAAAAACATCATTTTGATGGTTCCAAAAGTATAAAATGGGTTTTTAAAACAAAACCAATTGCCTTTGCTTCTCAGAAAAAAACACAGCTCAAGAACATATTTTATTAATTGCTCAAGAACATATTTATTTATTTTTACTGAGATATGGTGGTCTCACAAACAAATGAAAACAATAATACTCATGTTGTACAACACCCCTTAATATTTTAGTTTTGTTTTCAAACATCTGAAATCCATATCTAACTGTTTTATTTTTTCCTATTGATCTGCAGCTTGCCCCATCAATTTTGAGGTCCAGAACTACACCATTATCACCAGTCAGTGCAAAGGGCTCAAATACCCACCCAAGCTTTGCTGTGGAGCCTTGAAGAAATTTGCTTGCCCCTTCGCAAAGGAGTTGAATGACCTCACCAATGACTGTGCCTCCACCATGTCCAGCTACATCAACCTCTACGGGAAATACCCACCTGGCTTATTTTCTAGTGAGTGTCGGGAAGGGAAGGCAGGACTAAAATGAAGGGATGAGAGATCCATCCTATGGACGCCCAAAGATTGCGGAATAAGGGGCGAATTTCAAAAAATCTATCTCTCCCTTCAACTGGGATCGTATTCCCTATTTAGAAATTCATATTTTCAATGATCAATCTTGAACCATAAACTGAACCAGATCTGAACCAAAAGGAGTGGGAGAGGATTATACCTGATACGGAGAAATACTATCTCCTAATGGAGGTGTTCACGCCCAAGGAAGGATCCAGAATCTGCTCCCACTGAAGATGGCGCAGTGAAGGATGGAGCAGAATCAACAATGTTCTTCAAAAGAACTTGACCCTTCGCAAGAATCAACTGGACGGTTTGTGAGTACAGCTCCAATCAATCTTTTCCCAAAAGATTGAGATCAAGATCAAATCTTGATTGCTCCCAAGAACTGGAGATCGAACTGAAGGAATGGCAATGGCAGGAAGGTGGTGGCAGGAGAGAATTCGCAGTATGCAAGAAATCTCTCAATCTCTCTTTCTTCAAAGAGAAGAATGCTATTGATCATTATGTAAAAGGCTGCCGCCCCCTTCCCCTTTTATAATCTCAAAGGGATCAGCTCCTAATCAGATTAGGAGTTGCTAATCCAAATCATATTTGGGTTAGAAGTCCCTTAGTGATAAGGGATAATCATTATCTTGTCTGCAGATCAGATCAGCTATCTCTTAATCTAATTAGGAGGTTTCCAGATCTAAATCTCATTTAGATCTTGGACTCTCTGAGTGGATAGGGTCTAAGCCCAATCCTTTTAGCTGACCCACTTCAGAATTCGCCCCCTTTAAATGACTAATCAAATCAGCCCAGTTCGAAATGGGCTTAAGGCCCATTTAAGGTTATGTACTCAAAAAGCCTTCCAAACTGCTGCCCAGTTGGGCTTCCTTGTATGGCGTGGGACCCAAGCATTGATCTACACATCAGCCACATGGGTTCAGCCCAGCCTTTGTCACAAGGCCTGGCCGAATGCACTGCTGAAGACAGTGTACCCCCTAAAACCCATCAAATGGGCTCTATGGGCCCAACACTTACACTAAGTGGTCCTTGGGCCAAGCCATCTTGTAACACCCAGGGACTGTGGGCAGATGCAAGATTAGCCCATCAGGTGTTATCCTTAATGGTCTTACACTTAACCTCTCAGCCCATAATGATCATACACTGCCCGACAAGAGAGGACCTCTCCCTCGGCTGCAAGGAACAGTGTTGCACTCTCCACTTATATGGATCCCGGGAATTAATACCTTCTTGCAAACATTTTGGAAACCATAATATATATACTTTTATATCTTATATAAAATATATTTTGCAAAACAAGTCTCAACGGTTGAAATCGGTTGCCGACAGTCTTGGTTTCCATCAATGAGAGTGCATCCCTGATCATTACCTTTGTCCGACAAAGGGGCTGATCCTAACACTATGATCACCCACTCAGATGAATTCTCGGACTGTCCCAACATACCCAGGTTTTGACCCCCGCTAAGGATCTCACTGATTGGTACATCAAAGATAGCCCAATCCGACACCTAGTGCAGTATCATAATCGAGTCTAGGGGTCAGGTGTAACTTTCCAGTTTTGCCCATCAATCTCCAAGGTCCAGGGCAATACTGGAAATCTGGTCCAGTTCAAAGATTCAATTAATCCTACACTGTATGTGCCTAGGGTCTCACTCTAGCAGCTGAGACAGGCCACCCCAACCGACTTGGTGGCACCACAGTGTCAGCCTTGTCAGGATAGGTCTCCCCAGACCGACCCACTGTGTAATACCCTTAAGTGTCCAGTTTAAGGGTATTACACAGAAACATACCAAGGGAACATGAATCAAATATGTATCTTTATTTATTTACAATAAACTCATAAAATACATCATTCTGATTGAAACTAAGGGCATACAAAACTATCTAACATGAAATGTGGAAAGAACTAAGGCTATATAATGAACAACGGAGTAATTAATAAGTTTGTCGATTCAGTGTAGTCCAATTAGGAGTAATTAACAAGTTTCCTGCCGGTGCTGGCACATCCATAATACTCTCATGTATTGCACCTAATAAAAAAAACATATAAGGTTGTTTTTGGTTGCAGTACAAATTTATTTGCACTTTGTTTCCTGAACTGTTTTCTCTAAGATCTAATTTCCAGAAATTGCTTTCACAAATTCATTCATAGTGACTAAATTCAAGGCTCATAAATAAGAAAAACAGATTTTAATAGTTTATGTGAAGTGTAAAGGATACACTTGGACAATGTTGGCATTGTCCCCAAAAGTTTTTGAGTTGAATTGTTCTTCTACATTTTTGAGTAGTGCTGGTTATGCCAATTCAATTTTATCAATTTGTGAGGATAGGAGTTAAAACATAGTGGAGTTGTTTAACATGTAGTACTATTGCGTTTTATTAGGGGTAAAAGATTTAAACCTACCCTACCCTGAGATTTCACCTAAAAACTGAAATTAAAATTCCATGATTTTTTAAAATGGACTTAGACTTCCCTGTCAAGTGACATCATCATGGAAAAACCTCCCATCTGTTAACTTTCTGTCTATATCTGTTAGCATGTAACATCTTGTGTGGTTTAAAATCAATTTTGGGATTTTTATACTGCACTCCACCTCAGAATTCTGATTTGAACTGCAGATCTATAACAATTCAAAATTATAAACAGTTCCACCTATAACATTCATATCAGCCCATGAATTGGCATCAATTCCAAGAAGCTGGCACCTACCTCCAACTGTATGTTGGAGCTAGGATTTCTGAGGTGGAGTGTAATCTAAAATCCTCAATCTTGCCCTCTATTACCTTTTTGCTTAATTCGTTATGTCTAGACAAAAATCTTCCTTGACTGAGAAAAAGGCAACCTTAAAAAGATATAGGTCATTAGAACTTGTACTCATGGTTTTGTCTAGAACATATATGTAATAATAAAATTATATATATTAATATATCATATAGTTAATATATTATAATATAATATGATATTATTATATTATATTATATTATATTATATATATGGGTCAGGCCATGGGCTGGGCCATGCCAGCACGCAGACCACGGGTGGCACGGCCTGCTCGGTCATGTCGTATCGTGCCAGCCCATGGGCCTGAAACCTTAGGCCCGGCACGACCCATACAATCGTGTTGTGCCTGATATGTCCTGCATTTTGTCATGCCAAACCGTGCTGAGTGGGCTAAAAATCGTGTTGGACTGCGGGTAGCATGGTTTGTTTTACAACTCTAGGAAGAACCAAATAACATACCAATTAAACCGCCCCTCAGTTGGCATTGAGACTATTATCTAAGGCCCCATTTGGGAGGACTTCTGCATTTTGGTTGAGTTGCTATAAAAATAAAATAAATAAATAAAACATTGGTTGAGAATATGAGTTTTAAATAAACTACTCATGGTAGCTTTAAGTGGGAGTCACTCAAAAAGTTGATGTAGGCTTTCCAAATTTTCGCCATACAAAATTTATTAGCTTTCCTGCCTAGCTATAAGAGCTTTAGATCTGAATTCCGTGAAATTTCATGAATCATGATTGAATTCTTTTCAATACTTAACTGAACTCATCTCAGCCTTAGCCCTAGCTATCTAGGGCCGACTACATGAATCATTTCCTGCCATTATACTTATTATTAATCGGATGCAAATTGAAAAATCCAAATCTGATTACATAAACATCTCATCCAATATGTGATTATAGAATCGAGTTGTAAAGTTTCAAGTATCAATGACAAGCTTACTTGCTTGGCTAGATTCTTCTTTTTGTAATGTCTTATCTTCTTGGTATATTTTTTTTTGTTCATTTATCAAAGAAATATAAGGTTTAAATAGAAGTAATTGAATGAGCTGAAAAATAATAGTTCAATCTACAATTTAAACATCAAGATTAAATAGGGACTATATTCAAAATTGAGCTCAAAAGAAAATTTCACAATCTTATTCATATTTTTTATAGTAGTGTAAATATAGGATTATAAATATGTTCTATTTTTTCTATAATTTTTTTTGTATTTTTGTATGTAAAAATAATTATGATATGTCACACTTACTTTTGTTGAATATGATAATTATATAATATTATACATGATCCTAAATGTTTTTTTGAAAAATTTATGTATTTTTCATTTTTGTATCTTTATATTTTATTAATTTGTATTATTTATTTATGGTATTAAATGTTAATGCATTTGACCCAAAAGTATTGCCAAATAGTAAAATAATTTCATTTTTGGTCAATTATAAATTATGTATTTCATTTTCCTTATCAATAAAAATAATTCTTGTTGCACTTATCTTTTTTAATTTGATTAACAAAAATATCATAAATGTGTATATTTTTTTCTACATTTTTGTAATTTTCTATATTTATTTATATTTTAAAAATTCTATCGATAATGGTTTTGTTTTGAGTCAATTTTAAAATATGTGTTTATATTGTTAAAAATATTGACATAGATCTAATTAGTAGCATTTATTAGTGAAAAATAACTTAAATATAGGATTTAATAAGTGAAAATGGGAATTAATACTTTAAGTATAAGACTTAATGAGAGGGGATTAAATGAGGTGGAAAGTAATAATTTAAGTTACATTTTCAACACTTACAATTAAGATGCACTAAATAGACATTTTAGTAGCCACTAAAGCTGTAATAAAATGACTTTTATACCATTTCTTAAACAAAGAAATATAGGGTAATTTTGGTCCAAAAAATTCCACTCTTAATCCACACTTTTATATATAGTATAAATAAATTAATGGTGAGAAAGCATGACTATAAAAATTGTGTAATATGCATACATGTGTATGTACAAATACATATTTTATCAATAAATAGTGTATAATTATATTTTTTATATAATATATGTATTATTTTATATTTGATTTATATTTTTAACTTCAATTCTTTATATCTATTTATAAAAAAAAATAAAATTTGCAATTTGAGGGCAAAAGGGTTTTTTTTTTTTTTTGCAAAGATAGCAGGCAAGAAACCAATGGCACCTTGGGACGTATAGATCTCGAAAAATTACCTAAAATCAAAAAAAGAACACATTATTCAAACATTGTAGTGCAAAGTTATGGCCTCTGAAAGTTTGCACATACATTTTATGTGCAACACACGACCTAGTGATAGGATTGGATAGGTCAATGGTTGAACCGTCTGGGTCAAATGGCTTTGACTGATCAGGGAGTTTCAATAGAACCAAAGGAATCAAGGTTGGTTGACAGTTTGAACTATTCAACCAACCCGCTAGGTCAATAGCCAGTTGAAAACATTGATATACCCAAATTGAATTAAATATCATTTATTTAAATACTTATTCAATTAATTAATTAATTAAAATAATCTTTTAGATAGGGCTACATGTCACACTTTCAAACAACATCCCTCTCTATAAAAATGAGTATTTGTCTCATCTTTTTTCTATCATCAAAATCAAGATCAGTTATCTCATTTGAAGTTCTTGTAATGGAGAAAGGTGTGACAGGAAAAGAGCTTGTGGAATGGGTGGATCATGTGGGGGTGGTAGCTACAGAAAGCCAAAAAATGCATGAAGAAGGAGGAGAATTCATTATTAAAAAGTTGGAGTTTCTCAAGAATGGAAACAACAAGATGAAGAATGGCATTGATGAGCTCAAGAATAGCATTGATGAGTTAAAAATGAAGTGAAGAATGGCATTAATGAACAGAACAAAAGCATCGATGAGACAAAGAATGAACAGAAGAAAATTTTGATGATTGTTACTGCAACTTCCATTGTTACTGCAATTGCTTCAAGTGCTATAGCTGTAGTTGCTTAGACATTTGGGGGCTAATCTTTCACACAATTCTTCAAAATTTTGGAGTCTAATCTTTCAAAAATCTTTTAGAGTTAAATTGTCTCAAAATTATGGGGGTTAATCTTGTAACAATAATTCATCAACAAAATATTTAATTTTGGAAGCATCGTTGTGTGACTTCACGGAGGTTAATATCTGAGTACAATGGTTAAAACACCTAACCCAACTTTTGCTTAACAATGGGTGAAGCCATTGTTAAGCAAGGGGCTAATGTAAGATAATGAATTTATCACATCTTTGTGCAGAAAGGTGCATGGAAAGACACGTCTTAACCAAATGGTCTTTAGGCGACTAAGATCTTAATGCAAAACTCATATCATCTTTTGGTTGTTAGGTCTGTCAGAAAATCTTTCAAAAAAGACTTACCAAATGACACTTAAGATAATAGTAAATTTAGTAATAAGTATAGTAATTATTAACAACAATTGCTAATTTCTATCAATTAGCATTAATATTAACTTCATGTTACCATTAATTTGATTTTTGTTAATGTTCTATTAATTAACATTAATAGCAACCATTTTTAATAGTAAATTAAATGATGTTAATTAAGTTAGTAGTAAATTTAATTTCCAATAAATAACATTAATTATTAATAGAAAACTAGCAATAATTATTAAATTTAATTAACAATAATTTGATAAAAATTATTTGGGTTAATTAATGAACTAATTAAATTAAAAGTAAAATAATAAAATTGATGGTAAATGTTTATTGTATTTAATAAATTAGTTCTAAGTTAATTAAGTCAGTTTTACTTAATTTGCTTACTTTGTTTGATTAGTTTATTTAATTCATTCACTTAATTTACTTAATTATTTTTTTGTTAAAATTAATTTGCATTTTGCATGCCCCATCCTTGACCCCCACCCCCACCCCCCAATTCATATACCCTACCCCGTCCCCGCCTCATACCCCAGTGGCACTAAACATCTGAACATCATCCTCGTCCCTGTGGGGAATGGAGATCCCTAAATTTGCCTCATTCCATCCTGGTCATTCTTCCTTATAAATTTATTTATTTTTTTTAAAACCTATTTAAAATAATATTATATTATATTAAAACTATATTATACACACTTTTAGTTGGAACAAATTTGGGACGGGAATTGGGGCATGATAGACAATTATGAAATACCATCCCCCCTTTATCCCCTGTTATCAGATCTTTGGATTTTTTCAAATCTGCCCGATACCTGATTAGCGATCAAAAAACCCGCCCCGATTAGGAATCATCATGAGTCACTGTCCACACGAAGTAACAAAACCTGTTCCAACTTGATCCACTCCACATTATACGATAGACTGGGATCCATTATAAGATTGAGATCCGCCTATCTGAGATGTGTGGTAGTGGATCTGAACTCGTCAGTCGTCCTGTCGTTCACACCCACCCGAACCCGGCGCCCCCACATAGCGCGATCCATAGTACATCCCAGTCGTGTATTGAAAACATCTCTCAGTGAGTGACAGATACCGAAGATGTTTTCAATGCACGCTGAGATGTGCATGTCGGGCGCCTGTGAAGCGCGCTATGTGGGACGCAAATGTGAACTCCACCCAGAGTCGTTTGATTTCAGCACCAATAGGATTCAGAAACCTCGGTCCACACCTTTTTCTCTCTTCGCTGTCGCCTGTCGGATAAGGCAGGCAGTAGGCATAACACCCACCTTGTATTTATCCGACCCCATTTCAGAATTCAGAGGTATATGCTTTACGTGGATCCTCTGTGCTCTCCCAGTCCCTCATTCCAACTTCTCTTCAGGACAAGCTAAACAAGAACTTAGTTAACTCCATTGCAATTTCATTTTCTGCAATCTGCATAGAGGGAAAATACAGTGAGAGAGGAACAGTGCAAAGCCACCCATGGCGTTTGCAACTGCAAGACCCACTTTCTCTTTCCACCTCCGCACTTCACATGCTCAACCACAAAAACCCCATCTCGCCGTTCTCTCTCTTCAACCCTCCAAAACCCCAATTCAGTCCCTCCAAAGATCCCCACGACTGCAACTCGCTTCAAAGTCCATCGATGTCTCCAAAGAAGACAAGCCCATCTCGGAAGAACCCGCGTCGGCATCAGCTCCCACTGATTCTCCCCCTCCCGAAGAAGAGAAATTTGATAAGCGACGGCTAGAAGAGCGGTTCGCTGTATTGAACACCGGGATTTATGAGTGTCGGTCTTGCGGGTACCGGTACGACGAAGCAGTTGGTGATCCGTCTTACCCAATACCTCCGGGACTGCCATTCGATAGAATGCCAGATGACTGGAGGTGCCCAACTTGTGGAGCGGCGAAATCGTTCTTTGAGAGCAAGAGTGTGGAGATTGCTGGGTTTGCACAAAATCAGCAGTTTGGGCTTGGTGGGAACGCGCTCACTTCTGGGCAGAAGACACTGCTCATCTACGGCAGTTTGTTCTTTTTCTTTGTACTCTTCCTATCTGGGTATTTTCTGCAATAATCCTAATTGAAAAGGGGGAAAAAGAGGTACAGGTTGGTTCCTTTATAACCCTTTTCAATTTGTTCTTTCTCTATTTCATTGTTTGTAGAGTTCTGATTAGAAATATTTTTGTAAAGAGTTTTGTTCAAGAATATTTTGATGCTTCTCTGAGTCTCTGTAACTTTTGGGTGAATTGCTACTCAGTAATAGTCTAAACAATGAAAGAATTTGTTACCATACTGTGGGGACATTGGCATATTTAGGGATCAAGTAGAACTGTTAGGAAATCCAGGTTGCTTTGTTACTGGTCAATATACAGGTGTAACAAGTGGGGGGAGGGTGTTCTCCATGGATTGTTTTTTCTTGTTGCGAGTTATCATCTGGTTTGGAAATAAATTGGTTCTTAAAACAAAAATATAGAAAACATGTTCTTGGTTGTGTAATGTGTTTATTGTTTCTAAAACTGAAATCATGTTACGTATTCTTGAATTTCTAGTTTGAAAAACATCTGCTCATTTAAAGGATTTCGCCTTTATGTATGGTTTTGTTTTTCAAAATAAAAAACAAGTGTTCGATTATGATGCTTGAAAGACATGATACTGGAAAAACTTATAACCAATCAACCGACATCATAAAAATGGAAACCAATCAAGTGGGTTTTCATCATAATCACAGAGGGGTTTGATTGGTTAAAGCCTTTCCGGTATCATGTCTTTCTGGCATCATAGATTTTTCCTAAAAACAATTGCCACATCAGCAAAGACTATGATTATTGCTGATGTGGCAATTGCTTTTGTTTTGATTTTTGAAAAACAAAATCATAGATTTTCACAAAAACTCCCTTAATGATAATGTTATTATGTTTCATAAATCATGTAATTTCTGGTTAAAAACCATCAGTTTGATGGTTTAAAAAACATGAATGGTTTTTAAAGCAAACCAACTTTTTTTTCCCAACTATGGTATTAAGTCAATCTTTGCCAGAATTTTTGCCCTGGCCTTCTTCCTGGTTAATATAAGATGTATAATAACCAAGGAGCCAAGGATGTTTAGATAAATCATAAGCAAACCATCAATAGGTGTGCCAACCTCCTTAATAATAACAAAATGGGGGAAGTTCTTTATATGGCTCCCCCACATTTAGGTTTGAGATTGACTTGATCTATAGGTGCCACGGTCATGTTCTCCTGTCTCAGTAAATATGGAGATGACAGTATTTGTTCTGGTGTTATGTTAGTGCTAGTCTATGAATAATCAGTGGCTTTCACTATCTGATTATTCCTATTAATCATTCATGTTTAAGGGGCTTGAATTCACTTTGGTCTGTTGCTGATAAAAAGGGGAAAAACAGTTTCCCTTCAAGGCCATGGGATGGTGATAGCTGCTCAATGTTATCCTCCAAAGAAACTTACACCCTTAAATGAGGCATTTTCTTTATTTGGTTGAAAGATCAAAGTGCACCATGGTAAAAAGTGGAGGATTCAAAAGTATAATCAGATCATCTACCTCCAAATTCCCTACTTATTGCAAGAAACAAGCCTTTATCCCCTAGTTTTGGTGTTAATTTTGGTTAAGTTTGGCCTTATGGATGTGGATTAAAATTGTGATATTTATCAAAGTTCACAGAAACATAGTAAGGGGTATAGAAATTGTAGGAACATTATGGAAGCATTAGAATCTAAGATGAAAGTTTAGGAGATGATAGGATATGAACCTCTACATGGTTAGCTTATTATAACCAATTCAACCATTCAAATGCAGGAATTATAACAAATTACATGCACAACCTTAGAATACGTAAGGCTATAAAGTTTCAATTCTTAAATTGTACATAAACGAATGGTTCGTATCCTTTTTGGTTAAGTGTGTGATGCAGTATAAAAAGTAAATCATAAAGTATGGAAAACCAGAAATATACAACTTGAAGATTATACTATCGCATAAAAAAAATCAATTTTCCATGCATTTAGAAGCAATAGCGTTTCCAATATGAATATGACCCTGCATTACAATATTGTTCAGCAATTTCTTTCTATCAAAAAACCCATGTATGGGTCAAGAAATGATCTAGACTTTAGCATAAGGCTCTTCCCACTTCTACTGTCTTCTAGAAAGGCTTTACTTGAGCTCTCTTGCACATACCAATGATAAATTCAATTACTCTTCCCTTTCATTTCTTGTGAAATTTTAAACTTCATAAAAACTTTCTCCTCATTGACATACATGATCATTGTCTTCTACAGAAATCCTAAATAAATTCCATTATAATGATATACCTGATCTAGAACTCCAGGAAAGATAGATATCTACATTTCCAGCACTCTGCCTCCAATATACTCTTATAGTCTTATACTGATTGATATTAATATTTTCTGGCATATCTCTGGTTCCTCCATCCATGAACTTTTACCTAAAAGTTATCTAGCCCTTTTGAAAGTATGGCAGCTACCTCCCTTATATTTCCCTCATAAAAGCTCAAATCTTTTGCAAAAACCTGCTAAAGAGGTTATGTCCACTTTTGTAATTCCTTCATCTGTCTCTCCTCTATTTGCCCCCATCAAAGCTAAACAGTTATTTTATTTATTTATTTTTCTGATCACTCTCAATAGTTCTTTATTAATGACAGTGAAGAACATATGATCTTCTTTTCTCCTTGGTTTTCAGAATAATGTGCTTGTGGAAGGATCAAGAGTTTGTGAACTTAGGTAACTTGCTTCCTTTCAAATTGCTGACTGATTGAAAACATTTACGAGGAACTTATATGGGACAAGGTTTGGTAAAAGGTTTCTCTTTTTATCCCTATTATCCTCTTTCAAGGAACTCTACTTTCTGGCTTTCTGTAAAGCTCTGCCTTTATCATTATCATCAAAGAACTTCAGAATGTGAGCAAAGCTAGAAGGTAGTGTAAATATGAAAAAAAAGTTACATGGAAAATGGTATTTCTAGACTGCTAAAAGCCTGTATGTCATCCATCTAGTAACTTTAAATTTGAAGAGAACTGGATCTGGTTAGATACTGATAAAAAATAAAGATCTGGTTAGATCAATGTGAATACCTTGTAATTCAGAATTTATCATGAAATGTAGTCTGAGATGTATTAGATAACTGTGAATACATTGCTTTGATTGCACCAATTAAGTTCATATAAGTTGAGATTTCAATGGCTTATATGAAGCACAACAAACCACAATTCAACTTCAACAACAACCTGAGTACATTTTTTTGGTAAAGAATCTGAGTACTTTTTAGAACCTATTTGTTAGGACAATGACTCTGTAAAAAGTGTAGATCTTGTTTAAGGATTTTAAACACTGATTTGTGATGCTTCATTGAAGAATAAGAAACCATGTGTGACTCTCTTTCTGATACAAGGCAAGTATTATCCAGAGCTGGGCTTGGTAAGATTTTTTTCCTTTTTGATAATAAATCTTCTTACTCTCTTAGTCTTACTCCTTCCCTCTCAAACAATGTAGGGTTTGTTCCATCTGTTTTATAGAAGATAAATACTTGGTGTGGGTGGCTTGGTCCAGCATCTGTGTCATTTGCATCACCATTTCGTTGGTTTTTATATCAGCCAATACATGGGTGAGTATGGATCCATATTGGGCAATACAAATGATTTTCTTTTAAATTTGATAATTGAAAGTAAAACTAGATTGAGCAAAATCAGAAACACAAGCAAATGGTTCCAACCTGCTCGGAGGACTATGCCACCAAACTAATCCATCTTTAAAAGTTTTAGCCTTCTGAGATACAGTGTGAGCACTAACCGTTAATTTCCTGTTCTTACGTATAAACTTGACTGACTCAAAATCAGCAACTAACTGCAGAATCTTGTCTATCCAAACCAAAAAAGACCAAGCAATACCATTTAAATTCCTATTACACCCATCTATAAGAACTTTAGGCTCAGTTTGGAAGGAGTACAAATGCAAATTTGTAGAGTGTAAAACTCTTATGTTTTGTATTATTTTTTTTCTATTTGTACTTGTATTATTTACAAACTGAGCCTTAGAGTCTGACACAATCACAACTGAAAGCCATTTTTGAGTTCTAGCAAAATAAAGAGCTCCCCAAACTGCTGCACATTCCGCTTCTATGGGTTCAGAAATCTTTTCTAGTCTTCCTCCTGCAGCCATCACAAATTTAAGATTATGAGAAAAGGCACAGAACCCAAAAGTTGCAAAAAGGAAATATCTGGTTAAAAGTTAAAAGAACTCTATTTACAATCGGAGAATCCAGTTACAAGAATTATCATTTCGAGCCTGCCACAGAAAATACTACAACTTTTTGAAATCTGAAGTGCTAAGCTCCGTATTGGTGATTTGGTGATAAACAAAGCCAACTCTTTTAAGTCCTGGAACGAGAACTAGCGACTTGGCGAGAATTGAAGCTCGAGTGTCCAGTGAAAGGACAAAACAAAAATACATGACAAACACTCTCATTTTCGGCTTCCAAAAAGATGCGTGTTTAGAATACTCTGAAGGCTGCACAAATATATTAACCAACAAATTATAATTCCATGATACCGAATTATTATATAATAAAATTGGATAGTTCATGTCAGTATGTTTTTTTTTAGGGAAGTTATTTATCTATTTTCTTTATTTTTGTATTTTTTATTTTTTGTTTTAAATATATAAAAAAGTAATCATTGTCTATTTTGATTGAATCAATAAACCTATATACCATTAGAGAGAGAAAGACATTTGGATTTTCTAAGGTTTCTTATTTTAATGCAAGATTGTTATTACATTTAAAAGAGAGAGAGAGGGAATAGTAATAATATAAATCAAATAATATAGGGAGAATAGCAGATAAGGGCAATTTTTTGCCCTTAATATCAATAAAAATAATATTTTTATATTATAATTAAAATGGAAATGGGATAGCTTTTTTGAAAAAATATCAATAAAGGGCATTGAACAGTGTTGCTCGTCTTCCTCCTCTACATCCGAATGCCAAGCAAGACAGAGTGATAGTATGAGAACTGAGATGCACTACCTAACCCAAAAACCATCCACCCTAAGGCTCTCATTTCTCTGGTTTTCATGGTGCCAGCAACTCATTCCATTAAAGATAAAATGTTCAAGATTGGTTTAGGAAATGTTAAGGAGGAAGATGACCAATTCAAGGTTGCTGCTCTTTCTCATCTTACAATGACCGAATACGACCACTCTTCAATGTCGTTGTCGGAGATCAATCCTCCAGCAAGTCTAGTCTCTTGTAGGCACCAACCTCCCTCGAGGCCGGGGCATTTGCACTCGTTTTCCTCTAATAATTCCTCTTCAGAACCACTAGGCACCCAACCTTGAGAATTTGCTTGGAGTATCTTCATTGTGAGGTGGCCACCAATGAAATGAAGCCCATCTTTCGAAAGCCATTAACTACGCTATCGATGAGATTGTCCGCAACAGTAAGGGCATCTTCCATACTCCTCACACTCTTGTAGTGAAAAAGAGGGGTGTTCCCGATCTCACCATGGTTGATTTGCCCAATATTATGAGGGTTTTCATTCATGGCCAGCCCAAGAATATCTATGAGCAGATTTCCAACATTATAATGGAATATATAAATCCGAAAGAGAGCATAATTCTCAATGTCTTATGGCTACCGTTGATTTTACGAGGTCTGAATCTATTAGGTGTCTCAACGTGTCGATAAAACCAGCGAGAGGAGGAAGACAACCAACAGTCAAAAAAATCATTAATTTAAAAATACACTAAACTTTTACTTAAAACTAATAAATAATTTTTAATTAATTAATAATTTTTATGAGTAGAGAACTTTATTATGCATAATGAACTCATTAAAAATGATTTAAAATGTAGAATCCATTTTATTAATAGTATTTTATTGCAGAAATTACTAAATAATAATAAAAAACACCAACATTTAATTAAAAATTAGGAAAATTCTAAAAAACCTAAACATAAATAAAATACCGAAAATAATTTAAAATATTGAAAAATAATAGTATTTTAGATTAATTAGGGTATTTAATTAAAAATGATTAAAAAGAAAACTTAATAGTATTTTTTTATTAAAACATACAAAAAATTATTAAAAACATACCAAAGCCAGAAATTATTGAAAAATATTGAAAATAAACAATATTTTTATTAATTATGGTATTTATTTAGTTATTTAATTTATTTTTATTGAAATCAAGTGCAAATTAATTTTGTAGTGACTAATATGAAAAAATAAATGCTGAAAATACTGAAGATTATTGAAAAATACTCATATGCAAAAATTACCAATAGTAATGAAAAATACCAAAAATTAATTAAAAATCTGGGAATTCTGAAAACCCTAAAACTTAATTAAAATACTAAAAATAATTAAAAATTAAAATTAATTGTTTTTTATTGCAAACATTACTGAACTATAATGAAAAAAGTGATGTATTTATTAATTATTTAACAGAATTTTTAATCATTAACAGTAATTATTTTTAAATTATAATTAATAGTAATTCTAGTTTAAGCTATAAATAGCAAAAAATTACATTTATTTACCAAAAAACTACATTTATTTACCAAAAAATTACATTTAATTACCAGAAAATAATATTTAATTAGTTTTACCAATATTTCTGAAAATATGATAATTTCCAGAGAATTACTGAATTTTAAATAAATACAGTAATTTAATAATTACAATATTTTAATAGCTAGCAATAATTTAATAATTAATAGTATTTTAATATGAATACAATATTTATTAAAAACAGTATTAATAATTACATAATAAATAATTTATTTATTAATTAACAGTAAATTAATAATTACAGTATATTTAATAATTAACAGTCTTTTAATAAGTACAATATTTATTAATTAATAGTATTTATTAATTAACAATACTTAATTAATTTGAATATTTATTAATTAATAGTATTTAATTAACCATATTCTCAATAAATACATTATTTATTACAAATAGTATTTTATTACAATATTAATAATAATTAATTATATTTATTAAAGTATTTTATTTATAACATGCAATCTATATATGATTTGAAACCTAATAACTATAATTAATAAACTTAATAAGAATATTAAAATTAGCAAGTTTTTATCTAGCAATTATTAAAAGTTATGAAATTAATGAGAATTAATTAGTAGTTCATTAATTAAAAAAACTGAATTATAGTTTAATGGGATAATAAAAATAAATATAAAAAGTAAAAGATTATGAAAAATAAAAATAAAACCATTTGCATAATGTCATCAATTTGGGATGATCATTTATAACTTAGCCCAACATTGGGCTCAAGCAAATATTTTCTTCTTAGCTAGTTATAGCTCAGATCTACATCAAGCCCAAGCATAAATTATTGATAGGATAATTAAATTTTAATATCTTTTTATTAGGGGTGAGCATCATTCTGTTAAAACCGAAAAACCAAACCAAATATTTCGATTTTTGTTTTTTTCGGTTTAGTTTTTTCGATATTTGGTTAATTCGATTTTCGATTTTAGTTTTTAGAATTTGAAATTTGATTAACCAAATTAATCAAACTTTCTATTATTATATGTAATAAATGATATATAATATGTAAGATATAATATATATTATATATATTAATATATAATATAATAAAATTTGATTTCATAATATATACTTTATAATATATAATATATATTAATGTTAGCACGTCTCCAATCACGCTCAAGAGATGTTTGGAATTCCTAAGCATCTTCTCCATGAGATTAATTAATTTTGGTTTCAAATCTTAGGTATGCCATACGTCCCTCTGTCTCTTCCTCTCTCTCTTTCTAATTACTTTCTTTAACTCATTGCAGACATTAGAGCTAAGATAGTTGTAGTTTGTAGAGCGAGTTCCAATTCGTTGCAAAGTTAATTTCAGAGATAGTTCCACTTTCACACATCTTCTATGTTTCGCTGGTTTCAGAGTTTGTTCTCAAATGAACTATTGTTGTTGCAGAAGTAGTTTCGGAGTTTTTTTATTATTTTATTACTGAGGTTTGTTGCAGATTTCTGCGTTTTCAAGTCCTGCTTTTTCCTTTGTTTATCAGTCTTTTTCCTTTGAATTCATGTTTGTTTGTTCAGGTGCGTTTTCTACAAATAAATAATTGGTTCAAGTCGGTTCAGGCGTTAATCTTGCAAGAATAATAAACCAGGTATGAATTCTTCAAAACAAAACGTTTTTGTATTCTAACACCGATCAAATATTGTTTCTAAAATCTAAACAGACTCATTGAAACCGGATTCAGTGAGTGCAAAGCCCGTTCAAACATGCATTATAGCCTTGCATTGGGAATATCTCTCATGAAATAAAGCATAAAAATGCCGAAATGTTCCCAATGCAAGACTGTAAAAGCTGTTCGAACGGTATTCTAATTGGCCTTGCACTGACTGAAGCCAATCCAAGACTCATTAGAGGTAAAAAAAAATTATGAAAATGTAGGAAAAAAATAAATTGGGTCGTTGCGTGACCCGCTTTAACGTACGGGTGAACAAGACAACCAAAATGGGTCATCTCTGCTTACCCGTTTTTGAAAAATTGTCCAGACCATATAGACCCAATCTGTGTAATACATGGGTTGGGTTGAAAGATATTTATTTTGATAATAATAATAATAATGCAAAAATAATTCAGATATTTATTAAAAATGTTCTACAATATCAATTTATTTTAATATCTCCAGTAATTAATTAGTTATTTTAATATTTATTATTGCCTTTAAAATTAACGAAAATGCAAAAAATAAATTAATTTTAACTAAAATTAACTTTCTACTAAAAATAACTGACAATTGATTGTAACGCTAATATTTTTTAAAATGTTAAATATGAATTTTTCAGTAATTTTTGAAAATAATTTTGAGATACTTATTAAAAATATTTAGTGATATCAAATTATTTAAATATTCTCGGCAATAATTGAAAATATTTTTGAGATACTTATTAAAAAATATTCAATTTATTGATATTTTCAGCAGTTAATTATTTTAATATTTATTATTCATTTTAATGTTTCCATTAATTATCTATTAATATTAAAGTTACTGAAAATGCAAAAAAAAATAATTTAAACTTAAATTATTTTTCCACTAAATATTAGTGAAATATTTTTAGTAATATTGAAAATTGATATTTTTCAAAATGTTAAAAATTAATTTCAGTAATTTTTGCTTATTAATGTTTCAGTAATTATTGAACATTTTCAATATTTTTTTGTGGAAATTCATTTCAGTAAAAATCAATTACATATAATAATTGAAAATAATTTAATATATTTTTGAAACTTAGTTATTGATTTTCAGTTATTTAATTTATGTATTTTTATGAAATGATCAATCAATATTTGTCAAGGATTAATTAATTATTCAGATCAATAATTACTGAAAAAGTAATAATTAAAATTTATTGAAAAATTACTAATTGTGGTCCATTTATGTATTTAGTGATATCAATTGATTATGATGCTTAAATTGTGGTGAAATTATCTCTTGATTTTGAATTATTTGTATATTTTCCCATGCATCACACGGGTCCCGCTAGTGAAAAGATATGTCAAATCCCACCTTAATCTATCTATTCTATTAAATTTCAAACTTGTCACCTCCATGTTACAAAAAGTTAAGTGTTTACTAAACTTTGTTACAATGAATCAATAATATGTTAGGATTTGAAATTACATTGGTTTATTATATGAATGTTCAACTAGAAAAAAAAAAAAGTTTCATCATTAAAGTTAGGGATGGCAATTTTCCCCATCCCCAACAGGGACCTGACTTCCCCGACCCCATCATGTCGGGGATGGGGATTGTTTTGGCGGGGCAGGGACAAGGACGTGGATTAATAGGAATCCCCGATCGGGATCAGGGTCAGGGATGGGGATTGAGGTCCCTGCTTGCAAGTGGAATTAGCTTGACATCTCAGCAACTAAGGGAGACCTCAGCTCGGCACCTCGCCTACAAGGAAAACTTCAACTCGACACTTTAGCTATTGAGGGAGACTCATTTGCTAGGGAGACCTCAGTGCGGCACTTCAGCAGCTAACAGAGACCTGCAATCAAAGGTAGCCGAGCTCAAACTTCCGAGCTTTTGACTTGATCTCAAGTCTCTAATTTGAATCAAGCTCGAGCTTGAACATGATAGTTTATGAGCGAGCCGAGCTCGAATAGCCAAATATTCGGCTTGGCTCGACTTGAATCCACCCCTACCCATAGGGAACCCATCCCCATTGGGGATCAGGGATGAGGATGGAGGTTAATTTCAGAATCAAGGTCAGGGATGAGGAATATGATCCCCAACTCGTTACCATTCCTAATTAAAGTTAGCATATCATAAGTATTAATGAGATATATATTGATTTTCTAAGCATATACATGCAAATTTTAAGCCTTCCACAATTTGTGTCGATGTTTCCCAAATGTATCCCAGTAGTTCATACTTCACATAATGCCATTATGCTTCTATGGGATTTAAGGGAATTTTCTCTACTACATCCAAGTGTATTGTAATAATTCCTAAAATGTACCAAATATTGTCTCTCTATATTCTTCACAATAATGATACTTTTACCCTTGCATAAATTGGCTCAGAATTCAGAATGATACAATCTCAAACCTAATAGAATTAAGACATAATGTTTATCCAAACCAAACAATATAAGGTCAGATCAATTGTAGTCATGGAGACAATCGATCAGCCATGTGGTACACTAGAACCATTCAGCTAAGATCAGGTCCCAAGTATTCCTGCCTCCAATTCTCAAAAGAACCAACCTCTTTTACAATAAATTTTTGCAAAAAAAAGAAAAGAAATGTTCAATTCTGATGATGTGCCAACCTTCAATTGGAAACAATTTAGAGGGTGTTTGTCAATGTGAATGGCTTTGTTTTCTAAAACAAAAATAATTATCATGTCAACAAAAACAATACAATTTCCCTAATGTAGTAGATTAAAAAAACAAAAAAAAAAGTATTTACAAACACCCCCCTTAATGTGACCTATAGGCTGCATAAGTGATTTCTATCTGTCAAATGGCTATAAATTTGGCCACATTAGACCATTTTGATGAGCCAATTCAATTATTTATTATCATTTCTAACAAGAGAAGCCTCTATGATTTTAAGTGAAGTTTCAAATTTGTGAAATGTGTTTTTTCTAATACAAATTTGCCTATTCTCTTCTCAAATCTTAGCTGGTCAAGGTTACCCTCTCTTTCACTTGACTTTTTTATTTTTCTTCTTTCTTCATCCTTTAATGGCGCAGTTCAACACCAAAGGTGCTCTGTTCGTAGCTATGCTTGTGGACCAAAATCCATGCAACACCTTTTGATCACTGCATCAATTTCTAATCCGCATTCACTCACATTAGAGTTGGGAAATTGACCCTTCATTTTTGTGAATAAACCAAATAGAACCCCAATAAGAAAAATGTTCGACAAATATGACGTAGGGATTCACCTGTAGAAATTCTATCTACAGGATAATACCTTTGCTTATATGAATCATGTGCAAATGAACAAAGGGTGCATTTGTTTTTCAATAAATGGAGGAGGAGTAGTTGGTCAGTGGGAAAATTGACCAACTCTCCTGCATTTGTTTCTTTCGATAAAAGGTGGATTCCACAATAAATGAAGCTTCCCTTAAGGCCCTATTTATTTTTCGGTAAGTTATTTATCCAGTTAAATGCAATTGTCCGGGTAAGTATTTCCTAGGAATGACTTATCAGGGCAAGTGCATTTACCCCATGTTCTTTTATTTCTCAGGTAAATAAGGCAATGACCATTTTAACCATAAAATTTCATTATTAAAATGGGCATTTTGTTCCATTCAAGTATTAATGACTTTCCTACAAGTGGGAAAGTTATTTGCCCACCTACGAGACGGATAGGAAAATAAACTTTCCTTGATCTCTACATAAATCTAAAAAAATTATACGGGTTTCTTGGTCAATGGGAATCAAGATCACATTGATTGACTAATTTTCCCTCCTCTCAAAATCTGAAAAAAGAATGTTCCCTAATGCTCAGTTTGGAAGGAGTACAAATACAAATATGTAGAGTCTAAATCCTTATATTTTTGTATGTATTTGTATTATACATATTTATATTTATACTCTTTTCAAACTGAGCCTAAGTATCATTTACCATCTTTCATGTGGGTAAGTAACTTTTTCACCTAAGGGAAAAGTGCTCAAAACTAATAATAAAACTAGTATCATTTACTTCCTTAAGTGCATTTACTCAAATAAATAATTTATCTAAAATAACTAAATAACAAAAATAGAGAACACTATAATATTTTTATATAAAAAACGAATAGGAAAACCATGAAACCTAATCTAGGCAAATATCCACTATTTTAATGTGAATAATGATGTTACAACTCTTTTGTTATAGACTGAGTCGTCCAATATCAAAAGATAACGACTCTAAAATAATTACGAGTCCAAAGGATAAAGACTCACTAAAATAATTAATAATCACCAACAAGTTGTATTCAAATAAATAAAGCCAAAAAAGAGCTAAGAAAACTCCTTTTGGAAAATCCAATAAAGAGCCCAAACCCAAAAAGAACTTGTGGAGACCACCCAACACTACAATCAATACTTAGGAGCATGGTTTTTAAAAAACGAACCAGAAACAGAACCGGTCAGGGGACCGGTTTCTGGTTAAGTGGTTCAACCGTACGGTCAAATGGTTTGACCCATGACATCATAAATAAATTAAAAATAAAAAATATATTTATAAATAATAAAAATAACATAAAATTAAATAAAAAACAGAAAAAATATAGAAAATAAAACTATCTAAATAAAAAATAATATAGTATAAAATACATAAAATACAGAAAAATTCTAAAAAATACAGAAAAACCACAAAAAAATAAAAAAATACAGAAAAAATAGCTTGAAATAAACCCTTAAATCTATATGTAAAAATCAGTGCAAAAAAACCATGATTTTGGGTTGTGAGAGATGTTTGGTTGAAGATTCTTCATTCGTGAAATGAAAAGACCCCTTTGAGGAGGAAATTGATTTATTGAAAACAAAGATTGAGTAGCAAGACAAGTAGCCTGAAGAGACAAACCGGAGCAAGCTAAAGAAGACAAACTCACTACTCCTCATCATCTTTTTTCTTAGCAAGGCACTTAAACCAGAACTCACCCAGCTTGGTCTATTATTTTTCCAAAAGAAAAAAAAAGAGGCAAACTCACGAATTTGGGTTGTGACTTGTGAAGATGTTTGTCCGCTACAAACTCACTAGACAACCGTTGCAAACTTGCCATCCGCCGCTGCAAACTCGCCTGCCACAACTCTTACTACTGCAGCCTGGAACTCTAGAAGTGCTGCAAACTTGTCGCCGCTGGTAGCCGTTATTCGCTGTTGATCGGTGTGTATCGTTGTCGGATGCTGGAGGTACTGGCCGCCGTAGGTGGTCAGTTAGGTGTGAGGGTTGAGAGAAGGGAAGGGTTAGAATGAAAATGGGTTCTAACCCTAAAGGCATTCGATTTTGATTTGGGGATTCAAGTCATTTTATTTTTTGTTTTTTTAATTAAAACTGTGAAAATAAAAAAGGATAACCCACAAACCACTACCCAGGTCGAACAGTTTAGCAGTCCGACCACCCGGGTCAGCAGTTTTTTTGACTTTTCAACATTTTCTTTTTTTTCAAATTTTTGGTTTCTAGTATAACCGGATTCGGGGGCTGACCGGTTACCGATTTTTCTGGTCCGGTTTTGAAAACCATGCTTAGGAGTGTTATAGTGTTACACTAAAAATTCATTTTCGAGATTGGCTTGTTTTGTGGATCAATGTAGATCTGGACCAAATGTGGTAAATGGGTTGTTAATTTGGATTGGGCCAACTTGGGTTAAGCGTTTGATAAATTTTGAATGGGCCTGGGCCCGATGTTGTGTTAATTCTTGACAGTTGTATTTTACTTGTGTAACTTACAATACACCTATTAATTTGTTAAATTAGCACATTTGGACATTATCATGTAATCACATTACAAGTATACAATGAGAAAGATAGCTATCCTACTGGGTTTATATTTATAATATACTGATATACAAATATATATAATTAATTTATATATACAATTGGTTTGGCATTCTTAAAAAAATACATCAGTTGGTCTGAATCTAATAACAAAAACTGATCTCGAATCTCGACCCAATTGTAATGGATTCATAATAATAAAACCCAGAACATACCCAGAGGTCCCTAATAATGCTGATCGAGATAGACGGATGAGTGGGTGTACTAAAATTTAACAATTCTTATGGTACCGGAAAGGTATGTGAGTGATGCCACACGATCTGAACGGCAATGGGCAAGTCACGACTTTTGCTGGAGATCTCGGCGACGACGAACTTAACTGTGAACACAGACAAATGCCATAGTATCCTCGGGCAAGAGGCTTTAATGGTTAAGTCAGTGAAATGGAAGAGTGAAGGAGATGGAACGAATGAAGGTCTTAATAATTTATAGAGGAAGGGCCTCTGTTCTGGAATGGATACATCATCTACACATGATTGGAATCTGGGTCTACCTATTATGCTCATGGTCAACCTGTTATATATGAATTTGGATCTGTTTCTCATGGAGCGCTTTTCACACTAATTTTACAACCACATCCTATCATGTATTGAAAATATCTCTTGTGAATAATAAATATTATACAAATACTGAAAATGTTACTGATCCCAATGTGTGGTTGATACATATTATGAGGTCCATACGAGGAGCACTCTGTGACAAATACATCCAGACTAGTTATATGCATGTTAACGGCCATGGGCCTGCTTCAAATATCCTGGCGCTAGTTAATTGGGATCTCCTCACAATACTGATAGAGTAGTAACACAATCTGATACAAA
The DNA here is from genome assembly GCF_055504915.1 of Nelumbo nucifera. Taxonomy (NCBI): domain Eukaryota; kingdom Viridiplantae; phylum Streptophyta; class Magnoliopsida; order Proteales; family Nelumbonaceae; genus Nelumbo; species Nelumbo nucifera. The sequence continues at coordinate 35,126,001 of NC_142650.1, forward strand.
GGCATATCATAAAGATACATACGACTCATGGGATATATACCCAGTTATACGGTATCCTGCATCTATAGCAATTAATATTATACGATATATCCGTATCAAAAGTATTGTATATAGCCATTAATATCATACGATATATTCATATCAGAAGTATTGTATTGATACTAATTTAATCTTTGTATCGGGTTTTTAGTTTCTTAGGTATCGTTACCGTTTGGTACCATAGTCGAACACGAAATTTACCCTACAATGAGACAAGAAACCTGGATGGACTGATCGGCACCGTGTTTTAAGTTTTAACTTTTGATGGGCCGTCGCGATAACTTGTGCGACGATAATGCAGCAGATGTCGACTTCTCTTCACCACCTCTACACAGTATCAACACACACATCGATCTCCACGCGCTTCTGTAGGCTGAGAGCCTGAGATCGAGCTCCTTTCTAGATTCATTAGTGGAGCCCACTTCAGTTGTTAAGCCCCAAGAATCGAACACAGTTTTTGTTCAAATGAGCTGCGTTTCAACTGTCTGAAACGGCAACTGCTATATACACTCTGACACTCATCATTGGAATCCGAAATCAATTTCGATTTTATCGAACATATGCAGAGCTGAGCTTCCTTCATGGCCTCCATTCGCAGGCTTCTTCCTTTCTGTTCTTCATTACAGAGGACGGGCTTTTCTCTTCGAGGAACTGCAGAAGGTCCTTCCTATTTCTCTTGTATCTATCCATCTATTATCTGTTTTTGGGAAGAAGAGAAAAATTCTTACACATAGCAACTTGTTTTAATCCAGGGTTTGGAGTCGGAGGTTCATGTAGAAGCTTCAGTGCTACAGTAGCGTCGGAAGAAGCTATTTTCAAATGCCCGGACGAAGATGGACGGGTGGAACCAGAGGTTCTGGTTATGGAAGATGAGATCGCAAAGATCCGACGTGAATTTGAGGCGGCGAAACAAAGCTTCCTCAAGATTCCAGAGGCTCTCAGAGAAATGCCCAAAATGAACCCTCGAGGTTATACTTTTCTTCCTTCCATTCGAACTTATCAATTGAACTGAGGCTCACTGTTCTAGTTCTATTTGATTTTTGGGTTGGGCATTTTGGTTCTGGCGTTCACTGATTTCTTATAACTCAACTCTGAACTAGGTATATTTGTCAATAAAAACCTGAGGTTGGACAGCGTGCAAGTCTATGGCTTTGACTATGATTACACGTTGGCTTATTACTCTTCTAACTTACAGAATTTGATATATGACCTTGCCAAGGAACATCTTGTGAATGAGGTTAGAATGGGGTTGATGACATACTGCACTTTATAGTGTTTTCATTTATGGTCTTCAGTGTTCTAGGAATCTGAATGAATTTTCTTTTTGGTATTGGTTGCATTCTGTCAGTTTAGGTATCCTGAGAGTTGCTTGGGATTCAAGTATGATCCTTCATTTCCCATCAGAGGTTTATATTATGATAAACTGAAAGGATGCCTCTTGAAACTGGACTTTTTTGGGTCTATCGAGAGTGATGGATGCTTCTTTGGGCGTAGGAAGGTACAGTGTCATTATAAAACTTTGTTTGATGTTCATATGCTACTCTATTTAATGAGAACTATTTTGCTTTGGATCTGGTACCATGTTGTTTTTCCCCTTACCTTTTCTTCCCCATCCCCTCTTTCCAATTTCAAGAACTATCATTGCTTATAGAATAAGGACTACAAATTTCTTCTTTGCATGACCTACTCTTGTCACTTGCTTATAATCCAGTTTCAACTTTCAAGTGCTTGCAACAGAGGAAACATATCAAAATGGCTAAAAATTTCTGCTAAACCAAGGGAGATGGCATGTAAAGTGGATTAGGAATTTAGGATGTAGGAAGTGGATGATTTGTATGACCTGGAGGTTGGTTTAAGGATGCATAATTTGGCTCTAAAGAGTGAATACATATAAAACTCAACTTGGGTTTCTCTAGTATTTCAGTTTTCTTATAAGGACAGATGACGCGTGGGGCTGTAACCCCCATAATTGTAGTTGATTTGGAGGGGAGTTGTCCTTTTAACTGTTGAGTGTTGTATACCAATGGAACCATGTAAAAGTCTTGAGACTCTTGACAGCTAGACCTGTTCATGGGCCGGGCTCGGGCTTAGCTTTTGCCAAAATTTGAATGGGCCTGGCCTGAAGCCTGAGCCTGCCTGAAACAGTGTAAAATTTAGATCGGCTGAAGCCGAAGCCCGGCCTGTGAACAAGTCTATTGACGGCTATAAGATTAATCACATTTTATATAACTGATTATTAAGTAATGAAGAATAGCAGGATGAACAACTTGATACTTCATTGGATATTCTAAGGGTTCATTTGGGAGGCAATATTGTTGGTAGACCGTATGAAGGTCTTGTTCATGTGGGTTCTGATATTTGGCATACTTTAGCAGATGGATTGCCAAGGGATGGGCCAATTGGGTAGTAAGAAAATCTTTGTATTTGGGGGATGATATTGCTGTTTGAGAGTTTATACAGATGATGTTTTAGTAGATCAGTGACTCAGTCTGGATGACTATTTTTGATTGATATTATGGTTCTTCCTTTCACAACCAGTTGAAGGAGGATGTCTTTATCTTCCTGCTATATTTTCTTTTGCTATTATTTAGGTGCCTTGATATTCTCAAGAAACTATAACTTCAAAGAATGAAGCCTGCCTCAAGAAACCAATTCTCCGACTTGATTTCAAGCCAGACAGTGACCACAAACATTTCTCCCTCCACCACTATGTTAACCGCTTAAGGAGGCACCCCATTCCACCGCACCTTGATTCTTACACATTCGAACAACTCCCTGTGGATCTTATTATTGTCCACTTCCACAAATCCCCCATAGAGGTCCCCTATCCCTTTTATGATTTCTTTACTCTATAGCTGTAGCGGCAACCTGAAGATTCTGACCCAGAGGAAACCTTGAATGCCTCCGTTTTCTTCCACACTTCTATTTCTTCTGACCATGGTTCCAGGTGAGCAAGGCTCCTTTACAACATCTCGCCCCTGTGTTCAGATTCTCCTTGCTTCCTCTATAGAGGGTAGGAAGAAAAGCCATCTGTCTTCATCCAGCTTTCTCACGTCGACACCCTGCGGGTGCCCAGACTCTGACTTCCTCCATCTCCAAACCCTTCCAGTCGAAAGTACCCACCAAACATGCCTGCAGAAATAGCTTCCTCTCCTTCACCTTTCCTTCTTCCACCTCCAGGAAGAATGATTTATCGTTCGCCTTCAGTCTAACCTGTCCCCCCTCCGGCCATCAGCCAAAGAAAGATGTTCCTTCTCCCCTTTGCCTTTCCTCTGTCTTCCGGGTGCCTCGCCACCTTCGAATGTTGGGCCGTGGGCGCCGCCCATCACTTGCTTACATCTTGTAACACCTTAAGGTCTATCCCAGCCTCTCTAGCCCATCACTTGCTTATGGCTTTTACCACTTAACCCAAAACCTTTTTGCACGGTGCTCTTGTTGTCTTGCTTGGTTATTGATGTGCTACTGTTATGTTTATCTTGCGGAGATATTTTTTACTTATTATGTGGAGTGCCATTTCATCACCTTTAGCATTTTATACTCTTTTTCTTTTAGTGAAAATTCTTTTTTGACTATAAAATATTTTCATCATCATTGAGTCCTGTACCACCCCTAAGAAGGATGTCATTAAGACAGCATATAAAGACTTTGAATGCAAGACCTATCAGAATAGTATGTAAAGGAGACTTTCTTGATGCTAAGCTTATGGATAAGTCAAGTCATTATTTCCAACTTCTTAACTGTCAAAGTATACACCAATATTTTGAAAATTGCAATTGTATCATAAATCGTAGAGAAATTTGAATTGAATCAAATCGTGAATCGTATCGTAAACCATAAGATTATTTCTATTTTTTACAAACTTGTCTAAAAATTAAATATAGGTATATTAAAAGGCTAATTATATATAAGAAAGTGACTTTACCCTATTTTTAATCTATATCTACCATATATGTACCTAAAACAATAGAATTTACCACTTAACAATAGAAGCCTAAGATGATATAATCAATTTTGACTTGAAAATCAAACAAATCTACATACAATGGCTTTTTAACCTACATATGATGGAAAATAAACTCAACTTCTTGTCTTAAATAATGTAAATAAATAATTTTCTAGTAAGGGCTTTAAAAAAATCTCCCTTGGCAAAATTAAATATAAACAAAAAAATAACAAAGTAGAGAACTAATTCTTAATTGAATTTATTTGAAACATGCTGAGTCATAGAAATTGTAAGATTTATGAATCAAATTGTGAATTGTAAGATTTTGACAACATTGGTATACAATATTAGAGAATATATTAACCTTGGATTTGTCCATCTCTCTCTCTCTCTCTCTCTCTCTATCTATCTATATATTACAGAAGTCTGTTGAATAACCTGCATGCCCTAGATCCCCATAATTTATAGTATGAACCTAACCTTTAAATGCAAATTTCTCAGCAGCTATGTGGGCAACAGCCAATGCATATTTCCACCTGTATTTCTTTCTTTAAAATTAACTTTCTAGATTTGATCTCTTTAATTCTTGTGGTATAATTTTCTTTTCTTGACATCACCTAAAAGAAAGCAAATAAAATCATTGTTTGAGCCTGTATAAAGTTTAGAATAACTTCTAGTTCAAAAGAATGGGGAGTACCTTTTTCTGACACCATTGTAATTCCATATTTATATCCAGCTTAGCAAGAAGGAAATAGAAGAGATATATGGAACACGCCATATTGGTCGAGATCAAGCACATGGACTTGTTGGTCTTATGGATTTCTTTTGCTTTAGTGAGGTTAGATACTCTTAATATTGCTCTCTGCTACTTCTGTTTTACATGGTAGCTGTAGTTAGATTTACATCATATATCTTCTACCTTTGTCTATTTTCCTTTTCATTTAACAGTGTGCATTTGAACACCATTTACAGTGCACATGGTAGCCTTAACAAGTGTCTGTTTTCGCAAGGAGGGGTTTGTGTTTCTGGTCAGTTAACGGGCTGATGGTCTATGTTTTAATGGGGATTTGTTATGGTGTCTTTTCCTTGAGCTTCGATTGGAATTGATTGGGTGTCATTTTGTTAGTAAGCGGTGTGGTTAATAGGTCTATAAGGGGTTGTTGAGGTTGCTCTTCTTCTCTCAGTGATATCTTATCACCTGTCTGTTGTATCTCTTTTTATTTCAATAAAATTTTATCTTTATTCTTCAAAAACAAATCTATTGTGGTGTCTAGGGGTAGGAACTATGATGCAACACACCATTATCAACCAAGAATCCAGCCAAACCTTTTGTAAAACAGTCCTTTGCATTATCTTCTTGGAACATTTGATTGTCAACATGGAACTAGGTGTATACCATGCAATGAAATTCTCAAACCACCTGAGGTACCTCTTCACAGGAGCGGAACAAATAGATTCATGTATATTGTGAATTGTCATCAACAAAGCTTATAAAATAATGATATCCACCATCAATACCACAAAAGCAAGGCCCACACATCAGAATATACTATAGGATTGGAAATTCTAATATTTTATTTCTCATTCGAAAAGAGGTTCTACAATGTTTGCTTAACTGGCACGTGAACATTGTAAATACATCGACATAGACTTAAACAAAGAGGGAAACGACTCTTTAGGGCTTCAATTGATATATGACCCAATGAAAATGCCACAAATAAATTTGACTCTAAACAGAACTATCACTAAGTCTCATAAAGACAACAGGAGGAGAAGCCATTGACCCAATGACATCATCCAAGAGGTATAGGCCATCCATCACATGACCCTTACTAATCATCCTCCTTGAAGCCAAATCCTGAAAAACATAAGAAGTAGGAGAGAAAGTCGCTTTATAATTCAAGGATTGGGTCAAACTACTGATAGAGAGTAGGTTACTAGGTAATTTAGGAACATGAAGAACATGGTCAACACTAGCCCAAAAGGAAGAGATACAGTTCTTCAATCAGCAATGGAAGAGAGAATCATATGCTAGTCTCACCTTATCTCTCCCTGACAGTAATTGATAAGAGGAAAAAAGATTGGGCTCACTGTTCATGTGATTAGAGGCCTGAGAGTCAATAATCTAGGGGCCCCTAGGAATAGGGTAGCGTGGAAAGCAGTAGCCTGACCTAAGCTAGCCGCAAATAAGTGTACGGGTTAGAAGTGTTTCCCTCATGCTACTGAAGGGCCCTACCAAACTGTTTAAGGAGAACTGGTATGATCCTCCTTCAATCTAGAACTCTTACCAGGTGCAGTGGGAGCCTGAGAAATCTTCTCATCATGACTAGGTGATGTAGGACCAGCTCAGTTTTATGGCTGTCGATGGCTGTAATGGCTTCTTGAAGGAATAAGAGAGAAAATAGGGAGAGAAAGAAGAGAGAAAATACCTGGAATCACTCACAGGGTGCCTAGAATCACTCTAGGGCATGGGAATCACTCACCATAGCTAGCATAAGCTGAAGAAAACTCAATAAACTTCATTGCCTTTGTGTAAAACGTCCATACATATTTATAGACTCTAAACTTGTAATAATCCTTGGAGTCAAACTGTTAGCTCATAATAGTCTTAGGAGTCAAATTGTTAGACTCAATAATCTTAGTAGGACTCAAACTAAGTTGTCATATCCTATTTCAATTCAAAGAAGACTCGATAACTCTAATCCTACTTATGCAATGACTCAGGAATTTTAAACATAAAAAACTATAACTAGACAAATTAAACCCTATCAATGGACCCCACAGAAAATTGCAAAATGAAAAAAATACCCCTATTGTCCCAAAATACATAAATACATAAAATTTCATAAAATTCCAACTTTGACTCTTCAGCTCCTGCATCACTATGTGTGCTGGTCACAACATTGGCTGAATTACTATTCTTCTATTGGTTCCTTGGCTTCTTTTGTTGGAAGTTCTTAGGCTTCCCAATGAAGTCTCAACAGTGCTCCTTAGTGTCTCTTTCTACCACAATGAGTACACCAAAGTTCATCCTTGTCAACCTCTTCAGACCTCTTGGACTAGCCACCCTTTTTTTTTGATAAATGAGAGTAATTTTATTAAATCAAATAACAAAAATACAATCAGCCTAGGAGGAGGCATGAGATGTTACCCCCCTAGGACTGAACCATATACACCAAAACTGCCCAAGCCTGAGACACAATTACAAAGTAGCCCCAAATAGATCTCCCCTTGACACCCCTTGCTTGGCCAGAGAATCAGCCATTGCATTTTCTGATCTTCTAACCCACTGAAACCTGACAGTCATATTCCTTGTCATCCATTTAACTTTCTTTAACAGATCCCTGTAGCCCCAACAAGCTGTTTCTGGCCTAATTAGCCAGCCTACTACCACCTTGGAATTCCCTTCTACTAGCAGATTTGTCACACCACTTTGACTAGCCATTTGTATGCCTTGTACCGCTGCTAGTAGCTCTGCCCTTATTGAATCACCTTCACCCACTGGTCCTGAAAATAGAGACAACATATTGCTGTCTTTGTCTCTCAGAATCCCACCAATTCCTGATGGCCCTGGATTGCCTTGGCAGCTTCCGTCAAAATTCAATTTTACCACAGCATCCGGTAGTGTGAAGATTTTAACCATGAAATAGTCCTTGTCAATATGCATTCCTTGATTTCAGTGAGACTTCTTTCATGTTCTTGAAATATTCTAGCATGTCTCTCCTCCCATACAGTCCACAACGTAGAAGCTCTGATACATTTCCACATTAGCTTCCCTCTTTTTGTCAATCTCCCAAAAGCAGCCGGAGCGAACGTCCACTTTACTTCAGAGGGCAAATTCCACCTGCACCCAAATAATGAAACAACCTAGTTCCAAATATTGGTAGCAAAGGAGCATAATATCAGCAAATGGTTACAGTCCCCACCCTTCACTTTACACAGAGAGCACCAATTAGGGGACAAACACATAAAAAATTTCTTCTTTTGCAAGTTTCCGCAGTATTGATCTTACCATAATAGGCTTCCCAACAGAACACTACTATTTTGGGGGAATTGGTCTTGACCATACCTCTTTAACGGGAAGACTTGAGAGGAGGGATTGGAGCAAAGGGCTTTAAAGAAAGAAGCACAAGTTAATGAGCCAACCGGGGTTAGGGACCAGACTCTTGTGTCCGGGTTAGGGGGGTCCAAACACACCGAATCTAGATGAAACAACAGCTCTGAAACGCAAAGGATTTCTTCATCCCTTAACCCTCTTCGAAACCCAAGATCTCAATTTAAGGCCAAAGGGCAAACCGGGGGGGGGGGAAAGGAACCAAGAAATGGGTTTCTTTTTAAAGAGGGAGATGGAGTAGAGAGAAGGGAAACGGTCTTTTAGGGGTTGAGAGCTCACCCAAGTATCTTCCCAAAAAGGAATGGAGTTTCTAGAGCAAACATCATACCTTACAAAACTGAGGAACTTAGGAAGAATGCTAGAGATAGCCTTCCAAGGTGTTGTGAGCAAAGCCCTTCGGGATACTCCCGCATCCCAACCTGATTCGGAACAACCATGGATACTTTTCACTACTTCATGCCACAACCTCTCCCTCTCCAGGGGCCACCTCCAAAGCCACTTACCTAAAAGAGCCTCATTCTTGCTCACGTTCCCTAATCCTAGGCCTCCTTCTTCCTTACTCCGACACACCACCTCCCACCTAATCAAGTGAAATTTTTTCTTTTCACCAGGTTCCCATAAGAAATCCCTCATTAGTTTTTCCAACCTCTTTGCCTCTCTCTTAGGAATTCTAAAGACTGACAGGAAGTATAATGGCAAGTTGGCTAAAGTTGCTTTAATCAAAGTAACTTTACCCCCCTTGGAAATATAGTTTCTCGTCCAAGCTGCCAATCTTTTTTAGAATTTTCCACCACCGGGTTCTAGAACCTACTTTCCTTTGGATTTGCACCTAATGGAAGTCCTAAGTAGGATAGAGGTCACTGAAAGTAAGTGCATTCTAGCTGGGCTGCTATAGACTCCAACTCCTCTCTATTCAAGTGAACTCCCACAACAAAACTCTTCTCAAAATTTACCTTTAAATTTGAGGCCCTCTCAAAGTGAATTATTAAATCCTTCAAATTCCTTACCTCCATCAAATCACAACCTTCACAAAAGATTATTATGTGATCTGCAAATTGGAGATGGGTTACTGAGATTCGGCTCTATCTGCTTCTGAGAGGAGTCTACCAAAAGCATCAACGACTAAAGTGAAAAGGAACGATGACATGGGATCACCTTGTCTTAGACCCCTACTAGCTGGGAAAAAATCATTAACTGCCTTGTTGACTAGGATGGAATAATGGCAATTGGACAGGAAACCATTTATCCATTTGCACCATTTATCCCCAAACCCGCACTTCCTTAGCACAAGTTGTGAGAATCCCCAATCCACCAAATCATATGCCTTTTCAAGATCAAGTTTACAAACAAAACCTTGACGCCCCGATCTCCTCATCTCCTCCACACATTCATTTGCTATTAGAATCTGATCTACAATTTGTCCCCCCTGTACAAAAGCTCCTCGCACTTGGCTGATAAGACAAGGAAGCACCTTTTTTATCCTCAAAGATAAGACCTTAGCCACAATCTTGTAAACAATAGTCACCAAACTAATAGGTCTAAAATCCTTTGGATGCTTGGCCTCTTTCTTCTTGGGAATTAAGGCTAAAAAAGTAGCATTAATTCCACGACTCATCACTGGATTATCCTCAAATTCCTTAAAGACCTCAATTAAATCTTCTTTGACTATGTCTCAACAGTCTTGGAAGAAAGCCATTGTAAACCCATCTGGTCCTGGTGCTTTTGACCTGCCCATTGAAAAAACGGCTTTTCTGATTTCTTCCTCCTCAAAATTCCTTTCCTGCCAGCTTCTACTCTCTTCTGGAAGTCTCTGCCAGGTAATGCCTTCCAACTCCACCCTAGGTCTTAGGGGTCTCCTCAAAATGGATTTGAAGTGGTCAACAAAACGATTGGCTATCCTCTCTTGGGTATCAATGACTATTCCATCCATTTCCAGCTTGGACACTAGGTTTTTTCTTCTCCTTCCATTGGCTAGGTTATGAAAGAATTTAGTGTTCCCATCTCCTTCCTCAATCCATTTACATCTAGACTTCTGCTTCCAAGAAATTTCTTCTCTCACAACAACTTCATCTAACTCTCTTTTTAGAACCCATCTCCGATCTCTCTCCTGAGGGCTTATGGTTCTTTGGGATTCCTTCGCATCCAATTCCTCTATTTGGGTCAACAGAGAGGATTTCAATTCTTCTATTCTCCCAAAATGCTCCCTATTCCACTACTCTTAGCAGCCTTTTTAACACTACTCTTAGCAGCCAAGGCAACCTGCTCCCCCTCACTAAGATTCATGACCTGCCTCGTAGTCTCCTTTGATTGATCAAGAGCATACACTTCCTGTAAACTAGGTAAATCTTTACTTATCAATATTTGAATTCTGATTAATTCATAGATTGGGTTGAGACTGGCTAGAAATGCATACACCCTTAGCTGAGACAATAACTTCCTATAATCCTTAGCATCATCCACATCCCTTCAAGCAAATGGTTTGATGGTAGTGAGTGTGGAATAATAGGATGATAAACTCTTGTCCCCTGCTTACAAGAAGCTGACTCTACCTGTAACTGGTATATCCTAGCATGATGCCTTTGCTCAGAGTAAGTAGCTTTGACCTGATCCCAACCTCCTTAGCAGTTTCAGCCCACATAAAATTCTTCCTGATTACTTGCCAAAAAAAAATCTTCCCAATTGATGGATGAATGGATGATAGCAACCATGGCATAACCAAGGTTCAAAATTTCGACACAATACACCCCATATCAAGCGTATTGTATCATATCAGCAGATCACTGATATGCAAAATTTAGATCTTTTGGGGTCAAAACCCATTTCATGGGGTAGGCAGGCCTTAGAGCACTCCCTCTGAATGGGTTTTGAAACAAAAAATAAAAAAAATAATAAAAAAAATCAACTGTGGGGTTCAAAGTACCGGTACACCTCTTCTGCCATATTGGGGTGCATTGATACTTTGAACCTTAGTCATAACCATGCAGTTCTCTTGGTCCCACTTATCATGAATGGGACCTTTATTCTTTGCTTCTGCTATACTAACTGTCAAATAGCTAGTCAAATAGCTACCCTTGGCTCATTCAAGATAGTTTAGACCACCTAGAGGGGTAATAGGAATGGATACAAGCACATTATCGATCTGATCTTACAACCCGGACTGAGATCCAGTGATTGAAGAAGTAGCTGAATCACCACTGGCCATGCAGAAGAAACAAGAAACAAGAGACAGGTCAGCCTTTTATGGACCTTGATAGCACCGCCCAAACCAAAAACTGCAAGCTTTTTGTCCCCAGAAGCAGGTTACAACACTGATACTACACAAAGCTGATAACACATTCAGCACATACACAGCTTCAACTGTATCTCGGGGAATACCTCAACACCTTCACAAAACAAACCAAACATGCAGGTGTACACCTGTGTATGGCAGAGAAAAGAAAGAGGTATCCAATCGAACCTCTTCATGTCTAGTCTTTATGCCCGCAGCAACAAATCTTCTTGGTACATGACAAAGGAAGAAAAAAGAAGAAACAATAGCCATGCCTCTTCATCAGCCCAGAAATCAGTGAAGTAGCTTTTGAATAGGTTTATCAATCTGGAACAAAGAAAAACAAGGAAGAGAGAGTCTAGAGATCAGCTCATATGATTAGAAACCATGTTCTGATACCATATTTTCTGTGCTAGAAGCTTGGGAGAAGAGAAAGAAAGAGAATCAAGTGATTGAGGTGCACAAAGAATGTGGGCGGCAGCCCCTTTCATTATTATAAATAGGGTGAACATAAAGAGAGATGAAGAAAGACCAAACAGCCCCTATGATATAAAATAAAATTAAAACATGCATAATCAACAAGGTTTGTTCATTATGTGGGTTGATGGTTCACTGGGATTTTGATGTAGATCATTTGTCTTTCAGATTGGGGTTCTGATCATTATTAGAATTCTAATAGTTCACTGCTACTAATGATTCTTCACCTTCCACTGCCACTTTTAGTGTGTAACTTCACCGTTGATGTCCAAACTCCAGGGTATTGGACAATGAAAACCTTCCCCAAATAAAAAATCCTTGGTGACTCTTAACTTTTTCCATCTAAGATTTTCTTTATCCTTAATAAAGTCACCCAGGGAATTATCGTTCTGCACAAAGGTAGCCCACTACCACTCCTTTAGCAGGCCCTATCACTTGTGTGAATTTTGACCAGTTGACCCTCCTTCAGAAGTCTTGATCTTCATAGCACCCACTGTGCTGCTTCACCACTCCTGTGTGTTGAGTGCCAAACACCACCTCAGAAACTAGTGTTTTGACACTCTAATACAGAATTATCCTTGATCCCTCAATTCACTTAGTTGTGATATGTTAAATCATCCCTTACACCTTGGTTGGAATTTGAATAGGTGCCAAATCAGCAAACACTGCTGAAAATTCTTTGGCAAAACTGCAAAAGGAGCAAATAGAGAAGAGCTGTACTAGGGGATCTTCCGTACATGTCTTTGCATGTATATTTATGTATATGCTCATTCACACAAACTTCATTTGCATCATTACACTTGAAAAGATACATTGAACTCGCATATTATTGCATGGTTTAGCAAGCTCAAAAATTTGAGCTTGTGTTTGTATGTGAAACATAACCAAAATCTTTAAATTTGTCTACTTTGCTTGCTGATCAAGACTCATCAATTGCTTAAACCCTGGGATTGTTTAGAAGAATTCTGTTCCTAGCTCTAATCACTTTCATTTGCTAAACCTTTATTTCTTGATCTCGTATAAGACCCCAAGTTTCCAAATTTTATTTTATTGACTTGAGCTTTAAAGTATACTCTCTGGGTCCATGCTGGATCTAGTTCAGCTCTAGGTAGTATCTGGTCCCAACCGACCTTGGTGGTGGCCCCATTAGTTGGTACAAGAATGTTATGTATAATTTCAAACATAACCTTCTTCATCAAGGGGGTTGGTTGCATGCTGAATATTAGACAAGCCTTGACCCTGATGCAAGATGTTAAATTTCTTTTTCTATTGTGCTTTATTTTATCCTAAGCACATAGAATTTTCCTTTTTGAGTGTATCCCCCTTAGGTATGTTTGGATTGATTTATTGGTGCATAACTGCTTATATTTACATATTTATATGTAATGCATCCACAGGCTGGTCTTGTATTGTCAATTGCATGAGGTTCATTTTTACCCTTCTCTGACAGTTGCAATTTTTTTTCTGTTTTTCCTTTGTAGGCATGCCTTATTGCAGATATAGTACAACACTTTGTAGATGCGAAGTTGGAGTTTGATGCTTGCTACATCTACCAAGACGTAAATCGTGCGATTCAGCATGTTCATCATAGTGGTTTGGTTCATAGAGGAATTCTCTCTGATCCTCAAAAATACCTAGTAAAGAATGTGAGTGGCAAGATTCTTATTTATTATATATGTTCTAAGGATTCCTCTCCCTCCTTTACTTGAATGTTGTTACAATCTCTATACCCTTTATCGAAAGAAGATTCTTATTTATTATTTACTACTGGTCTAACCATATAAAAGGTTACTGCTAGTCACTTTTCATATTTTTACAAAATTAAATTCAATAAAAACATTTAAAAGGAGGTGGAAATAAGTGTTTGCATAGAAAGCAGTTTCTTTACATTAGACTGCAAATTGATTTTGATAAGTTGCATTGTGGATTGACTTTATTGGGTAAACACTCTAGGGCCAGATGCTACGCTTTCTCAAGATGCTCAAGGAGAAGGGGAAGAAACTATTCTTGCTGACTAATTCTCCATATTATTTTGTGGATGGAGGGATGCGTTTTATGCTGGAGGTGATTTTCATGCCCTGATAAATTCTGATGACACTTGTTTTACTACTCACTAATGCAAATCATCATCCAAGTAGCCCTAATAACAATTCTTGTATTCTTTACAAGGTTAGTTCATGGTTATTCAGTATGTAGCAGGTAAAGCTTGTTCGTTTTAGTTTATTCTTGTTCATATTTACATGTCATAAATTTGGAACTTCTCAAGGACAAAAGAAAGTTGGGTTCCAAATCAGTCAATACACCTATGGACCTCAATCGTACACTTTAGGAGAACAGTAGAGAAATGTTTTTAGATGCTTAGCAGTTTCATAAACCGATTGCTAGATTACTATATCTATCTATGACAGCTGGATATTGCATATTGTTGGAATACTTAGTGTCTAAGTCAGTACATGCACTCTCTCAAGACATCACACTTGTTGCTGAACTCGTCCTAAACTACTTGAACAAACATACTAGAGGAGGAATTCTTTTCTGTAAACATACTTGAGGGTGGGCCTTGGTGCAACAGTTGGGTTGCTCCATTATGACATGGGTGACAAGGGTTCAAATCTTGGAAACAGCCTCTCTGTATGTGCAAGGGTAAGGCCATCTTAGAATAGAGCATTGGTAGGATCTTGCGCACTGGGTTGCCTTTTAAGCATGGCCATCTTAGAATAGAGATGCATACAGGTGCAGATTGGGCTGGTTCCATTGATGATTGCAAGCTTACCACAGGCTGTTGCATGTTTGTGGGTAGAAATATGGTGATATGGAGGGGTAAGACAAATAATAGTGGCCAAATCAAGTGCGAAGGTATTGTGCCATGGCACATGGAATGGCCAAAGTATTGTGGATAAGGGATTTGCTAACCGAACTGTGCTTATCTATGACCAGCCCTATATCTCTTTATTGTGTCAACAAGGAGATATTAAGCATTAGCAAACAACCCGGTTCAACATGACAAAACCATACACATTGAGGTTGACAAGGATTTCATTTGTGGGAAGATAGAAAAGGGAGAAATATGTCTTCTATTTGTAAACTCTAAGGAGAAATTAGCTGATGTGTTTACTGTTGTAAGGCCTTATTTAATTGTTACTTTATAGTTGTTGTCAGTAGGCTGACTTCTTAAGATACTGTCAGTTAGTTGCTTTTTCTTTTTTCTTATTAGTTCGGTTCTAGGGTGTGCCACCAGGGGCATAATTGTAATTTCTATTCTTTTTTTTTATTAAGTTAATATAAATAGAGCTGGCGACAGCCAACAGTGACTTTTCTTTTCCTCTCAATCGTATTTCTCTTTTTCTTCTCTTTCTCTCTCTCTCTCTCTCTCATCTCCCACTCTCCATGAATGATTACATGGTATCTGAGCAAGTTTTTTTGGCTGTAAAAGACTTTTGATCCCTCCTGTTTTGAACCTGCTTCGCCTTTTCTTCCTTCTTTAAATTCTTGGACGTGGAAGACAAAGAAACCCTAGCCGAAAAAGGGCGATGCTGATAGAGACTCCCTTCTCTGTTCGCTGCTGTGAAGTCGATTTCTGGTTGGCACCTTCGTACAGGTGCTGGACAGGTGTGTTCTTGTTTTTTTGTCTTTGTTGGCCAATGGTGTGAAGGGCTTATTCCTTGGTTCTATATATTTGTTTGGATGCTGGATTGTTAGACTGTATGAGGTGTAGTCGGACTGATAGTAATGTCTGCCTTGGCTGTGTTGGACTGATTATCGGGCTGGTTTAATGACTGAACCATCTCAGAGTTGATTTCAGTAGTGTCTTGCTCTCTTCCTCACATCCTAGAAGTAAATTCTTTTGGGGTTGGTGTTCTGCTTGTGGCTGTTGTGTAGTTGTGTGGGTTTTGGACTGATTTCAGCAGTATTCTATGGCAAATTATGAATCAACTTCATCGGGGGTTACACCAACCCGCAACACAGCTGGTATGGGAGGTGAAAACATGATGTTTTCCATGCCAATTACCCCTTTAAATGGTCTGAACTACCTGGAGTGGGCTAAAAGTGTAAAACTCTGTAACGGCAAGGGGTAAAGCTGGTTACATAAATGGAAGGGTGAAAGAACCCAAGGGTGAGACAGCTGAACATGATAGGTGGGACCGTGAAAATAGTATGGTGATGTCTTGGCTCCTCGCAGCCATGGAACCTGATGTGAAGAAGAACTTTATGTGGGCAGACACCGCTAGTGAGATTTGGGAACAGGCCAAAACTACCTATTCTGAGCAAAGGCATTATGCCAAGGTTTACCAGTTACAAGCTGAATCTTCAACCTATAAACAGGGCAACCGTAGTTTGTCTTCATATTATTCAGCCCTTACCTCCATATGGAAAGAATTGGATCATTATTAGGCTATAGAGTGGAAACATGATGATGATGCTAAGGCCTACAGGAAGCTGGTCTCTCAGCAACGTGTGTTTGCCTTCTTGTTGGGACTGAACCTTGCCTATGAACTGTTGAGGGTTCAGATCCTAGGAAGCAAAGAGTTGCCGTCGGTTCACGAGGTATACTCCCTTATTCAATCAGAAGAAAGTAGGCAGAGTGTGATGGTTACAGCTGAGGGGGAGCGACAAGTTGCTTTGGCTGCGATGAATAATAACTCCACAGGGAAGAAAAGTGACACGAAGAAGACTGATGATAAAGATAAGTTGTTCTGTACCCACTGTCGGCGTTCACGGCATACACGTGACACTTGTTGGGACATCCACGGGAAACCCAAGTGGGTAGTGAAGAATCAAGAACAGGGTAAAGGCCAAGGTCAGAAGAAGATGAACACAACACAGAATGCAGCACATGTGGCAACCCAAGATACTTAGGTTGCTGGTAGTACCTGGGACCACCTTAATAATTCTGACCCCAAGGAAGATATAATGAATTCCTTCAGAGAACACCTGGAATCTTATGGCAGGGCTTTGCGACAAATGGACAACTCAGTCATTGGTACTCCCTCTACTTCATTTGCATCTACATCAGGTAATACGGCTTCTGCATTCCATGTCACTCCCACGGATTCCCCTTGGATCATTGACTCAAGGGCCTCCAACCACATGACCGGTAAGCCGAACTTGTTTCAGACTTATAGCCTTTTGTCAGGAAGGGATAGAGTGAGACTTGCAGATGGCTCATTTTCCTCCATTGTAGGCCAATGATCAATATCTCTTCCCCATGGCCTTAATCTGAATTGTGTACTGCATGTCCCTCAACTTCCTATAAATTTGCTTTCAATTAGTAGTATTACAAGCTCTTCAAACCGTAGTGTAACATTTTTTCCTGATTCATGTGTTTTTCAGGACCTAGCTTCTGGGAGGACGATTGATAGAGGGAGCCTAGTGGATGGTCTCTACATTATCGACAACAAAGCTGGTCTCTCGGTGTCATCCTCAGAGTCACATAGTCAGTCAAATAAGAGTCAAATTCTTTTATGGCATAGTCGTTTAGGTCATGTTTCTTTTGAAATAGTAAAGTCTTTGTTTCCGGTTTTATTTAAGTCATGTTCAGTGTCAGAGTTCCAGTGTCAAACGTGTCAGTTGAGCAAACAATGTAGAACAACTTTTCACTCAAGTAATAAAAGATCAAATGTTCATTTTCATGTTGTGTATTCTGATGTATGGGGGCCTACAAATGTAATATCTGAGGGCGGATATAAGTACTTTATCACATTGATTGATGATTACTCTCGCTATACATGGGTATTTCCTATGCGTAGTAGAGACGAAGTTCCAAAGATTGTGAAAGACTTCCAGAGGATGGTATTTACGCAGTTCCATGTTGAAATACAGATCTTCTAATCCGACAATGCAGAAGAATATTCCATGGGGAGCTCAATGAGTTCTTTGTCTCCCACAGATCTATTCATAGGAGCTCATATGCCAGAACACCACAACAAAATGGTGTTGTAGAAAGAAAAAACAAACACCTCATTGAGGTAGCTCGCGGGATGATGTTACACATGAATGTTCCAAAAAGGTTTTGGGTGGATGCTATACTGGCAGCTGCTTATGTCATCAATCGCATGCCCTCCAAAGTGATGAACTACATGGCCCCTCACCAGTTATTGTACCCTCAGTCCCCTTTATTTTCCATTCCCATGAGAATCTTTGGTTGTCATGCCTTTGTTCATGATTTGTCTCCATCTCGAGGTAAGTTAGACCCTCAGTCCATTCCTTGTATCTTTCTGGGGTATCCCTCCTCTCAAAAAGGGTATCGATGCTTTGATCCCGTTAGTCGTAAGTTTTTTGTGTCTATGGATGTGTCATTCTTTGAGTCTGAGCCATTCTTCCTTGCTTCTCCTCAGGGGGAGAGTAGTAGTGTGGAAGAGGAGAAGCAGGTTCAGGTATCTCTTCCTTCTATTCTGGACCTTGCTCCCTTTCGTGTCTTCCAACGTACACGCCGTAGAGATCAGCGATGCGATAGAGATGTGGAGTAGCCAAACACGGAGCAATCGACACTGTTAGACTCCCAGGAGGTAAGTCCACTCCCTAACCCTACTCCTACTGTGGATGGCCTTGACATTCCTATTGCTCAACGAAAGGGAGTCCGGTCATGCACTACCAAACACCCCATTACCCATTTTGTCTCCTATAATCACATTTCCCCCTCATACCGAGCCTTCCTATCTGCAGTTGATTGCATCCATGTTCCCAGAAGCGTTGCAGAAGCCTTAAAATGCTCTGAATGGACAGATGCCATGAAGGAGGAGATTAATGCTCTTCATAAAAATCAAACTTGGGAATTGGTGGACCTTCCAAAGGGGAAAGACCCTGTGGGGTGTAAATGGGTGTTCACGGTTAAATACAAGGCAGACGGAACAATTGAAAGGTACAAAGCAAGATTAGTAGCCAAAGGGTACACACAAGTATACGGGGTTGACTATGATGAGACTTTTGCTCCAGTAGCTAAGATGAACTCAATTAGGGTTCTCCTGTCCTTAGCTGCTAATCTTGACTGGGAATTGCATCAACTGGACATAAAGAATGCTTTTCTGAATGGTGACTTAGAGGAGGAAGTATACATGGTTCAACTCCCTGGATTCTGTGCCAAGGGAAGTGAAAATAAGGTGTGCAAGCTGCGAAAGTCTCTTTATGGCTTAAAACAATCTCCCAGAGCTTGGTTCAGTAAGTTTGACATGGTAGTTCAGCAGATGGGCTTCAAACAATGTTAGTCTAATCATACACTTTTTGTGAAGACATGTCAGGAATAGGTTGCTGTATTGATAGTGTATGTGGATGATATCATCATTACAGGAAGCTGGAGTTCAGAGATACAAAAATTGAAACATTTCCTTGCATCTAAATTTGAAGTGAAAGATCTAGGTCTCCTGAAGTATTTCCTTGGGATTGAAGTCGCCCGCTCAGAAAAGGGTATCTTTATCTCTCAAAGGAAATACACCCTTGATCTATTACAGGACACAGGCAAAACAGGTGCAAGGCCAGCAAATACTCCCATGGATGTTGACCACAAGTTAGGTGACTGTGATGGTGAACCTCTGAAAGATGTGAAACAATTCCAAAGGTTAGTGGGAAAACTGATTTATTTGTCCATGACCCGTCCAGACATTGCCTATTCCGTTGGGGTGCTAAGCCAATTCATGCACTCTCCTAAGAAACCACACATGGAGGCAGCAGAGAGAGTTCTTAGATACTTGAAAAAATATCCCGGAACAGGTCTGCTATTCAGTAAACACAATCACCTAAAAGTGGAAGTCTTTACAGATGCTGATTGGGCAGGTGCTGTGGATGACAGAAAGTCCACAAGTGGGTTTTGCACATTTGTGGGAGGAAATCTAGTGACCTAGAAAAGCAAGAAACAAAGTGTGGTAGCAAGGTCAAGCGCTGAAGCTGAATATAGAGCTATGGCACATGGGGTGGCTGAAGTCCTTTGGCTAAAGAATCTTCTAGGGGAGCTTGGAGTTGTTGTTCATAGTCCTATGTCTCTTTACTGTGACAACAAGGCAGCAATAAACATCGCTAGCAACCCTGTCCTACATGTGAGGACCAAGCACATTGAGGTGGACAAACATTTCATAAGGGAAAAATTGGAAAAAAGGGAAATTTGCATCCATTATGTCAACTCCAAGGAGCATCTTGCTGATGTCCTCACAAAGGGGCTTCCATACTCGCGGCACAATGAGTTATGTGACAAGCTGGGCATGATAGACATATTCAGCCCAACTTGAGGGGGAGTGTTGTAAGGCCTTATTTAATTGTTACTTTATAGTTGCTGTCAGTAGGCTGACTTCTTAAGATACTGTCAGTTAGTTGCTTTTTCTTTTTTCTTATTAGTTCGGTTCTAGGGTGTGCCACCAGGGGCATAATTGTAATTTCTATTCTTTTTTATTAAGTTAATATAAATAGAGAATTGGCGACAGCCAGCAATGACTTTTCTTTTCTTCTCAATTGTATCTCTCTTTTTCTTCTCTTTCTCTCTCTCTCTCTCATCTCCCACTCTCCACGAATGATTACATTTACAAAGACTGAGCAGTGTACATTTATCAAAAAAAAAAAAGACTGACTAGATTATGCCATAATGATCTTTATAACAAGTTAGGTATGTGTGACATTTATGGCCTAATTTGAGGGGGAGTTAGAATTATCTAGTTAGTAGTCTTTAGAGGCATTAATGTAATTTAATCATTTTAGTACACTCTACATAAAAGAACTGTCTTGGCACTGCCACACACATCTCTGATTTTCTCCCCTCTCTTGTTCTCTCTTTATTCTTCTCGTTATTCTCTATGACAGATATCAGATCCTTTAGCAAGTTTAAACCTATAGGGCACTTTCTTTCCCTTTTGTTCTTGTTTTAGTATTAGAGCCCTTACAAAAGTTTTTTGTTTTTTGTTTTTTGAAAATGGTCTTGTCATTTTAGCACTTTTATGTTAGTATTTGTTTTTGATGTTTAATTAGTTATGGGTTTGCATTGGAAGCTTTTTAATTAGAGTTCATTCGTTTCAAATTTTCAATAGGACGCAATAGGAAGTACAGATTCTTGGAGGGAGCTTTTTGACGTTGTGATTGCTCGAGCTAATAAGCCAGGCTTTTACAATTCTGAGCACCCATTCCGGTTTTTATCTTCATCTTCCTAGATATTATGCCTGTATGATTGTATCTGTCCATTTTGTCTATATGATGCTTACATCTGATCCTTATGACTTGAGGATGATTATTGTATTTGTCATTTTGTACAATCTGCATCCTCATTTGCATCTCTTTTTGGGTCAAATGGTTGAATGCAAAGCCATGTATCCTGTGTTTAACTCATTATATGCCCCTTTGATGCCTTGTAGCAAGAAGACCATGCATATGCCAGTAAACAAAGAAAATTAAATTGGCAAAAACACCCAGGCTACTAAGTTAGATTGAATCCCAATAATGGTGCATAACAGTTTTGGTTTAGATGGCTAAAATATTATCATGCTGTAGAGCAATTAGTACAAAAATGACAACATTTTCTCTGCTAAGAAATTGGAGATAGAAACCTTTGCTGCTCAAACTAATATAAATTTGAGAAATCACATTGTATTTGTTTTTCATAATGTACTTCAAGGAGCATTAGTGGAAATTTTTGTCATGCAAAAATAGGAAACACATGACATATTTTGTGCTAAAATGTTGTAAAAATATTGCAAAGTCACTGCTGATATTCATAAATACTTTAGGAAGGATAGGAGAAGCTTAAATGTATATTTCTAAATTATTATGTCATGATAAACTATTATATAAACCTAGAATACTAAGTATGAGGTTTTATGTTGAAGACAATTCTCAATATGTCATTGGGTGTATCTAAATCCCTGTTCTGGGCCTATTGTGATTTGATCATCTTTCCTTTGTGACAACTGCTAATTCTGAACTCCCCATTCCCCTGAACTTAAGATCAGTCGTTTCAATTGATATGCTTACAAGCAACAATTTGGGAAGAAACTATTTGTATTTGTTACCTACTATGCTGGAATAAATGATGAGGATGATCTACTTTTCTGGAATAGGAGTTGGGCCTAAACAAGGGGCTTCTCGGGTTTCATTGTATTGGGCTAACTTATAATTTTACCTTATCTTTTTTCAAAAAAAAAAATTTTGTTTACTGATAAGAGTTTGGGTTTGTACTCGTCCCTATGGGGAGGTAGCATCTCGTGCCTCCTCTAAAGCTGATTGTACTCTCCTTTTTTCCCTATGAGTTTGTACTCATCCCTATAGGGAGGTAGCATCTCATCCCTTGGAATTCATGATTCAAATCGTGAATTGTATCAATTTTAAAATTTTGACAACATTGTCCTTGGCTCCATATATTACTTCTCCATGTGGGTCACATTCGCCCTTCTACCTGGATTTGAGTTGGCCATGTAACCACCACTTGAATCCTCCATCGCCACCTCATTCTTTTCTTCATCATCTTCTTCCTCAGTTTGGCTCTTCGACTCCCTCTCCTCCCTTGCCTCTTCCCTCCATTTGCCCCCTGATGTTTTTGTTCCCGGACCCACCCTTCCCTCTTCCACCCTTCCCTCCTCTACCTTCTTTTGATTTTCCATTGACATCTCCTTCTTTTCCCAAAATACATTCAATCCTCCGCTTATATTATCAACCGTAAGATATTTTTCACCTGCAAATGTTTGAAACATACTGTGACGGATAGCAGATGTATCCTCAACCTCGATTAATATTCTTGCCATGTCCAGTTTCCTATCCCATTTGTATTCCTTGGAGAACAGCAAATAGGTTAGGAATTATTATTGATAGATAAGTATTTCCATGATCATGGACTCCAACATCACATTTTTGTAATTGAATTCATTTAAACAGTAGGAAATGTGTTAGAAACTATTATAGGGATATTTTCTTGCAGTACCCATGGAGATAGAAACATTTTGTAGGAAGCATTGGGCAATGGAGGAAAGGTCTATTGCTATTTGTTGGGTAAAAGGGCTTGGAAGTGCTCTATGAGGATTGTTGCAATTTTTGAATGAATTGGGATTTTGCTCTCACCTAAGTCCTAACACTGTTAAAATAGAATCTTAGGGAGCAGAATGTAGCAGCAATTGAGTTTATCTAGATCCAGTTTTTTGGGTGTTAGAGCTGTATCATGCATCATCTTACTACACAGTTTTCTATATGGGTATGTAGCTTATTCTATTTGGGGATGGAGTTGCAATTTGTTGGCATTTACAATCTCTCTCTTTCTCGGTCTCTGTCTCTCTCGACCAGTTCTTAGCGTTGCAATCTTCATGTGACAATTTTTGTAAACCATGGATGTGAGATGAACATTGTTAGTTGATAATTGTTATAATTACCGAGGTTTGAACTATATCCTCATTCAGTATTGGTGGAAAGCTATGTGATAGAATTGCTTGCAATGCGTGGAATCACATTGAATGTTAGGTTAGACTATAGGGCTGTAAGTTGGGCAGGCGTGGGTTAAGGATTTGTTAAAATTTAAATGGGCCTGGCCCAAGGGCCTAAGCCTGATGCTGCGTAAATTCCTCATGCCAGGTTTCCAATTTGCACCACTAGGCTGGATACTTGTTCTTTCTTGGAGAGAGAGAGAGAGAGAGAGAGAGAAGAGAGTGAGGAGAGAAGAAAAGAGGAAGAGATCTGCTTGAGAGTCAAAAGTTCTAGCTGGCGGTGGCCAGCTTCTTATTTATAATAGCAATAAGTGATTAAAAGAAAAGAAAATTACAAACATATCCCTGGTGGCACACCCTAATAATAAACTAATTAAAATTAGAAAAGAACATGCTGACAGCACCCTAACAACAGAAACAAAGAACAACTCTAACAACACACTCCCTCAAGTTGGGCTGAATATTATCTATCATGCCCAACTTGTCACACAACTCGTTGTGCGGCAAGTATGGAAGCCCTTTTGTGAGAACTTCAACTAGTTGCTCCTTGGAGTTGACATAGGGAGTAGAGATTTCTCCCTTTTCCAATTTTTTCCTTATGAAGTGTTTGTCCATGTTAGAGCTAGCCGAATAAGGGTAGATTAGTCATTTTTACTCAGCTAAGTTATGTGCTTATGTGGCAGTTCTAATATGACTTCTTGTCCCATACTTAAGTGGGGGCAGGTTAGTCATTGCACAATTAATTAGAAACTAATCTACATTATGGTCGACTGATAGGGTTTAGCTATTAGGTTCGACTGTTCTTTTTCTTCTTCTTCTGGTTCAAACTACTGAAGCCACTGAACAAACAGTCCACTTCAATGTGCTTGGTCCTATTGTGCAGGACAGGGTTGTTGGCAATATTTATAGCTACTTTATTATCACAATAAAGAGACATAGGATTGTGAACAATAACCCCAAGCTCCCCTAGAAGATTCTTCAACCAAAGCACTTTGGCCACCCCATGTGCTATAGTCCTATACTTCACTTTAGCACTCGATCTCGCAACTACACTTTGTTTTTTACTTCTCCATGTCACTAGATTTCCTCCCACAAATGTGCAGTACCCACTTGTGGACTTTCTATCATCCACAACACCTGCCCAATTAGTATTTGTATAGACATTCACCTTTAGATGATTATGTTTACTGAATAGCAAACCTATTCCTGGATACTTTTTCAAATACCTAAGAATCCTCTCTGCCGCCTTCATGTGTGGTCTCTTAGGGGAATGCATGAATTGACTCAGAACCCCAACTGAATAAGAAATGTCTTAATGTGTCATGGATAGATAGAGCAGCCTTCCCACTAACCTTTGAAACTGTTTCACATCTTTCAGTGGTTCACCATCACAATCTCCTAGTTTATGATCAACATCCATAGGGGTATCTACTAGTTTTGCACCTAACTTGCTTGTGTCCTGTAACAGTAGGATATACTTCCTCTAAGAAATGAAGATGCCCCTTTTTGAAGGGGCAACTTCAATTCCTGGAAAGTATTTTAGAGGATTCAGATGTCACTTCAAATTGAGAAGCAAGGAATTCCTTCAACTTTTGCATTTCTATGCTTCAGTTTCCTGTAATGATGATATCATCCACGTACACTATCAACACAACCACTTGTTCCTAACATCTTTTCACAGAGAGTCTGATCAGATTGACATTGTTTGAACCCTACTTGCTGAACCCCCATATGAAATTTACTGAACCATGCTCTAAGAGATTGTTTTAAACCATAAAGGGACTTTCTTAGTTTGCACACCTTATTTTCACTTCCTTTGGCACAGAAACCTGGGGGTTGAACCATGTACACCTCCTCTAAATCACCATTTAAAAAGGCATTCTTTATATCCAGTTGATGCAATTCTTAGTCAAGGTTTGCAGCCAATGATAAAAGAACTTGAATTAAGTTCATCTTAGCTACTAGAGTAAATGTCTCATCATAGTCAACACCATAGACTTGAGTGTATCCTTTAGATACCAGCCTTGCTTTGTACCTTTAAACTGTCCCATCTGCCTTGTGTTTCATTGTAAACACCCACTTACACCCCATTGGGTCTTTCCCTTTTGGAAGATCCACCAACTCTAATGTTTGATTCTTATGGAGGGTATTAATCTCCTCCTTCATAGCATCTGTCCATTCAGGATATTTTAAGGCTTCTGCCACATTTCTGGGTATGGGGATGCTATCAACTATAGATAGGAAGGCACAATGAGAGGGTGAAATGTGGTCATAGGAAACATACTGGGTAATGGGGTGTTTGGTAGTGCATGACCTGACTCCCTTTCTGTAAGCAATAGGAATGTCAAGGTCATCCACAACCGAAATGGGAGCTAGGGTACCAACAGGTGAAATAGGAGGTGTTGGACTTACCTCTTGGGAGTTTGAAGGTGTTGGTTGCTCCACACCTTTGTTACATTGCTGATTTCTACGATGTGTACGTTGGAAGACACGAATAGGAGCAGGATCCGGAATAGAAGGAAGAGAGACTTGATGAACTTGGACTTGCTTCTCCTCTTCCACATTACTCTCCCCTTGAGGAGAAGCAGGGAAGAATGGTTCAGACTAAAAAAAGGAGACATCCTTAGAGACAAAGAATTTATGACCAACGGGATCAAAGCACTGATAACCCTTTTGAGAGGAGGGATACCCCCAAAAGATACATGGAATAGATCGAGGGTCTAGCTTGCCGCGAGACGAAGATAAATCATGGACAAAAGCACGATAACCAAACACCCTCATGGGAATGGAAAATAAAGGAGACTAAGAGAATACCAACCGATGGGGGGCCTTGTAGTTCAACACTTTGGAGGGCATGCAATTAATGACAAGCAACAGCAAGTACAACCAAGGTTCAAAGTATCGATACGTATCGACTGATATGCATCATATCGGAGCCTTCCCGATATGCCCCTATAGGGGGTGTTTCGGGTCGGAAAGTGGTTTAGGGGGTAGACCAGCCTTAAACCGGCCTCTCTAAACCATATTCGAAAAAAATAAAGAAAAACAAAAAAAAAGAGTACCAATACAGGCCGGTACGCCCTACCAGCATACACCCTGTATCGATACTTTGAACCTTGAGTATAACATCTACCCAAAAGCGTTTTGGTACATTCATGTGTAACATCATCCCTCGTGCTACTTCAAGGAGGTGTCTGTTCTTTCTGCAACACCATTTTGTTGCGGTGTTCTTGCACATGAACTCACCATGGAAATATTCCTTTGCATTTTCTGATTGAAAATTTTGGGTTTCGACATGAAATTGCGTAAGCACCATCCTTTGGAAATCTTTCACAATCTTTGGAACTTTGTCTCTGCTACGCATGGGAAATACCCATATATAGCGAGAGAAATCATCAATCAATGTGATAAAGTACTTATACCTGCCCTTCAAAGTTATAGTAGTAGGCCCCCACACATCAGAATACACAATATGGAAAGGGAAACTTAATCTTTTATTACTTGAATGAAATATTGTTCTACATTGCTTGCTCAATTAACATGTTTGACACTGAATATGACTTGAATAAATAAGGAAACAAAGACTTCACTATTTCGAAATACACATGACCTAACCGATTACACCACAAAAAAATTGACTCCTATTTGACTGTCTATGCGACTTTGAGGATGACATCGAGAAACCAGCCTTGTTGTCAAGAGTGTAGAGACCATCCACTAAGCTTCCTCTACCAATCGTCTTCTTGGAAGTTAGATCCTGAAAAACACATGAACCAGGAAAAAAGGTTACACTGCAGTTTAAAGAGTTTGTGATACTACTAATGGAAAGCAGATTGATGGGAAGTTGTGGAACATGCAAAACATTATTTAGGTTAAGTCCATGAGGAAGGGATATTGATCCTTGGCCTACAATGGAGGAAAATGATCTATCTGCAAGTCTCACCTTATCCCTTCCTGACAAAAGGCTATAAGACTGAAAAAGGTGTGGCTTACTGGTCATATGGTTAAAAGTCAATGATCTAGGGGGAATCAGTGGCAGTGGAGACATGGAAGGCAAAGACTTCATTACTTGATGTAGACACAAAAGAAGTAGAAGGGGTACTAGTAACTAAACTGTCCATCTGATGCAAGGCCCTACCATATGATTCCAAATGATTACGAAAGGAATTCATGTTATCTTCCTTGGGGTCAGAACCAGTGAAGTGCTCCCGAGAAGTACCAGTTGACACCCTAGCTGCATTATGTGCTGTATTAGGCTTCTTCTGACCCTACACCTTACCCTATTCATGGTTCTTTACAGCCCCTTTGGCCTCCCATGGAGCTCCCAGCATGTGTCACGTGTGTCTTGAACGTTGACAGTGGGTACATGACAACTCCTTATCATCAACTTTCTTGGAGTCATTTTTCTTCCCCATATTATTGCCACCCATTGTAGCTAATGCCATTTGTTGCTCCCTCTCAGTTGTAACCATCACACTCCGCCATTTGTTGCTCTGATACCATCTCAAAGAACCATTCAACATAAAATCTTAAGCTGTTAGGCGAGGTCCTTGAATAGGTTGATATTCTCTAACACGCCCCCTCACATGAAAGCCCATTGAGCTTGAAGCGCGAACAAGCACAGGCCCACCCATACCTTGTGCTGAAAACTTAATTATAATGGGGGCGACAAGGGTCGAACACTAGACCACTTGGTCAAAGTAAAGTGGCTTTGATACCATGTTTTCTTTCTTGGAAAGAGAGAGAAGAGAGAGAGGAGAGGAGAGAAGAGAAGAGGAAGAGATCTGTTTAAGAGTCAAAAGTTCTAGCTGGCGGCGTCAGCTTCTTATTTATAATAGCAATAAGTGATTAAAAGAAAAGAAAATTACAAACATACCCCTGGCGGCACACCCTAATAATAAACTAATTTAAACTAGAAAAGAACATGCTGACAGCACCCTAACAACAGAAACAAGGAACAACTCTAACAACAATACTTAAGTATTTAAAGAAAAATTTCATGTTAAATTTGTCTTTGTCAACCGTTTTTTCCTGAATTTGTTTGCACTAAGAAATGTAGTAGCTCTATAATTATTACTATCAACATGGTTCTATGTATTGTAATGTATTGGTGGATATTGTATGATACATATCAGTTTTCAGGTCACCTATATGTTGAATATTTTGAGTTGGGTTACCAAGTTAAAATCATAGTAATCATGTGCAGGTATGTAAATTGTCATTACCAAAAAAGGAGTATCACACTGTTTTCATGCTTGATATTCACTAGACTATCAAGTTTTATGTCATATAATATTGAAAAAAACTTTTTGACTACTAGAGTCCAGACAGTGAACTAATATTCTAAAAAAAGAGAAAAAAAGTTTCCCTACCATTTTCTCTTTCATAATTAGAAACTTATTGTTATAAAGAAGAAAGAAAATTGCATGTATACTAATACTCAATGAAGAATCTACTAACCTTTCCTCCATTTCCTTATTCTTGTAGCTGCTATGACATTGAGAAAGATACCTTAGCTTTCTCCAGGGTGGATGCATTTCTTCCAAATCAAGTCTATTACCATGGATGTCTTAAATCTTTCCTCCAAATTACTCGGTGGAAAGGTCCTGAGGTATGTAGTCTTCTTTATCATGATGCAAAGTTTTTTTTTTCTTTTCTTTTTTCATGCATGTTAAATAAGATTAAGAAAAAGAATAGAAAATTGAAAACATAAATATAAGGTTTTATTTGCTTCAGCATGCCTTCTAGTAACCAAGAAAATAATATTTAAGATGAAGTGATTTCATTACTTTGAATTTACAAATCCACATTAAATCTGTATAAACACTACAATGAAGTAGTGGAAAAAAGGTTTACAAATAGTAAGTTTTTTTCTTTTGCAATCTTACTGCATAAGAATTAAGAGGAAGATAGAATTGAATTAAACTTATATTTTGTGTCACTTTCTTTTTGACAGAAATTTGTTTTTGTTTTTGTGTTGCTACTTACAATGTGTCTTGCACTTATTATCTCAAAAATTATTTAGGTGATATATTTTGGGGATCATCTATTTAGCGATCTAAGAGGACCTTCAAAGGCTGGTTGGCGTACTGCTGCTATTATTCATGAACTAGAAGTATGCATACCATCTCACTTAGCTGGGTTTGGTTGTGTTGTTTGCTTGTTGAATGCTTACTGTTCATTTATACTCATGGATAGATCTTGTTTTCTTTTCTTTTCTCTGGTACACTGTGACATATAGTTAGACCATTAGCAGACTCTAATATCAACATATGAATTGGTTACACAAAAGGTTGGAATCATGGCTTGGATGTTTTCTTGGTTGTTTGTCCACCACCCCAAAAGTTTCTTTTGTAATCTATAAGATATATAAAAGTGGAAGTGCAATGCGAAAGTTTTTTTGGACAAAAATTACTCCTATTTCATTGTTTGTGAAAGGGTATAAAAGTCATTTTATTGTAGCTTTAATGCCAACTTTAATGGCTACTAAAATGCCCATATTTTGTCTAATCAGTGCATCTCTAATTGTAAGGGTTGAAAATGTAAGTTCAATTATTACATTTCACCTCATTTAATCCCCTCTCATTAAGTCTTATAACTTAAAAGTATTAACTCCCATTTTCTCTTATTAAATCCTATATTAAGTTATTTTTCACTAATAAATGATACTAATTAGATCTATGCCAATATTTTTAACAATATAAACTTGTATATTTTAAAAGTAACTCAATAACAAAACCATTATTTATCAAAATGGTGGCTAAGAAATTCAACCATCTGAATCAAATTGATCAACCTATATAGTCATAGTTAGTTAATAGAAATTTTAAAATAGAAATAAATATAAAAAAATGCAAAATGTAGAAAAAATTAGACACATTTATGATTATTTTATTAATGAAATTAAAAAATAAGTGTGATAAACAAGAATTAACTTTATTGATAATGAAAATAAATACATAATTTACAATTGAGCAAAAATGAAATTATTTTACTGTTTGGCAAAGATCAATAATTCAACTTTTGGGTCAAATTTCTTAGTGTTTAATGCCATAAATAAATAAATAAAAATTAATAAAACATAAAAATACAAAATGAAAAAATAGATAATTTTTCAAAAGAACATTCAGGCACATGCATAATATCATATAATTATCATATTAAACAAGAAGTAAGTATGACATATCAGAATTATTTTTACACATAGAAGTACAAAAAGAATTACAAAAAAATTGAACACATCTATAATTCTATATTTACACTACTATTAAAAATATGAATAAGATTATGGAACATTCTTTTAACTAAAATACTCAATTTTGAATTTAGTCCATATTTAATTGTAAGGTTTAAATTGTAAATTAAACTACCACTTAGGGTGTCAATTGGACTGGATTTTTGTCCAATGCGATCTAGTCCAACATGATCCCATTACAAATGGACGAGGTCCAATCCAATCCAATAAGTATTTTGGACCAGTCCAATTCAATGTTTGGACCTGAACCATTCATTCTCTTCAAATTCATTGTAATTTAGATTGGTTTTAACCCAGTTGACACCTATATTCTTATATTAGTGGACTAGATATTGGCTTAATCCAATCCAATCGAATATAAATTTATTATGAACGGACAAGGTCCAATCCAATCTAATAAATATTTTGGACCGGATTGGTCCAATCCAATGTCTTGTTGGTCCATCCAATCCGTCCAAATTGATTTTGGATTGGATGGGTCCAATCCAAAACTGGTCCATTGACACCCATACTACTACTTTTTCACTATCCGGGTGATGCCTTGGCTAGCCAAAGCCACCACGTGATCTAACTCTGTGGCCAGTGATTTTGGACCATGTCGGTACACGTCACCACAATCACATCACGGAGAGGCATCACGAGGAAGCCACGTCCCACGCAGACACGGAGATGTGGCCCACCGGGGAGAGCGAGACCTCTCGAGAACCTCAGTGGTCGACCTCATCCGACATAAAGGCATCTCCCCCTCAAGGTAAGCTCTTTGGGGTCTAGCACACATTACTCTCCTCGGCTTGGACTAGCTCTCTACCTGCTCGGCCTAATCGATCTCTCTATCTCTCTTCATTACTGACTTGAGCGTTGAAGTGCCTACTTGGGGTAAATTCCTTGGGCCTCTGATTCTCTTTTTGCTTGCAGACTATGGTGCACAACCTTGTCCTTCCACCTCGATCTCGTCCAGTTGGAAGGACTATTTGTTGCGTATTCGGCTCGGCACACCTAGGATTGAACAACATCATTCACCTCATTCAATTTTCTCTATTTAAATCTTACATTTCTTTGATAAATGAACAAAAAAAGATACACCAAAAAGATAAAACATTACAAAAAGAAGAATCTAGCTAAGTAGGTAGGCCTATCAATGATAGTTGAAGCTTCACAACTATGATATTTGGATGAGGTGTTTTATATAATCAGATTTGGATTTTGCAATGTGCATCCTATTAATAATAAAAATCAAAAGATATAAAAACAAAAAATAAAAATACATATTAATATACATTTTTTGATACATTATTACTGTCATTATCATCATCTAGAATTGTCATGTACAAAGCATGTGCATACTTACTAGTCTGAATAAATGTTTGGATGAAGGTCTAGCTAAACTATAAGTAAGATGTGTAAAAGCTAACATGGAAAAGTTTGTTATTTAAATGAAGAAAATAAAAAGCAATGGAGAAGAAGGAAGAAACATTGAAATGAAAGAATTTCCTAAGAAAAAATTTAAGGCGGTAGGAGAATTAATGGATATTATAAAGATAAAGGTTGCAAACTGGGTAAAAACATTGTAAACATTCAAAGAAGTCCATGTAGATGAGATCTTGAGAGCTTGGGGAGCATTACCTATATCTTCAAAGGATGACAAAGGCTGTGATGGAATGGAAACCACTGACAAGTCCAAGAGTGAAGTTGAACTTTGATGGCAGCTCTCTGGGAAATCTAGGACCAACAAGTATTGTAGGTGTAATTAGAGATTCAATGGGTACTATCAAAGCTCTGTTTTCAGGCTTCATTGGAATTAATGGTCTTGGAATGTTGAGAGATAAGAGTGCACCAAAGGTTTCACATTTCTGGGTCTGTGATCTTTCAAGTGCATTTCTTTGGGGAATAAAGTATCGTTAAGGAGTTGCTTTTGTTTTGGCTTGGGGCCACAAAACCTGCACATATGATTGTATTTATATTTTTGTTTAATAATTATACTTATCTTCTGATAATGCATGTTCTTAGATGTATAGTTATGATAATACATGTCCATTATTTATCATATGGAGATTATGTAATTTAACCTTTCAATCACAATTATTGAATCTTCATTGTTCACTGTTTTGAGGTTCAACACTTTTTTTTACGGTTGATACCTAAACATACTCCATCAGAAGTTCTTATGTGGTTTTTTTTCCTTCTAATCACTGCAGAATGAAATATGCATACAAAATGGAGAGAACTACCGCTTCCACCAGGTATGTTTCTGGTGATACTATTAACCTCTCCTGCCATGGGTTGGTTGCAAATTTTCATTATCATCATCATCATCATCACCGTCATCTATGAGAAGTTCTTCAATGCTAGTGTGCTTCTTGTCTATGTAGTTTTATGGTAATAAATAAAAAAGAAAAGCTTATTGATAAAAGGAAGAGTACAACAATCAGGGTGATGAGGAATCACCACAACTTAGACTCTAAACAGCTTAAAAAGAGAATACAACAAAGAGGAGAGAGAAGTACAAGATTAAATTGCTTGGGATCCTTTCAATGTAGACCAAACGAGCAAAAATGACTCCAGGAAAACTTTTGAATCACCACAATAATTCTGAAGCAACCCAAAGACATCCCCAGAAGAGCTTTGAAATAGAAAAACCAAAGTGCAGATGAAGCACAATCTCCTACACTGTTATGCACCAGAAAACACCTTCCTGACAGATGGCTATCACTTGAGAACCTCAAAAAAAAAAAAAGAAAAAAACATTAGCTTTCTATCAAAGCAACACAAACCTCAGGAGCAAAAACTGAGAAATGCCCACCCAAGACAAATCAAGGCCTTTCAGCACTCATTGAGTATTGTAGCTTTAGCTCCCGGTATGCTCTTCTGGTGTATTCTTCCCCTCCTAAAACCAATAAACCCAGTTTTTTACCCACTTTGAGACCAGTTTCCACCACCTTTTGCGTGATTTCTCGAACTCTATCCAATTCCACTTCTTCCTCTCCTCTTCACCTTCATCAACTTCTTCTAAAACACCCCTTCTTTTGCCAACACCTCTTTAGTGACCTCTGATGATTTACCACCCTTGTTACCACCTATTGGAAAACAGTTCTAAATATTCTCAGCAATACCATCATTGATCAAACAAGATTTTTCTTTCAATTTTTTCCTTGTATGCACTCTCTTAAATTTGCTACTTGGGCCTACTCCTATGAGTCCATCTTTCAACCTGGAAAATACCTTGGTACTGTGAACTTAAGGCATATCAAAAGAGAACCAAAGCTGCTCCTGTGCTCATTTGGCATCATTATGAAGATGTGGGGCCCACATGGGAGCTGGGTTAGAAGTGCTTCAACTTGGGAAGACCCTAGAGTCTTCAATCCACCTTAAGATGCTCTTTGTTTGGTTAAGCTTGCTGCTGGATAAGATTTGTTTGGTTTTCTTAAATTTCTGGACAGCAAGGGTATTTTTGTAATTTTACATGTTTAGTGGGTTATATTTGGGAACAGGTCTTAGCCTAATAATTTCCCCTTGTTTGGCTTTATGTTTGTAATTGTTTGGGGCCGGTTTAGTCTAATGTAGCTTCTAATGTTTAGTGGCTTGTTGGGTAATTGTTTGGGGCAGGTTCAATCCACCTCTCTACACCAGGCATGCACCAGTATTTCGTAGACAATGATCCAAATGAACTTAATTTTCTCTACTTTCAATCCATACCTAGGTCACCAGCAACTAAAGAAAATTCAGGATTCCTCTTTTTTCCAAAGCATTCTCTTGCTAGGGCTTCCTCCAACTCTTTTTCCAATCTTAAACTGAACAAGAATAAGACATCCCCATCCTTTGAACACAGGGGAAACTTTGGTTTTTCTGTTCTTGGATTGCCCATTTCTCTACTGCTCTAATATCAGGGTCTGAGTGAACAAATCTACCAACTAGACATCTATTTAATAACTCCAACCTTTCTTCAACCTTACCTCCATCCCTAACCAACATACCTCCTGTCGTAATTGCCCGTGGTTCTAATCACGATGCTGCTGCTGACCCTAAGACACTCTGCACCATTGTCATTCCTTTGACTCTGTTCACCATTGTTCACTTCATCATGTTATCAACTTCTCGTCATGTTCTAGAGCTCTACATCATCTTAGTGCCATTGGCAGCTGTAAGTGGACTGCTGTCGTTCCTTTGCGTATGTAGTTTTACCAATATATGTTTTCTTCTAATAAAATAAAAGTGTGAATAAAGAAAAAGGAGGGAAACAGCCTTAGTACTTCAACTACTCTATGTGCTACACATGACATTTTGCTTCAACACTAGATTTTGCCACCACATTCTACTTGTTACTCCTCCAAGTTACTAAATTTCCATCTACAAAGGTATAATGACATATAGAGACCTCAAGCATGAACTAAGCCTGCCGAATCAGCATTGGTATATCTAAGTTGTTTTTCCAAATATCTAAGTGACCAGTCAACCATTGCAATAGGAGATGTTATAGGAGAATTCAAAAATTGATTAAACACCCACACAACACATGCACTATCTGAGTTGGAGCGAGTCATATCTTGTATCAACCTCTAGAAACCATCTCACATTTGGTAACACCTCTCCACTGTTTTCTCGAAGGTCATGGTTAAGATCCATGAGTGAATCTGTAGGTCTGGACCCCAACTTTACAAAATGAAGATGTCTTTCTGTGATTAAGAACTTCAATTCAAAGGAAATATTTTAATGAACCCAAATCCTTCACTTAAAGTTGAGTAGCCAAAAAAATTTTCAATTGTTTAATTTTGGAATCCAAGTTCCCTGTAATGACAATACCATCCACATATATGATTAAAACCATAATGTGATATTTTCCTTCTTAACGAACAATGTATGATCTGCTTAAAATTGCTTGTACCCCATTTTTGAACGTATCAAACCATGCCCTAGGAGACTGTTTCAGCCCATAAAGCAATTTCTTTAGGCTTCACACCTTTTCTTCATTGTTTCCATTTGTTATATTGGTCAGTTATTACCAAGGGTGAACATTTCTAGCTTGGTGTAAAAGTCCGGCCCAGTCCAGCACATAAATTTCCAGGCTTGGCCCTAGGTTTTATTTCTTTTTTTTGGTAATAAATAAAAAGTAATTTTATAAGAAAAAGAAAAAGGTAAAATAGAGGTGATAAGATACCCCACTACGAAAGACAACACCCAAGCAAAGCGTAAGCTCCCAAGCCCAAACAAAAGAAATAACAACTTTTAACTTTTAACCCTCAAAAGTTAACCCCCAGCTTGCTTCTGAAGCATACAACCCTCAATAAACAAAAACAAAAATGCCCAACCAGCAGAACTCTCTCTAAACAAAAAACTCAAAACTATCACCAATCTGAGGTAGGACTTTCAGCATTCAACGGGAACTGTAGCTCTAAATTCTGAAACGCTCCTCTGGTCCTAGATTATGTGCCCAAGCCCAGCTCATGATCACCCCTAGTTATTACTACCAAGAAAATGACATTGAAATCTTCCTGCCTGGTAATTCATTTTCTTTGGATTATGTCAGGGCCTTGGTGAAATTTGGGTTCCAATGTTAAGGGTCTCTTCCATTCTGTAATAATTTTCTTTGAATTTTTATATTAATCTTTATTGTTTCACAACTTTGGGATCTCTGAATTCTTTCTTTCTTTCTTTTCTTTTGTTTCTGAGTCCAGGCAAAATTCCACATAATACAAGAACTGCTTGGAAAATTTCATGCAACTGTAGCTAACAGTCAAAGAGGAGAAGCTTATGACTCACTTCTGAACGAGCTGAATATGGAGAGGAAGATGGCACGGTCCGTGATGAAGAATATGTTTAATAGCTCATTCGGTGCTACTTTCCTCACTGACACGGGTCAGGAATCAGCTTTTGCATACCACATTCATCAATATGCAGATGTGTATACCAGTAAGCCAGAGAATTTCTTGTTGTATTCACATGAAGCATGGCTTCATGTACCCTTTGATATCAAGATCATACCGCATCATGTAAAGGTAAAGTTTTTTTTGATCCATGTAAATGTAACTTCATCATTCAAATTGTTAATCATTTAGAGATGAATGTACAAAAATTAGTCTC
Organism: Nelumbo nucifera; assembly: GCF_055504915.1. NCBI lineage: Eukaryota > Viridiplantae > Streptophyta > Magnoliopsida > Proteales > Nelumbonaceae > Nelumbo > Nelumbo nucifera. Next base: position 35,162,550 of record NC_142650.1, read on the forward strand.
TACTGATGAAAAAGTTTAAAGAACAGGTGCAGTTCTCAAGAAAGATTGTTCAAGGGACTAATGATCCCTTTCTTCCTCATTCTACTACTGGAGTGAGAGAAATGCCTGGGACAACTTTTCTAGATCATCAGACTGAGGATATATCTGGTTGACTTGAGGGGTTGAACTGCTCTGGAATCTGGTCTAGTTCTAGTTGTGATGTCAGCTTCGGGGTGAGAATCCCCTCCCCCCTCCAATAGAATGACTTCTTGATATTCCTGATTTAGAATCTTGGATGTATCATCGAAATCACCATTTGTTGCCATACCTTGTACTAATCATCCAGCAACAATCACAACTCACCAATGGCAATGCTGCTGCCTACAACAATGGCTGGTATAAAACAAAATCAGTAATGAGAGCTGCTGAATCCCCCTAGATATACTTACTGGACTCCATGAAACAGTGTTCTAAAGGTCATCTGCTTCATTGCCAATTCCTTACTGGACTCCATCTGGATTCAGTGCATCCTGGAATCAGTTTTACCCAAGCAGATCTGAACTGGTGCACCACATAAGCTCCAGGAAAAACAGACTGAGACCTTTTTTTTTTCATAGAGACATGAATCTCACACGAGAGATCTTGTTCATGAGACAAATATTAAAAAGAAAGAATTCTGGTGTGGCTGATCCGAGGAGAAAAGAAACCTGATCTAAAAGAATGGAAAAATAGAAGAATAAAATAAAAGGGTTGATCAATGTGGTTTATGATTTATTAGTGGTATGATAAATCATAAAGCATGCACTATCTTTATATTAAAAGATAATGACAGATGAAATGACATCTATGCCCCTGCATCATACATTTTATGGTTTTCAAAAGTATGCCATTTGTTTGAATATACATTAGTTCATGCATTAGTCATGTTCAAGTTCATACCTGCATGAAAAGCTCTTTTTTCCTGTGTACATTCAATTTTATGTGTTTCTACATGCATGCCTGCATGATTAAAGAAATTAATGAAAATTGGATTGGTCTGATCTGATTAATCAGTTTCAGTTCTGGCATTTCCATAGAGCCTGCGCCATGTACTAGAGATCATCCAAGCATTATTTTAAGCCTTCTTTGTTGCAGGTTCCATCCAGCTCGTTCAAGACTAATCAATGATGATGGAGATTACTTATCGTCTTGATGCCTCACATGTTCTCAACAAATCTTATGATTACTATTTTGGGACCGGTTCTTGGTGCCATTAATTTGGTAAGGGGTATTTACAGGTTCTCGGGGTACAGGGTTTGATATGGGTGGAAAAGGTAGTACATTCTATAAGTTTGGTAATGAGGGTTTCTGTAATTTGTTATCCTAACCAAGTAGGATTTAATCAACCAGTTCATTCTTTAGTTAGATTTTAGCTAGTTATGTTTCCTCCTCATTTCTTCGTTTGTAGATTTGTGTATACATTGTGGTTGATTAGATATTTATCATCTGCCCAGTAACTTCAGGCCAAGGTTCAAAATATCGAAAGGTATCAGTTGTGTATCAACCAATATGCATCGGGTTTTCTGGGTGATCCATACGTTAAATAAGAGTATTTACAAGATTTCAATTATTTGAAACAGTATCCCCCTGTCAAATTAGCAAATGAAAAATTAAAAAGATAAGAGTTTCACTCAATATACTCAATACCCAAAATGTGTATCGAATGTATTTCATGGTATTCTAAAATCTGAGAGGTCAAAGCTTATTTTTTCTATAACAGTTTTTTTTTTTTTGGGGTTTTCCGTAAATTGGGAAAATGGCAGTAGCTCTATCATCTTTATATAACAAAGAATCTCATGAGCAAAATAGTAAGTAAACAGGCTCCATCATTAAAAGCAACGAAGTAGAAAATGTTGTGACTTGCCATAACTAGGGGTGAAACTTGGGCGGGCCCAGCCCGAGCTCAAACCAGCCCAGCCCGGAATTTAATACGGGTTGGGCTTGGATTTCTGGTCCTCGGGCTGGGCTTGGGCCCAAGAAGTTGGACTTTCTTATTTTTTGTGTCGGGCTCAGGCCTAGCCTTTAGGTATAGCTTGAACCCAGCCCAAGCCCGGCTCAACTATATGCATTTATACATACACAAGTTACAAGGTTCAAAGTATTGATATGTATCGACTCGTATCGGTTGATGTGCGTGTATCTTTTCTATACATTTTGCATACATATTTACATATATACATAAATATATGTATATATATATTTGCATAAATACATTTATATGTGTATAATTTTAGAGTGGGTTCATTGACCAACCCGAGCCTGACTTGGGTCAGAGCCCAACTCAAGTGCATCAAATTACAGTTTGGGCTGGGCTCGGGTTGGAAAAATCAAGTTGGACCTCGGGCTTGGTCTGGGCTTGGGCCTTAAGCCCAAGTTTTAGGGCCGAGCCTAGGTTGATCATAAACCCGACCCAACCCGCCTGACTTGCACCCCTAGCCATAACAACCATAATTTTTTTTGGTTTTAAGATCACACTAGTAAGGGGGCCATGTGTTGCAAGGGCTCGCTCATAAACTGTCAAGCTCGAACTCGAGACAAAAGCTCGAAAGTTTGAGCTCGACTACCTTTGATTGCAAGTTTTTCAAGCTTCTAAGGTGTCAAGTCGATGTCTCCCTCAATTGTCGAGGTGCCAAATCGAGGTCTCCCTCAACTATTTAAGTGTTGAGCTGATGTTTCCCCAATAGGCGAGGTGTCGAGCTAAGGTCTTCCTTAGTTGATAAGGTGCCAAGCTGAGGTCTCCCTCAGTTGTCGAGGTGCTGAGCCGAGATCTCCCTCAATGACCAAGGTGCCGAGCCGAGGTCTCCCTCAGTGGTCGAGGTGTTGTCCAACTTAAGAGCTCGATTTGAATTAGAGACTTGAGCTTGAGCTCAGAAGTTCGAGCTCGGCTTGGCTTGAAATCAATTACCTTTTATTATAGGTCCCCTAGCAGTCGAGATGCCAAGCTGAGGTCTCCCTTAATTGGAGAGAGAGTGGCATTCTTGTAATTTATAAGGAGAGAGATGACATTCTTTTTATTTGTAAGAAAAAGAGAGAGAGAGTTGGTAGGAGAGAGTGGCATTCTTGTAATTTGAAAGAAAAAAACACAACCGTGAGAGAGAGAGAGAGAGAGAAAGAGAGAGAGTTGGTAGAGAGTGTCATTCTTGTAATTTCTAAGAAGTAAAGGCAAAAAATACTGTTAGATTCCATTTTCCTCGTCCTTAAGCTTTCTTACACATTTCAGCTTAATATATTTATATAGATAATTCATTTTTTATGAATTCCGTCTTCATATTCAATTTCTTAATGTTGACATTGTCTATGAATGAATTGCATGCTAAAATCTCTTACAGCTATGATCTATGGATGCGAGTTTTCTCTCACACGCTGCGTAAGGGTTTCTCTCTCACATCGTTTTCTCATATATGTTTCTTCAAGAGGTTCTTGTTACACTTTTGGCCTCTTGGGTGATAACGATTTTGATCCAAGCTTGTGGAGAAGACTTCAGATCTATGGTTCTAATCCTCAGTCTTTCTTTCATCTCCGATCGTTTCTCCATTTCTGTTTGGCCTTGGTCAAGGTTGTGTAGGGCGTGCATTTGGGGTATGCTGTGGGACTATTTGTTTTCCCCTGGAACATTCAAGACGTCGGATAGGGAGCAGCCTAGATTCGATTTTCTTTGGGGTGGATTTGTACTTTCAATTGATTTTGCTAGAGGGATTTCTGTATGATTCTCGTTGCTGAACCTAGTGCCACTAACAATCTGCTTTTAGGATTATTAGGTGCTTCTTTACGATTTGGAGATATTGATTTTTCTCCGGAGCTTGGCTTTCTGTGCTTTCGATTCAAGCATTTTGGGTATTTTATTTGTAATGATGCTACCGTTCCTGGCAAACCTTTTCCGGTGATATTCGGGTTGTCTCGACAACATTCATTCTCCAACTGTTTCAGTTTCTACAATGACTTGGATGGATAGTTACGCCCCTACAGTTACACAGTATTAATGACTTGGATGGATAGTTACGCCCCTACAGTTACTAAGTGTTACGTGGTCTTTTTGAGACCTGATCTGCTACTCACAAAAGGTGTCTCACCGACCTCACACGCACATGCTACTATGCATTAGGAACATTTTCTGTATTTAAAAGTTATTATTCATGGGAAATGTTCCCAATACACGATGGATGTGCCTGTGAGGCGTCCATGTGTGAGGAGCAGATCCGTTCCGGTCTTTTTAGCTTTCTGTGGGGCCCATTCCTTGGATGTTCGGAGAGTCACTGTGTTTTGTTTAGAGTTTGGGCAGATTATTGGATATACAACCATGTTCACAGGAGGGGATCTTTCTTTACCCCTTTTGTGGGTTTTTCAGAGTTGATCCGGACCCTTTTGGTAGGGAGACACACTTGCTGATTCATCTCTGTTGGAGGGATCCAGCCGATATTTTTTGGTGTTTCTTGAATTTGCACCGTTTGTAGAGGTTTCTCAAGTTGATTTTCTCTCGATGCTCGTGATTACATGCTTTAATCTCAGCAGGCTTAGCAAGCTTTTATAGTTTCTTCTAGCTTTGCAAGGTGTACCCCCACATAGAAAGCCTAGAAACTATGTTTGATGAAAAACTTGAAAGCCCCAATACATTTTTGTTCAGTCATAAAATAAACTTTCTGGTGAAGCTAGTTTTAGGCATTGTTTGGAAAATTTTTATGGCATGTCCAGTCTTATCATCTAAATGTAGATGAAAAGATGACAAAATAATCTAATGTCGTTAGCCCAGTATCCCAGTAGCTGGTCAGTTTTGAAAGCCAAAAATGTCTTTCATATAGGCTCAGGAAGGAGTACAAATGCAGGTATGTACAGTGTAAATACATATAAAATATAAGGTTTTGCAGTATTTGCATTTGTACTCCTTCCAAAATCAGCTTGGGTTTACTTGAGATACACTAATACGTTTGCAAGTTGCACATGTGCTTGGTTCTCAAAATAGGGGTCTCTCAATCGATCTCCATTTCCTTTGAACACATCCCTTGGAGTTGGAGCTCTACCGCTAATGGGGAGGAGACGTTAGTCAATAATAGGGGTGTATACGGATTGAATTCGAATCCGATCAGGCAATATCCGAATTCGAATCCGATATATGACGGATATTGAAAATTAATATCCGAATTCAGATTCAGTTAAATATTCGAATATTCGATTCGATTCGATTCGATTCGAATTCGATTAATTAATTATTTTTGATAATTGATAAATATATAAAATAAATATTTTATTGATATAAAGTATATAAATATATAAATTATTTATAGAACTTAATTATTATATATAAGTTATATAAAATATTTTATATATTATATATTATATATATGAATTAAATAATTGATCGAATTCAGATATTTATTGAATCGAATAAGGTCATATCCGAATTCGAATCCGATTAACTATTCAGTAAGAATAGGATATCCGAATTCAACCGATTAGATATCCGAATTCGATTCAATTATATCAAATATCGAATTCGAAATCAAATTTTTGAATACCATGAACACCCCTTGTCAATAATTTTCGAATACCATTGACTCTCACCCTTGTTGTATGGAAGATAGTTCATTGGAACCAACAGTTACAACGCATGGCAGATAGGGAGTCTATCACTAAGGAACGGGGACTTACTTAGGACCAAGGTTTTCGAACCGCCGTTGACCCAGACGGTCGGACTGTTTGGCCCGGGAACCGTCTAGGCAACCGGTTCCATTTTATCCCAAACCTGGTCTTTGACCAAAAACCATTGAAAAAGTCAACAACCCGTTAATTCTGGCGATCAAACTGTTCACCCGTTCAACAGTTTTTGACCATTTTTTATTTTTTAATTATTATTTTTAATTTATTTATTAGAACGGACCATCCATTCAAACTGGACGGTTGGACCATCGACCCAAAAACCGATAACTAGAACAATTCCATTCCTAAGTCATTTTTTAAAACGTTACTTAAAACTACTGTGATTGATATGCCTCGGTCTATGTGAGACACCAACAACGCAATGCAAGAGTTCCTAGCTAGGAATAATATGGTGCTCATGGCGCCGAGGTAGAGGAAGACCAAAGGTTGAGGAGCAAGGTGGCAGAGCTGGAAACTAAGGCATGATCCCTACCTCTTTTGGACTTTACTTTTCTCTAAACCTCCATTAGCAAAAACCATTGGGCCTTCATTCTCACCGCTAGTGAGCTATATCAAATGTCGATACATATAAATCTTGTCCTTTTCCATCCCCAGCTCTTCTAGAGTTCACTGTAGATGATTATTCATTGTTGTTTATCAGAATAGTCTATTATGAAAAGCCATATTTCATCGAATAACCTATCGCATATTGTTTTTTTGAAACGGTTCTTATGATTATTGTTGAAATAGTGTGTCAGATGGGTCATAATATTTTATGTTTTGTTCGTTAGTTTCTTTGAGTTAATGGCTTTTAGTTTTTATGGGCCTTTAGTCTTTTTCTTTATGTTTTTTGACAGCTGCCAAATTAAGGGTAATCTTGTAATTGTCTTCTCCTTCTCTTTTTCTTATTCACTGGTTTTCTTTTCTTTTAGTGTATTTCATTGATTAGACAAAGAATATAATTGCTGGTTAGTTTTCATCTTGGTATGGGAGTAGTAAAAGTAATTCCATACATAGTATGTGTGGAGAATTGAAGGATTAATTAATTAAAAGAAGATATATAGCCTAATTGGTAGAGGATTTTAGGAGAAAAGCATTAAATTAGTGCACAATACAATTCTTGGAGTTTTTTTTCCCAAAACCCTAGCTAACAGAGATTGAGGATTAAGGGTCCCAGAGGGGGTTCCAACCTGCCACTCAAGGCTTGAAGGGGGTTGCTTTTGATCCTTGTAGAGAGTGATCAGTAGAACTGGATTCTAGCGATCTTGCAAGGAGCGATTGGAACTTTCTACTTTCTCCTAGGTTGTCAAGTACGATGCAATCATACTTCGGGGGATCTATTAAGGTTAGTATCAATTGTTATCTTTTTTAGTCATATCTTGTTCTTTGAAGTTTCAGAAGTAATGGAGCAATTTGAAGTAGAGATCAAGCAAAGCTCAAAATTTGGATAGTAATTAAGGAGCCTAATGAAGATGATTCTTTTAATGAGAAATGGATGTAAGAAAACTATAATGCTATTGGTGGGTTGGTGAATTCAATGCAGCCTCATATCAATCAACTACTTGTTGGTAAATTTTGTAAGAAAAATTTGGGATAATGTTGTAGAGACATATTGTTAGGAATTCAAGTGTCTAAGGCATATGTTAGAAATGATTTGAATAATTCACAACAAGGGGAGAGACCTTTAGCAATTTATTATTCAATGCTGAAATATCGGTGGCAAGAGATTAATTTAATGGAGGTAGTGGTTTAGGAAAGTACAAAAGATGTTGAAACATATAAGAAACTTGTAAAAGAAATAGAGTTTTTGAATTTCTTATAGGTCTACATCCGGAATAAGACATTACTAGACAAAACATATTGATAAAAGATGATGAATTCCTCTATTAGACTTATTCTATGGTAAGTAGTGGAGAAAACAAAAGGCAAGTTCAAGTTCAATGGGCAATTCCAATCGACCACTTTTCTAATGTAGGGGGTGAAACCTAAGGTAGCTGAGGAAAAAAAAGATGTTATATGTGAGTACATCACATATTTTCTAGCTTAATTTTAAAAATCTTAATATAACAGTAAGAAAGTTGGAAATTGAAAGAGTAGGAATGCAAATGTAGCCATGGTTCCAGATGTGACAAGGGTTCTAATGAGGAGAAGACTACCATTGAGAAATTAATAGTAGTGAAAGCTGAATTTGAGAAGTATAGGAGGATGATTAATCACCTCAAAAGCACAACTACAATTAGGGCTGCCTATGGGTCGGGTCTACTTGACAAAACCAAACCAATTGAACCAGTTATATAGGTTATGATATCATGTATTATCTCGTTGGGCCAGTTCCAGTTCCAAGTTCCATATTCCGATTATTATTGTGTCGGGGTTGGTTTTGGATAAATTTTAGAATAAAGCTGAAAATTGAAAGAATAAGAATGCAATTGCAGCCATAGTACTAGATTTGACAAGGGTTATAATGAGGAAAAGACTACCATTAAGCATTTGATAGTAGTGAAAGTTGCGATTTGGGGAGATATGGGAGGATGATTAATCACCTTGAAAGCACAATTAAAATTAGGGCTGCTAATGAGTTGGATCTACCTGACAAAACCTAACAAATCGAGTCGGTTATATCGGTTCTAGTATCATGTATTGTTTCGTTGGGCCAGTTCTGGTTCTAGGTTTCATGTCCCAGTTATTGTTGGGTTGGGATTGGTTTTGACTGTCCTGAATTGACTCAAACTTGAATGGATATAATAATATGACAAAGCCCTACCCCTTAGTCCTTTTTCTCTTCAGCCTTTCAAAATATTTTTTCTCTGTTCATTTTCTGTCTTTCATGGAAGCGGTAGAGGCATGTTTGTCTTCTTTGGAAACGATAATGGAACTGGAAACAACAGTAGTTCACCTTCTTTGGCGGTGCTAATAGCACCCACTCAATCTTCTCTCTTTCCAGTTTTCTCTCTTTTTCAAAAATAGCATCAACATCGCAGTGTTGCAGTGGTAGTGGAATAAACACCCATTCTATCCTCTTCTCTCTTCGCTTTCATCACTTTGCTTTTTTTTTTTGTAACAATTTATCTTCTTTGGCTGCAATAGTGGCATCAACGACAACATCAATAGAACATTAAAAGGCAACCTAATTTTTGTCCCCAAATGCCGAAAACAAGGAAACTGGTGGTTCTTTCTCGACTATTTTCCTAAGCTAATTTTTTCCTCCAAATGCCAAATTATAGGGATCTAAAAGTTTTTGCATTCATGGATGTTTCTTTCAAACACGTTTGATAATTCCCCTTTAAATGGCATTGTTCTAATTTTCTAGTTTCTATAATTGATTCATATCTGTAGAGACGGTGAGAAGATCTAGTTGCAAGGTTATTTTTGTACTTTTATTTCTTTTATTGTACATCTATTCTTTGTACTATTTCTTTTGTACACTAAGGGCATATTTGTCCTTTTACTTTCTTTAATATAAATATCTCTTTTAGGGTGTTGACAGTCACTATGTGACACCCACCAAATTGTTGGTTCTTCTATTTTTGTCATTTTGACTTGACTTTGACATAGTATCAGAGCAGGTCACAATCTGATCTGCACATAGTATCTTTTCAATCATATCTGTTACATGGCCTAGCGTTAGTCCTGTCAACATATTACCAATGCATTAAAGCCAAATACAAGGGCCAAACCATTAGAATCCCAGCTACTCGCATCCCGTTCGAAAAGTTGGAAAGGTGTTGGAAGGGTTAAGATCCATTATATGGATGGCCGAACCATGCTAGATGGTTAGGCGAAATTTCAAAAATTTCCTAATCCTTTTGGGAATCAGATTTCCTATGTTTTGAAAAACTGCATTTTTCAAGATCGGTCTTGCATTGAATCAAACCAAATTTGAAAACAAACAAAGAGGGAGATTTATACATGATATGGATACCACAAACACAAATTTCAAGGTGGAAGTTCATGCCCAAATCAATCCTAAAACCAGCCTCCATTGGAGATGGTGCAGTGTATAGGTGAAGCTAATTCAGCAACACAGTTTCAGCAAAACTGTAAACCAACTGCTTGGATCAAATTGGGGAAGGTGAGCCTAAAATTCTTCTGAATTTTTCATGCAAAAGTTAGAAGAAAACTGATCTCTACCAGTCCTTGAAAGCTTATGTCATGATAGGGTTTCTTGGAAGACAAAAGAGAAGAAGAGAGAACAAGAGAGTGGTGTTCTAGTTTGGTTTGCCCTCTTGTTCTTTTATCTCCTTATGGAGCACTTCTCCTAATCAAATTAGAAGATTATCCAAATCTAATTTGGATCTGTACTCTATTAAGAGATAAGCCTTATCCTTTTATGAGGTTTGGTTCTCCATACCCATTTCCAAACCCTGACTCGACCTAGAGCACATGATAACTTAAGTTGTCATGTGAAAGCTTACTTAATCTTATTAATTAAGGCCCATTTCCTTCAAAGGCTCATGACCCAAGATGTTGCATGGCCAACTTAGGCCTTATTTGTATGGCATGAAACCTCACAATGACCTCACATAAGTTCACATGGGTTCGGCTTAGCCTTTGTGAAAATGTTTGGACGAATTCACTGCTAAACGTAGTGAACCCCTAAGCACATCACTAAGGGCCCAACATTTACACTTAAATGATAATTAAATTCAACCATCATATGAAGATCAAAGGATAATGGACTTAAGTAAGATAAAGTCTATCATGTAATCAGCCTTGTAATGGTTTCTTACACTTAACCTCTCGGCCCATAATGATCACAACACTACCCGACAGGGAAGGACTTCTCCCTTCGTTGCAAGGTATAGTGTCATAGTTTCTACTCGGATAGATCATAAGAATTAAAACCTTTTGCAAGTGGCCGATCCTATCACTATGATCACCCACTTAAGTGAATTCTCAGACTGCCCCAACATACTCAGGTTTTGACCCTTGATGGATCTCATTGATTGGCATATCAAAAACAATCCAATCCAACACCTAGTGTAGTACCATAATCAAGTGTAGGGGTTATGTGTAACTTTCTAGTTTTGCCCATCAATCTCCAAGGTCTAGGGCATAACTGGAAAATGGTCTGAGGTCAGTGTTTCATCCAAACACACACTGCATGTACTTTAGGTCTAACCCTAGAAACTGAGACAATTTGCCCCAATTTTTTTGGTGACACATCAATGTTAAGTTTGGCAGGATAAATTCCTCAAATCTATCCAATGGCTGAGAACATTCTAAACTAACACGAGTCTCATAAGTGTCTAGTTTAAAGGGTAATTTCACAGAAACCTACTAATATCTACATGAAACAATAATGTACTTTTATTCATTTACAATAAATATATCTGTACATCAATCTAATTGAAGCTAAAGGCATGCACTGTCTAACACTGGGCCTGTGCCAAGTTGGCAATATTCACCCCTAACCCTTGCCAAATGCTTTGCAGAAAAAAAAAAGCCAAATGCTCAATATATACACCTTTTGGGCTTACATTTTGTTTTTAGGCTTGTCCTGGCCTGTATTAGGCCTAAGCCTAATACTCTAGGCCAGGATTGACCCACAATATATGTTGTATATTATATAAGAGGCCCCTGCAATTTAGGGGTAAAACATGATGGTAAGTGGCTTGTCAAAGGTAAGTTATTATATAGAAAAAAAAATTGCTAAACATAAATTTTTTAAGGGCAAATTTCTTAAAGTATCCCTATGGTTTAGAAATTGACTAGTTCTATTCCTATTTTTTGCATATTGTCTTAAAGTACCCTTAAGTTTTCTGATAATTGACTAGATTTACCCCTATCATTAGCATCCGTTAATGTTCTATCACAATCCGTGTGTGTGACACCATGTGACATATAAATTTTTGTAAAACCCAATATTACTCTCTTGCGGTCAATTTTGCCTTCTATTGTTCTTCAAATTTTCAAAATGAAACTTGATATCCTTGCATAAGCATAATGCTAGCAGGATGCACATCAAATGGTGCATTCATGATTCACAACCATGAAACACAAAGCTGTGAAATGTCGTGTTGTTGCCAAACAGTAGAGAGGCATGGGTACGATCTATTTCTTGTTCTTCTTCCACAAGTCTCCAAACATCTAGATCCCAGAACCTTCCCACTTTCGAATCCATCATTTGAATAATTTCTCAGCATTGGAGAATGGAGACCCCACAAATCCACTGTACCCACCAGTCGTTTCAAATCTACCATTACAAAGGGTATTTTATTAGACTTCGTCTCTGGACGCAAATGGATGGGAGTAAAACCAAGAGGATTTAAATTGGGATTATCCGTGGCGGGTTGAGCTACAGCTGTAGTCGAAGAAGGCACCGACAGTGCAAGAACGAGAGGAGGTGGATCTGGTTGATTTGATTGTTGAATTGGTTTCTCGGCTTTTGAAGGGTCTGCTTTGGCCTCTAGGGATGCAGGAGAGGAGGGACTAACGTCTATTGGAGGATCTACAGCACATTGCGTTTGACGGGAAGTGGGTTGTAAGCGTGCCCTAAACACCTTTGTCTTGGTCCATTCTCAATGGATTTCCCAAATGCACTGATTGCATGGTTCTATTTTTGTTTTGCCTTTTGATAAAGCTTGAGCGAGAGGCAGGTGCTTGGCGGCTTATTATGCGTGATTTTAGGTGCTTGGCGGGCCATTGTGCATGATTTTAGAGACAGGGTGCTTGTTGGGCTCCTGTGGATACTTTTGTGCAAAGTTTGCCTTTATCCCTAGAAATTACAACAAAGTAGTAAGGCTGCAACTTGGGCCGGGTTGGCCTAAACCCAACCCTAATCCAATCCGAAAAAGTCGGATTGGGTTCGGCCGGGTTGATGTTCGGGTTAGGGTTAGGGTTGAAATTTATGAATCCAACTTTACTTCGGGTTGGGTTAAGGTTAATCTCTCGGGCAATCCGAACCAATCCGAACTCGATTCTATAGTACATATCATATATAAATATATTATATATGATATATGATATATTGATTTGTTTATATGCATGATAATTGTACAACCCCCACCACATACTATCATTTATTTCTTTTAAGATAATCACTTCACTTAATCCTAATTAGAAATACTAAAACCTTAATAATATATTATATATAATAATTATATAATATATATTAATATATACAATTTAATTTTCAAGTTCTTTTTTAATTTTTATCTACTTTTTTAATTTATAAAAACATGGCTTATGTCAGTTCGTGGCCCGATAATAATTATATTATATTAATATGTATATATATATATATATTATATAAAATTTTGTTTTCAATTGTATATATCAAAATTCATATAAAATAAAATTTTAAGATTTTTTTAATTTTTTAATTTATGTTAACCTTTTCGTTGTTTTTTTCAAAATTTTTAAAAAACATGGATTAGCACGATTCATGGCCTAGCTTGGCCTAAGCTTCGGACCAGCCTAGCCTGCGGCACGACACAAGCAAGTGAGGGCTTGGACTGACGGTTGTGCCAAGCCAAACCCCTAAATTATTCCAGGGGAGAGAAGCATGGCTTGGCTTAGCACGACCCAACATGACCCGATTATAAATAAAATGAGAGATGAAGACAATTTTTAGCAAATATGTAAAAGGTAGAAGTTTAGTGGTATCATTATAAATAATTAACAATGCACCATGGTAAATAATTATATGTTTATATTAAATATGAAAGAGGAAAAGGAGAAAGGACAAGTTATGATTGTTTTTTTGTTTTATTCAATGGTATCGTTGTAATTAATTAAATTTGCAATGGTAATAGTTAAAAGCATGAAAATGGCAAGATTATAAGATTATAAAATTTCATTTAGGTAGAAGTTTAGTGGTATCATTGTAAATAATTAACAATGCACCATTGTAAATAATTATATGTTTATATTAAATATGAAAGAGGAAAAGGAGAAATGACAAGTTATGATTGTTTTTTGTTTTATTCAATGGCATCATTGTAATTAATTAAATTTGCAATGATAATGGTTAAAAGCAAGATTATAAGATTATAAAATTTCATTTAGGTAGAAGTTTAGTGGTATCATTGTAAATAATTAACAATGCACCATTATAAATAATTATATGTTTATACTAAATATGAAAGAGAAAAAGGAGAAATGACAAGTTATGGTTGTTTTTTTGTTTTATTCAATGGCATCATTGTAATTAATTAAATTTATAATGGCAATGATTAAAAACATAAAAATGAAAAGATTATAAGATTATAGAATTTCGTTTAGGTTATATAAAAAAAGATTCTAGTTGGTAAGATTCTACAACCTTTTGCTTTTAGGTTATATATATAAATGGTGTTTTATACTATATAAAATATAATATATTTTATACATATATTATATGTTAAATAATATAATATATTTAAATTGCAGTAAAAAAATATAATACATTTAAATTTATAGGCCCTAAACCAGCCTAGCTTGACCCTGAGTTAATCAACATTTCAGGACCAGGAGTCCAGTTGGGATGGGCCTTGGCCCAGACTATAAACATTATGAGAGGTGTTAGGCCCAGACTATAACAATATGTTTCTTAGCTTCTATATCCATAGATTTAAGCATATAAATATTTGCATTTTATAGAAAAAAAAGACCTCAATTTAGATCCCCATTCCATTATCATCCAAACTCGACCCGATTTGTCAAATTTCATCCATCCCAAGTCTAACCAATGCAAGACTAGCAATAACCTTTAAGGAGTATATTAAAAGGTCAAAACCCGTTACCAAATCAGACTGCCTTGGAGCGAATGACTAGGTCGACCCCCTTGACTGTCCTCCGCTATTACGGGCAAAAAATGATTACCATCTATGTAAGCTACGTCTTCATAAAAGATTCAAAATTTATAAATGTGTCAATTATAATGTCGCCCTATGCTTTGGGAGTAGTGACATTTAGCCCCCAAACTTTCATTTGTGACAAACTCCACCCTTAAATTTTAGATTTCAACATTTCCATTCCTATTAACGAGTTTGATTGTAAAGATAATTACGAAAATATCCATTAAAAGTTCTATATACTTTTCTATTTTTCTAATTTTAGTATCATCTTTTTTTTTGTTTGCAATATTCTTTTTTGTAATTTACTTTTATTTTCTCAATTTCCTTTTTACTTTTTGTTTTTTGATAATTATTAATGTTTACTATATTTTTTCTTTTCCTTTTAAATTTTGTATTTTGCATTGTTTTCCTTTTTTTATTCTATTTCTTATATTTTTTTACAATTTTCTGTTTTCTTTTATTTTTTATTCATTTTGTTGTATTTTATAAAATTTCTAGAAGTATTCTTATATAAAGTGATAAAAGGGAAATTTGGGATTTTAAAAATGTTTAGAGTAAGCATAGACGTGTCATTGACATGAGAATCTGGGTAAAGTGTTGGAATCTAAAAATTACAAATGAAATTTGGAGGGTTAGTTGTTATTACCATGAAAGTACAGGATGGCAGTTGTAATTTTACAACTAACTCATTAATTGACTCGACTCGAGCCCGTCCATGTTATCATTACCAGTTACCACATGAAAGAGCTGACACAAGAGGCTAAGATTCAATTCAACCAATTCATTCAGGAATGAAAACGAATATATAATTTATATATGGGTTCAACCAAGGTTTAAAGTATTGAAAATGTAAGGTGTATCGGAAAGATAATTTTAAGAGACGTATCAGGATACATTTTTGGATACATATGGACACGGACGAAAAATCAAGATATGTATAAATATGTAAAAAACTCATATAAATCATAAAAAGTATATTAATTATGATAGTTATAAGTTTTATATGATTGTAAATAAGTTATTTAAAAGTAAAAAAACTGTACTTTATTAGTATATATAAAATTTGAGATATCGGGACACACTTAGTAACTATTGACAATTGATGGAATAACTAAAACGTGAAAAAACAAAAAAAAAACTAAATTGTATATTGATATACATTAGTTTTAAAATAACCAATATGATTTATCTTAATATTTATTAATACATAAATTTTAGTAATTAATTATAACATTTATTGATAAGTATACACTACGAAAAAGAGAAAATTTACTTAAAAATAAAAATTCATAGACCTATAGCAAGCAAATGGGCATGACTTAGTGGTGAACCTTTAGTTGTTAGAGTTTATTGGTTAGGGTTCAAATCTAGCTATTGTTAAGTTTGTAGTTTTATACTAACAAAATGAATTTAATGAGAAAGAGGGTTATTAATTAACGGAATTAATGAGAAGAGAATTCCAATTAGGCACTAAAATTGAAATTCAAAATTAAAATTATGCATTAATTATAGGAGCAATTAATTAATTAATGAGAGAGACATTGCACTTAAATATAAGAGTAAATATAAAATTAATGAGAGGTAAATATAATTTAATGAAATTAATGAGAGAAAAGGGGACTTGTATTAGGCTGTATTGGACTGTTTCGGAACACCGATACAGACCCGAAATAGTCCAACTATGATATGTAAGAGATATGATATCGGACTTGTACTAGAATGATATGTAAGAGATATGATACGTTGCAAAATTTTGAATCTTGGGTTCAACTATGATATGTAAGAGATATGATATCTGAAAAACTTCTAACAGTCAACTAGAATCATAAACATGGTGGCCAATGAGGTGTTATTTATGAAAATTCATGGGTGGGGGTTTTGATTGGTAAAAACTCTTTCAATACCATATCTTTTCCGCATCGTAGATTTTCCCTATTAAAAATACACACGTGTATTGTTAACAATAGTAGTAAGAATACAATATTAACAGTAATATATTGCTATAATAATAATAATAATAATAATAATATTTACGTTACAATAATAACGTTACTATGATATTATTAATATTATTGCTAACAATATTGTTGATAATACTGTTAGTACACTACAAAAAAAATGGGCTAAGCCGGCTCTTATTGGACCACCGACTTAGCCTGTTAAACCACCGGCATAGAAATGAGCCGATAGTTCAGTGGCCGTCTTCTATAGTTTTGCTGCCCTAGGTCATGGACGCTGGTCTAGAATACAAAGACCACCATCCTAGGGAACCAGTCCAACCATACATTTGCTGGTGGTTTTTAGAGAACAATCGGCTTATATAATGCACAGTGGTTGCCCAAACCGCTAGGACAGTAGCCTTGACCGCCAGCTTAGTTATTGAGCCGATGTCCTTGACCGCTGACTTAGATTAATTTGTCAGTTCCATAAACTGCCACCTTAGTTGAATTTTGTAATCAAATCCAGCAGTTTTAACCGCCAGCCTAGACTAAATTTTTATCTAATTAAACCGCTGCCATTAATGTTTTATTTCATCAAAGGTGGCAGTTTGGACCGCCAGTGTAGACGTTATATAAACTGCTGGTATAAGTGTAATGCTTTGCCAAACAAAGGTGGCGATTTGTTTGATCGCTGGCTTAGGTTTCTAATTTTTTTTAAAGAATTTCAGTTGACACCTTCTGAAACCTATAGCATAAAATTAATAAAACAAATGATTTGAGCTGATATATATAGTTGAGACAAAGCCGTCTAACTGACCAAATGACTTGAAGATAAGGCGAATTTGCAATGGAGACTGAAAGTGGGCCTTGAAGATTGTTACCTGAAAGGTTGAGATACTCCAGTGCAACGTAGCTCCCTAGTTGAGGAGGGATTATGCCAAAGAAATTATTCGATGACAGATCAATGGCCAGAATCATGTCTAGTTTACTAAGCTCTAATGGCAACGGCCAATGCAAGAGATTGCTTGATAAGTTCAAGTACAATTTCATTTTGCTCAGTCCTACAACTTCATTTGGAATAAACCCAAACATTTTATCATGCGAAATATCTAAAATCTCTAGGTTGATACATTTTCCCAGACTTGGAGGTATTGTTTCTACAAGGTTATTCTCATAGTGTACGAGTCTTCTTAACTGAGAAAGATAAGAGAAACTATATGGAATTGAACTTGAGTGCCAAATCTGGTTACATGTTTTTGGTTCAAAAGATATGACCATATGATAGAGTGGAATGGGAAAACTAGATTTGTCTAACCGGCCTGATATAGTTTGTAACTTGGGACAAGGCTTTGTTGATCTGACTTGGGTAATGTTAATCGGAAACACATAAGTTCAGAGGAATAAACAACTGCACTTTGTCCAGGTTTTCTCACAACTAAAGATAAGATTTTAAGGTCCTCTTGATAAGTAAGAGTCTTCGTTACTAGAAGTTGGAAAAGAGAACCCAAAATGGTCAACTTATGCAAGTTCTTTGCATAACTACAAATCTAAATGGGACAATTTATTTCTATTTCTTCAGTTTGAAGTGAAATTCATAACTATTCTCCACAATGTTTGAATTTAGAAGGCAAATGGCACACAAGTGACTATATCAATCAATTCAATAGTACTAGAAGTAGTTGATCATAATTTGTGAGTGCTCTCCAAGCTTCCCTCCATATATAACTTGACCCCCTCGTTTCATCAAAAGTAGCTGCACCACAATCACAATAATTATATGTAAATTATAGTTTGAAGGAGTACTTTGGATAAAAAACAAAGCAAACTTCTCAGTCACCTCATCAAATGCTTTAAATATATCATTACTAGGTTGATGTATGGTGCAAACCATTGTTCTTCCAGTATCAACAATATTACGAACGATATGCATCACAATAGCCGTTGCTCGTGCATCTAATCCAGATGTAGGTTCATCCATGAAAATAGTGGAAGGATTTGCAACAAGCTCCACTGCTATTGTTAGGCATTTTCTTTGTTCAATTGATATGCCACCAATTCCAGGCAAACCAACCAAAGCATGTCTTAGAGTATCAAGCTCTACTAATGTCATAACTTCTTCAACAAACACCTACAATAGACAACAATAGCTTAAATTAAGAAAAAGACTGAAAGAAGCATATATTTTAGAAGTTTACTCTTCTTAGACACTAACACGCCTGTTTTCTCCGCTGACATCTTTTGGAAGGCGAAGAGATGAAGAAAACAAAAGGGAGTCCTCAATTGTAACTTGAGGAGAATGAATGTCATTCTGTTTAACATATCCAGCAATTCTGGAAAAAGTACTTTGATCTTTTGGGTACCCTAATATTCTAATATCCCTCTCTATATATGCACCAGTTTTCCTGCCTGCAAGCACATCTATCACTGTGGTTTTCCCTGCTCCATTTGCACCAACTAATGCAGTAAGAACACTAGGGAGAATACTCCACTAACATTTGAAAACAGTTGCAACTTCTTTTTCGGGATCCCTTTTGAACTCATTTCCTAAGAAAAAATAACAAAGAAAGAAAATTTTACTTAAATGTATTGCAGTAAAAAAAGAAAATAAAGTTACTACACAAAATTACCTTTGGCATGTTGACAAAGTAATTGACATTATAAAATGTCATTGATAGTGGTTGAAATGGAAGGATCATTCCCCTCCTTGGAGTTCTACTTTCAGAAGATGGACTCTGAATCATATATCTGACTTCTCACTACAAAAATCAGGTTGTTAGTGTAAGAATGATAAACTAAACACGTAATTGGCAAATCACATGTGTATGAAGAAAACATGAAGTCCTTGTAGACTTACAGTTAAGGTAAACCAAGGAAAGGGTTACCAAACTATTGAAGGCCACTACATAAGCCAACAAAACCCCAATACCAAGCCAATACCAGTAACTAGCACTTAAGTAGAGCATGTAAATGGAGAACATTGTATCCAACCGTAGTGTTTCCATATGTAAATCGCTACCAAGTAAAAATGTTAACAATACTTGTAAGTCTTATTCAATAGTTGCCCAAATGATTAAGTACTTGGGAGATATGCCAAATATATAAAGTACTAAGATCTAACAAAATTGCTAGTGTATAAGTTCTAAAGAGCATACTTCCATCCATCTTGTAGCTGAAAATTTACTAACTGAAATTCCACGCTGCCCATATGATAATGGTGACAACCAGAAAACCCAAATCCACCATGGCTTGATCATTGCCGGAATACAAAGTACTCAGTCGTTAAGGAAAGTTTCAGTAAATTGTTGTTCAACTTATGAAATCAAAATAATTAAACCAACCTTTTGGAAGGAGAAATCCTCCCAATAAGAATACAAGTAGTAGGGAAGCACTTCCAAATGGACATTGATGTTCCAAATACCGACCTGCAAATTAAATGGACATTCTTGTTTTCTTTTACAACAGATTTATGTTAATGGAGTACAGATTTGAGTGCTATATATATATGTATATGAGTTTTTAGCTACTAATTAAAGTGCTTAGAGAATGGGAATTAATGAATTGAATTACCGAACAATAAGGAGCCCTTTTGTTTGACTTGTGCAAAATTACTCTTCCTTTAATTTCATGAAAAGTCTTTTTTTTTTTTCACTAACCATTTCATTAAAAATTTATTAAACATTCCTTTAATTTAGTGCAAGTTCCTAGTTGGCCAGGCCCAAACTAAGATATTCGTCTGGATGCATAGATAAATTGGACTAAGTAATACATGGAGAATAATGCATCCATTTCCCATGAAATTGATCATGGTAGCCTGAGCTACGATGTATTCATCCGTGATTGGAAGCAAGAGCATGAACAATAACCACTGCAAACCCAAATAAGAAAAAGGTTAAAATTAAAAAAGGAAAATAATAATTGAAAGGTTGTGTGGAAAATAGTACACTTAAGAGTAATCGATATATTAAACCTACTTAATAGTAATTGCTATTATCTTCTTATACTCCTGAACAATGACCTAGTCCTAGTTAGCTCGTGTCGAGGCTTATTTATAAACCTTATTAAGGTATAAGAAAAAGCTTCAACAATGGTGCCAGTAATAGTAAATATTTACTATTATAATAAGTACTAATTAACAATAATATTAATAATATATTATTGTTAATAACATTGTTATTATTAGCATATTATATTAAAATTATATTATTATATATTATTGTTATTAATGTTAACAATATTAATTATATTGTTAACAATAATAATATCATATATATTATTAAGAATATATATTATGAATTATATTAATATTATATATATTATTAATAATATAAAAAATAATATTATTGTTATTATTAATGTGATAATATCATATAATCACGATAATAATCACGTTATTATTAATGTGGTAATATTATTAGTGTTATTATATGATATTAACACATTAATAATAACAATAATAATATTGTTAACGTTAATATAACAATATATCACTAATGTGATTATTGTTATTAATTATTAGTGTGATAATATTATTAACAACAATTGTTATTAATATTGTTAACGTTAATATTACTTTAATTATGTGTATTATGTATTAACTTTACGATAATACACCATTGTTAGCAATATTATAATGTGATTATTATATTAAACAATATTAACAATCCAATATTATTATTATCATGTTAATATATTGTTATTAATATTAGCACATGTATATTGCTAATTATTAACAATAATATCACGTTATTATAATAATAATATTATTAACATGCTAATATTAATAATATTGTTATTGTTAACAATGGTGTATTATTATTACAATAGTAATGTTATCATAATAATAATTATTATTATTATTATTTGTAGTAGTATTGTTGTTATGATAGCACATTATTGTTAATTAATAATTCATGTGCTATTATTTACAATGATATTATTAGTATTTACTAGTAATAGTATTAATAGTAACAATAGATTATGTAATAATAGTATTGTAACTATTTATAATATTATTAATAATAATAGTGATAATTGTTAATACATGATATTATAATATCATGTATATATATATACATATATATCAATTAGTAATATTATAATATAATTGCAATAATATAAATAATTTTACAATAATAATAGCACTATTATTAGTATTTACTAATTATTTATTCAATTCAACCAAAAGAGAAGTCAAAGTCGCATGTCAGTTAGTTAGGAGGAAAATGAATAGCCGAAAAAGGCTTTGTTCAACTGACTCTCACATTCAAATGCTCTTCCTTGGATTGCTGATCCTCAAATTTCGCTTTGTCTCTCTCCCTCATGAGAAAGCGGAAGACAACATGGTCTAAGGATTGTTCTCACCATCATCAAGTCGCATTATTAGATTTTATTCTTCCTATCTACTCTGATTTCTTTTCTTTTCTCGTTCCTTTTGTTTCTGATTCACTCCTCTGATCGATTGGTTTATTTCTCTGTGATTTTTTTTATATTTTTTGGATTGATACTAGTAGGTTTTTCTTTTTTTTTTCCTAGAAAAATTGATTTGTTTCTATGTAATGTTTATTTGGTCAATTATGGTGTGTTGGTTATGATTGGGGTGCATTGTTGTTAGAGGGATTCTAATGGAATGCTGATTAGAAGATCAGTTTTCGGAGCTTCTGGAAACTGCATCTGGTTCCTGAAGCTAAGATTCATTATTGAGATTCTGTGAGGTGGAAGAAGAGAAGAAGGTGGTGTAGTTATGGAGAAGAAGAAGTATCCAATCGGATCTGAGTATTATGAGCTGTATGAAGACATAGGAAAAGGTGTAAGTGCAGCTGTTTATCGTGCTATATGCATCCCTTTCAATGAGGTCATTGCTATTAAAATACTTGATTTCGAGAAAGGTAATTGCGATCTGGTAAGTCAACAATTTATTTACTATATTATCCACTTGTGTTTCGTTTCTTGATTGACATAAGAAAGTTTTTTCTTAACTGTAAACTGTTTGGAATCTTTGTACATTCATTATTCTTGATCTCTGCATTTAGATATTTTCATTTGACAATGAATTTGTCTTACTTGCAGATGAACATTTCTCGTGAGGCACAAATTATGACCTTGGTTGACCATCCTAATGTTCTTAACGCACACTGCTCCTTTGTTGATGGTCATAATTTGTGGGTCATCATGCCATTTATGGCTGGTGGGTCTTTTCTTCATATACTGAAGGCTGCTTATCCGGATGGGTTTCAAGAGGTTGTTATAGCAACAATTTTGCGTGAAGTATTAAAGGGTTTGGAGTATCTTCATCAGTATGGTCACATTCATAGAGATGTAAAGGTGACTTTCTACCTTACATATGTTAAGGAACTCATTGGTACACAATCCATTTAATATCTTTTTTTTTTTTCATTTTGTTTTTTTTTTCAACTTTTTACGACTATACCAACTGATATTTATATCAAGCTCCTAGGGATCTCATAAAGCTTATCAAATAACTCTCAAAAAGAAATTCAAGGTTGTGAATCCAAATAGTTCTAAAAGGTTTTTGTGCATGCTCAAAATGAAGCTTTCTTCTAAGTACCTTTCTCAATGATTATCTTCACGACATTGTGATCATTAGATACTAGAATGGTTTAGGTGAAACCTTTAAGGATTTGCTTCAAAATGTTACTAGGATGAGGTTCTTGGATATCACTATATTATTAGTGATGAAGGAAGTCCTAACTTTTACCCTGATTCAAAGTAGATGGCTTCCATAAGAGATGAATTAATTACTGATGTCTTAGGTTGATTGGTCATGGGATGAAAAGGATATTTCTTTAACAACTCTATGTTATTATGATTTTTCAGGTGGTGGAAATATGTGATCCTTTTGTTCTTTTGTTTAGGTTTGTATGTTCTATCATGTTAAGCACATTTCAATACATAATTGTATACTTTAGTTAATTTTTGGGAAAGAAAGAACCTGAGACAAAAACATAAGAGGTGTAGTTTGTCATGGAACTATTTCCTATTTTTTTGAAGTAACACTTTGAATCCAACCGGTGATCCAATCAAAATCAAGTGCAACTTTTGAGTACTAGCCTGAAATTTAGTTTTTTTTTTTTTTTGTGATTAAGAAACATTTTGGTTGTCCTTAACTTTAACATTTTCTTCTAAATGATTGTTGAAGCAACAACCATAGCCTTTCTCCATCCTTCTTTTTCTTACGTACTACTCAACGCACAAACATATATGTATATATTTGCAGAAGTATATGCATAGATATGTGCATACACAAATGCATACATAGAAATATAGCAAAAATCCAACAACTATATAATTGACAACCAAGCTTATTCCAGCCCCAAGGCTTGATTTCACAAGTCCAATTATGTTTTTTCACTTTATCTAGGACCATATTTAAGCACATGAATTTTTTTTATGTGTTGCATTTTCTTGGATAGGATAGCTAGGTGATTTATTGGTTTGTAGTTGGTAGTGATGGTGGCAGGATTCAATCCTAGGCTTAGAATTAAACTCCCCCAAAGTTTACCAATTGAACTAGTTAGGACCTCCAAAATAAGACCAAATGTGGTGAGGTATCCCATCTTCAGGTCTTCCCTTACCTCCTCAACCCATCTCATTTTTCAGCCCATGTTATAAAACACTAAAATTGGATTAGTATATTTATTCTCGTTGACAATTCATCCTTTTCTTCTTTACATTTTAATGCAAATCTAAGTTGCATTTTTCTTTATTCCTGAAGGCGGGAAACATTCTAGTTGATGCACGTGGTGCCATCAAGCTTGGAGATTTTGGTGTTTCTGCATGCCTTTTTGATTCAGGTGATAGGCAACGCACAAGAAATACTTTTGTGGGAACTCCGTGCTGGTATTCTTTTCAACTTTGGATTCTTGCGTGTTTTACGTGTAATTATTAGTTAAGTATTTTCATTTTTTGCATTCTTCAATAAGAAAGGCTTTATATTCTTTCTGTAGGATGGCGCCTGAAGTTATGGAGCAATTACACGGTTATGACTTCAAGTTCGTCTATTTCATTTTCTCAATGTTCTTATTTTGAGTATAAAAAAGATAACATGGTACCAATGTTTATTGAATAATTGATTGCAGGGCAGATATTTGGTCTTTTGGTATAACTGCCTTGGAGCTTGCCCATGGTCATGCTCCATTTTCGAAATATCCTCCAATGAAGGTACATAGATCAAATACCTTCTTCTATTCTATTACCAATATCAAATATTGAACACATATGCATTTTTTTTGTAATCTAAAGAATTCTATTTGGTAGGTTTTGCTTATGACCTTGCAAAATGCACCACCAGGTTTGGATTATGAGAGGGACAAGAAGTTCTCAAGGGTATTATCAACATAGAAAACTTTGAAGTAGTTTATTTACTCGTTAAAAGTAATTTTGTCTTTTCACTAAGTTCTTTTTTCCCTATTCAATGTTGTTAGTCTTTTAAGCAAATGATTGCTAGTTGCTTGGTAAAAGATCCTTCTAAACGACCTCCTGCAAAGAAGTTGTTAAAGCATCCATTTTTCAAGCAAGCTAGGTCCAATGATTACATTGCCCGAACAATTTTAGATGGGTTGCCTACACTTGGTGATCGCCTTAAAGCATTGAAGGTTAGGGTATTATTATTTTGGTGCATGATTTTGTAGGCATGCACTCTTTCTACATTTTCTATGATTTGCACTCACAACTGGTGTCATGGTGAAATAGTTAAAGGAAGCAGATATGCTTGCACAAAAGAAAATGCCAGATGGGGAAAAGGAAGAAATATCCCAGGTTTGAGTTTTCATACCTAAAATGTAAATGGTGGTAGTATTTTGAATAAAAAGATCATTTTGGTAGTTTTGGCATTAATTTTCTTATTTTCAAACCTTTAAAATTGCATTGGTTTGTAGGCTCTTTATTGAATGTTGTGACCATTGTAAATATTGTGGGACCAATTATTTATCTTAGTCACAATAAGTGAGAATCCATGTTTGCAGTAGAGGAAAGTGGGGTATATGTTAGTGGTAAGAAGAAGCCAAAGGAGATTGAGCCCACTTGTGAACAATAGATGTAGAAAAATTACAAAGTAATAGGTTGGTTGGTGAATTCTAGGTTTACAAGTTGGGCAGGTGGGGCTGGGTTTTAGCTCCACCAAGGCTCAACTCTAAAATTGGGCCTAAAGCCCAAGCCCAGCCCAAGCTTGAGGTCAAGCCCGAATTACCCAACCCCGGCCTAGCCCGCACTAAAATTTGATGCATTCAAGTTGGGCCTAGGCCTGAGCTGGGCTTGAGTTAGTCAATCATGCTACACTAAAAGTTGATATACATGTATATGTATATGCATGCATGTACTCATATATGTACGATTTATTAAAAAAATTATGCATATATGCATGCATATATGTGTTTGTATATGCATATATACATGTATATAGTTGGGTTGGGCTCGAGTTGGGATAAGGTGTCAAAGTTAGATCTAGAGACAAAGATAAAAAGAAAATAACAAGTATTGGGTGTGTCAAAAGTGACAGTCGACACCCAAAGAAAAGTATTTATATTATATGATGAAAGGACCATTTTGTCCTCAAAGTACAAATAGTGTATATAGTGTACAGAAGTATAAGAAAATGGATTCTAATGTACAAAGTGTTAAAAGAAAAAGTACCCCTCTATCCTTCATTATCTCTACATAAGATTGGGCTAGGCCCAAGCCCATCCCGAAGAATTAAAAAACTTGAGATTTTGGGCCCAAAGCCAACTTGAGGACTAGAATCCAAGTCCAATCTGTGTATAATTGTAGGTTGGGTTGGTTCGGGCTTGAGTTGGGCCTGCCCAAGTTGCACCCATAGTGAATTCTATGCAACCTCGCATCAGTCCAACATTACTTGTGGATGGATTCAACAAAGGAGATATGGTATAGTGTAGCAAAGACATACTCTTAGAAGTTGAATGTGGCTAGGGCGTACCAATTAAAGAATGATGTGAACAACCTAAGACAGGGTGAGAAGCCTCTTGCCATGTATTGCTCTATGTTGAAGTCTCTTTAACAAGAAATTGACTTTATGGAAACAATTGTGTGGGAAAGCACTGAGGATGCTAAGGCCTATAGAAAATTGGTGGAAAGAAATAGGGTATTTGAGTTAATATTTGGGGTCAACCCTAAATATGACATCACTAGGTAGAATATTTTGGCAAATTATGATAGTTTATCTCAGGCATATGCTATAGTTAGTTGTGAGGAGAGTAGGAGTAGTGATTTAAAAGGCACGCCTAGACACATAAGTGAGGCACATTTTATGGTATGTGCCTCGCCTAGGTCCTAGGTGCACCCCTTTCAAAAAGCGCATGCTTGGTGTGCCTAGGCGTGTGCCTTGCACCTCTGCCCAGGTGTGCGCCTTTTTAAAGTTCTATGCTTTTTGCTTTTTTTAGGCCTAACGGCTAGGTTGGGGGCTTTGCCCTCGGACCCCTGCCCATGCCCCTTGAGGCAAGCCCACCCACCCCCTATTTTCTAATAGTGTTCATTCATTCATTCCAATAAAATATCTTTTTAAAAGGCAATTAAAGTTATAAAATCATTCTTTTTTTTACCTAAGAAATAAGAATTTATGACCCTTACATGGACTTGTTCGGGCTTGCATCGAGAGGCATGGTACAAAGTCGACCCATAAAATCAAGAACACAACATATTTTACATCACATTAGCTACTTCACATAATGCAATTAAGGAAAAAAAGAGATTGTGGGTTTTCTATGCTTTAAAATGCTTTATATGTTTGCTTTTATTTTTAAATTTTCATTTAAATACACTTTACATGTTATGCTTATGTGTTTTAATTTTAGATAATAGGTTTTTTAAAACATTTATTTTAAAACTCAAGTTTATATTTTTTATTAACATTATGTTTATTTTTTAGTTTTTTTCATAATTTTGCACCTTTCTTCAAGAAGGCGCATGCCTCGCCTTGCGCTTTAGGCACAAATTGGCCCTTGTGCCTTTTTTGCACCTTGCGCTTTTAAAACACTGAGTAGGAGGAAAGTGAAGGTCCAAGGAGCACCTATAAACCATTTTGCACTGGTTGGGGTGAAACCTAAGGCTGCCAAAGAGAAGGATATTGTTTGTGAGTATTGTAGTAAGCCTAAGCACACAACGGACACCTAGTGAAAGTTGTACCCACATCTCTTACCAGCATGGTTTAGGAATACTAGTAACAAGAAGATAGGAATGGGAAGAGTGGGGTCACCAATGTTGTTACAATTCCAAAAGGTGATGTGATAAGGGGTCCAGTGATGATAAGTCTATTGTAGAGAAACTTGTAACAGTGAAGGAAAATTTTGAGGAGTATGGAAGACATAAATCATCTAGAGAACATAGTTGTGGCATCCATAACTCTTTGGGCAATGCATCGTCTGCTACTTTTGTACACTCAAGTATTCATTCCTCTACCAATCATGTGATTGTTTCAGGTACTTGTAGGATCCCTTGGATCACTGATCATATGACCAAAATTTATAATCTCTTTATTACTTTCTAATTACTTTTTTGTTCATTATAAGATAATCCTTGCTAATAGCTCCTTTGTTCCAATCTTTAACAACAAAGACATCAAAACCTCTAACTCCCTTACCCTATCCTTTGTCTTTCATGTTCCCAAGCTTAACACTAATCTTTTCTTTTTTTTTTTTTCTTTCAGTTAGTAGCTTGACCAAATCCTTGAATTTCTTTATAACCTTCTTTCATTATTGTATATTTTAGGACCTAAAGTCTTGCAAGGTGATTGGGAGTGATGAGGATCAACTTAAGGCATATCAAAAGGGATCCAAAGCTGCTCATGCTCCTATGCTCATTTGGCATCATTGCGAAGACATGGGGCCTACATGGGAGCTGGGTTAGCTAGAGATCAACTTGGGAAGATCCTAGAGTCTTCAATCCACCTTAAGATGCTCTTTGTGCGGTTGAGTTTGCTGTTGTACATGACTTATTTGGTTTTCTTACATTTTTGGATAGTAAGGGTATTTTTGTAATTTTGCATGGGGGGTTATGTTTGGAAACAAGGTTGATGCATTGGAAGATTTTTCTGATGTGGCATGATCCTGGAAAGGGTTTTCAGATGTGGCATGATTGGGAGTGGGGTGATTTCATTTACATGATCCTGGAAAGGGTTGATGCATTGGAAGATCAAGTCAAGGAGTTTGAGGTAGAGAGCAAAGAGATAGGGGTCATCTATGATGTAGTAGCCAAAGAAGTGCAGAAAACAACACCTATACCACTAGTAGATGCACCTCTAGAAGTACACAAGTTGTTGTTATATTTTTCAGATATGAAATCAAAAGAACTTCCTAATGAATTGCCACCAATGTGCAACAGCATGCTATTGATTTTTTTCCAGGCTCCCAACTTCCCAACTTGCCTACATATTGCATGAACCCAATAGAACATGGTGAACTTAAAAGGTAAGTTGAAGAGTTGTTGTCTAAAGGTTTCATTCGAGAAAGTCTTAGTCCTTGTGTAGTTCCAGCCCTTTTGACACCAAATAAGGATGGTGTTTTCTTGGTGAAAATTCGTTAGAAAATCAGAGAAGAGAGAAGAGAAGAGAGAGGAGAGGAGAGAGAAGAGAGGAGAGAGAAGAGAAAAGAGAGAAGAGAGGAGAAAGAATTTTGGATTTAGAAAAACTTAGGCTGGTGGCACCAACTTTTGTATTTATATTAGAGTAACACAAAACAATAATAAAAAGAAACAAAAATACAGATGTGCCCCTACAACACTAAGGCCCCATTCGCTTTTTGGTAAGTTACTTACCCATGTTCTTTTATTTCCCATGCAAACAAGACAATGACCATTTTAGCCATAAAAAACCATTATTACAAGGGGCATTTTTGTCCCATTCAAGTGTTGGCAATTTTCCCCCAAGGTGGGAAAGTTATTTACCCACCTAGGAGATGGGTATCACTTAGGAAAATAAACTTTCCCTAATCCCCACATAAATCTAAAAAAAGAAGATGAGATTTTTGGTCAATGGGAATCAAGATCCCATTGACCAACATTCCCCCCTCTCAAAATCCAGAAAAAGAATGTCCCCTAAAGAATAGAGAAAACTAATAAGTTTAATCCCTTTCAAGTTGGGACATAGATGTTAATCATGCCCAACTTGCCACATAAGTCATTTCCACAAATAATGTAAGCCCTTTGTAAAAATGTCTGCAAGTTGCTCCTTAGAACTAACATATGGGGTACACACTTCCCCATTGACAAATTTCTCCATGATAAAGTGTTTGTTGACCTCAATATGTTTAGTTCTATCGTGTGACTAGGTTTCCTCCCACAAAGGTACAATACCCACTAGTGGGCTTTCTGCAAGTTGGGACATAGATGTTAATCTTGCCCAATTTGCCACATAATTCATTGCCACAATAATGTAAGCCCTTTGTAAAAATGTCTTCAAGTTGCTCATTGGAACTAACATATGGAGTACACACTTCCCCATTAACAATTTCCCCCCTGATAAAGTGTTTGTCGACCTCAATATGTTTAGTTCTATCATGAAGAACTAGACTGGATGCAATGTTGATGACAGCCTTATTATCACAATACAAGGACATGGGGATGTCAACTAGAAAACCCAGCTCACTCAGTAGATTCTCTATCCATATAACTTCAGCCACTCTATGGGACATTGCTCTATACTCAGCTTAAGCACTAGACCTAGCCACAACATTTTGTTTCTTGCTCTGCCATGTGATTAGTTTTCCTCCCACAAAGGTACAATATCCACTAGTGGACTTTCTGTCATCAATTGATCTAGTCCAGTCAACATCTATATACACTTCAACCTTCAAATGCCCGCTCTTCTGCAATAGTAAACCAGCTCTTGGAAACTTCTTTAGATACTTAAGGATTCTCTCGGCTACCTCTAAGTGTGTGGTCTTAGGGGCATGCATTAATTGACTAAGAACACCCATAGCATAAGCAATGTTTGGCTAGATCATGGACAAATATAAGAGCCTTCTCACAAGTCTCTGAAATTGCTTTACATCCTTGATAGGTTCACCACGACAATCACCTAGTTTGTTGTTTGGATCAATGGGAGAATCAACTAGCTTAATCCCTAGTTTTCCTATATCCTATAACAAATCTTGGATGTATTCTCTTTGAGAAAATATCCTCTTTTGTAAACGGGCCACTTTAATTCCAAGGAAATACCTCTAGGGACCTATATCCTTCACCTCAAATTGAGTGGCTAGGAACACCTTTAGCTTCTAAATTTAAATTTTCCAATCACTTGTCATCAATATTTCATCAACATACATTATTAGGGTTGCAATCTTTATTTCTCTTTTCACAAATAATGTATAATCAATTTGGCACCATTTGTAACCAATCTGCTGTACCAACTAGATGAAACTTGTTGAACCAAGCTCTTGGTGATTGCTTTATTCCATACAAGGACTTCTTTAACCTTTATATTTTTTGTTCTTTGCCTTGGGCACAAAAGCTAAGGGGTTGTACCACGTACACCTCTTCAAGATCGTTCAAGAAGGAAGTTTTAATATCTAATTGATGAATATCCAAATCAAGATTAGTAGCAAGTGAGAAAAGAACTCTGATGGAATTCATCTTAGAAAATGGAGCAAATGTTTGCATAATCTACTCCATACACCTGAGTAAACCCTTTTGCCACCAACCGGGCCTTGTACCTTTTTATTGTGCCATCATCCCTGTGCTTCATTATGAAGACCCACTTACGCCCTACCGGTTCCTTACCTTTAGGAAGATCCACTAACTCCCATGTACCATTTTTTTGTAAGGTGTTGATATCTTCTTTCATTGAAATTGTCCTTTTAGGTATTGATAGCGATTTTGCCACATTTTTAGGGATAGGTACATTGTCAATGGAAGAAAGGAAAGAACAAAAGGAGGATGAGATGTTGTCATGGGAGACAAAATAAGGGATATGAGGCTTAGTGGTACAAGACCCAACTCCCTTCCTTTGTGCAATAGGTATGCCTAAGTCATTAGTAGATTGTCTTTAGAGTATGATGGTTTAAACACTATAAAAAGGAGTTGAATGTAGTGAAGAGATTCAGGAGTTGTCATAAAACTAATCATATGGTTCCTATCACGAGAATTTTCTCTGGGCCTTGGTGTCATGGTTCTTGCAAAAGTTTTAAAGTTTATAATAGAAAATGTGTGAGAAAATGTTAAGGCTCTTCCGGGTTGGTTGAGGGAAAGTTAGGAGGTCTTGAGAAGGTTTGTCTTGTAATTGATCAAGAGATGGTGTGCCATCACTGCCATGGAAGAAAAGCAGATAGTTTTGTCCTGTAGTTGAAAGTTAGGAGAAGTCCTTGTAAGGGATTGAATAGAAAAACAAGAGAAAAAAAGGCAAATATAAAGAAATTAAATTCATATTTGGTACAATAGAATATAAAATTCTATGGTACTTTGTTTTGTGAAGATCTTTTTTCTCTACATGATTGAGAGAATGGAGTGTGGTGGAGCAGTGAGAGACCCTCTCTCTTTTTTCTTACTAGACATTTTTTAAAATTCTTAGTTGATCTATTTTAAGTTCTTTGATATAAATATTGTTTTTTCTATCTTATTCTTTGTTTTTTTTACACTTGTCTGATATTTTTATTTACAAGTTATAAATAATAGTCTAAGTGTTTTTTCCTTTTTGTCATGTTTTCTTGTTTATTAGTAGTGATTTAGGTAAACTTCCTTAAAGTTTCATATTTTTGTAGTCATTTCATTATGATAGAAATCAGAATGCAATCCTTAGGTAAATTAGCTAGTCCAATTGAATATGAATATTCAAATTCTTAATAGATTATTTTAAAAATTGAGTTCTGACATATATAGGTTGTAGTTTGGGTATAGTAGACTATTAATTGAATTCAGTCAAGTGTATGTAAATCAGATTCAAGATTGAATATACACCGGCCTAGCCATCATACTTGTTCTATTTTTTTCCTTAATTTAAGTTTGATTAGGCATACGTTTTCACCCCATCTCTCTTACTATGTATTGAAAGCACATTGGAAAACTCGAACTTTGGACAAGGGAGAAGCCCCCTTTTATGAAAGTTTTTCATTCATTCATATGCTTGGTTTTCATCTTTGTACTATCCAAGTGTGTGTTTTATAGCAACATCTAGTTTTTCATGCTTTGGTTGAAACTATGTTCAGATAGAATACAAACGAGGGATTAGTAGTTGGAACTTCAATATTGAAGACATGAAGGCACAAGCTTCACTGGTATAAGCATAATCCTTTTTTTCTTCTACTAAGCCTATTGAAATTTGTATTATTTTATAACTTTTTGTCTTGATAGATAGATTCTTATTTTATATTTTAACAGATTCAAGATAGTGAGGATACCATTGCTGAAAAAGAACGGGGGAGCTCGAGTTCCCCTTTTGGGCCTGATATGCAGGAAATGCAATCCCAAAGCCAGTCCTCTATTATGAGCCAATTTTTGAATGATTTTGGATATATGGTAAGTGTCAATCCTTGTTAGTCTTTTTGGCTGATATTATTTGGATTCTGAGGTTTTGTAATGACATGGGAATTTGCAGGAAGAAAATGAAGCAATGGAGAAACAACTAATTTCACTTCCATTATCTGACCTAACTATCAACGATATCAAGTATGATTTCTAAGATGCATGATTTTATAGTTCTTTCCTCTAATGCTATTATGATATCATGCGATTTAATTAGAATCCATTATCCATTGTATAGGTCCACTTAAATGATTTTCTATAGATGACTAAAGATGCAATAGTATGTGACTATACTATTTGTTATATAGTTTAGTTGTTTTTCTTGTTTGCTGTTTATGTTAAGACCAACTCCTTGAGTGGCATGCAATGATTAAGCTTCAAGGTAATGCAAAATTATGTGCCTATTGAACTAGATTGACACATGATATAATTTCATTTGACTATGCTTTGTGTAGGTAGGGTAAGGCTTAGATGGAGAACGGTCTCTTTGAAAGACAGAGAAAGGCCAAGAAGTGGGAAGATCGGCTTTCGGGGCAAGGATGCTAGGGTAAGGGATCGGAGTGAAGGAATGCTCGAGTGTTGGATGCTGAATGTTGAGTACCGAATGAATTTCAATACAATGAGGATTTCTATTTATGGGGGAGATCCCGAGATCCTAAAAAGTAGGAGATAAAGGTGCTTGTCTCCTATTGGGAAAGGGAATATTGGATTTGTTGTTAATCATTAAGTGCGCCACTGGGGTTTTGCCATGTGTCTCATGAGGATTTTCTTGAGGATCGGCTTTCTTCCCCTCAATATCCCTCATTACTCACATGTGATACTACCTCTCATGCACTTTATTTAATTGGTGTGGCATTTAGTGACGTCATTGCCCAGCGGGTTGTGTCCCGTTAACCCTATGTGGCGCTCCACCATGTCTTTTGATGGGCTATGGGTTTATTGCAGATTTGGGCACATGTGGGCCTCTTGCAAAGGGCTCAGCTCGGGTTTCTATTGGCTCGAGTCGCGAATGCGATCGTAGGCGTGCAACAAACCACGGGTTTATCGCAGTTCTGCGATGTGCTCTGTGAGTTCATCGTAGAACCTGTGATGCGTTGCAAGTTCAATGCAGTGGGGAAGTTGACTGTGGGTTGTTCGCATGCAACCCCGTGGTGTTAATTTAGTGTTTAATGTTCTTTGAGGGTCTGAGCAGACAATATATACCTACACTTTGTATTCCTATTGGCTTTATTAGATACTTTCTTGGCAAGCTAACCTAGGAGATGTTTGGGATTGTGGTGTTGTATTCCCATCACTATTCAGATCAGTATTTTAAAAGGCATGGCAGGCGTATGCCTAGAAGCGCACTTTTAGGCAAGGTGCCCCCAAAATGCCTTGAGGCGTATGCTAGAGGCACTGACACCTCTGAGGCATACGCCTCTGGTGCAAGAGGCATACACCTCATACGTTTTTTTCTTGAGGTTTTCTAGAGGTGTACACATCATGCGCCTCATGCACACCTAATGTAAAAGGACAAAAATAAAAAATAAAAAGAAAGAAAACAAGAAAAAAAAGGAAAGGAAACGAAATGCAAGGGGAAAAGAAAGCGGGCCAGGGTTATGCCTCTTGAGGAGGCTTACGCCTCCTTATCCCCCCTCCTCTTATGGAGGCCTCTTACGAGTTGAACTATGCCTTACACCTCTAGGTAGTGGAACACCTCGCATCACACCTCCGTGTTTTAAAACATTGCTTTAGATACTACTACGTTTGCACCAGATAGTTGTTTATGACCTGATGGTTAAAAATCTATTTGGGAACTGGTGTTTTAACCTCAAATTGTGGTACTACATTTAGCCCCTGACCCACTTTCTTTCTTTCTTTCTTTTTCTTTTCTTCTATCTTTTTACATGAGGCGTGCATGAGGCATGCATGAGGCATATGCCTCTAGCACGCCTCATGAAAAAAGTGCATGAGGCATACGCCTCTAGCACGCCTCATGAAAAAGCGCACGAGGCAGGGCTTATGCTTCCCATGACTTTTAAAACACCGATCTCCACCATCTTTGGGAAGGGAGATATATACCTAAATAGGGATTTCTTTCTTAAATATGTTTGACATGTTCCTAATTTTACCATTAATTTGTTATCTGTCTTTATGATTAAAAAAATTGAATTGTAATACTACAATGAACCTTTTTCTCTACTCATTATGTTTCTACTATAGGTTAATAAGGCAAACGATTGGTAGTGGTCATCCAGTTGGAGGCTTTTACTACCTCAATGATGACATCAATTCAGCTCTTTAGGCATCAAGTGATAGTATTTTAATCATAAGGAGTTGATTGCCAAAATTATCTTTGGCATGTTAGGCTAGGACATCTGTTAAGAGTCTTGTTTCTTGTGTTGTTTCTATTAAAGCCTGTGAATGAAGAAGAAAAAGAGGAGGAAAGAGGAATAAAAAGGTTGGGAAATCTGTCTTACATAGTAGAAAGCGAGAAGAAAGTAGAAGGAAGAATGTTTGGTCCTTTTCTGGAAAACTGGGTTGGAAGCAATATATGTAGCAACTTGATTATCACAAAACAACTTGATAGGCTTCTCTATAAGAATGTTTTTTTCTTCTCTTGAAGGAGATGTTTTAGTCATATCAACTTATAGGTGGTGTGGGCCATTGCTCTATATTCAACTTTAACACCACTAGCAACTACACTTTGCTCTTTTCCAACTAATGAGATTGCCATACAAAAAGGTACAGTACCCTGTAGTAGACCTTTTGTCCATTGAGGAACCCACCCAATTTGCATTGGAACATCCCTCTAAGGATAGTTCCCTCCCTTTCTTGTATAGTAATCCTCATCTTGGGGCACATTTTAAGTATCTTAATACTCTTAGAACACCTTCCTAGTGAATGATTGTGTGATTCTACATGAACTGACTCAGAACCCCTACATTGGAGATATTAGAATGAGTGATGCTGAGATAAATCAATTTTCCAACTAATCTCCTATAACTTTTAGGATCATTGAATGTCTCCCCTGACCATTGGTCATCTTCACATTAGGATCCATAGGGTTTTCAATTGGTTTAGCCCCTAGTACACTGATCTCATTCAACAAATCCAAGACATACTTGCGTTGTGACAAGGAGATTCTCCACTTTGAGTGGGTTACTTCAATACCCAGAAAATACTTCAAGGATCCTAAATCCTTGGTTTGAAAGTGTTGTTACAAAAACTATTTCAAATCATCTATCCCTCTAACATCACTACCAGTAATGACTATGCCATCAACATGCATTGTCAAAATGATTTTCCCAAATGTGGTATCTTTGCTGAAGACTGAATGATCAACTCCACATTGCTTGAGATGAAACTCATGCAACACTACTAAACCTAGTAAACCATGCCCATGTTGACTACTTGAGT
The DNA here is from genome assembly GCF_055504915.1 of Nelumbo nucifera. Lineage (NCBI taxonomy): Eukaryota > Viridiplantae > Streptophyta > Magnoliopsida > Proteales > Nelumbonaceae > Nelumbo > Nelumbo nucifera. Next base: position 35,198,797 of record NC_142650.1, read on the forward strand.
CCATAGATTGTCTTGTAAAATTTACAAACAAACCCAGCCTCCCGCTAAGCAACATACCTAGGAGCTTGCTCCATGTATACCACGGGCCAATTAAACTAGGTAGCAAGAGAAATAATAACCCGTATAGATGACAACATAACAACTGGAGAGGTGTAGGAATAATCAACACCACAAGTCTGTGCTTAGCCTTTTTGTCACCAGTTGGGCTTTGAGCCTCTCAATGCTACCATCTTGTTTGTGTTTGGTTTTATACACTTACTTACAACCAACTGCTTGTTTCCCTGGGGGCAAGAGGGTAAGATTCCATGTGTGTTTAGACTAGAGAGCTTGAAATTCATCCTCCATTGCTTTTTTCCAATCAGGTGAGGCAAGAGCTTCTTGAATAGACCTAGGAATAGTGACATAAGGTAAAAGAGACATAAATTTCTAACAAGCAATAGATAAGCGAATAAGAGAACAATAACGAGAGATGTGATAGTTAGTACAAGAATATTTTCCCTTATGTATAACAATTGGAAGATTAATATCTAATGGAGGATCCATTAATGGTTCTGATCCTGGTGGAGGAGCAAAAGATAGAGTTTGATCCAATATAGAGATTGGTGCAAGCTCTCGAGCACATTTAATGTACACTATGAATTGATGGTCAAACAAGCTCCTAAATGGTGGGAAGAGAGATAGCACATCACCTAAAGCAGATGGAAGAGGATTAGAGGGAATCTCGTTCATAAAAATAAGGAAGACTCTCAAAGGAGGTGACATCAGGAACAAAAAATGACCTATGGAGGATAGGATCATAACATTTGTACCCTTTTTGTGTGCGAGAGTAGCGCTAGAAGATACACCAAACTGCTTGGGTTTCAAGTTTATCATGTCTAGGGTGCAAACGATGGACAAAACAACTGGAACCAAAATCATGTGGAGGAAGACAAAATGGGGAATTTGGAATAATAAGGCACAAGCTATCTCAATAATGTGTCAATTGATCAAGAAACATGAAATGAGAACAGTGTCGCTCCAATAGGTTTTAGGAACAACATTTGGAGTAATAAGGCATGAGATATCTCAATAATATGTTCATTCTTCTATTTTGCCACACCATTTTACTAAGGAGTGTGGGAACAAGAAGATTGATGTATAATTCCATGGGTTTCAAAATAAGATTGAAAGGGATTATGAAAAATACTCATTTTCATTATCAGAACGAAAGACTTTAATACAAACACCAAACTGATTTCAAATTTAAGCATGGAATGAGAGGAAAATAAAGAACCATTTTGAACATTCTTTCATTAAATATATCAATGTCATTCTTGAATGATCATCAATGAAAGTTACAAAATATCAAAATCCATTGTAAGATGACAACACACAACTGAGACCCTAAACATTTGAATTAACAAGATCAAAAGGACTTTAGACTCTATTATCTTCCCTAGGAACAAAAGTAACTTTATGATGCTTGCTAAGCTGATATGTTTCATAGTCCAACTAAGACAGTAACGAAAAATTAGGGACTAATTTCTTCAAGATCCAAAGCGAAGGATGACGCAAACAGCAATACCATTGGTGAGGAGTAAGAGAAGAATGAAGCGCTCTCGTGGACCATCGGCATCTAGATGGTACAATCCTCTATCTTCATGACCTCCACAAATCATCTTCCCCGTTGTAAGATCTTGAAAAGCACAGTATGAGGGAAAGAAGGTGACTAAACAATTTAATGCCTTAGTAAGTTTACTTACAAACAAGAGACTAAAGGGAAACTTAGAAATGTAAAAAATAGAGTTAAGATTAATATCAAAACCAAGCAAAACATTACCAGTACCATTAATGGGAGAGGAAGTTCAATTAGCTAAAGTAATAGTCTGTACAATGGGTCAATCCTATCACTATGATCACCCACTCAAGTGAATTCTTAGACAGCCCCAACATACCTAGGTATTTGACCCTTAATGGATCATACTGGTTGGCATATCAAAGACAACCCAATCCAACACCTAGTGTAGTACCATAATCAAGTCTGGGGTTATGTGTAACTTTCCAGTTTTGCCCATCTATTTGCAAGGTCCAAGTCATAACTGGAAATTGGTTCGGGTTCAGTGCTTCTAATAAACACCCACTGGTTGTTCTTGGGGTCTAACCCTAATAGTTGAGACAAGCTACTCCAATTCCTTAGCAGTGCACTAGTGTCAGCCTTGTCAAGATAAACTCTCCAAGTCTATCCAATGACTGAGAATATTCTAAACTAATACGAGTCTCTTAAGTGTTCAGTTTAAGGGGTAATGCACAGAAACATACCAATATTAACATGAAACAACAATGTATTTTATTCATTTACAAATAAATGTTTATGCACATCAAGCTTATTGGAGCTAAGGGCATACGCTATCTAACAATTATATCTTTACATAGTTGTAACTTATATAAATAATAAGAGGAGTTGGTCATGTAATCAACTCAGCTATTCATTCAAAAACTTATTCTTCTTCTCCTTTCTTGTATTTTCTTTCTTTTGTACACTTTTCTATTTCTAGTGGTTATAGACTTTGGTTGCATTTGGCACTCCTTATTTTAAGGACTTATCTCCTTTTTGCAGTTAAAAACTCAGTTTTCATAAGGTCATTTTAACAGAAAAAAGGAGATAAGTCCTTAAAGTAAGGAATGCCAAATGCAGCTTCAGAGCTCTTGGAGGGTGTGAAAAAAATATCCAGATTAATGTTGCAAAATTTGAGTTTAAAGGTTAGCCCAACGTTGATGACTATTGTGACTGAATAGCTTCTTTACAAGCTTCCTTTAAATGGAAAATCTCTTCAATAAAATAAAAGTATAATTTCTTGTTAACTTGTTACTAAACTTGAGAGTGATGCTTTTGTTTGATCGCTAGCAACAATATCAGTGGACCTGGGGAAGAGAATTTGCTAAGAGTACATGGATAGACATGAAGTAGAAAGTTGATGAAAATTTTCTGCTCCTAATGTTTTTCTCTTACTTGAATGATGTTTTGTTCATTTGTATTTTCTTTCTAAAATTCTCTTAAAGAAATGCAAGGTTTTTTATGTGAATATTCATAATCTTATAATGATTTTACTCATTCTTTTTCATGAAAGGATGAGATTACATATAGTTTAAGGCTTAAGCCTTAATGCTTGATGCTTGTGATTCCCTTTGAATGTCCTAGCTCATTGTTTCATACCTTTGACTTTTGAAACATCGATTTTGATAGTTAACCTCTTATTTACTCGTGTAGTTTTAGTTACATGCATCTTACTTCCAGCTGTTGTTGTCTATGGCTGGATAGCCATATTAGATTATAATTATATCTATCTATCTATATGCACCTATATATGTTATTAGTATTCTTACTGACCACACTATTATTGATTTACATTTGTCTAGAGTTGGATGTGATAAATCTGAGGATGACTTAAGTACTGGTGGATCAAGTTGTGAACAAAATATTTCAGATAATGGTTTTCAATATCATGACGATCGTGTTGAAACATTTTTGACTGAAAAGTGTGACTTGGAGAATAGTGGAAGGTATTCAGAGGTTTTAGTTAACCATCCATGTAACAAAAAGGGAGGTTCTTGCAGTACCAACTTACCAGATGCTGCCATTTCCCCAACGAAAGGAGATAGGTTTGATATTTTATCCATATAATCATTTCAGGCATGATTAAGTGTATACACTTGCTTTGTTCTAGTTAATAGACATATTCATAACAATGATATAATATAGCTAGTGGTGCAAATTGCTTCTATCTTCCTTGCTTGATCTTTTATTTTATCCCCATTGATTTTCCCTCTACAATGTTTCTGGTTTTTTTTTTTTTTGGTAAATGTTTTTGAAGTTACTGTTTATTCTTTTCTAATCTCAAGATGAAAACCTTGTGTGAAAATTTATAATCTTTAAGTTTTTCAGTAACGAAGCTTTATATTCTTGTAAGAACATATGATTCCTGGATCATTGTTTAAAATGTTAGCATCAGTTGTAATATCCAGTCATCTGAACATAGAACAAGATGAATGAGAGACCCATCGAACTCCATTGGCTCTGTTACCAAGTTTGAGCAGTAATACTAGAAAAAAATACAACAAGATGAATGAGAGAGAACAATAGACTTCAGTGATTTGGTTCACCGAAGTTCCTTGTATTTATAGATAGAGTACAGCCTAGAGATCATGTTAATCTGAAACTACAAGAGGTAGCTATCTCTTAGTATCCTTATCCAATCTAGATATGGAACTGGAATCCAAGTTAGATCTGGAACTGAGTACATTATTACCGCCAATACTATGAATGACCCATTCTCGAACAGTGGTAGTAATATCAACAGAAGAATGTTTCCCCATGCTTCCAAACATGGTGAACTCCACATATTCTTGTACAATGAAAGGGGGATTGAATCTGTGGAAGATGGGATCAATAAATGGAAACTCATTTATATCATTTTTGCTAGATCATCAATAGTGTATCGAAGGTGTCTTTAGAATATACTGAATCAGATAGCTATCTTTCTTCTGACGTAGCAATGGGAATTTCCATCAGTATCAAAAAGAAGTGGTACATAATTCCTTTCTTCCTTTTTTTTTGTGTTGCTTGTTGATACAAAAACATGTGCCATTCAATAGAAAATTCTGGGTAAGGTGTGCAAGATTTAGGGTGAGGTTCAAAGGAGGAGAAATCATCATGTGGGGTATGCATATGGAAATAAATAATTTTTGTCAACATTTTTGAACTACGTCTCTTTCATGATAGGAGATGGAGCAAGTATAAGGTTTTGGGAAGATGATTGGTGGAGCATTGGCAGTTTTTGTGATTTGTGTCCAAGACAATAAGATTGAGCAGGAAGAATATATCTATTGATGTTTTTTTTTTTTTCTTGAAAAGGAAGAATATATCTATTTATGATTGTTATGTGTTAATTCAAGTAGGAATGATGTATTCTCTGTGAAGTCCTTTTATAAAGCATTTGCGAGGAATTAGGAGGAGAAGTCGGATGTGAGGAGTGCTTAGGGGAATCCTGTTCACCTCAGGGTGGAGGCTTTTGCTCGACTAGTTTCTTTAGATGGTATTCTTACTCAACATCATATAAAAAGCTGGGTAATTCAATTAGCAGGGAGGACCGGGAGGTATTACTTATGTTTGGGCAAGGAGGAGAATGTGATGCATCTATGTTTTGAGTGTTTCTTCTCAAAGTACATATGGGGATATTTCTTTAGTTTTTAGTTTAGATATGTGGGAGCTAAAATCTCCAAAAGAAAGTTTTGCTTGTTTGCCTACTTTGAAAGGAAAAAAAAAATGATTGTTTACAGTTGTGTTTCTTTTGCTATATGTTCGAAAATATGGGAAAAAAACAGAAGAATTTTTGAAGACAAGTCAAAATGCAAGGATTAGATTGTATCATCCAATGGGAAAAAATTTGTGGAATTGATTCTAATATTGCTAAATTTTGAGGGGGTGTCAAAGGATTCTCTTGGAAATGGTTATTAGTCATCCTTAGAGATGTATTCATTGGGCTGATTTTGTTGCATTTGATGTTTCTTTGATGTAATATTTTCTCGTCTTTTGTGTTGGTGATTTCTCGCCACCCTATGGATGTACTTTTTTATAAATAAATGAATTTTTTTTTGTTATTAATTACCAAAAATTTTAAAGTAAGAAGAGGCTTCAAATTTATTATGCAAAAATTATGTTGATGTAAAGCATAATCATCAATGAACAACAAAAAGTTTCTAAAGCCCAAACAAGATGAAATAGGGTGTGGTCTCCATACATCCACATTTACTATATTAAAGGTTGCATTAAAAACATTGTTACTAACTAAAAAAAAGGGCAAAATAGTACTTTTGCTCTAAACAACTAGTACAAGTATTGGCAAAGATGACAAGATTGGAGAGGTTGGAAGAGGAAAATAATCTTATAAAGGAGGGGAGAACAGTGAGGGAGGTTTTAAGGATGGAGTAAGAGAAGTTAATTCATTAAGAACTTGGAGGCAGATATAAAGGGCTTTGTTGTTAAAAGGGGGTGATAAGAACACTTCTTAATTTTAATATTTTGTTAGAGGGAGAAGGTGGAACAGAATATCCAACCACAAAAACTCCATAAAACCAATGTCTATATACCATAAAGATTCCACCTAAGAATGCAACCTTAGAATACCATTGATGGACAGAATAAACTTACTATAAACTAGCCTCCATACAGTCCTCTTCGAACTGTTGAGTAGAGGGATAATAGCATACCACAAAAACAGAAAATACCCAACACCAACTGAGGCATGAAATCCTCCTTTTTCAAGGGAAAACAGTCCTACTTTCCTCCTTTTGGGTCTACTCAAAGTAGAAGGAGAAACTGGTTCACGTTGAATTTAGAGAGAACCCAAAAATATGCCCAAGTGATCACTGGTGCTCCGATACCATGTGATCAGCTGCCTTAAATAGAGAGAAAAAGGAAGAAAAACAAGAGACAAATAGTTCTAAATTAAATTAGATTTGAAAAGAATGAAGAAGTAGAGACAAGAGAGTCAAAAGAAATAGGGCTAATGAGCAAAAGAGATCGAATGTACTGTTAATCTCAACTGTCACCCACTTTTATTTTCCTTGTAATGAAAAGTAAAACCTTAATTGATGCCCACTTTTTCAACTTCTAACAAGTTTATATAGACTTGCTTGGAACAAACCCTCAAGCTGAGTAATTGCCAAAAAAAAAATTACAATGAATCACAATAACAAGATTCATGAACTATTCTAGAGAAGTGAGATTTAGAAAGTAGAAAAGACATGAAGAAACTCAAAAGACTTGGAAATAATGTATTTTTGGAATCCTGCAGTCAGCACTACACCCCTCAAGAAAAATGCCCATAAACTTGCATAGAAAACTCCAAATCCTGCTCCATTTGTTCTGTTGCAAAGTAGATTCAGAGTGCTATTCATAAAAAGGAAAAAGTAGATTCAGAGTGTTCTAGAGACATATAGCTTTCCCACCAAGGTTGAGCTGCAAAATGACCACAAAATAGCCCCTACATCTATCGCTACACATTTTTCAGAAAAAACCCTGTATAGAAATTTAAGCCTACATAAGTCCTTTTTTGTGCATGTGGACATTCTGGTGTCAAACACCCTTACTTACCACCATGCTTCCACTATGCTTCTTTGTTACTATCCTTTTGATAAACCTCCAATATGCATTGTCAAAACATATTTCTTTTGAAATAATCCTATTGTTCTTTAAATAGCCATCCTAAACCCTAGTGAAAATTCTTGCAAATAAGGATGCTTATAAACCTCATTTCCTTTATGAAGCCCTGAGAGCTTGTAAGGCTGTAGGTGCTTATCTTTCTTTGGATTCAACTTCTCAATCATAGATGTAGCCACTATATTTGTACAACTTTCAATAAAAGATCATACAACTTTCCATCAGAAGTGCATCTTGTGTGGAAGATATTCTGTTGAAACCAACTCCTTAGATCAGCATAGATAACTTATTTTTCTTTTTCCAACTCCTTAGATCTTCCTTGGTCTCTTCTTCAATATCTTTTTCGTCAAAGATGGGAGGACTATCCCAATTAACATATTCTTCCTCAACAAATATTGTTGATGAAAATGGCCACACAAGACTATCATTGTAGTCTTAAACTCAATTGAAAAAATACAAAAGGAGTTCTTATGGTGAGTCAAAGGGTTTGAAAAGAAATTTCACTTAGTAAATTGGGATATGGTCTACAAGTAAAATAAAGACGGAGGTTTGGGAATCAAAAAATTTGAAGCATTTCAGTAAAGCTCTTCTAGGAAAATGGCTGTAGAGATTTGGATTGGAGAGGGAGGCTCTTATGAGGAGGGTGACTGATATGGACAGAAAAAAATAAATTACATGCATCACTTCAAGTGTATAGAAATAAGCACAAGAAATACCAAAATGAAAACAACAAAACAAGTTATATTTTTAGGGATTTCAGACCTAAACTTGAAGTAAAACTCCTCCTGGAATAGTTTTGCTATAATAACCATGACATCAATCTGGCCTCCCACACGGACATGCAGTGACAGAGGGATTGGAAGGTGCCAAAGTGGGTCGAATCCTCAAAATCCAAGCTTCCAATACTTTAAGACCCTAGTTGGAGCTGAATTACAGCTCAAACAAGAGAGAAAGAAACAAAAAAGACCCCTACAGAAATAACTCCCTTCTCCTTTACAAGACCCAATTGCTTGTTGGAGAATCCAATTAAAATATTTACACATAAGCCCCTATAATGTTTACCTCTCACAAGCAACTCCTTAAGAACAAAACCAACTTCAAATGAACCCCAAAAGATATCTTTTGTTACAAAATGACCCAAGAGACCAAAACCCAACACCCATCTGACCTTGACCATAATCTGAATTATAAAATGACAAAATACCCCTGAATGCAAACTTCCAATAAGGCTACTCAAAAACAACAAATTGGGATCCTACTACAAAAAAAAAAATACAAATACAGAGTACATTCATATTTTTCTTCTGTTTTTTTTTCCTTTTTTACTCTTTTCCTTCTTTTTTTTTTTTGGCCTCATCATTGGTGCCTTGCAAATATGGGCTGATTGGGTTTGGGTGGAATTCCATAGAAGCGAAGACCTCTTATGGAGTGAGTGTTTGTAAGGAAATTGTGTATTTCCAATGGGATTTCCTCAACTTAGTGTCTTTCAAATTTGGAGATGGTTTAATAATCAAATTTTGGGAAGATGAATAGTTAGGTATTGGAAAATTGTGTTTCCAATTGGCTTTCGTCAACTTAGTGTCTTTCAAAATTTGCCTATGGTTGCATAGGTTGGGTATGAATAATAGTTATGTTGTAGAGAATTTTGATTGGTAAATTCAAGAGTGTATGGATCTACTTGCAAAACTCCAATTAGCTGAAATACAGGTGGAAATGAAGGATTCAAGGTGGTGGAAAGAATCTTGAAATGGCCCGTTCTTAGTCAAATTTTCTATCAGGCTATATCAAGGACTTATGGGAACCCTTTTCCTCCAAGGGTGGAAGCTTTTGAATGGCTAGTGGTGTTAGATAGCATCTTGACATTAAATCATCTTCAAAATAGAGGTTTTCACTTGGCTAGCAGAGCTATTTATGTGAGAATGCAGAGGGGAATGTCAAACATTTGTTTATTGAATGCCCTTACTCTAAGTTCATCTGGGACTTCTTCTTTCATTTCTGAAAGACTTGCTAGATGGATCCTTGTTCGGATGAGGAGTTTTTTTCTAGGTGGCCAAGTGTGAGGGGAAATGTCAAGGCAAAGATTGCTTGGAGCTGCATTCCTTTTGTTGTTTGTTGGGAAGTTTGGAAATAAAGGAATAGGATAATCTTTGAAGAGGAAGCTAGATCAATGGACCATATCGCTTTACTCTGTGGTAAAAGGATCATGGATTGTGATCTCATTCTCCTAGAGTTTGAAGGGGTTACAAAAGAAGATCTTGGTGCAGGATTTTGGAACAATCTTGAGTTGGCTTAAAATTTGTATATACTCTTGCTTTCTGTATTTTATCTTTCTCCTTAGAGTGCCTATTTTTGTTTTGCATTGTATATCTAGTGATCTCTCATCACCATCAAATGTACTTTCTTTTTCTATCAATAAATTTTAGTTTTACTTATTACCAAAAAATAGTATGAAGCCAATCAACAAACTCATCTGGTTTGGTTTTACCTTCAAACTTTGGAAATGCCAATTTGAAGTTAAAATCTTATTGGAAGCCATTGTTCCTTCAAGCGTGATGATAGGGAAAAGACTCTCCAATCACCATTTCATGGTAGAAGAAGTCAATCTCTTCTCCATCCTCATGAGATAATTCATCCTTTGAATCATAATGTGACTCATCACGAGTCAAAGCTTCAAAGTGCTCTAGATGTTCTTGTAGTTGTTGTACTTGCCTCCTCAATTCATACATTTTGACATCATTGAGGTCTTGTTTTTTTGGAGGATCAGCATGTCACCACAACCATGTCCATGAACCATTGGAGTAAACTAAGAGTGTTAAAATCCAAAGGAACAAATGAAGCTCTAATACCAACTTGATTCTAGAAAAATCTCACACAATGGGGTTGAGGAGAGAGATGCAAGAGAGAACTCAAATAGAAAAGTTTGCCGCTCTAAAGAATCCACCAAAGAGATATAAGAAAAAGTTATAGTAAAAGGAGCTTGTTATGCATTGTCCCACCAAATCAATTGTTAAAAATACCTTAAGTTGATACTTAGAAATACCATAACTTAATAAAGAGCCTCAATGAATGAATGCCAAATAGTAAGCAGAAGATTGGATTGTTTGTTGTAGTTGTTAGTACAAATTTTGCACATGCACTTTTAGTCTCATGATGTATTTTCTAGTTGATTCCATTTTCACTTTGTAATATGGGGAATACAAGTATTTATTTCATAGCCTTTTTCAGTGATAAGGAGCAAAACAATCCTGAGAACTCTGTGATCTGCAATAATGGCATAATGGCTCCACCAGCGGTAGATGATGTACCTTCTGGAACATTTTCTAAAGCATCTAAATTGGCAGGCATGCTTGCATATATTCCTTTCCTTTTTCTTCAATTACTCTCAACCAGACTAATACAATTGAAATTTTCTTTACTGCATACCTTCTTACTTAACTGAACTGGTTTATTTCAGCAACAAATGGTGAAGATGTTGATGAAAAAGCCAAGCGGCCAGTTGTCCAGCAAAAAGGACGTTTCAAGGTGACATCTGAGAATATTGAGCTAGAAAAGGTAAGTTTCCTATTATTATTCATGGTTTTGGACCCACATGTCTTCAGCAATTTGAATTAGCTTTGTCATTCATTTCTCAGGTGCTTCCATCCCCTATATTACAGAAGAGCCACAGTGTACAGGTTAGTAGTTCAATCCACTGGTTACATTATCTCTTATGCTTAGGTATGTTTTCTGACTCATATTTTTATTACTTGTGATTTCTTCTATTCTATTTCTTTAAAAACAACCACCCAATGAATATCAAGTCTTCTCTCTAACATGTACACTATTGTACATAAATTTGAACAGCAAATGCTAGCAAAAGAGGCTAGTCATCATGGAGTCCTTAAATCACTAAAGGACAAAACGTGTGCTCAACAAGCCCATGTATATTTTGTCCTTTTGTGCGACTGCATGATGCATAATATCAATGATGATAGCACTGGTCAAATATGAACATATCTGAGTGTGAAAGCATGCGCAATTCCCTATATGTAGCAAATGTCATATTATGAAGTGTATGAATTTATGTATAATCTTCCATGGGTTCAAGAATCGATGGAACAAAACAACTAGATGCCTTCTTAGCAGAGATAGAATCAAGAAATTTGAAATGGATTGCAAGCTTGTAATTGTTAATCCATGAGAAAGAGAAGAGACAAGAAGAAAGCCAATAGTCCAGATCTGTTAGGGTTGATCAATCTAATTGAACCAATTCAAAGAGAAAGAATTTATATTAATAATGTGAATGGACTAGATTGTCCTTACAAAAGAAATAAAAGAAAAGATATGTACACTAATGTACACACCTACTAGATTACAAGAAAGAAAAGTAAAATTACATAACTACTCAGGAAGGAGCTCATCCTCATCCTTACTTAGCTTACGATTAAGCTCCAAAGGTGTATCCACTTGTTTAAAGTCAGTCAAGTGAGCAAGTATCACCAGATCAAAGAATATTTCTATTGGTGAACAAAATAACCTTGAGAACATCGCTGAATTTCAAGTCCAAGAAAATAAGTCATCGGCCCTAGAACTTTCATTTTGAAGGAGTTTCAAGTTGTTAATGCCATCCACATCATCTCTGGTGATAAGGATATCATCAACATAAACCAAAAGAAGAGTCAACCCTTGTGCTCGCTTGAGAGTAAAAAGAGAGTAATTTGAAGCACTCTGTTGAAAACCAGCCTCCAACACCATTTTACAGAAGCGATCAAACCAAGATCGTGGAGATTGTTTAAGACCATATAAAGATTTTTTCAGTTTGCACACCAAGAGAGGATTATCACAATAGACGGGAGGTGGTTTCATATAAACTATTTCTTGTAAATGCCCATGGAGAAAGGTATTTTTGACATCCATTTGATGAATTGTCCATTATCTAAGAGCAGTAATGGCCAACAGTAAACGGATTTTGTCATTTTAGCCATTGGAGCAAAAGTTTCATCATAGACAGTCCCATATTCTTGCTTGTGGCCTTGAGCAACCAAACAAACCTTATATATGTCTAGAGTACCATATGATTTGAGTTTCACTGAGTAAACACATCGACTGCCAATGATGGAGGCATCTAGGGGAGGAAAAACAAGCTCCCAGGTATCATTCTCCAATAAGGCCTAAACCTTTGAATCCATAGCATCTTTTCAATGCTTAACTATTACAACCTAGTTGTAAGACTTATGAATGTCTGTGGATGAAAAAACAACAGAGAAGGAGTTATGACTAGAAAATAAGCCATAGCAGTCAGGTGGGCGAGAAATACGAGATGATCGACACAAATAAAGGAGCAAATGAAGGCAAACCAATATGATGAGAAGAGGAACTTATAGTAGTGATGGATGGAGAGGAATGACCAGTCACTAGTGCTGAAGGTGAAGGAGGCATAGGCAATGAACGAACTGGATGCTTATTGGAATAAACTTGAAGTGGCTGCGATACAAGAGGAGGATCACCTACAGAGCCAAAATGATGTAGAATAGAAAAGGATGGTGCAAACAATTTACTAATATGTTCGAAGAATGAAAGGTTTTCAAGAAATATAACATTACAAGAAATGCGCAGTCTACAGACTTTGGGATCATAATAGAGAAATCTCTTGTGTTACATACTATATCCCATAAATGCAAAAATAGATAATTGAGCTATTAGCTTAGTGTGTTCACGGGGAGGAAGATGGACAAAACAAGCACAACCAAAGATATGAAACATTGATAGATTTGGTGAACAATGAAACAAGGATTGTTGGGGAGAAGAATTTCCAAGGATAGAAGTAGGAAGAATGTTGATGGGGTGAACATAAGTGTGGGTCGCATCCGCCCAAAAGGTAATGGGAACATGGAAGTCTTGTAACAAGGATCCCACCATACTAGCAATATGACGATTCTTGCACTCAAATATCCCATTCTATTGAGGTGTACCTAGTTAAGATCTCTAGGACTGGATCCCATAATGTTTGAGATAGGTTTGAAACTCACCATCAAAGTACTCTCTCCCCCTAAATCTGACCTCAAAATTCTTATAGTACTTTTAAACTAGGCCATAACCATAGCATGAAAGTTCTTAAAAGTGGGAAAAACTTTTGATTTCTTTCAAAGAAAGTAAACCCATGTATATCGAGTATAATCATCAATAAACAACAAAAAATATTTATAACCCAAGTGTAAAATAACTAGAGATGACTACACTTCATTATGAATAAGGTAAAAAGGTGTAAAATCATGTTTAGTAGAAGATGGAAAAGGAAAAATATGGTTTTTACTATAGTAACAAGTTAAACAGAATTTATCAACATTCTTAAATGAAGCAACAGTCATAGACAAATAACTAGAAAAAAAATAAATAATCCAAGTTTTTAGCATGAGTGTGGCCCAAATGTCTATGCCATAAGTGTCACACATTATCACAAGAGGTAGAAGAAAAACTAGAAGTAGTAGATAGCAAACAAGAGTCTGGTGAAACTATATTATTCTCAAATTCCAGGGCAAACAGTCTCCCAAGCCTATGCCCCTTCTCCTTCAGCTTCCCAATGTGTTGGCCCTAAATAAAACAACCATCATGAGTAAACAAATCATTATTACCATCATTAACAAGTTGTCTAACAGAAATAAGACTAATAGTCAACTTAGGCACAAAGAAGGTTTTGGAAAGATGTAAGGGTGTAGGCTCAGAAGTGGATAGAAATAAATAATCACACCCACATACAGGAAGAGAATCACCATTAGTAGTAATAATGTCATTGACAGAGGTGTAGGATTTAGAATACTAACCAAAAGAAGCCCCGGTCATGTGGTTTAAGGCCCCAAAGTCAATAATCCACATATGTGAAGGGAGAAGAACACAAAAAAGCAAAAGTTTAAGCCAATCCAATAGTAGAAAAAGTTGAGGAAATAGCCGAGGACACGAGCTCACAATCTTATCTTCAATCAAATTTCCCTATGAATCAGCTTTGTGAGCTAATGAGGAGGAGGCAATATCAGTTGGAGTCGATTCAACTAAGGCATGATAAGCCTTATGTTGTCCTGTCTTGGGGGGCTTGTTGGGCATTCCACTATAATGTGTCCCTGTTGTTTGTAGTAGGTGCAGAAACTTTTCTTCTTGCAGTGGGATGCCATGTGTCCAAAGTCCATCTTCCCCTTCTGTTTGGTAGCCAAGAAGACAATATCTATTCCATGTTCCTTCTTCTGATCAAAGTGCAAACTGAGTGAGGAGACGAGTTTCCTCCCTTAATAACTCTCCAAGTATTATGTCAAGATCAGGTACAAGCTCTCTTCTGATATACTAGAGCGCAAAGTTCCATAATTAGATCTAAGATGCATCAAGAAATGCATAATCTTTCTCTTATTGGTATGTTTCTTCATAGTTTTCACACAACAGTCCATAGAATATTCCCAAAGTGAGTTAGTTCATATTCAATCCAGAGGTTCACAAACCCAATATAATTTTCTTAAATCTATTTCTCTTCTTGAACATAAGAAAAGATATCAACTTCAATCTGATATTGCGTAGACATGTTTGATTGTTGATATAACTTTTCATTGTATTCGAACATGTCATGGGCAGATTTGAATCCCCTCATTGGAATACTGGCATCCATCGTGACAGAACCAAGAATCCATAAAACAACTTGTGCATTCTAAGTTTTCCACTATTTTAGTCCTTTGACATCACCAACATCGGGTATGTGTATGGACCCATCAATATAACCCCACATACCCTTCCCTTCAATAAAATACTGGAAGTGAAACTCCTAGAGAGCATATTTGTTTCCACCAAACTTGATAGAGATAAATTCACTCTTTTCAAGACCCATGTCAAGTAAAAACACAAAGCAAAACTAGTCGAAGCATGCAATATAAGCAGAGTATTAATCCAATAGGGTCAAAAATATAACAGAAGAAACCTCTTATAGTCAAAAGAGAGTGTTCAAGGTACAAAAATAGTTGAAACCTAAGAACATAGTCCAAAAAAGGAAAGATTGACTACTTCCACTGAGAAGAGATGTATAGATCTCTCTCAATTCTTCTATGATCTCAATGAAACTTTCAGAGGATGATGAAAAGGACCAAGCGACACTTCTTTTCAATTTTGACTACAAATAGATGTCTTTCTAGAGAGATCCAATGAAATCTCTCTTGCTAATTGTGCAAAACACATAAAATTGGTTCCTGGAATGATCAAAACAGTCCAAAACCAATCGATTAAGATGAAGAGCCCTCAAATAGTTTGAAAGATGGGGTAATGGATCAAAGAACAGCCCTCTCTAATACCATGTTAATCCGTAAGAAAGAGAAGAGACAAGAAGAAAGCCAATAGTCTAGATCTGTTAGGGTTGATCAATCTAATTGAACCAACCCAAAGAGAAAGAATTTATATTAATAATGAGAATGGACAAGATTGTCCTTACAAAAAAAAATAAAAGAAAAGAGATGTACACTAATGTACATGCCTACTAGATTACAAGAAAGAAAAGTAAAATTACATAAACTACCCTCCATCTTCTCTACAGTAATAAACAAAAGATTTTAGGGCCCCACTCTTAATACCTTTGCAACTATATAAAGGGTTTTCAAAAGTTTTGAGAGGAAACACTTCACTCCCCTCTTCCCTTGCCTGTCCCCTTCTTAGTCAATTGCCACACTCTCCCCAATTTTTCTATCCCATTATGAAATATAATTAATTTGCAACTTCTCCCTAAGCCAACTGGTATCTTATTGCTTGATTTTGTGGTTACAAGATAAAATGCAGTCATGTATAGCTTTTCCCCCCAAAGACATCTAAAAAGTTCTTGACTTTTATTATGCCAAGAGGATGTTTCATTTCTAACATTTTTGTGAGATTTTTTATCCCAATAGAAAGTGTTATTAATTTCTTACTCTACCAAGTATTCTTAATCTATCTGATCAAGTTCATCCAACACAAATGAGTAAAACAATGGAATATCTAGACCTGTTATATTTACACCTATATTGGTGGCCCATGGATTGGTTTTGATTCACCACACACAAGTTCCAACATTAAGTTGTGCCAGAAAATTCATGTTAATGAAATTGCCTCTTTCCTTTCTATTATAAATATCCATTTATAAAAGGTAGTTTGTCTCTGCATTGTTCTTCAATGTTAAAGTGATAACAGTAGTTCATGTTCATGACTTCATATGCATACAACTAGCTAAAGGGAAACATATTAATTGAATTGAATGTCTTATATGAAAGTTACTGGCTATGTAGGTGTTTACCCAACTCCCTGGAGTTGCTTTATCACCATCATCTGATGCTACACCATCAAACCCGCTTGTCAATTCATATTTCCTGCATTTACATAGTATTTTGCAGACAAATATTCTTCAAAGGGTATGAGACTTCTGTATAAATATTTGGTCTTCTCATTGTCTAATTATTTGTTGGCTATCCTTATTATTTTTCACTTTATCATTAAATAGGATTTTGTTCTAAGTGCAATGAAGCAAGTCTCCACTGGTGATATTACAGGTTCTAGTACTCAATTATCTCCAAATTTCTTCACTTACTACTTTTTTCTTTTTTGAGATCATTAGATCTGGTTTCCATTGTTTCAGCTAGTCATGCAATCGATGGAGTGTATATTCAACCACCCACAAGTGTAACAGAAAAGTCATTGGTACGTATTTTAGAAGAACTGCTCTTCTAAAAATAAAAACGGTTGCATGCCACAAGGTGATTTTATCTCAACTACAACAACAATATTCAATTCTTAACTTCATTCATTATTTTAGCATCCTCCTAATCTTTTTGGACAAAAATATCTCTACACAAAACAATGAGAATTGCTTGAAGGTGCTAATGGTGAGGAGGTGACTCCATTGTGGGCGGGGGATTTCAATGTGTGTTTGAAGATGAATGAAAGGAAGGGGGCAAGGAAAAGAAAGTTATGGGAGCAATGAGGAGCTTTAGGGAGTTTATTAGAAGAATGGGTTGAATGATTGCAAGAGATTGCAGTCAATTTTTACTTGGTTGAATGGGCAGGATGCACCTTTTCTCAGGTTAGATAGATTTCTTTTAATGGGTAGTAGTCTGGAAGAAGTGTTGACGTTGTCAAGTTGATGGTTGTGTTGTGATGGATTGGTTAATTTTGGTATTGGAAAAATAAAATGAAGTTCACACTGGTTGTCCTGTTAGTCAGTATGAAAAAGATGTGATCAATGAAGCCTTCTGGATTCCAAGGTGACCAAGAGAAATTTTCTCTTGCTGGACTACATTATAAGAAAACAAGAAAGCTAAAAGCTTCTGGAGCTATATTCCTTTAACTGTCTATTGGGAATCAAGAAAGAAAGGAGTAGAAGGATCTTTATAGGAAGAGCCTGCAAAAGGGATTCAGATGTGTTCGAGGATTGGCTCAAAGCTAATGGATCTGGTACTAATTCTACCAGGATTCAGAGATATCTCAAGAGATTATTTTGAAGCAAAGTTTTAGGAAACTGTTGAATTGGAAGGGAATTTTGGTTAGCATCTTGTAGTAATGTAAAAGTTGGAGCTAGTTGCTTTTTCTTCTTCTTTTTGGTGATTTCTCATCACCCCTAATGTAACTCTTGATGTACTGTTTCTTTATTTTAATAAATTTTCTTTTTTATTTACTACCAAAAATATAATTTTATGACTTTTTTCTTTAAATCTTCCATAGTCCTCAACTTTCTATTCAACCCCATGCATTGCATGAGAGAGAGAGAGAGAGAGAGGTCAGGATTGATGGTTCATTTGAGTTTTGAACAGAAAATGATGACAAGAATGGATAAGTGACAATATGATGATCAAATTTCACAAAATAGGGGTAGATTTTGTGCTAAAATATTGGGAACATTGCTTACCTACTTTAAGGGTCAGGGACATTAGACTTTCCCACAATAATGCTGCATCACACTAAACAACCATAAAGGTGTTGTAACTTTACCTTTTAGACTAAGGCACCAAGGCACCAAGGATAATGTCTTACCAATTTGGCATCTCCTTTCACAATTATAATTTATACCCAATTGCAAACAACTCCAAGATTGAAGAAACATAATAAAGGAGTAGCTCTAAACTTTAATTTAAATCAAGGACAATGAATGTAGTTAGTTTCTCTTCAACTATGGGAACTCTACAATGCTTAAAAGTTACCAGACATTAACAAAACCACTAAAGGTAAAGAATACAGAATATAAGTGATATTGAATCATTGATAACCTACAACTGAGGATATCTGAAGAACTGGAACAATTTCTTCCAAATCTTTGTAGTGTCTATGTTTTTTATGTTTTGGTTTAATTTTCTTATTCATGTCAATCTTTCTAATGAACTGAAAGTTGAGGTGATTGGGACACTTATGGTTCCTCCTTCCGCCAAATGAAATATAAAGGAAAAGAAAAAGAAACAAAACACCTCTTTCCATTTGAATCTTAAAGCTTCTAGATTGATTTTCATCTTCCATGCAACTCACAGTCTTGTTTAACTGGTTAGTTACTAGAAAAGCGGTATCTATCTATAGAGGAACTTTAGGCAAATATTACTGTTCCTTTGTGTAGGTAAATATTTGCTATTTTCATATATCTGGCCTTGCATTAACATCATACCTTAATTCCTGTTTGCAGTTGGAGGCTGCCCATGAGAGAGAAAAAGAACTATTGCAAGAATTGACAGAGTTGCAGTGGAGGTAGTGATAAAAATAGATAATAATAATAATAAATATTACCAGTATTAAGAAATGTGAATAAGTCTGAAACATCAGTTTCCCTTTCTTCAGGCTCATATGTGCCCAAGATGAGCTCCAGAAATTGAAAGCGAGAATTGCTCAGGTTGGTTTCTTGAACTCCTCCTCAAAGTATGTCATAAGCCAATGGTTCATAATCTAGATCCTAACGTCTATATGTTTCAGGTGTGATCAAAATCTTCAGCCCATATATGCTCAACCCTTGGTTATTCTTAGAAGACAATGAGTTGGAATCTAGAATTTGTCAAATGTCTTTCCTTTCTAAATCTCCTTTATCCATGTAGGTGATGCCTACTTGAAATTTTCCAGGATGTTATAGGGGAGAAAATGGTACAATTATGCACCAATTTGTACAGATCCATGTGTCTGACCATATGTAAGATCCAGTTTCTTTGTAATATAGCTGAGCTTGTACCATATTTATATAAGCACGTATTTGCTAGGCTTGATCAGGCATGTGGACCTAATCAAGGGCATGTATGAGATGAAACAACCAATGTTAGAAATCTTGTTGGAGACATCAGATTTTACAATTACATTAGGTCCTTCACCAAGGCTCAGCACTTGGTCCTTATTTACTTGCACTAATCATAGATGAATTGACAAAACAATGTTCAAGAGGAAGTCCCATGGAGCTCATTGTTTGTTGATGACATTGTATTAATTGATGGAACTAATTAAGTGAGAATTTGAATTTATGGATAAATGCCTTTAGAAGCATGAGGTTCTAAAATAAATAGGAAACAAATATAATATATGCTACCTAAGTTTATTATTGACAATGGTGGTGATGATTATAATAATAGGAGTGCAAATCAGGAACACCTAGGATTAGAGACCAAGAGATAACTCAATGTAGCATTGTCCGCTACTTGGTTCGGTAATTCAGAATAAGGGAGAGATAGAGGAGGATGTTGCCCATATAATGCAAGTAGGATGGGCAAAAGCTAATTAATGGATGCATCTGGAGTCTTCTGCGATAGACAAATACCATTCAGGTAGCCAACCAAATCTAGTTGGGAGATGAAGCTCAGATGATGATGTGTAGGTGAGCTTTTACATCACATTTGTCAGCATTTCTATTCATGCCCTACAAACACACATAATGCAATTGGCCAACTTAACAACGCCTCTCCACTCTCATAAATCTTTCTAAATATTTTGCATTTTTTGTCAAATTTGTATAATGATTTGTGAATTTTATCAAGTTGGCTTTATGCTTTTTATACGGTCTAATTAATACTGTATAAGCTATTAAGTTAGTTAAGGGACCAACCACTTGTACAATCAAGTTATAAATTTTTATCAAGTTGGTGTAAATTACATAAGCAAGAGTTTCTTGTGAATTTTTAACAAATTGGTGTAATGATTTTAGAACCATACCAAGTTGGTCTCATGTTCTTTTGTACAGTCTGGTTAATATCATATAAGTGTATAAGAAAAAAAAAAAAAGAACAAGAGAGAGCGGGAGAGAGACTGAGGGAGAAAAAGAGATCAACCAAGAAGAGAATGAAGGAGGAGAAATTGACCAAGAAAGAGAATGAGGAGATTGATGGAGAACAATAGATTGAGAGAGAGAGAGAGAGAATGAAAGTTTTTAATAGAGAGAACATAAATATAGAAATTAGAAACCATTTTTGTTTGTTTTCAAATCACACAGCCATTGAGCAAAGAGAGGCAACTGTGAGAGTGAGAGAGTGGGAGGGAGATCGAGAGAGAGAGAGAGAGAGAGAGAGACCGAAAACCCTTTCTTATTTTCAAATCACCTGGCATTGAGGACAATTTCTATATAAGATTTTTGTTGTGTCCAACATGGATTAAGAGTCCCATGTTGGTAACAACCACATAAGCCTTCGATGACATGGTGGCATTTTTATAATTTGAAATGTAGAGTTGATTGTTAGAGTTTTGTTGGTTTTTGGACCAACTTATAGCCTAATTTTTAAATGTATAGCTGGTTCTGACTATAATTTTCCCTAATATAAATAACTAATTAAACATAATAACATAAGATTAGAAGTCTCATAATATTAATAATAAATAAATCAATTATTTTGGTTGGATAATTCCTAACCAAAATACCTTATTTTATTATTAGATCTCGTTAAATTTAATTTTATATTAATCTATCAAAATGATTTGTGGATATGCCTATAAAAAATTATAAATTACTGAACTAGTCCTTGTTTTTAGAATTCTAATATTATATAAACAAATAATTAATTTAAAGAAATAATAAGCATCAAATTAATTTATATACCATATAAAAGAGAATTTGCCCCATGTTACCAATTTAACCGTTTTGTCATGTGGTGGGTCAACAGTTCAACCATCCTTCTTATGACATCACAAATAAATCAGCTATTTGTATCAATATCTATATATGAATGATGTGAAAATTTTTCCTTGATTAAGACACCCCTTTCTTTGAATATGGTCTCTCTAATTTTGAGGACATTTGAACTACTAGTTTTTTACCTCATTTGATTCTCTCTCATTAAGTGTTATACTTAAGGCATTGACTCCCATTCTCAGTCATTAAATCATATATTCCAGGTCTTTTTTTTTCTTACAATAATTTCTACTAATAAGATCTAAATCTAATATTTTTTACGATATAATTAAAACTCATTTTTTAAAACTGACTTTGGAGAAAAATTGTTCTTCCATCTAAATGGTGAGTCAGAAATTCAATTTTTTCAGCCAAGTGGACCAACCCATGATTTCATAGTTAAAAAAAACAAAAAATAGAAATAAATTTAAAATTATAAAAATAAAAAAGTTGTAGAAATAATTTAGACACATATCTAATATTTTCTATTAATCATATTAAAGAAAAACAAGTGTGATTAATATGAATTGTGTAGATTGATGATGAAAATTAAATATAAAATTTAAAACTTGCCAAAAAATAAATTTTTTTGCTTGTTTGGTTCCAAGTCAACAATTGATGTCATAATTAAATAATAAAAAGTAAAAGAAGTTAAATACAAAAATATAAAAAAATACAAAATGTTATAAAAAAATATTTGGGCACATCTCCAATATTTTATATTAATCATACTAAAAAAATAAGTGAGATAAACAAAGGTTGCTTTTGTTAATGACGGAAATGAAATACAAATTTCAATCTGACCTAAAAAATGGAATTGTTTTTTGATTGGTGGGAAGTCATCAATAGTTGAAGTTTTTGGCTCAAATATGTCAACCATTCATGTCATAATTAAATAATAAATATTAAATTTATACATATATACAAAAAAAATATGGAAAAATGCATAAATATTGTGGAAAATTTTAAACACATCTCTAATATTATATATTTACCATATTAAATAGAAATAAGTTTAATAAGTAAGATATTTTTTATACACATAGAAATATAAAAAAAAATATGAAATAATTTGGATACATATTACTAATATCATTATTACCATCATCCCCATCTAAAATTGCCACGTGCATGGGATGTGCATATTTGCTAGTATAATAAAAATATGGATAAATTACAGATTTCTACCCTTTACTTAGGAGGTGGTGACACTTAGCGCCCCAAACTTTGTTTTGCGACAAAAACCCCCTTTGAACTTTTGGAGTTCAGCTTTGCCCCCTTTAGTAGGGGTGTCAAGGGTATTCAAAAATCCAATTTCAAAATCAAGATTCAGTATAATCGAATCGAATCCAGATAATTCGAATATCTAATCGGTCGAATTCGGATATCCTATTCATACCACATAGCTAATCGGATTCAAATTCGGATATGACCTGATTTGATTCGATAAATATCTGAATTCGATTGATTTTTAATTTTATATATAATATATAAAATTTTTAAATGTTTATATATATAATAATTAATTATATATATAATTTATATATTTATACACTTTATATAAATAAAATATTTATTTTATATATTTATTAATTATATAAAATAATTAATTAGTCGAATTCGAATTGAATTGAATATTCGAATATTTAATCAAATTTGAATTCGAATATTAATTTTCAATATCCGTCGGATATTGAATCGAATTTTCTAATCGGATTCGAATTTGGATATTGCCTTATCCAATTCAAATTTGATCCGTTTACACCCCTACCCTTTAGGAATGGCAATTTCTACCCTACCCCCCTTTAGGGATGGAAATTTCTACCCTACCCGGTGGGAACCCGCCCCAATGGGGTAGGATTTTTTCCTCAAAGGATGAATTTTGGGATGGGAATAGATTTTGGGGTTCTACAACCTGTACGGATATGGTTTAGGCTAAACTTGATCCTCCCTGCATATTGTTGGAAGGCATATAAACGTTATTACTAGGTGTTGAATTGATTTTATCTAAAGGATGATTGAAAGCTTATGTACTGTGAATGATGGTTGATGGTTTGAATTTTAGGTATTTACCTTTACTAGCGGTCTACTGGTGGCCTTTCTTTCCTAATATAGCCACTATCAGGAAAAATCAAGACTAGCAGGAAAGCCCTATAAAACTGCCAGCATAGGTGTCATCAAATTCATCCATTAAATTAACCATTCCCGGCGGTTTGTCAGAATTAACGGTATATGTTTTATTATACCATCGGTTATAAACCACCGGGAAAAGTAGAACAAAATAAATATCGGCGTTCCAAACCGCCGGTACAGATAAGCATAACTGTCGGCATATCATGAAATTGGCATAAGTTAAAAATCATAAAATTGTTGATCTATACTGGTGGTTTCCACCTTCGGCATTAACAGCTTAAGTCAATACCAACGGTTTAGACACCAAAAACCGCAGGCATAGATTTGGCCAAAAAATGGGCAGGCAAAAACCCAGATCTATCTCAACCACTTAACTGATAGACTATTCTTGTTGATCTAGGTGATTTGTTACAAAAAAAAAAATGCTTTAATGAACTGAAAATTTAGTCAATTTTTTGGCCTAAATGAAATGCAACCACCAGAGATTTGTTAAAGAAACAACGGCTTCCAAACAAATCATAAAAACTACCAGCTACACTAATGGATTTTTTTCCGTTACTTATAATGCATAATCAAACCAAATGCCTCCCAACAAATTTTCTCCATAGACATGGCTTAACACAGCTGTGCAAACATGGTACACATGGTGTACGGAACACTGGCGTGTTCATTAATGATTGGTTACATAGCATGGTTCACATGCTAGTGTTAGCAGCAGATCCCATATCGTTCTGAAGCTACCAATATAGGTAATTAAGGAAGAACTCATATTCAGTGCTCACAAGACCGTTCTCATACCGTCCTCATAGCCACTTGTAGCTGTGTATTGGGAATATCTCCCATGAATAAAAACATATAAGTATGGAAATATTCCCAATGCACAGCTGCAAGTGGCTGCAAGGACAGTGTGAGCACGGTCTTGTGAGAACCGAATCCAATCTCACTAAGGAGATGTTCACCAATGTGTATAATTGAGTTTCAAAACAAAAACATTTGCCACATAAGAAAAAACAATATGATTTGCTGATTTGACCTATTAGCCAATTAATCCCATGTCTCCCATACACCTGGAGTGGGACGCAAACCCTAGTAATTGGTCTCTCTCTCTCTCTCCAATGTTGAACCTTTCTTTCATAGTAAAAGAGGCCACTTAACAATGGAAAATGTTGGCAAAGTGGATGCCAATACCATAGCACTCGTGTCTAATACAGAAAGTCCCTCCACTGGATTGGGTTCTTTGGATTTGTCAAGTAATGGTTTTCCATATAGTAGCAAGGATTTTGAGGTTTGCATCTACATGGTTGACTAATTTCGTTTAGCATTTACAAACATTAATGAAAGAGAAAAAGAATCTAAATGGTATGAAAATCAATGACAGTCTTCGGATATGTTGTTTTGGTATGGCAATGATTACTGAAAAAAGAGAATTATTATTTCAATGTCAATAAAACCAAATGAAACTATTAAATCCAACTTTTTCTACTGCACCCATACAATTAGTTCTAACAATTCAGTACTTGCCCTTACTTTATTTGAATGTGAAGACAATTTGACATTATCAGGCTAGCAGCTGCTGAGATACGTGTTGCATGGTGGGTCGAGACTGCGGATCAAGATGCAAGCATGCAATCCCAAGCTTAATGATAGTCTCTACTTCTTGGGTGACATGAAGGATGGGAGGGGGAAGGCGTTGATCCAACACTTATTCAATTCCGTTGCTTTAACAGCTTTTGGCATTGATGAAGATGATAACAGAGAGAGGAATTCAGCTGGATGCCTTCCCATTAACACTTCTATTGTTAGCACTCCAAAGCTATATACATCACACTTTAATTGCATTGACCCTCTTAGCCCAGTCTTATATAATTGCTTGTCTGTCATCACCTAGAAACGTATGGCGTATGTGTGAACAAAAACCATAAAGCTTCACAATGTTACGGTGCCTTATTTTTGTTAATGCATGAATCTCATTTCAAATGTTTGTAGATCAATTCTTTCACCATCTTCATGTATTGGGTGATGAAGTTTCTTAACAGCTACAACTTGGCCTGTTGAGAGCTCTGCCTTATAAACACTTCCATATCCTCCCACTCCAATGCAATGCTTGGCATCAAAATCATCTGTAGCTTCAACTATGTCTTGGTACAATATTTTGCCATCAAAATTCCATACTGAAAATAGATTACCATTGACTGCTGTTTCTCTTTGCTCTATTTATGTTTTTCTCATCTTTCGATGAAAAACAGAAGCAATACCAACAAATGTGAACAGAAGAAATAATACCCCTAAAAGAGGAAGTATGATGAAAATTATGACTTTGTGCTTTTTCTTGTCATTCACTTTCTTTCCAGTAGGAGAATTGCAAGGCCGAAAACCTTTTCTGTTGCCACATAATGCTTTATTATTCTTGAAAGCATCTGGTGGGGCATTTTGAAAGGCTCTGTTGCTGGGAAGGGGACCCTCCAACTGATTGTAAGATAGATCAATAGATGTCAAACTAAGCATTCCATCAAATGAGGAAGGAATAGAACCATAGAGATCATTGTGAGAGAGATTTAGATTTTCCAAGTTGTGAAGCTTTCCAAATTGAGATGGTATCACTCCACTGAGTCTGTTATGACTAAGATCCAATAGACACTGCAGGGAAATTATATTACCAATTTGGAATGGAATGCTTTCACTGAATCTGTTTCTACTCAACTTCAAGTATGACAGTTTAGAGCACCCCCCCAATTCATTGGGTATTGGACCACTCAAATAGTTGGTTGACATGTCTAAAATTTCAAGGTTGGGCAATAATCCTACTTCTGATGGCAAAGCACCAGAAAACCTGTTTTGACTCAAGTTCAAGTACAGTAAAGAACTCATCTTTCCAAATTCTTTGGGAAGTTCTCCGAAAAAATAATTTGAGGAAAGGTCAAGTACATATAGTTCAGTCAACTTCCCAAATTCAGGTGGTATTCTACCAGTGATCTTATTGTTGGACAGTAGTAGACTTGTTAAATGCTGGCATTCTTCCCACTTCGGTGAAAGATCTCCATATAATTTGTTATAACTTAAGTCCATATAATTCAACCATGGATATACACCAAAATCTTCTGATACATTTGAAGTCGGTTGTTTTCAAGTCGAACTCTGAATAGGCTTGTACAGTTTTTCAAGCCTTTTGGAATGGGACCTGTGAAATGATTATTAGCAGCAGTAAAGTTTTCTAGAGACCCCCCCATACATAGATGTTGTGGCAAATAACCAGAGAAATTGTTGTTATGCACCTGGAGACTAACTAAATGTGTCATATTTCCTATTTCTTGAGGAATTGAACCAGAAAGTTCATTCTCAAAGAGAAATAGCTTTTTAAGAGATTTGAGCTTTCCTATCTCTGGAGGAATGCGGCCAAACAATTGATTCTGAAGTAGCTGCAAGACTGTGAGCTTGGTCAAGTTTCCCAATGTAGAAGGGATGTGACCTGTTAAATGGTTAGTGGACAAGTCTAACTCACTGAGGTTTGTCAACTTTCCAAGTTCTTGAGGAATATAACCAGAAAGTTCATTGTCATATAAATATAGACTGGCTAAGTTGCTCATATTACCCAAGGATGTAGGAATCAAACCAGTGAAGTTATTGGAAAACAATGTTAGGTTAGTTAGGTATGTTAATTTTCCTATGCTTGAAGGTATTGAACCGTTGAGATGATTCTGGTCCAGGAACAAGATTTGAAGACTTGTAAGTAGGCCAATTTCTAAAGGAATATTACCAGAGAATTGATTGACAGAAATATCAAGGTATTTTAGTTTGGTAAGATTACCAATATGAGGTGGAATGATGCCTGAGAGTGCATTCTTACTAAGATCAAGTAAGACAAGGTTGCTCAAATCACCTAAAGAAGTTGGGATCATACCCACAAGGCTATTTGTGTTCAAGCTCAGAAGGTTAAGAGATTCTAGGTTTCCTAATGATGGAGGGATGGAATTGGATAATTGATTCCCATCAAGGTTCAGATAGGTGAGGTTAGCCATGCTGCCAAAAGTGGGAGGGATTGGTCTTGTAAGCTGATTTGAGGACATGTCTAGCTTAATGAGACTTCTCAGATTACCTATGGATGTTGGGATCAAACCAGTGAGGTTGTTCTTGTATAATATGAGCCCAATAAGTGACTCAAGTGATCCTAGTTCTGATGAAATGGAACCAGATAACTGGTTTTCAAAAAGCTGCAAGGATGTGAGTTTAGTCAAGTTTCCCAAACTGGAAGGAATGGAGCCTGTTAGATGATTAACAGGCATGTCTAACTGAATTAGATTTATCAAGTTTCCTAATTCTGGAGGAATAGGACCTGACAAAGGGTTCTGGTATAGGTAAAGAAAAGTTAGGTTTCTCAAATTACCCAAAGATGAAGGAATGGAGCCGGTAAGATTATTTGTTCGCAATGACAATACTGTAAGAGAAACTAAATTTCCTATCTCTGGAGGAATTGAACCACAAAGTTGATTCTTAGAGAGGTATAGAAGGCTGAGGTGTCTCAACTTACCCAAGGACGCTGGAATTGATCCACTGAGATTGTTGGATAGCAAACCGAGATCGGTAAGATATCTTAGATCTCCTATGGTTGAAGGTATTGAACCACTGAGATAATTTTGGTGAAGATACAAAACTTGGAGACTTGTTAGTAAACCAATTTCCTGTGGAATTTCTCCAAATAGTTGGTTGACAGATAAGTCAAGGTAGGTGAGATTGGAAAGGGTACTGATTTGTGGTGCAATGTTGCCAAAGAGTGTATTATTAGTAAGATAAAGACCAGCGAGATCTGGAAGTGATGAGAAGCTCAAGTTATGGAGCGTACCTTGCAAACCCATGCTTGGTAGAGTAATTTCAGTGACCCTTCCATCCTGGTTACAAGAAATTCTAACCCAATTGCATGGGTGAGACAGGGAAGAAGAATTCATGGCAGAATCACCAGTAACACGTTTCCACGAAGAGAGAACCAATTGGGTTTTACTGGAGAGGCTAGCTTTCCATTTGAGTAGGGCCTCGGTTTGATCGAGAGGTGTAGTATTGTTGGTTGAGGCCATGGCATAGGAGTTGATGGAACAAAAAGCTGATATGATAACTAAAAAGATTGGTACTAAAGGAAGCATGCAGAGAGGTTTCTCTAAGCCTAAGGAAGATGACCAACCCATGTTTTTTGTGGCAGCACACCAAATGAAAATGGGTTCTTCTATACGAATAAGATTGAATGGGTGGAAACTTTATAAACTCTTTCAGAGAGTCCAGCACCGCGGCCATATTCAGAGAAAGAGATAACAGTCTACTGCAAGTCAGCAAATGTTTACTTCAAGTAATCATCCAAACTACAAAGGGGTCAAGCTTTTCGGCTTTCCGAGTAGTGGGAGACTCAAGACTGGTAGTGGGTGAGTTGATGTCCTTTTGTGCACAGGTCAATGAGCAGAGTCAACTACAAGCAGGTAGCTCAGCCAATATTGTCATCTTTTGATTGTCAAGGACTCAAGGAGAGGCGGCGAATATCAATCCCTTCACTCACACTTCCCCTTCTCAAACCCGTCCGAGCATAGTTGATCCCAAACCCGTCTTCAAGGTAAATTATAATTTACATATCTCCCTTTTACTTTTTTTTTGGTATTAAATTAGTCGCTTTAGCCCCTATGGAGGCCGTATTTCAATTTTTTCTTGACATATTACATTACTTTTATCTTTTTCTAATAACCTCAATAACTCTTCTCTAGTGAGATTAAAAAATAGGCTAGATACCGCACCTCGCTAGGGACCACCTAAACGTGCCAACCAAGTAATCACTGTTTGGGATTGATGCTGCAGTACTGCTGTGTGGATTGTAAGTACCGTTTTTTGAGAAAATGGTGTTTTAATGTTTTATCCATTGAGTGCCACATCGTGTCTTTGTCGCTATCATTTTATATTCCTATTGGAGCACTATTTTTTATGAAAAAACAATTCCAAACAAAAGCATTTCTTGGAGCATCATTTTTTTTTTTTTTTGAGGTGGTGCTGATGTGTTGCCATTTTCCGGAGCAATGGCATCAATGCCATACAGATAGATGCTTAGTTGGCTACCTCCCTTTTACTATGGGTCGTTCTTCCCTATACTTTTATACTTCACGGAAAGTCAAACTATTAAAACATATTTTTTATGTATAGAGTTATTAGAGCTATAAATTATCTAAAATTTATATATTTTTAATATATTTGAATTTTCCTAATGTATCCATATGTATCTTAATTTTTCCATTGCATTCATGCATATCCAAAATCAAAATACATTTATTTTAATTGCATTTTTAATATTCTTTATCATTTTCAGTACTTCGAAACTAGTGCTAGAGATGCCTATAATGGGCTACAAGGGCATGGTTTTGCATCCTCTCTCAACAATATATATATATATATATATAAAATCAGGTATTGAGAGTGGGTACCCACGGTAAGTATAATTGGGTTTAGACACCAAGCACCCTAAGTTTAATATCCAAACCTATCCCAAACCCTATAGGGTTTTGATAAATAAGTCCTATTAGGGTTAGAAGTCAGAATGAATTGAATATCCTAAATCTCCACAAAATTTTCATCCCTAATTAAAAGTCATAAAATTATTTCTTCAATTTTATTTAATAAACCTTGTCCATCGCATGAGTCCAGACTAATAAACAAGAGATATATGACTATATCTCATAGAGGTTTCTATTAGGACCTTGAAAGGTGCGTGTTCTTACTGATTGACAATATATGCTTCAGAGTTTCACAGCTGATGTTGATGTGGCATAATAAAAACTTTCGGTAGTCAACTAAAAGAATGTTTGTAAATATGTATACATATAGGTAAATGTATATACAAATTTATATACATACTATACATACAAATATGTATATACATTTATATGCATATACATTTGTGTTATTATATATGCAAAATTTATATATATACATGTACATATGAATATGTATAATTGGATCGGATTTGGGCTAGATTTGGATTTCTTAAGAATTAGGCCCAGACCCGACCTAAAACATAAAAAAACCAGACTTCTTGGGTCCAAGCCAGACCGAAAATCTAAGCCTTATAAAATGTTGGACCAAGCCAGGCTAAGAGAGACCACCCATTATGGGTGACTCATAACCCAGAGGTTATTTGGGTCTGTAGAACCGACCCAAATAGCTGATAGCTGGGCCGAATGAGAAGAAAACCGTGTCAACTTCGGACTTAATGTGAGAACTGAGAAGTAAGAAGGGACAAGACGGGATCTGCTCCTCACAAATCGGCTCCGTACATGCATATCCACCATTCATTGGGAGATGTGAGATGTTACCAATGGTAGGATGTGCATTTGAGGCGCCTGTGAAGTGACAGGTGTGAGAGCAGATCCGGTCTCGAAGGGAACATATAGTGTCCACTTTTTTGGTAGTTTTCAGTTATGAAGACTTCCACTCGGTGTTGTACCTTCCATACTAAGTAAGTTAACAAATTTAGAAGTTTTTATATTCTAATCACTGTTGGTAACAAATTTAGAAGTTTTTATATTCTAATCACTGTTTGAAAACTGATTCTAACTCTTTCTAAGATTTATAAATAGCTTGGATCGATCGGAGGAAAATTTTAGTTCATTTCTCTGTCATTTTGCTTGGGGTTGTTTTGTTTCTGTCCAATTGTTTGCGGCTTAGTCATTCATTGTTTGGGTTGTTTTTGTTTCTGTGATTTTGCTAGTTGTGTTCTTGCGGGTTAGACGGTCATGGCGGCCTCGGAATCCGACTTACTGGAATACTGGCGGGGATTTTTTCGTGGTGCAGACTTTGACATATTCACCATGATCGAGAGAGCGATCAAGGTTGCAGCTTTGGATCGTCCAGAGAGGAGTTCGGTATGAAAAGGGAGAGACTCATGGAGTCAATCTTGTCATTGGAAGTGGAAAACAAGAGCAGTGGCTCAAAGTCTGTGGGGCGTGACAAAACGGAGATTAAAGTGATAGCAGACGCAGACAGTAAAGAGAAGAAGGTTGATTCCACTTCGAAGGATGGCAACAGACATGCATCAAAAGATGTTGTAAAGGCGAAGGAAACTTAAGATGGTATTAAGACGGCCAAGACAGTGGAACCCATGCTAGTGGGTGATGCTCTCAGTGAGAAAATCAATGCCAGTAAGAGGAAGCTTATTGAAGGTTACCGCACAGCTGAGAATGCCAAGAGGCATTGCATACAGGTTTTGGAGCTGCACAATCTTCCCAAGCAGACTGTGTTTAAAAAGTATACACATCCGAGAGTTGCCTGTGGAAAGAATACCATCTGCCGGGCAAGGTGGTGAGAAAGTCATTGTATAAAGAAGGATTTGCATATGTTGCAACAGTTGTTTCAGAAATAATAAAAATATGCATGGATCCTCCGTGGATGTAGGCACAATATGCCGAACCACGTAAATATTGCTTGTTCTTGTTTCTTTATTCTTGTTTTCTTTATGTGTTTGAGTCTGAGAGAGACAGCCTTATGCAAAGATTCCAATAAGTACTGGATACCCCCCAAGAACCCAAATAGCTAGGACCAAAATTGGGTAATGGCCTTTTTTGCTTTGTTCAAGACGCATTGTCATATTGGGTTCATGGATGATTCGGAAGTTGAATCTTTGATGTGCCTAATGCATTCCTTGTACAATACCCAGATGGACATGGGCAGAGAAGAATGAGAAATGTCAGCTCACTATCACAAGTAAAATAGGTAGGCAGGTAAGTCAAAATATTTTAATCTTAAAATCACTAGTTTTACAAAAGAAAATTAACAATTGTATCCTTGGAGAGATAAATATTTTAATCTTAAAATCACTAGTTTTACAAAAGAAAATTAACAATTGTATCCTTGGAGAGATACTATTTGCAGCACAGAGGGAGCCAAGTAATTCGCCCTATGTCCTCTTACAAAGCAATCAAATTGAGGCAATCCCATGAGAAAAGTGGTGCATTACAAAAGAAATAAAGTGGTACTCATTTTAGGTGGCCATTCAGCCTAACACATGCTATCTTACCAATGTACAGCAGTTCCACTAATAAGTAATAACAAACCGGCCATTCTAAAGCCCTCAACCAAAGAAACAAAGTGGTCATTACAAAACACTGATTTTAGATAATATCTACAAAAAGAATAGAAAATCACATTTCTGTTAGTATATATATATGTCCATTAGAAAAGTTGGAGCTCTATAATCCATGTGAACTTTTAAAGCTACAGCCACTGAGTTCTTTCTTGTTTGTGAGGAGTATCCAGTGGTCCCAACCTCTAGGACTAGTATCATGCATTGCGTTCCCTTTATTTAATCTCATATATAGTGTCTACACTCAACAGATACAGGTATAGATGAAGAAAAATCATTTTTCAGCTTTATCAGCTACCTGTTGAAGGATGGATATAGAAATTAGATTCAAGATGCAAACAGCTTGAATCTGACTGGTTTTTCCCTTGCTGTTGTAACTATTTTACATCTTGAAGGAAGCAAAACTTTAGAAGGTATGCTTTCCATATGGATAATCCAGTTAGTTATTCAACCATATTTTGCATGCAGATTTTAAGAAGAAACAGAGCAGACTTGGTGATGCCAATGGTCAGGTTTGCTTCAGGTTTGCTGAACATGGTGCAGGTCAAGTCAGCCTGACCTGACACAACCTTACTCCTGATTGAGGCTGACTGAACCCCAGATCCAATAGGGTTAAGGCCGGTTTACCATTTAACCCAACCCATTGACAACCATATAGATCTTTTCAAAAGTACTTTTGCCCAACTTGAAATAGTATAATTTACCAGCCAACCAGATCCATTCAATGAAGAGGGAGATGAATAGAATGAAAAAAAAAAAAAAAACATACAAGAAACATGCATCAAATGAAGTTGGACATTCTGCACAGATATCTGCAAGCCAAATTTGGCTTTATAGCTTACTGAAGTCCACTACTATAGGGAAAATTATTTAAAAAGTACTCGTGTTTTATAACAAAAATACTCAAACCTCCCCTGTATTTTGACCTCCACAAAAACCTACCTTTACAAGCATACCCCTTATGTTAATTGTCTAGACAACACTGTTACAGTTTTGAAATTCCATTTGTGTGCATGAAAAGTTGTATTGGATAAAGAAATCTGAAAGCTTGTGTGTGAGAAAGTTGAAGGAAGTGAATGCAGCATTAATGGGAAAGACAAAAGTGGTCTGGGAGATTTAGCGAGCAGAATGGGGAGCTGTGGAAGAAAGTAATTCAAGCCAAATACAGTATGAGGATATCAGGATGAGAGCCGGGTGAAGCTAATCACACTTTTGGATGTTCTATTTGGAAGGGGATTGAGAACAGCCACAGAGAGTTCAATAGAGGGGTAAGATATGCAATAGGGAATTGATAAAGAGTAAGGCTTTAAGGACTGTTGGTGTGGAAACTGATCTTTGAAATATGACTTCCCATCCTTGTATGATCTAGCAACAAATATAGAGGCATAGGTAGCTGGGCACTTATCAGAAAACAATGGAGTCAGGGCATGGACACCACAGTTTAGGAAGCAATTAATGATTGGGAAGTTGAATCTCTGATGGGCCTAATGCATTTGTTGTACAATGTCCAGATGGACATGGCAGAGAAGAAAGGAGAGTGGGGACCTGGGAGAATTCTGGTCAATTTTCAGTGAATTCCTTTTATAACCATTTAGTATCACAAGAGGATAATGGCTTCCCATCTCATGCTGTGTGGATCATGTGTGCCCTCAAAGGTGTCTTTGTTTGTTTGGACTGCTTATATGAATAAGATTTTAACAGGGTACATATGTTGAAGAGAGGAATGGTGATGGACAGAGGAACTTGTTAGTTGTGTAAAGACTATGATGAATCGGCTAACCACATATTCATTCATTGCAGTTTTGCCAACAAAATTTGGTCCAAAGTGATGAAATTATTTGCCGTCAAGGGATGTTATCCTGCTTCAGTTGAGGATCTTCTGAAGGGATGGAGATTGGAAGGATTAAGCAAAAGAGAGAATAATATGGAACACTGTCCCAACAGCAACTTTGTTGACGATCTGGCAAGAACGAAACAACAGAGTTTTAGGGAAGAGGGTCTCTGCTGAGTCAATCTGTTTATAGATTTTAGGAAAATTACACTTTTGGGTAGTAGTTCACAAAGAGTTTATAGGAATAGACCATAAATCATTTTTTTTGTTTGGAAATTATTTTTCGTTAATAGTAAAGGAGTGGTGGTATAGGGATCAGAAGTGTATGTAATGGAAACATTAAGATATACATGGATGTGCCAAGGAAACTCAAATAAATCCCAGAGGTAAATCAGTAGAACTAAATCTAGGTCTTGACTGTAAATAATGTGCCTTCACATATGAAACATATATTTTATTAGTTTTATGTAAAGTATGAACTACCAAAATAGTTTATGAAAAGTCTATAAAAATTAAAAATAGCTTTTAGAAGAATCTCTCTTTTATTTGGGTAGTTTTTAGCAGCATTAATTAATAGGACATTTCAAATTTGAAATATTTGTAAATGGTTGAGTATGGGTTTGTAACAGTTTGTGAAGGTTAAGAATGGGATTGTAACAGTTGAATATGATTTATAATGCTTGAAGTACAGGTTTCTGACAGTTTGTGTATGTTGAGTAATGGTTGTAATGATATATGGCTGTGAAATAGTTTGTACGAATTGTGTTATCAGTTTGTAATGTTTGAGTATGGACTTGTAACAATCAAGTATGCCTTGTAATGATTATGGGTTTGTAACAGTTGGTATCAATTGAATATCAGATATAAATGGTTGAGTATGGTTTGTAATAGTTAAGTATAGATTTGTAATTAAGTATAAATTTATAATGATTTAGCATCAGTTCTCAAACAACAGTGTATGAGTTTGTAAATGAGCACATTGATTAATCCAATTTGAATCTGATCCGTTTATATCAAATTCAAATATCCAATAAGCATTAAAAATTATATTTGAATATACCCCCCATTCAATCTGTTATGATCTGATTACAATTATAATATATAAAAATATTTAGTAGATTGTAGACAGACAGATATGCCCTTTGCCCTTTTGAAAGTTTGGAAGACAAACATATTTGGAATTCTATAGTAACTAGCAGATGTTAATATGCTTTGCATGAAACTAATCTAGATGATGATGATGATGATGATAATGATGATTATAGTAATAATATGTTTCCAAATTTTCTACAATTTTTTATTTCTAATGTGTACAAAAATAATTCTTATTTGTAACACTTGCTTTTGTTTAATATGATGAATATATGACATTAGAGATGTGCCCAAATGTGTCCAAATACTTTTAGAGAGCTCCCTGTTCAATACTTCTAACCTTGATAATCCAGTCTACCCTATTGACTAATTTTTATATGACAAAATACCATTGGTTTATTTCTCTCCCCTGTTTCTTTGCCTATTTCATGTTCACTCATCTCACAACCCAATAATGGTTCCATTAACTGACTAGTTCAATCTCAGTGAATGGATGAACTTATTTTTGGAATTTTGGCTTAAAGGATGGAGATGAATAGAGATTGTCATTGTAATCTTGTTAAAAGTTTTAGAAAATGTCTAATAGGGAAGTCTCTTGAGATATTGGAAAGTCAGAGCATGTTTAGGAGAAAGTTAGGAAGGTCATTTATACATCCTTATAATCAAATTTACTTTCGTTTTCAATACAAAATCGTAGTCATACTAAATGCTTGTAAAACTGATCTGGAGTGCAAATTCACTTCAGTTCATCATTTTCCCTCTTATCAAATGCAGCCTTAGATGCAAAGCACGATAGCGTCAGTGATCTGCCTTGTTATTATTATTATTTTGATAAATATCTGCCTTGCAATTATTCTGAAGATGGGAATAATTTCAATAATGCAAATATTCTGAAAGAAAATGGATTTCAAGGATTCATAATATTCAATTTTCCAACCCGAATAAAAGCAATTAACATGTATCATCTCCTACTTTCCAATTTGAAGAAAGTGACCACTTCATGATTACATTAAAATTCAGAAGCTTTCCTCCTGTATGTGTTAGAAACCAACTATACAGAGACCATTAAAATGGTATTTTTAATTTTAAAATAAAAATGCAAATACTGTTTTCAGACTTATTTCAGATATTCATTGGAAGAAAGGATTCTCTAAATTTGTGCGCCTCAAAAACAACTCTAAATCAAGATGTCATGATCCTCAGTTCACTTTGAGATATTGGACCTTCTAGGCAAGTAAGATATAATCAAAATTGTCAATAGTGTCCTAACAGTAACACAAATTGAATATTTGTTAATTGGGATTTAATGAGGTCCAAAACAATTCAAACATGAAATGCCAAGAAGAAACAAAACAAATAAAAAACTAAGGATCTTGGTGTATTTGAACCACCACCCTCTTGAGATGTACTGGAGAAAAAGGAGCAAGGTTTACCTGAATGCTTTAGCTGTTCAGCGGGCTGTGGAAGCAATAATAAGGTTCCACACCAGTATTTAAATACATGGGGCCCGCATCTTTTACAGTGGGCCCCATGAATTTATTTCTGGCGTGGAACCTCATCATTGGTTCCATAGCCCGCTGAACAGCTAAAGCACTCAGCTAATATAAATTCAAGAAAAAGCTCCATTTCCCAAGTGCTCTACCAGTTGAGCTAAGGACCCACATATGAATTGCATACCCTGATCTTTGGCAAGGGGAAGGGTGGGTAGGGAAGGTTTTGAATGGGGATTCCTGGGCGAGGTGGCAATCTGTAATTTGTAAGTGTTCTTTGTAAAGTTGTTTTCTGCGTCTCTGTTCTTGGTTGTAAGAACCTGGTTAGGTGTTCTGATGTTTTATACTGTACCAGTTCTGGCCTTCTGCTTGTTTTTTTAAGCAGTTTGGCTTCCTCTCAATGAAATAATCTACTACTGATAAACAAACTAATACATAAAACAATCACTTCATATGACAAATATTTATCTTTCATATACCTAGACTGGGTGTAAGCCAATCATGCCCACAAAGAAAATAAGCCAAGAACAATGACGCGAGAAAATGTGAAGGGAACACATTTGAAAGGTGGGATACCAATGCTAATAAGAACTGAACCTATCAAATTTCAAGTGACAGGTTTCACTATTGGTCATGAAAAATATAATCCAATTATTACTAGAACCGTAAATACAAATCATCAACATCATCTAAGCCTTATCCCAATTATATAAGATCAGCTACATGAATACTTTTTTGCAATTCAATTCTGTTTAGTGCCATATCCATCCATTGTTAAACTATGAGCGCTTAAATTATCTATAACTCAATTATGATAGCAAAAGGATTGGTCATGTGCATAGAAACTTACCTACTGCATGAATATGGAAAAAAAAACACTTGGGTGCAGTTAAAGGTTTGGAAAGAGGTAGGAAGGAGGCTAAAGAGAAAGTAATAAGAAATGACCTAAAAACTAATAACCTTATGTGTGGGGAGTACCTTGAGTCCTTGGTTTTCCCATTTGTATCTTGAAGTGCTTTTAGTGTTTGTTCAAGGTTTGTCCTCCTTGACAGGTTTGTTGACCTGCAATAGACTCTTGACGATTTTCAGCAGGTTAGCATGACTGGTACTTCCATAATTATTGTAGGTGTCTTCTTCTTTTTAATCATAAAATTGACTTAAATTTTGTTATTTTTTAGTGACTGGGAAGACGTTGGCAGAAAAAGCAAAAGATTTCCCTGCTTTGGCTGAAGGACAGGTTAGACAGTAGATATTTAAAAATGTACAAATTCTTTATCCTTGGTGCACTTTGAAGGTTACTTCTACCTTACTGTCATTTTCTTTAGTAATACTTCTATCTTATTCTCTTTACTTCTTATTTAGCAAATTGTAAGACCATTAGAGAAGCCCATCAAGGCAACAGACCATATCCAGATATTATATGGAAATCTAGCACCAGAGGGATCTTGTAAGCCAAGTATTGAGTGATGCACTACTCAATACAGAGGAATCTTCTACCTTCATGCAGCTGACTAGTCTATTGAGTGTTACTTCTGATGGTTAACGCCTTATGTGACGCGTTGGGAATTATATTCATAACATGGCTACATTTTTCAGTGGTCTTGTCATTGGATTGGTAAATTGTTGGCAGATTGCACTCATCACCTTAGCCACTGGCACATTTATTGTTGCTGCAGGAGGAATATCTAACATATTTCTCCACAGGCTTGCCGAAAATATTCAAGATGCATATGCTGAGGGAGCAAGTATTGCTGAACAGGTCATTTTTTCTTTCTATACCTGTTCTCAGTTTTCGGAGTTTCTGAGACTAATGTTACATGAGATTTTTCCTTCTTGGTTTGTTTTAATGTGTTTAGATTTCTGGCTATTCAATTTATATTTCTTGGATGAATGTGTCAAACTTACGCTCTAGGATAGAAGTTATACAAGAATTGATGCAGGATAAAATGCATGAAGTGGTTATTTTTTATGGAACACAACTTTGTTAAGTCTTGTCCAAGTATTCTTCAGTTTTCTTTTTTTTCTGGAACTCCAACTGTTTTTTTTTTTTTTTTCTCCTAAGAGCCATTTCTTCTGTTTAGCAGAAGTCCTTCCGGATGGAGAGAATATTAAAAGTCTGAAACTGGAATTGTTAAGAAGCCAAATAGAACTGGTTACCTAAGAACCTGCCTTGCTAAGTTTGAGCATTAGAGATGATAACATTGCTTAGGGTCGATGTGCAACCATTGATCAAATTGAAGTAGCTTCTAAAATAGCACATGCACATACGTTTATCAGCTCCCTTGAAAAAGGATATGAGACACAGGTAGAACTGTAGATTGGCAACACTAATCATAATAACCAACAAATTATCCAAATATTTTCCCCACTACCACTAGTTTGATAAAGCAGCAAATGTATCATTAAAGAATATCCTCACCTTTATCAAATTGTCTCAATTCTTCTTTCAATAACACCACATGCCCAACAAAGATTATTCAATTTCATCCTTGAGAACAAAAGAATGGTTTCATTTTTCACCTTCCTCTTATCCACCACTTTGTTCAAAAGCTGATGCCACTGCAGCAGCCTTATTTTTATTTAACAATATAACGTACTCAAACACATAAAACTAAATTATGGAACTAAATCTCTTTTGGAAGTTTGGTAAATTAATTATGAAACCTGTAAATTCTAAATATTCAGAAATTTATCATTGAATCCAATATGAAGCACATAGTTTAACAAAAGGACAGCAAAGAACTAAATACAATTCCTCACCTGAACTTTTACAATTCAGTTGTGTATCTTTAAATACTCTTTTCGCTCCTTCCAACCATGGTATTTTTGCTGGATTTTTACAGCCGCAGAATGCAAATAATCACTATAATGGCCGATCTTTTGGGGCTTGGTTTTCTAGGAAGAAAGGGCAACCTGGTCAGTTGGAATCTCAGAATTTTCATTACTTTTAGTTAACTGCCTCTGTTTGAATGATCTGACATGGAATGCAGCTTGAATGAGAGCCAACAACTGCTTGAGCCGATTTCCTAACAGCAGCAAGTGATCATTTCAGGGAAAGTTGTTCCTCCGTGCCTCCATCTAGAGGAACCACTCTCTTCTCCTTTGCTGTATAGTAGCAGCAACATTGTCTCCCTAAGTGTCAATGAAGAAAGGTGACTAATCAAATTTGCTTCAGCTAAATATCCAGCAATTCCCTTGTTCCCTATACTTAGACACCAAATCAGGAGCTGATCACCCTCAAGGATATTTTGGAGTTGGGTCATCCACTGCACCTAGAGCTGCTCCCAATCTTGGCAGGGTGAACAATGAAACTGATTGTTTGTTTTTTTTCCTTTTCCCTTTTAGGGGAAGGTGGGGTGGTTCTCTCTTTATCATTGCATCTAGTCATCTACTCTTATCAGCATAAAAGAATTTGCTAATAACCTGCCTCTTTTGTGATTCAGAGGGCTGTTGCTTGGGCCATGCTGAATGTTTACTCTAATTTTATTGAAGCTCAAGAAAGGCGAAGGTAAGAATTCCTCTCATATACTGAGGATATTATGGCCATTGCATCTAATTTTGTGGAAAAGGTTTATGCATGTGTGGAGGAAAATAAGCTCCAAGTGAAAAATGTAGAAAGTAAATAGATATACTGAAACAATTATTAGTATAGAAAGTAAACAGGAATTCTGGACTTCATTTTATTTCTCTGTAAAATGCACTTTAAAAGCTTTTGAGACTGAAATATTGGCTAATGTTTCCACCTTTTTTTGATGGCAAAAATTTTATTTTAACCAGACCACAGTTGTATGAGAGTCCACTTCACCATTGGATCCTTTTTCTTTACTAACCAATTCTAGTCCA
This sequence comes from Nelumbo nucifera, assembly GCF_055504915.1. Lineage (NCBI taxonomy): Eukaryota > Viridiplantae > Streptophyta > Magnoliopsida > Proteales > Nelumbonaceae > Nelumbo > Nelumbo nucifera. The sequence goes on from NC_142650.1 coordinate 35,239,570, forward strand.
TGTAGAACTACCATTTATTTAAAGCATCTAAATTTTCATGTATGATATTTGATCTTTACCAGATGGGAAAGAAAAAACTAGCTGTTAGAGTATGATAAACCTTGAAATTTCATGATAAAACTAGCTTATCAAATTATTGAAATGCAACTATCTCCTCTTTCTTCAACCATTCATGTGTTCAAGTACATTTTAGGTTTAATTTGGAAATGCATTGATAACTCTGGAACTTATGCATATTTATCAAAAAAAAATTAACTCTGGAACTTATAAATTCTAGTTCTGAAAATCAGCATGACACTGGTACAATTGTTCAGTTAAATAATTGGTTTTCAACAAGATTTAATCTGGTTGCAATAAGCATCTGAGAGTTTCAGAATATTTCCCAAAGATGGTTGAGAACACATGCAACTAGTTTCTTGCTATGTGGGATTGTTTAATTTTGTTATCTGTTAGACATGAATATGTATTTGCATAGTGGCCTACTAATGATTTGGGAGAAATATTATGAAGAGGCACATATTCATTAATGCTGCTTGCCCTTCATGTTTTGAAGATTCAAAATCCGCATTGGGTTAGTGACTTCTGTTTATCTAATTTTATGGAACATTTCATAAGTATCAAAACATTCTTGAAGAAACTGTGTTAAACTAATATCTCTAAAAGTACTATGCATGGAGATCTACACGGGGCCCCACTTTTGATACTAGCAAGCAATCAAGTGAGATGGTCCATTTTGTGGCATATGTCATTTTAACCACGACATTCTTAACAATCAATTCTTTATTTGTTAAGATTAAATGTAAATTTTTCCTGTTTTCTGTTTATTTTCTTACTTTCTTAGCTTTTACTTAATGGGCCAATAAAAACTTATCTTTACAGATTGGAGGAACACCTGCAGTCATTCGCTACCTCTTGGAGCAAGGGTTTTTAGATAGGGATTGCATGACTGGTACTTCCATAATCATTGTAGGCGTTTTCTTCTTTTTAATCATAAAATTGACTTAAAATTTTGTTATCTTCTAATAACCAGGAAGACACTGGTAGAAAATGCAAAAGATTTCCCTGCTTTGGCTGAAGGACAGGTTAGACAGTAGATATTTAAAAATGTACAAATTGTTTTTCCTTTCTATCCTTGGTGCACTTTGAAGGTGAATACTTCTACCTTACTGTCATTTTATATAGTAATACTTCTACCTTATTCTGTTTACTTCTTATTTAGCAAATTATAAGACCATTACAGAACCTCATTAAGGCAACAGGCCATATCCAGATATTTAATTTATTTGCTATTTTTTTAACAATGTAATTTTATATTTTTAATTTGTAATTATATTGATATTTTTTTATATTTTATTAATTTATTCTATTTTCCAATTTTCATATTTCATTCATCCAAGTATCCAACCATTGTATGCTTTATAATTTGTATCATTCAAATTTAAATGAAATAAAATTCTTATTTTTCTTACAATTTGTTATTCCATACTTATTTGGTTAAGTATTTTTTTTCATTTATTTGTTAGATTTCTCATTTCTTATTTTTTCAAATAGTTCCCAAAGGAAAGTTCAATATTTTAGTTTTACTTAGCAAAGAAATAAAAAAAATGTCAAAAAAACAAAAAGAAAGTAAAAAAACAATCTGGCCTGGTTTGGCCCATGCCCAAGGCCCTGCACTGCCCAAGCCCACAGTATTGCCTGAAGCCCACTCGGACCAAGCCCGCGGCATGGCACAACACGGAATGGGCCTACACGGGCTTGGGTCATGGGCCCGGCACGACCCGTTTTACACCTCTATCCACACCTGAAGACGGGCGGAGCTAGAATTTTTTCTTAAAGGGGGCCAAAACCTAGAAAACATGGATAGGGGAGCCAAAAGCTAAGAAACATGAGTAAGGGGGTTAAAATATAAGTGGAGTTTAAATGGGTATTGTGGGAATTTTGAAGGCTCCACCCGTTTTTCCCCTCAACGACCCCCTGGCTCTGCCCGTGCCCGGAGAGTCTAGCGCGAGAACGTGATCAAATGTCCAAATTCCACCACCCTTCCACTTAGAATAGGCGGAGGGGTTATAAGGCTGCCAAACTCCCATAGTAGCGTCGGCACACGCCTAAAGGACATCCCCATGCCCTCCAACCCAATAAACACCCAACGATCTTGCCCGACAGAGCAAAATGAAGGTTCCGCATAAACTCCATTTTACTCTGTCGGGCATATCCATAGGTCTGAACCGTCCCCAGTTCACTCAGTGTTATCGAGGGACATCACCGTACGACCTTGCGGTGGTCCCATGGCTGATCCATGCTCAGAGAGCCTAGCGCGACAAATGTAACCAAATGTCTAAATTCTGCCACCCTTGCTCTTAGACCAAAAAGAGGGTTGATATGGCCGCCAAACCCCCACAATAGGGTCTGCATACACCAAAAGGACATCTGCAGGCCCTCCAGCCCAATAAACTCCTAAATGGAGGTTTTGTATAACCACCATTTTGCTCTGTTGGAGCTATCTATAGGTCTGAGCCGCCCCCGCTTCGCATTGTAGCATCGAGGAACATCAACCTACGATCTTGCGGTGGTCGCATGGGTGATCCATGCCCGGGTGGCCTAGTGCAACACACTTGATCAAATGTCCAAATTCCACCACCCTAGCACTTAGATCAGGCGGAGGGATGATATGGCTGCCAAACCCCTATGGTGGCATCGGCACATGCCAAAATGACATCCCCATGCCCTCCGTCCCAATCAACTCCCAACGGTTTTGCCCGACGAAGAGAAACTGAGGTCCTACAAAACCTTCGTTTTGCTCCATCGGGCCTATCAGTAGGTCTTAACCGCCCCATTTCGCATCGTGGCATGGAGGGATATCTTCCTACGACTTTTTGGTGGTCCCATGGCTGATCCACGCCCAGAGAGAACAGCGCGACAACGTGACTTAATGTCCCAATTCCATCACAATAGCACTTAGACCAGGTAGAGGGGTGATATAGCTGCCAAACCCTTATAGGAGAGTTGGCGCTCGCCTAAAAGACAGCCGCAGGCCCTCCAGCCCAATAAAGTTCTAACGATGTTGCCTGACGGAGCAAAATAGAGATATGAAAAAACCTCCATTTTGCTCTAGGTCTGAAGCTCCCACGTTTTGCACTGTAGTATCGAGGAACATCACCCTACAACTTTGTAGTGGTCCATGGTCTATCCACGCCCGGAGAGCCCATTACAACACACATGACCAAATGTCCAAATTCCACTATCCTACTACTTAGATCGGGCAAAGAGGTGATATGGACGCCAAACCCCCATGGTAGCATCGGTACACACCTAAAGGACATCCCCAGCCCTCTGGCTCAATAAACTCTCGACGGTCTTTCCCAACCAAGCAAAACAGAGGTTTTGCATCTTAGCATCAAGGAACATCAATCACCCTATGAATTTGTGGTGGTCCCACGAACGATCCACGCGCAGAGAACCCAACGTGACACATGTGACCAAATGTCCAAACTTTCCTACAGTAACGTTGGCACACGCCTAAAAGACATCCCCATGCCATGCACTTCGGCCCAATAAACTCTCAACGGTCTTGCCCGATGGAGCAAAACAGAGGTTCTGGGAAATCTCTATTTTGCTCCGTCGAACCTATCCATAGATCTGCACCGCCCTCATTTTGCACTGTGGCATTGAGGGACATCATCCTACGACTTTACAGTGGTTCCATGGCCGATTTACGTCCGAAGAGCCTAGTGCAACACACGTGACCAAATGCCCCAATTCCACTCCTAGCACTTTGACTGGGTGAAGGGTTAATGAGGCTGCCAAACCCTCGCGGGAGCGTCAGCAGTCGCCTAAGAGACATCTCTAGGCCTTTCGGCCAAATAAACTCCCGATTGTCTTGCCCAGTGGAGCGAAGAGGTTCTACAAAACCTCTATTTTGCTCCATCAGACCTATCCATATCGAGTAGTCTAGGAACATTCTCAAGTTATTGATTTTTCTTTTCCTTATATCAATTTGTATGTTTGACTGCATATACTTATTTATGAACGACTGTAGCGTTGATGATGGGTTGTATTTTGTGCCTGCGTATACTTGTTTATGCATGATCATAAATCATACTTCAAGTGGTCAACTTTGTCTCATTGGATTATTGTATTCATCAACAAATGGTACGTCATATTCCCATGTTCAAATAAACTTTTTACATAGCTTTCTTGGCTTAGAACGGAAATTTTCTTGTTTCAAACACTCTTAACTTAAAGAACTAAATCCCTTGTTAAATAAATTAACTGAAAACTAGAAAATCTAAATCTGGAGCAAGGCTACTACATACATTTGATTTGAATAGTTGTTTAGAATCAAAATTTTGAATTGGGAAGAGGAATTCGTGATGATGGTTGAAGCTCGGGTTAAATACAAAATGATTTATCGGTTATTCACTTACTGGGTTATCTTCCAATAGAAGGCATTGAAGGTGCAAGGTACTTAGGTAAATACCAAAGACATGTTTTTTCAGTCATGACCACTGGTTGTATATGGAGGCACGAACAACCATCGGTGACCTTGAAGATGGAACTGGTTTCCGTAGCAAAGACTTAGCTTGAAGGAAGCAGCAGAGGTGGTGCTTGGACAGAGATTTTGGGAAGAAGCCTCGAAGAAGCAACCGTGTTGATGACGGAACTGGTTTCCATAGCAACAACTCAACTGGAAGAAAGCAGAAGAGGTGGTGCTTGAACAGAGATTTTGGGAAGAAGTCTCGAGCAAGAAAGCAACCGTGTATTAAATATGAGGGGGCATTTTGATCAAATTTTAGGTGACGTGTACACGGGGTGGAGTTGAATTTAATTACACATTTATATACATTATACAAGGCTACACGTAAATTTGAATTCTGCGATAAAAAAACCCCGTGAATTTGATTTAGAAATCCCGTAAATTAGAGTGAATTGATTTAGACCATTTGTTGAATGACAAGGTTTGAAGATATAAACAATTATAGATGAAAAACGTTAGCAACACTGCTGCATGCTTTCGTGCAGGCCAAATATCAATTTTGAACAAGAAACAAGCAAAAGAAGATGAATATATTACATGTTTGACAGAGACCATTTTGTCACTCAAAATATATGATGATGAATTAACCTTGAATTTGTTGATGATGATTACATTATTTACTGTATCGTAGGGTGCCTCTAGTGTCTAAACAGTGTAACTTATGCTGGGTTTGCATACAAAACTACCACATTCTTGCCATTAACGTTATGTTTGGATCATGGTTTTTAAAACCAATTCAGAGACCAAATCGGTCAGGGGTCTGGTTACCAGGTCGAACAAGGTTGAACAGTCCGACCATTCAAACCGAACGGTCGGCCCATTCTGACAAATAAAAATAAATAAAAACCGGTCAAGACCATTCGAACTGTTTGAACAGTTAACCACCTGGGTCAGCAATTTACTGACCAAAATCAACGGTTTTTGGAAAAAATCCGGCTTTGGGTAAAACTAGAATCGGTCACCTGCCTGATTCCCGGTTTTTCCGGTTCAGTCCGGTTTTGAAAAGCATGGTTTGGATAAGCTTTAGGCTTTGTGCTTTCTAAAGCCCAAAAGTGTTTCGGCTTTAGATTACTGTTTCTAAAAGCAAATGTTGAGTGTTAACAAACGCTCAAAACAATTCTCAATTTTGTTTTCCACAGCACAAATGTAAAAAGCAAAAGCTTATCCAAAAGAAGCCAAGTTTTTCAGTTCTTTTCTTTTTTCAAAAGTTGTGCCTCACTTTATTCAGGTATGTAGCTTTGTTACGCCTTTGACTCAAACTCTAGTATCCATTGTGCTTGTTACAAACTTACAATTTCGTTTTTAAAACACCGCTTATATCTACCATTCATCTGTAAACTTCACGTATTTCAACGACAAATTCTCACATGTAAATTTCAAAACAAAAAATATAGAATACAACCTATGACTAGAATTTAGTTTTCTTTTGGTTTTGGGAATTCCGTGAGGCAACATTGATAAGGCCAATTCAAGTTGCCCAACGCATCAAAACCTGTTGTGATCCTACTGTCCTAGCACTTTCCGAAGCTTCCAATGCCTCACTTGATGGATCAGACGGTGTACTGCTTGCGGTGTCATTATGCTTATGATGCACCTGCTCTAGCTCTTGGCCAGGAAAAATTTCAGATTGCAAAGAAGGGGCAATCTTGTTCACATTTAACCATGTCAATTCCCACAAGCTGTCTCCACCTAGAGCACTCCTCTGCACAAGAATTTCCCTTGTCTTCATCACAAGCAAGGTGTTCTTAAGGAGCTCAGGGACTAGTTCCTGAAGCTTCTCACTCTTCTTCCCCCTAACTTTGGCCTTGGCATATTTCTCCATATGGTTAAGAACCCCTAACCACAATTTGCAGAATGTATTTTCCTGTGAGAGCAAATGAAGTAACTGTAAGAATACCTTCGCTAAGAGTTTCATAGCAAGGGCAAGTGTGCCTTCCATGTTCCTATAGTCCTTTGGTGAATGCCCCTGTGCTATCTCTAGCAAGTCATCAAGCATAGTAAAGATGACCACATCAAAACATTGCAACCACAAACTACGTGAAAGGCATAACCCCTCCGCCCCTGTCAAGCACCTCTGCAATGACAAGATGGCATGGTTCCGAACCTCTTCTCTGGGATCCAAACACACCTTTCTCAGTCCCTGAACTAGCCTCAGCCACATCTCCCCTATATCATGAGACAATTTAGTAGCTGCCTCTCCCACAGCCTCCTTGGTCTTTTGAGACCACTGCAAGAGACAGGTGAGAGATCCTGCCATCAGATCCAATGCACGGAGAGATCGGTCTACCTGTCCAACCCGAGACTCAGCAAACTGCCTTGATGCATCAACACAAAGAATATAATTTGTTGGTATGAGATGGGCTCCATCATACATGACAAATGTAAGTGCTTCAAATCCTGCTTCTGATGCTTCTGGATGGCGAGCTGTGATGGAAAGAAGGGATGTAATGGTCCGCCAACCCATCTGAGATCTGATGTGAGTAGCATTTGCTTTCACAAGGCGCATTACTTCCTGTGTGATCTGTTCACAATATGCATCAGCAACCCGTGCGTCAAGCTTCAAAACCAGTTGCAGTGACCTAAGGAGATCATCAACCAAATTCTCTTTATATGGGAGCAACCGCTGACATATCCGCAGGAGTCCAGACACAGCCTTCTCCACCAGAGCACAAGGCATCACAGTTGTCTGAACAATGTTGGATATATGATCATACACAAACTGCCAGAGGAGAGTGATTCTGTCACGATTGTTCAAAGTAATTGCTATGAGCAACTCCAAGCAGAACACTGCAGTGTCTTCATCCTCAGGAGAGGTGTTTCCCTTGTGAGGTCTCCCTGCAGCCCAGATGAGAGCTCGAGCAAGATCCAACAGAGATTCAGCTTGCAGGAATTTGCTCTCTGTAAATATGCTGTCTATATGGCATTTTTGAATTGTCTGAAGAGTACGTTGATGAGCCTCTAGTTGCTGTTCAGTTGGCTTTGACCTTGGCTCTTCTGTGTCTAGAGACAAGAGCTGGCTGAACCGGCCCATCAGTCCAGAGGATCTTCGAGGAGTACCCATTGAAGGTATCTGAGATGCAGACAAGGAACTGGTGACAGGTTTCCCTTGACCAGGATCAGCACAGAACTCTGAATCATCAACTGCATCATTGGCCACACGAGCAGGGAGAAGACCAAGCTTGTGCAGCCTCAAGATGCAGTCCAAGATGTTTCTCCAGCCTGTGCGAATATAATCACCATATCTATTTGTTATGGTAAAAACTGTTACAGTTGCCATCCTAGCTTTCATGTCATCACCAAAGGCTACAACAGGTTCCTCACCAGAAGATGGATTCAGGAGGGTTGTAAACTTACAGAGAGACACAACTAGATCATCCAATACATCTTCCAAATGATGACATGCTGAAATCTTTGCAACAGCTAAGAATCCATCCACACATGTTTGGAAGACCTCTTCATGCTCTGCATGATCAAACACTACTGAGATAGCAGCAATTGTTGGACCAGACATGACGGCAAACATATCATGATCAAGGAAGGCTCTGGAGTCACACACAATGAATGGAGCAGTTTTTCTGGACTTGCGCATTAGATCAACCCAGCGGCTCGGTGTCATCTCAGGGAAACCTGCACCTTGTTCTGGGGTTGTCCGGATCTCATTCTTGCAGATTGAATGGTACAGCTCTGACAGAAATTCTCGAGGAAGGTCATTCCCTCCATTAATATGTCGGTTGTTACGGATGAAATCCTCTTCAGTCATCTTCTTCTTAACCTGTACATTGTGCTGATCAGTGTTCAACATTATAAGTGAATAGGATAGCAAGAGAGCAGCATCCTTGTTGGCTAAAATCTGGGGTGATTGTTCATAATATCTCTCAGAAAATGCCTCAAGAACCCTCTGTATTTTCTGTGACTCTCCAGGCAACCTGAAAGTTTCTAAAAACAGTCGCAAGGCAGTATCCAAATTCATGTCTTGGAAATCAAAAGTCCCAGCAAATTCATGAAGCACCTGAACACAAAATTCATCATGATTTCCTAGGAAATCCCCAACAAGATTCTTATCTAAACCAGCTGTGTACCTGAAGAAGCAAGCAACACTTTGGGGGTCGAGTTTATCAGGCAAAAGATGAGTTCCTTGAAGAAACTCTAGCCCCTTCTTAGGGTCCCGGTTAAAGTGATCGGCACCCATCATCAATCTTCTCTTTATGTACTTTCTCCGACGGACAAAAGGAACCCAATGATTGGAATCCTCATAGTTGTCACACTTCACTGTCCAGAATGGTGTATATTCCTCCAGATCTGATGAAGCATGTTCATTAACAGATGATCCATTGCCTATCCTCTCCGCCATTCCTTGAATCACTGCAATCAAACCATCCAGAGCAAGGATGTGCATTGCAGACAAAGGGCAATTTACAGGAAATGCACTTTTTGATAATAGGTTAGCAAGGTCTTCAAAAACATTACTACAGGTAATGTCACAATCCAGATTGGCATACATCTCTGCCATAAATGCTTTCTGCCTACAGAAGTCAACAAGAGCCTCCATGGCAACTTCCTGCTGTTGGTATGAAGCCCCATGCCTGTTTTGTGCTAGCCTCAAAATCACACAGGAAAAGAAAGCCTCAAGTTGTAGTTTTAGCTCGCTACGCAAATGGAGATACAGATTGAGAACAATGCTACATACCATTGAAAGAATCAAAGGACTCATTGATAAGCCAAACTGCATGAGATTACGGAATAATTCATCCTGCATCAAAGCCAATAACTTAGGATGTTTTCGGATAGAGGGCCCACCCAATTCAACAGCTGAATTTATCAATCCCAAAGCAAAAAGAGGCACATCTTCATCAAAGGCCATGGAATTTGATCTTGGACCCATTCCAATGTGCTCAGCAATATTTAACAGGGAACACAAAAAATGAAATATCTCCACCATGCAAGGGACCCCATAAGGCTCTGTCATGAGATCATTTGAAGCAGTATCCTTCCCATTACTGGCCCCAATTGTGTTTTCATCCATCAAGCTTCCCATCAAACCAGTTGAAGCATTTGAAGAAAAACCAACAGAAGGAAGTTGGCTGTCATATTCAGAACTTCCATTTCCATTATCTAATTGTTTACCCCCAAAATTGTAATCCTTGTCTGCCCCACCCACCTGTGCAAGAAATGGCACACTCATATGTTAAGATGTAAATCAAAACTAAGTAGGCATGTGGACTTGTTACAATGCCTTTGTTGGTTAGGTATTTCATGCCAACATAAGGCATTTTCTGCCAGAAAATACAGTTCTTATTTTCCTGTTCTCAAAAGTAACTTATCAGAACGATTATTTGCACTCCAAACAACCCTTCAATTTTTACTTTTTCTGTATGTGCCCCTGGGATGGTGGAAGGGAATTTGAGAGATGCACAGCAACATGAAGTCTCTTGTCTTTACCACCAACCCAACAACTTCTTTTTAGGTAAGAGTTTTAAAGCAACTTTAAGTTTCATTCAGAAAGCTTTTCCTTCCTTGTTAAAGGAAAACCAAAAATAAAAAGAGCCAATTTCATAAACCTATTCTTCTGAAAAATGTAGTATGAAGAACCACAACATGTTACATTCATTAAATATACTCTTCATTTACATGACAGATGCCACCTCAAAGACATATGGTCTATGTCCATCAAATGTTTAGACCACTGTAATGATTGTATATCCTGACCAGTAAAGGCGGTTTTTTTTTTTTCTGAGGAAGAGTTATTTCTCTCCAAACCAGAGCTTCAAAATTTCTTACTTAGCATGAATTTTGGGCTAAGAACCCATTTAAGGTGGCCTAAATCTAGATTAATAATTGATGAGTCAGATATCCAAATAGACAGGAAATATTTCACTAATGTATCAATACCTCTTGTTTCACAGAATAAATGCCTCTAGATGGTAGGTGTTCCATGTTCTCAATATCTGGCAGGTGCGAGAAAATACAACGAACAAGTTCATGCATTGTATGTCGTGCAATCCGCTGCAACAACTCACCTTTACTTCCTGCTTGATGAACTATGCGGAAACACGTATTTACTATGGTGCAGACATGCTGATTACTCAACACAACTGAAGCCTTACTTTTCATGCAAGCCAGGAGAACCTGAAGTATTTTCATCAGTACCACTTCTTCTGAGGAAGGATCAGTCACCTCAAATCGGCAACTTGTCACAGCATCAACTACCAAATGCATTGCATCTTTAACATTCGTGGTATTTAGATCAAGCACATCAAGAGTAAGAATCTTGTATACAGATGACAAAGCAACACCAGTGATTGGTGCACCAGTTTCATCAGACCGAATGACATCCAAGAATGGCTGGAGGTACACAGCTGGATTCATTGTATTCCACTCATGGTGCCATGAAAATATTTTCTTTCTTAATGCCTTCAAAGACTGGATAAGAGAGTGCTCAAGCTGATCATCACCCAACATATAACGACCACCCCACCTTACATTTCTCCTCATGACAGATAACACAGCACCTACTTCTGAATTCACCATACATGCTGAGGCACCTCTGCTAGATGAAGAGTTACATTCTTCAGGCTCTTCATCAATCGCCTTGATTCCTGACTGCAGCTTTAGACGCCCCATGTCTATACTGAGTTGCTGATAAAAACCAAAATGTTATTTGAGCTATACTGGGAAACAATACAAAGAAGACGGAGAAGGCATGAGGAGGTGGTGCATGATTCCCTTTGCCGTAAATAATACAGCTGAGCAGATACTCTACAAATCCCATATCATCAATGGGATAAACAACCACCACATAGGAGGTGAGAAAATTGGATTTTGGAAAGGTAAAGTATGGTACAAACTACAGAGCATTCCATTAGTAACCACTGCTGAAATGCCACAAATCTGAAAAATTTTTGTGAGTACCTAGCTCTTACTTAAGTATCAATATTATCAATCTTATTTAAAAATTAAAATTAGCTCGCCCATTCTTTACTTAGAATTTTAAGCTGTCATTGCTTGTAGTATGCTGACGAACAAAACAGATTAATTTAACAAATCATATAAGGTTCCTATGAACATCTTTCAACAAATCTGTACAAATGTCTTGTGATTAATCAGAGATACTACGAATGAATTAAAGGAAATATTATCTAAAACAACAATAATTGAAATTTTGAAATAAGAGCACAACAGCGCTTAATGGGAGCCAAAAAGAAAAAGAACTATATATATAAAAATATAATAAAGAATAGCTACATAAATAGTAAAAAAAATCCTTTCCGCATGGACTTGAATTCCTGGATAATCTTGGATAAAAGGGCTCGGAGTAAGAATGAATTCAAAAGTAGAAGCTAACACAATCTTGATCTGAAAATCAAAAGAACCGGACCTTAGATAAGAATCATGAAAACAATGTGGTCTGCAAACGTTCAACGATTCGGATAATATCAAGCTTGTGTAAGAAATTATGAATGTAAACTGAGAAGAGGAACTAAAATGAAGCAAGACAAAGCTATTTGAGGAATCTGAATTCACAGAAACGAAGAACTACAACTTAGAAACGAACAAATTCGAAAATATAAGATGAAATCCAGAGAGGTGAAGTCCAACTGAGCGAACAACTAACCTTGTCTGACGAAAACCTCCGGAGATCGCCCCGACGAGACCCTAGTCTGACTGTCTGAGAGGGAACTGAAGGGGAACCCAAGCAAAGCTGATTAAGCTTCGGTCGTTAGCATCGACCCGGTCGATTAAGCTTGGATTTGGATCGTTTGCATCGATCTGGGCTCTTTCGTGGGGCTTCGCTCTTTTGGGAGTTGAAGGAAACCTCCTCCTTGGGTTTAGGCTTTCTCCGTCCTACCGACCCGCATATAGATTCATGGGCTGTGTTTCCCCAGGGTGGAAGTGGAAGTACGAGTACGGCGTTTTCAACCTATCATTGACTGCCTCTTGAACGGGTGAACCGGAGATTTAATTATGATTCCACTTTGGATCAATCCCGAACTCATTATATTCAAAGAAATCGTCGATCCATCCATAAGAATAAAGCATAGTTTTAAAAAAGAAAATTGTATAAAATGGTTTTTCAGTATTTTTTTTACACTCGCCACAATTTTTCAAAACTCTAAAATTCATCGTGTCAGTAAGTTATTTTTTAAAACTCACCTTCTATTTCTACATCGTAAATGTTTCTTAACAGAGGTATTCGTGTTACTATAAATAACAATTTTATGACTAAATCACCCCTGAATGGTGAGTTAGAGAAAAATGGTCTTTTTCATTTTTCAATTTTACTTTTCTTTTACATTTTAGTGTTTAATTATAATTTCTAATGTTTTTATAATTTCTGTTTTTTACATTTTTCTATGTTCTACAATCTATAAAATTTTCTGTATTTTTTATTTATCTACAATTTTTTGTGCTTTTCTACAGTTTTTGGTGTTTTTTCTACAATTTTTATTTTTCAATTTCTATAGTTTCTATAATTTGAAAATAATTTTTTATTTTGTGTGCAATTTCTATAATTTTTTATATTTTTCCAATTTTTGTGTTTTTAAGCATTTTATATTTGAAAATATTTTTTGAACTTTTTCTTTTTTTTCATATCTAAATAAAAGTATATGTATATATTTTATATTTTTCTATGAAGGTTAAAATGGTAATATATTATCAGTTGTTAGTCTCTTTAACGTCAAGTTAGTGACATGGTGAGTTTTAGACATTTTGAAAAGTTGTGTTCAACTTAAGAGAAATGCTGAAAACTCATGGTGAGTTTTTGACATTTTCCCTTTTAAAAAAGGATAAATTTCTTAAACTACCTTAACCTTATCGTTTAGGTAATTGACTAAGTATATCCCTATTAATTGATTAAGATCCCTATTGTGTAAGGTTATCCGTACGTGGAAGGGTTGAAATGTCAGTTTTACCTTCTTTTAAATCTTTCCTTGGCATTTTCACGGATTTTGGAATCCAATTCCTGCTCAACCCTCTCTCTCTCTCTCCCTCCCCATGAAGGAATTCATATTCACCAAAATGTTGTCCGACTTTGCAACCTTGAACCAAATTTGATATTCAAGTGAGTTACAGATTTAGCTTTTAGATGCATGTTGTCCGATGAAGGAGGTTCGATCCAAATCGCCACTACTAAGAGTTACATCAACAATGGTAGGGGAGGTGAGCTGTAGGTTGAGGAAGAAGATAAAGAAGAAGAAGAGAGAGAAAGAGAAAGAGTTGGTTTTCTTCCCCATCGTGGAGAATCAGGCACCTTGTATCGGTGGTGGAGCTTGCACAGCACCTTTTCAAGAGGGATGATCAGTTATCTGCCATTGTCCTCACACTTCAACTAACTGCAACCTCAACCTACATAGAATCACTCGTCTCCACCCTCACCCAGGTCCAATTCATCAGCCTCCCCCATGTGGACCTATCTGGAATGAAGAATCGATCAACAACCTCCCCCATGTGGATCTATTTAGAATTCGACAAGATCATGAGGTGGCTCAATCAAAAGCCTTCATATTTGCTCGAGTAAAGTGGTTACCGATTCCTCTGGACTCTGCATCAGCCATCAAAATCCATATTTGCTCCTTTGAGTGATTACACCTACACGAATCTAAAGGAGGTTCTACCAAACTAATTCATGAATTTGTGCAATTACACCTACACAAATCTAGATTTCCTCTGCCCTCTAACCCTAGCCATTAACTCACCTCGCTCCCTGTCTTCTTCAAACCCTCCCCAAGACCTGCCCTCATGGCTGACCGACCCTATTCTCCCATTTACCAAGACCAATCTCCACCACTCCAAGATCGCCCCCACCATGGCTGCCATTAACGACCTCGAGCACAAGTTAATCCGCAAACCCCAGTTTGCTTGTACTTCGATTGTCCTCCAGGCATTTATTCCATAACGACCCTAGGTAAGAGAGAGAGAGAGAGAGAGAGAGAGAGAGAGAGAGAGAGAGAGAGAGGGAGGGATGAGAGAAGAGACCAGAAGGAGAGAATCCATTACCTATGGCCTAACCTAAAACAAAGCTCTCAGAAACTCACAAGTGATTACCTATGGCCTAACCTGAAACAAAGCTCTCGGTGACTCACGAGATATTCTTCATTGTCCCAAACCTAGATATGAAGGAAAAACATGGAGAGAAGAGAGATAAAGGAGAGAGGTCAAAGCAGGAAGGGGCTGCCCTCGGTCAAGAGGAAGGGGACAAGGGTAATATTGGGTTTTAAAAAAAATAAACGTCACACAATTGTTAAGTAGTAGGGGTATACTTAGTTCATTGTTAGAAATAGTATACGGGTTTTGACAGAATATTAATGGATGCTAAGTGTAGAGATAGTCAATTGTTAGAAATAGTAGGAGTAGTGTTACACAATAGTTTAAGCAGTAGGGGTATACTTAGTTAATTAGCTAAACCATAAGGGTAGTTTAAGAAATTTATTCTTTTAAAAATGGGTTGAAAACAAAACCATTTTGGCCACCGGTTCTTGGGTCAAATGGTCTAACTCTCTAGTCTAATGTTGGGTCAGACGGTTATGGGTCGAAAATCAAACCCAAATTCATGATTGGGTTGGGTATAGGGAACCTCAGTCAGGTAAATCTACCCATATAACTCAAGATTGATCTTGGGTATATTGTTGAGACCTCACCTCGTCAATCTAGAACCCCAACCTTATTCAAGTAGTGATTGGATGTAATATAGGTAAAAAAGAAGGGTCCTCCTCTTTCTAGGATGGTTATCCCTAAGCAATCACACCAGGGACCACCTATAATCAAGTCAAAAGGACAATGTGCAACGCAATATGTGTGAAGTGTGCGCAAACCAAGTGAGGCCCAAAAGTTAGAAAATAATCCTTGGAACTTAGTGTTTCAAGTTTGGTCCTTTGAGAAATTTCCCAATCGAGTTGCCAATTGTCGCTGTCTGACATAAAGGGTGACGATATATGGAATCACCACCTAAATTTTTGGGAATTAGAAATTTAGGAAAACCCAGAATTTTTCAAGATAAACAATTATTTTCTTGGAAACTCATAGCCCAATAGGAATTAGAGACTCTTTGGGTCTGGGGACCAAGGTACGATGTGGAATGTGTTAAACACCCCCTACACACCCAGTTGAACTAGCCTCTACTTCACTAATGTTCCAAGGAAAATTTTATAATTTCTAAGTTTAAAGAAATAAACACACTAAAACAAAATCCTGAGAATTAATAATTTTAACCATATAACAAAAAGACATAAGAAAACCACATAAATAATATAGCATCTAAACAAATGGAGAATGAAACAAAATACCAAGACTAATATGAAAAAGATTTACTAATAAAAAAGGAAACCAAATACAATAATGACAAATTATGAAACTAAAGATGTTGTGATATAGGCAACCAAGAATTTTGAAATTAAATACTTGTAAAAGGAGAAAGTTAGAAACAATAAGAGAATATCTTACAAACTAAAAAAGCAACCAAGCTTATTGGATACCCTTACTTGCAATTTGATGGACCTCAATAAGAGCAACCTAGAGAATGCAATCAGGTCTTATGCAATTCCCCAAAGAGATCCCCACTCTCTATGATAATATTTGCTAGAAATAACAAGAGGACAAAGGGGGCTTAATGAACTAACTTGGACTCATCAGCTTTGACATGCAAATGATTTAAACTATTGAATTCTGTAACCTAAGAGTGCTAATGATCCTAAATAAATGAATGTAAGGGGAATACCAAGAGAGGCTGAATATGTGGAAAACGATCTAAATGAGGGATGGCTCGTTGGTGTGTTAGCTGGTTCATTCCAACATTGATGTGGAATCGAATCCTGCAATCAACACTTTGGGGAAAAAGGGGTCAAGGGGGAAGTTATTAATGGTGTATGGCACCAATCAAATACCAAAAAACAGGTGCTAATGATCTTAAATAAATGAATATAATGGGAATTAAAACCAAGAGAGGCTGAAAGAAAAGTGAGGCTGAATTCGTAGACTAAAACAAAAAGGTGGATGATTAAGTGCTATGTGAGGACTGACCTGATTAAATGATTGTGATGGAAACCTATTTAAAAACATAAGAGATAGATGGAAGTGAGAATCCTACAAGTTGAGCTTACTATGACTACGATGGACCAAACTACACAAGCTCTTTAGGTGAAAGGCAAAAAATAAAACTTTATACTAGAGGGATAGTTAAAAAATAGTTGTAGATAAATTGAGGCACTTAACTAACATTTAATGAACTAAAGACTAAAGACTAAAGACTAAGGTGTGTAGAAAATAAGAGAAAAATTAAGGAAAGAAAAGAAAAAAAGAGAAAGAAACTACCACTAATGACTGATTATATGCTAAAACAAGGTAGGAACAAAAGTCACTAACAAAAGAAAAAAAGAATAGCACTAGAAAAACTAATGGCTAATATGTGCTGAAAACAAAAGATGAGCAAACTATAACTAATGAACTAAAAACTGAGATCTATAAAAACCAAGAGAGGAGTACAGCGATCAATTACTCAAAAGAACAAAGATTTTTTAATTAATAATGCAGGATTCATCTTTGGATGACCTAGAGGCTAATCCTATTCGACTTCTTATGATGGAGTAGTGATTACCTACCGATTGAATGAACTAAAATCACCATCATCCAACTAGGAACTTAGAAATATTGCCATACCTTTGGGATTGCTTTGGCAAATTAAAATCACCTCGTCCCTTTAGGTCCCCATTCATTTACAGTAAATAAGAGGGAGAAAGTTGGTCAATGGGTATCTCCTATCTATTGGCCAACTTTATAGCATTCTTTTTTCATTAACTATTGGGCCCATTGTAAAGAGAGCCTCACTTATTTGGGTAAAACTTACTCATCTGCCATGTGGGTAAGTTATTTTCCCAAAAATTATAAAACATAATAAGACAAGTTTGTCCATTTTGACATTAACTTTTTATGGGTAAAAATGTAACTATATAACTTACCTGAGAATCAAAAGAACATAAATGAACTTATCTTAGGTAAATTACAAAATTGTAAACAATCAAGGCCTTAATGTTAAGTTCAATAGCTTCTTAGCCTTTAATTGGTGACTTCAACACCAATTTCTATCCATGCTATGTAGCCTTGAATTCTTCTTGCATTTTGAGAGATCCCCAAGCCTCAAGATGAGTCCTCGATCATCGTGAAAGGCCGAAAATATATGTTATATGGTCCAAACGACAAAGGAACACTGATTTTTGGCATGCACATTCATGAAAACTCCAAGCTCTTCTCCTTGTGTACAACTACGACTTGGGAGGCTCCTTGGTTCCAATAGATCAGAGGATTATGGGGTCATGGATGATAGTTTTCTAGTATTTTGGGTGTGTGGGGGACACAATATGAGTAGGTAAATGTTCATGGTTTTACTAAAAACACCATGGATACCTAAGGAGGGTCTAGAGGATTATTCAATGACAGTTAACATAGACGTGGGGTAGCTTCTCTCTAGTTAGGACATGAGGGAGGGAAAACCGAAGTTGGCTTGGTCATGGAGGGAGGATTATCTAGGTTAGTGGGCTAGTAGGTATAGAGTATTCTCTCTAGGTTGGCATGCATGTCCTTGTGTGCGAGAAGACATGGGTATTTATAGAGTTTTGGGGATGATTCTATAAGGGAATGAATGGTTGAGATTTTGGGTTTTACTAATGGTTGAGGTTAAAAACATTTTTGGATGGAGATTAAATGGGGGAAAGGACTGGCCTGATAGCCTTATGAGAGATCTTCTCAATCAATCAAAAGAATAAGTGGAATGCTTTACAAATTTGTCAAAATTGAACATTCAAAGTTTAAATGATTAATTTGATTGATTGGAGACTCCTTAGCTAGTTAAATTTTAAATTTTAAGATGGTTCTAGAGGTTGGGAGAAATATCTGGTCATGTGGGTCCCTAGGTCCAAAGTTGTAATGAAGAAGATTACAATTGTGGGTTCGGGTCGAGTCTAACTTCGAATCTCAAGATGGAGGGGTTAATAGTGTCAGAATTGACCGATCTTAGTATCATTGACTCAGAATTTTGAACTCTATTTGTCTAAAGGGTTTGATTTTTTTATTTCCTATGGAATATGGTATGAGATAAAAAATGATTCCCATTAGGTGATCGAAATCGTTTTTGGGTCAATAATGATTCGAAAACACTACTAAATTCAGAATTCTTCAAATTAGAACACACAAGTCAATAGGAAAGGAACTTGATCGTTGTTGATCTCAAATATAGCCACCAAAGAATCAAATTCAATCACCAAGTACTTCCAACATTACTTTAAAGCAAATTACTTAAGAATTAGCAAAATAGCATCTTACACAACAATGAGATGTTATATATGACAATTCTTAAACCAAACCATAAGAAATTAACCATCAAATATGAGAAAAGTATATTGTTATTATCATCATCATCATCTACACCTTATTGCAATTATGCGGTTAGCTACATGAATCCTCATTTGCGATTTCATTTTGTTTAGTGTAACATACCTTGTTAAATATGGGAGGAATGAGTAGATTAATTAATTTCTTTATTTATTATCTAGGCATATAAGAGTGTTTTTTGGGTTTTTGAGAAAAAGGCCCACGACCTAAATTTCATTAGATAACTCAGAAGAATCCTCAACAATAAAATAGGCATATCAGACCAGGTACAAGTAGAGGAACACGACAGGCCAAAACAAGCTAATGCATGGGCCGCTTTATTAGTTGATCTTGGAGAGAAGGCTACTGAGAAATCACAATGGCGCCGCAAAATAATCTTGCAATTATGGATGAGTGTAGTAACACTCCATGGAGGATTGCAAGAATCCTCCAACAAGAATTTAATCAAAGCCACACAATCACCCTCAAAGGTTGCCTTAGTGATTCCATAGGAAATAGCAAATTGCAAACTTTCGAAGAGAGCAAGAGATTCAGCTTCCAAGGCTGAGCATTTGCTGAGAGCGATAGCACGAGCAAAAATCAAGTTTCCATGATGGTCTCTAACTATACATCCAACAACTGCACAGGAAGGAGAGTTAGCCCCATCGAAGTTTATTTTAACCAAACCCGTCACTGGCTTACACCAATTCTTTAATGTAGAAAGATTGGATTCAGAAGGAGGACGAACATCACAGGGAAGAATTCCAAGAAAGGATTGGATAACAAAATCTCGAGCCTTACTGAGGGTCATTCCTAGAGACCAAACCTCCTTATGAAAGATTAGTGCATTACATGCTAGCCAAATATGCCATAAAATAGAGAACGCCAATAAATAAGGAGGGGCAAAGGAGGGCTCAGAAGGAGACTCCAAGGAGATCCAAAATGAGATAAATTCTGGAAGAGAGTGAAACCTTTCAGTACGGACACCCAGAACTGAACCAAACCAAATTGATTTTGCATTAGCACATTTGAGGAATTAATGATCAAGTGATTCCTCATCAGACAAATAGAAAGAGCAATAAGAATCAAGGTTAGAAAATCTCAAGATTTTAAGTTTTTGATTAGAGGGAAGAGCATCATTTAGTGCCCTCTAGATGAAAATCAGGACTTTGGGTCTGATCCATTTGAGTTTCCAAAATTTTGACCACTCACAATTTCCAAACAATAGATTTGCCTTTGAAGAACTGGGGAGGAAATAGAGAAGAAGTCGATAGGCAGAAGAGGTGGAGAACTGACCATGGGGAGTAAGAGTCCAAACTAGCAGATCCTCCATAGACTTGTAGAGCATGGGCAGGTTTAAAGAATGAATTTCTTTAACCACATGAGTTGGGAAGATTTGCTCCACCAAACGAATATTCCAAGACATAGAGTGGTGGAGAATAAGATCGGCCACTTTCAAAGATCTGCAGTTGTGAGAATGAAGAGGAGAAACATTGTTAAGAGGCAGCCAAGGATCCGCAAATGCATACCAACAATCCAACGACAACCCATACGAAGGGGTGATTTACAATAGAGGATACCCTTCCAAATATAAGAGTCCAATGGTTTAGGTTTTGAAGTCCAAAAATTGGAGAATCTAAAATACTTGGCATGCAAGACCCTTGCCCATAAAGAGGAGGGATCCTTTAGAAGCCTCCACCCAAGTTTCATAATATGAGCTTTATTTAACACCTCCAAATCATGAAATCCGAGTCCACCACACTCTTTTGGTTGGCAAAGGAGGGACCATCTTCTAAGGTGGATACCATTCAAGTTGGAATCAGACCACAAAAAATGGCAACAAATCTGATTGAGATCAGAACATGTTTGTTTAGGAAGCAAATAGATTTGCATGATGTATTGGGGAATTGCAAGACGAGTGGACTTAATGAGAATTGTTCTGCTTGCATGAAAGAGTGTGCATTTTTTCCAGTCAATAAGTTTGGACATAAGCTTTTCAATCAAATACTTCCATTCCTGAATATACCCAAAAGCAGGGGGCCACCAAGATACTTATCATTGTTTGTCATTGAAGTCATGCCAAAAATTCTTTGGATAAGAGATCTTCTCCAATGATGGGTGTTTCTTATTAAAATGAGTAGCAGATTTTTGAAAATTAATCTCCTACCCCGACCACTTGTAGAAAGAGTTCAGTGCATCTAAGATATGTATAGCATTCGAAGAGCAGCACCTTCCAAATATTACTAGATCATCAACAAAAAGCAAATGAGATAATTTGACACCTGAGTTTTCGAATCTGAACCCATGAGATAGGTTTTGCGCACATTTCGCTTTCAACAGCCTAGAAAGCACTTCTAAGCTAAGAATAGAAAGGTATGGGGAGAGTGGACAGCCATATCTTAAGCCACGAGAGGGAGAGAATGACTTACTTCGGGTGACGTTAATGAGAATGGAAAAAGTCGGAGAGGAGATGCAATGAAAAATCAAATTGCAGAACGCTTCAGAGAATCCGAGGAGAGTGTTTCAGATGGCTTTGATATAACATATTTGTTTTTGGTAAAAGTGAAATTCATTAAGTTAAAAAGCAATACACCAAGAACCACCCAGACCACAGTCATACAACCAACTAGCTAGAACATGAGAAATAGAGTTTTGAACTTTATTAATAAACTACCAGAAAATATAGTTAAAATGATGAACTTCAAACTTTACATCCTCAAACTAACATGACATGTCTTGTGGAGGAATTAAACCTAGTCTGACTATTTAAAAAGTAATTAAGACCCGACAATCGGATTGGAGGACAATGTTCTAAGACCCAACTCTCTAGTGCATCGAAGAGCCAAAAGAACTGCCATGGCCTCAACAAAAAGATGGGAATAATGAGGCTCCCCAATGAAAGAATCAACAACAAGAAACTCTAAACTACAACTGGCAACTAAGAAAGCATCATGAACCTTGTTCGCAAAACTATAATCTGATCTTATTATGGAAGAATTATCCTATGAAGGCGTTGGATGACAAGATGATAGAACTCCTAGAAGATGGATCGAGTTCGGCCCAACATGCACCCAACTAATAATCCATGAACCAACCTCAATAGGGGTTCCAACGATGACAGAAGCTCGATCTACCTAAGTTTAATGGTACTAACTTGGACAGTTGGCTCCTCCAGATTATGAAATACTTTGAGCTATAGAAAATACCCAAAGAGCAATGAGTATTTATGGCGCGCTTAAGTTGCGAAGGGAAGGTCATTAAATCGTACTGTTGGTATTGGGACCTCCAACCGGCTTTGACATGGAGGTAGTTCATTTCGACGATGGATAGCAGGTTCAATGGAGTGACTAGGGGTGTTAATTTTGACCCCAACCCACTTGACCCACCCATACCCACCCACTTTAGTAAATGGTCATTATGGGTCGAGTGACCCAATTGGGTCAAGGAAAAAGGGTCAGGGTTGCGATGAGGGTACCCATGAGTTGCAGTTAACAATAATTATCTATCTAATTAGCTTTTAGGGTTTGATGCAAGTGTTAAAGAAGTTGGAAAATTTTGAGTAACTTTCAGTGGCTATAGCGACTGGTACCACCAATCTTGTTGTCATTGGTATGTCCATCCCGATTTTGTTCTTCTTCCTCTTCTCATCACCACCACTGCCCAATACTACTGATATAGATTTCAGATCTATTTCCTCCTCTTCCCTTCTTATTATTCTTATCACCGCCATTGGCCAATACTACCAATATAAATTACAGATATACTGCTCCTCTTCCCCTCTTCTTCTTATTATTCTTATTGCCGTCGCCGACCAATACTACCAATTTAGGTTTCAGATCTACTTCCTCCTCTTCCCCTCTTCTTATTATTCTTATCGTCGCCACCAGCCAATACCACCGAACATGTTCTGATCATCCAACGGCCCGGGTCGATGATGGGAAACAGTGGTTTTGAAAAAGCATCATTTTCCACCGTTGATCTTCCTCGTTGGCCCGAGGCATCTATGCCTCCTTTGGGGACATTTAGGAGCCCTCGCCCCACCATGTGGAGGTGGTTCCACTGCCTGTCTTTGGGTGCGGAGGGGTTCGATGGACACCAAACCCACTCCCTCCTACTGCCACTCACCCACCAAGCATCCAGACACTTTCTGATCACCCATCAGCCCGACGACCCGGGTCAATGGTGGGAAACAGTGGTTCTGTAAAAGCATCGTTTTCAACTGTCAACCTTCCCCATTGGCCCAGGGCATCTCTGCCTCCTCTGAGAACGTCAAGGAAACCTCTCCCCACCTTGTGGAGGTGGTTCCACTGCTCGTTTACCCCCCACACTCCCCTTTGGGACCACTTCTCCAAAATGGCAGAATCACCCGAAGGCCGCTACAGCAGGTGTGGAGGGGTTCGGTGGACACCAAACCCACTCCATCCTATTATCACTCACCCACCGAGCATATTGACAGCTTTCAATCGGCCATCGGCCTAACGGCCCAGGCCAACGGAGAGAAACGATGGTTTTGATAAAGCACAATTTCCCACGATCGGCCTACCTCGTTGGCCTGGGGCATCTCCACTTCCTTTGGGGACATCCAGGAGCCCTCTCCCCATCACATGTAAGTGGTTCCATCGCTCATCTACCCCTGTGCCCCCCCCTCTCCGGGACGCTTCTAGAAAATGGCAAAATCACCCATAGGCCGCTCCGACAAGTGCGGAGGGGTTCGATGACCACCAAACCCACTCCATCCTACTGCCACCCACCGAGCTTCCCGACACCTTCCGATCGCCCATCGTTTCGATGGCCCGGGCCGATGGTGGGAAATGGTGGTTTTGAAAAAGCATTGTTTTCCACCATCGACCTTCCATGTTCGGTCGGGGCATCTCTGCCTCCTTTATGGACGTGTAGGAGCCCTCTCCCCACCCCGTGGAGGTTGTTCCACCGCCAATACCACCGATCTAGATTTTAGATCTACTTCCTCTTCCTCCCCTCTTCTTCTTTCTCTTTTTATCGCTGTTGTTGGTACCACCGATTAAGTTTTCTAACTCTTCCTTCTCTCCTCTTCTTATTCTGGCATTGGGCCAGATCTAGGATGGCATGGCTGCCAATTATAGGAACTAGAGCAGAGGTGTTTTTTATTTTTGCAATTTTACATTTTTTATTATATATTAAAATTGCATCATTTTCTATATTTTTTGGTATTAGCTGAAGTTTATGATTGTTTTGATTTTTATATTTTAATTATTTTTCTGTAATTTATGATTTTTTATTGAAATATATAAATTTTGAAAATTTTATGATTTTAGGTATTTTATGCAATTCTTATTTTTATCTTTTTTTGTTTTTTTATAATTTCTCAGTTGAAATATATATTTATTTTGATTTTTTATCAATTTGTGTATTTTATTCAATTTCTATTTTTTGAAATATATATTTTAAAATTTCCTTGTTTTCTACAATTTTATTGTTTTTTTCTGTGATTTTTTACAAATTTGGTGTTTTTATTATTTCTTCGTATTTCTTTGTCTTTTTTCTATAATTTTTTAATATTTATAGATTTATTTGGTATAATATTTATATTTTCTTAATATTTGCATTGGGTTAATGGGTCATATGGGTGGGTCAGGGTCAAGGTGGGTCGTGATCCACAAATACCCAATAGATATGGGTGACAATGGGCCAATGGGTCAATATGGGTGGGTTGGTACTCAATCCACACCCAGCCCAACCCAACCCAACCCACCCATTTGCCACCCCTAGGAGCGATGGGAGCAAACCATGCAGGTCGGGTTCACATCCAAAACTGAGGTAACACCCGATTCCCATAGTGGATGAGATGATTGATGAACTTCAGGGGGTATGGGTGTACAAAGCTTGATTTTCGATCTAGTTACCATCAGATAAGGATGAAGAAGGAAATGAATATAAGACGACATTCAGAACTCATGAAGTGGCAGTATGAATTCTTAGTAATGCCATTTGGATTGAGTTGGGAATGGACCATAGAAGCAGATAGAGCTTTCGATCAGTTGAAGAGTGCCATGACTGCTGCTGTCGGACTTCTGCACCACAGTGTAGGAGCAGTTCTCTCACAGATGGGCCGGCCCATAGCTTATTTCAGCAAGGCCTTTCAAGGGAAGAACCTTAACCTCTCAACCTACGACAAGGGGCTGTTGACCTTAGTCTTGGCAACCCAAAAATGGAGGCCTTATTTGTTAGGGAGCAATTTCATTATTAAAACTGATCACTGGAGTCTTGCATACTTGTTGGACCAGAAGTTACATACTCCTTCACAGCAGAAGTTGTTGGGCCTTGAGTTCGAGGTACACTAACCATGTTTCTGACGCTCTCTCTAGACGCCAAGACAGTGAGTTGAATCATGAAATGCCATATCAAGGCCCATCCCCACCTGCTGGATCGAGAGACGGAAGGATGAAAGAACCCAGGACCAGGACCCATTCCCGCAGAAAATGATGAAGAATAATATTAAGGAAGGTAAGAAGCCAGGACCTCAATATGAAATCAGACGAGGTCTCATCTGGAAGAATGGTCACGTTATGTTGAGTGTCAAGGCTTAAGAAAAAGTTGGGTGCCATCACTGCCATCCTTGGACATCGCATCACTAAACCGGGTTATCACGTAGTGATATGGAGGTTCTAGCTAGACTTCTAGTACAATGACAGTGGGGAGAGATGATACAGCTCCCAGAAGATGGATCGGGTTCGGCCCAACACCCTCTTCCCCTTTTTGGCTTCGGCTATACAGGGGGTTGATTAGAACTTTTGATACAAAAGAAAAATTAAGGAGTATAAAAATGCAACGAGCAGAAACATATCAAGAGGCAGGGTACTTCCTCCGTAGGCCCTAAGCCGCTAATGCACCATTTTTAGCCTTCTTCGTAGGGTGTTGGTAGCGGGCCCTCAACCCAAGTCTAATCTTTAGTATTGGCCGATTACCCCAAAAAAAACATCTTTATGGGAAATTCAGGTCCTGTTTGGTTCATGGGAATAGGGGTCATAGGAATATTAATTGTTCAATACTCGCCTTTATTATAATTAATTAAGTTTCAGAAAAATGTATGGGTTGGCTTCCTTTTATTCATGCTTCGAGCCCAGGGCTTTCACATGAGACAGAATGTTAGAGAAAAAAATAATATATTCAGTGAATAAGCTTAGTAGCTTATAAACTTTTAACTTAAGGCTGTGTTTGGTTTGAAGGAAAATATAGGGAAAAGAAGAGAAAGCTAGAGAAAACTTTTCCCTGTATTTTCCTTCAAACCAAACATAGCCTAAATGGTTCCTTGACAATGGCTTTTGAAACACTTATTTTTAAACCCCAAACATTACTCTAGTTGGAAGGTGGCCACCTTCAGACTTCATTAACAATAATCAAAAGGAAAATCATCTAACACAAGGGTCGACTCAGTCGGCCTTGCCTCAAACCCAAAGCTTACAAAGCTTGCTCTTTCTCACCAACTGAAACCCGCCCAACAAAAATAAAAGCATTACAACAAAACACAGAATCAACTTGTCTTAGTCTATGAAGGAACAACCAAACTCAAAAGCTCTTCACGAAGAAATTTTGTTAAATTCCTGGGAATGGTGGCCCCCTAAACAAAAACACATGTAGCATGGTTGAAACAACAGGAAAGAGAGACAATTGTCCAATATATCCTTCAATCGTATGGTATGCTATGCTCTCTACCCAATTGATGAAGATGGTGATGAACGAAGAGGATAAAGAAATATGCCATCTCATCATGCACCAGTAATGTAATTATCAACCAAATCATGCCAATGCTATCTCAGAATTCATCAACAGTTGGTCCAATTAATGTAATTTCTTGAAACCGATCTGCAGATGATGCCTTGCAGGTCATAAGCTCATGAGATATACGTTGCATGGTAGGTCGAGATGGTGGATTAACATTTAAGCATGCCAATGCTAACTTAACAACATAGAGCACTTCCTCTGCAACTTGAGGCAGCATGGGAAATGAGAGCCGTTGATCCAAGATATCTTTCAATAAAATAGCTTTTGAAGAAGAAGATGATGGTGATGATTCCAATATGTAAGCAATAAGTTCTGTTGGATGCCTTCCCATTATCACCTCTAGTGTTAGCACCCCAAAGCTATACACATCACATTTTTCAGTCGCCTTACTTGAATAAGCAAGCTCTACATGCAATACAATAGCCAAATCACGATTCCAATAGACAAGAAAAAACTATTTCTAATATAGAATTAAAAAAAAAAAATTACCTGGAGCCATATATCCATAAGTCCCAGCAAGTGAAGTCCAGTTGGATGAATCAGGCTTGAGAAGTCTAGCGGTGCCAAAATCAGAGATATGTGCTTCATATTCCCGATTTAACAAAATATTGTTACTTGATAAATCCCGATGCACAATTGGTGGTATGCAATCATGGTGCATGTAAGACAAAGCGCCAGCAATACCTTTAATTACATTCAACCTCTTACTCCAATCGAGTTCCACTGCTTTCTCCAAATTACTTAACATCTTCGCCAAGCACCCTCTCTCTAAATATTCATAAACCAAAAATGAATATCGAGCATGTGAACAGAAACCGTAGAGTTTCACAATATTGCGGTGTCGGATTTCTGTTAATGCCTGAATCTCATTTTCGAAAGATTTTAGATCAACCATTCCATCTTCATCTTTATCTTCATCTTCATTTAAAGCTTGATGAAGCTTCTTGATGGCTACCACCTGACCAGTTCGCAACTCTGCTCTAAACACCCTTCCGTATCCTCCGATACCAATACAATATTTTTCATCAAAGTCTTCTATTGCCTCAATGATATCACGGAAAACCATTCTTCCATCATGATTCCATATCTGAAATAGATCCTCACTGTCTGTAGTTTCTTTGTTTTGATCCCCAATATTTCTCTGCTTCTGATGATGAAAACTAGAAATAATTCCAAGAAATGCCAACAGAAGAAGTATCATACCTAAAACAGAGAGTATGCTAATGATCCACACTTTGTTTCCCATTTCAGATTTCCTTTCTATAGATTTCGCACATGGTTGTAGGCCACTTGCATTGCCACACAATGCTTTGTTATTCCTTAGTGCTTCTAATGGAGCATCTTGAAAGGCTCTATTGTTAGGCAGGGGA
Source organism: Nelumbo nucifera (assembly GCF_055504915.1). NCBI lineage: Eukaryota > Viridiplantae > Streptophyta > Magnoliopsida > Proteales > Nelumbonaceae > Nelumbo > Nelumbo nucifera. Next base: position 35,267,593 of record NC_142650.1, read on the forward strand.
CCTTCCAACTCATTGAATGATATATCAATGGATTCCAAACTGATCAAATCACTAAATGAGGAAGGAATGGAACCAGAGAGAGTATTGTGAGAAAGATTTAAACTTTCCAAGCTGTGCAGTTTCCCAAGTTGGTAGGGGATCTTCCTACTGAGTTTATTATCACTGAGGTCCAATAAACGTTGCAAGAAAACCAAATTGCCAATTTCAAAGGGAATGCTTCCATCAAATTTGTTTCCACGCAGATTCAAGTATAACAATTTGACACAATCCCCTATTTCTTTCGGTATTGGACCACTCAAATAGTTTGTTGACAGGTCCAGAGTTTCTAGGTTAGACAACCTTCCAAATTCTGAGGGCAATTGACCAGAAAGTTTGTTGTCACTCAATTTCAATACAAATAAACCAGTCCTCATTCCCAATTCCTTTGGAATCTCACCCTCTAGATTATTTGAAGAAAGGTCAAGTTGTTGTAGTTTAGGTATCTTCCCAAACTCAGGTGGTATTTTTCCAGCAATCATATTCCCCGACAATTTTAAACTTGTTAAATTTTGACACTCAACCCAACTTTTTGAGAGATCACCATGAAACCTGTTATGGCTCAAATCTATGTAATTCAAATTTGGATAGACACCAAAATCTTCAGACATGCTTCCAATTAGTTGGTTGTTTTCAAGTCGCACTCTAAACAATCTTGTGCAGTTTTTAAAGCTTTTTGGAATGGGGCCAATGAAATGATTGTTACATGCAGAAAAATTTTGAAGTGATCCATTCATGCATATTTCTGGTGGCAAATAACCAAATAAATTGTTGTCACATAATTGTAAATCTTCCAACTTTGTCAAATTGCCTATCTCTTGAGGAATGGGACCTGAAAGTAGATTTTCATTAAGGTAGAGAGTGGTTAGGCTACTTAGATTACCTAAAGATGCGGGGATGGAGCCACTGAGGTTATTAATAGACAATGCTAAATCAATGAGATGCTTCAAATTTCCTATCTCTTGGGGAATGGGACCTGAAAGTTGATTTTTGAAAAGGGAGAGAGTGGTTAGGCTACTTAGATTACCTAAGGAGGCAGGGATAAAACCACTGAGGTTATTAATAGACAATGCTAAATCAATGAGATGCTTCAAATTTCCTATCTCTTGGGGAATGGGACCTGAAAGTTGATTTTTGAAAAGGGAGAGAGTGGTTAGGCTACTTAGATTACCTAAGGAGGCAGGGATAAAACCACTGAGGTTATTAATAGACAATGCTAAATCAATGAGATGCTTCAAATTTCCTATCTCTTGGGGAATGGGACCTGAAAGTTGATTTTCATAAAGGCAAAGAAAGGTTAAATTGCTCAGATTACCTAAAGATGGGGGGATGGAGCCACTGAGGTTATTAGTAGACAATTCTAAATCAATGAGATGCTTCAAATTTCCTATCTCTTGGGGAATGGGACCTGAAAGTTGATTTTCATAAAGGCAAAGAAAGGTTAAATTGCTCAGATTACCTAAAGATGCGGGGATGGAGCCACTGAGGTTATTAGTAGACAATTCTAAATCAATGAGATGCTTCAAATTTCCTATCTCTTGAGGAATGGGACCTGAAAGTTGATTTTCATAAAGGTAGAGAGTGGTTAGGCTGCTCAGATTACCTAAAGATGGGGGGATGGAGCCACTGAGGTTATTAGTAGACAATGATAAATTAGTGAGATGCTTCAAATTTCCTATCTCTTGTGGAATGGGACCTGAAAGTTGATTTTCACGAAGGTAGAGAGTGGTTAGATTGCTCAGATTACCTAACGAGGCAGGGATAGAACCTCTAAGGTTATTAGTAGACAATTCTAAATCAATGAGATGCTTCAAATTTCCTATCTCTTGAGGAATGGGACCTGAAAGTTGATTTTCATAAAGGTAGAGAGTGGTTAGGCTGCTCAGATTACCTAAAGATGCGGGGATGGAGCCATTAAGGTTATTGGAGTTTAAATATAAATTAGTAAGATACCTTAATTTTCCTATTTCTGATGGAATATTTCCGAAGAACTGATTGAAAGACAAATCAAGGTACTTGAGTTTGGAGAGAGTGCCAATGTGGGAAGGAATGATACCAGAAAGTGTATTGTTGAAAAGATTAAAACGGACAAGGTGGGGAAAGGATGAGAAGTTGAAGTTATGAAGCATACCTTGCAAACCCATACTCGATAGTGTTATCTGCTTAACTCTTCCAGCAGCTGGACTATTGCAAGTAATACCAACCCAATTGCATATGTCGTAGTGAGAAGAAGAGTTGGTGGAATGACCAACTAGTGGTCTCCAGGAAGAGAGAAGAGTTTTGGTTTGACTAGGAAGACTGGATTTCCATCGAAGAAGAGCTATGGCTTCTTGTGGCATGACAGAAGAGTTAAATTTTGGAAAGAGTGCAAGCAACAAAATAAAAATGAGAGTGAGGGACACGGATATTAGCTGAGATGGTAGGGATGAGAAGGAGGACGACTGAGCCATATTAAGTTAATTGTTTGTGGAGATAGCTAGTTGCAACCTAAGTATGGAATAATTAATGCAAAGGTGCGTGGGTTTAGGCGCGCTGTGGGAGAGGGAGAAATGAAATGGATGATCGATAGATGCATGGGGAGTTATATATATAAATCGTGGGAGCAAATTAAACTGTTGATAAGAAAGACATGGTGTTGAGCTATTGGCAAATCACTATCAATTAATTAGATAATATGGTTTTAGCACAGGTCAACCATTAATTGCACCTCAACCAAGTAAATAATTATTAACATTGGATGACTTTTAAGTGAATGCATCGCTCAGGTCATACACTATTTTTGAAGTGATCCCGCTTAAAAATCAACATTCGCTTTTTATTTTATTTTATTGTGATGCCGCTATTTGATTGAGCATACGACAAATGATCCATTATGTTTGAAGTGAACATAGAGCTCCATTCACATCACTGGGTCCCACTATACTAAATATCTGGAATAGTTCTTTGTTTTCAAGTTGAGAGTGACTAAATAGATGTAGATGGTGGAAAAATTAAATCAAGTCTTTTTTTTTTAAATTTTGAGAGTAAGTAAATAGACGTAAACGTGTGAAAAAAGAAAAATAGGTTATAAGTCTTCAATTGTGGAAAAATCAATTTTAAATCTCCATTGAAAAGTCATAGTTGGAGAAAAAGTATTTAACGTTATGTTCGATCATAAAATTCTAAGTCTAGAGTGACCAAAGTTCGGTCACTGTAAAATTCTTAGCATCCTCAGCACGTTATGCAGTATAATATTCGATCCAGATGTGCCAAAACAGTCGGTATAAAGCTACATGACAGCCCCAATGCAATTTGCCACCTAATTATTAATTCAGATTGAGAGTTTTCAATATGATCAGCTTTAGACGTGCTTCATAGAGTTTATGCTTTACCAGTTGCCCCAGCTGGTTGAACCATTCAATCCGGGAACATGTCAGAGGAAAAATTTATCTATATTAGTCTCAAATAGCTAAGGTCAAATTGGGAAATAAAATGATGTAGAGAGAATCAGAAACTGCAAAAATATGAAGTTGTTTTAGACTGGTCTGCCCCCTCCTCTTTTTGTGAATATAGAACTACATTCTCATCACTCGGCCCCATTATATTAAATATGAGATGTGAAAGATGAGAATGAAATTGATGGAAAGTTCTTTGTTTCTAAATAGATGTAGCTTGTGGAATATTTAATTCTGAGCTTTCAACTTTGTGGCCTTTTTTCAATTTTGAGAGTAAGTAAATAGATGTAACGTATGAAAAAAGATAAAATAGGTTACGAATCTTCAATTGTGGAAAAATCAATTTTAAACATCCATTGAAAAGTCATAGTTGAAGAAAAAGTATTTAATGTTATGTTTGATCATAAAATTCTATCAAGAGTGACCAAAGTAAATACCATGACTTGTTGGAAAAATCATAAAATTCTCAAATAAGCCTGGCCTGGGCTCGAGCCCAGCCCGATACTATTACATATAATAAGAAGCATTTATGTTATATATATAATATATATTTGCTTGTTAAATTATTATTAAACATTAATTTACTATTAGCAAATAAAAAATAGTTTATTAATTTATTAAATTTATATAACATTAGTTTATAAAAGTACACTGAAAAGAAGACATTTTATGTACAAATTAGGTTTCAAGATTTATATAAGGGTTGGGTTCAAGTTCAAGATCTAGGCCCGATGGTTGGGTCAAGCTCGGGCTCGGGTTTGAAAATTTTTTGTTGATAAAGAGGCAAAGCCAAACTCGAGCCTGGCCCATGAACATGTCTAGTTGGGTGAAATCAGAATCCCATTCCCATTCCTGCTAAATGGCACTCCCTCATTTGAAGGAATGGCCATTCCCTGACCCTCCCTTTGGAGTGAAATCCCATTTCTTCTAATTCTAATTCCCATTCCTATTTCTGTCTGAACCAAGACAATGACCATTCTGATTCCAATTCCAATTCCAATTATGAACCAAACGACGAATTTCTTCCCCCAATATTCCTTCTTTCCCTGTGACAAGTTTCAAAAGCTTTTCAATTAATAGATTTATTACATTTGAAATGCTTATTGAGATGAAGAAAAGAAGAAGAAGAGAGACTTAGCAGCTTGGGTTCTATCACCGTTAACGAACAACTTGAACTTCTCTGGATTTATGGTTTTAAAGTCTTGCAATTGTGTCTTATGAGAAAGCTCCATCTCCCATTGTCTTGATGTAAAGTGCGGCAGGTCTATCTCCATAGCTTCTTTGTGTAAAGTGCGGCAGCTAAAAAAAATGGAAGTGGTTTTAATTGATGGTATACGACAAGGGTATCTCCCGGATGTGGTAGGTTTCGCTTACTACCACTATGTTTCGATTTATTCGTAGAAATTGTTCAAAATAATATCATTCCTAAATCCTAATTCCTAATGTATGGAATAACAATACTTTGATGAACTATTTTTTTAAATTTGGACAACCGGTGAAAGCTAAGATTATCTTCCGCAATATGATCCTATGCAATGTTTCCTCATCTCCAACTACATATACCACCATGATTGATGGCTTCTGTAAAGCAGGTTATAGCGTTAATACCCTTCGGTTCGGTTATTTAGGAACTTACGACGGCATGGATTTCTTCCCCAAACCCACTAGTGTGAATAATTCTAAGCATTACTAACGTCCTCTTGTTGGTTCCTGAATAACCATTGTAAGTTTCCAATTTACATAGGCCATCAACTATGGTGTTATATGTAGTTGGAGATGGAGAAACATTGCTTAGGATCATATCGTAGATGATATTGTTAGCTTCTACCGATTGTCCAGATTCCTCGATAGTTTTTACATGACTTTTTTTTTTCATTTGTTTTCCTCATAGCTTCTTTCTAAGATCATATTTGGCCACGTCAACAAATGTGATGTTACCTCCGTAATTCCATTTTTGAAATCAAAGTTGGTTTAAGACTTTAGGTACTGTAAGACTTGTTACGTTACAGTAGTAGTCATTCTTGTAGAAATAGAAGAAATATGGAACCGCCATGGACGCTTCTCTCCTATGGGGTGGGGTTGGGTGGGGTCAGTGTGTGAGACCACTTTTTCCTTCTGTGTAAAAGAGTCAAAATCACTTATCAGGTTTACTATGAACAAACCAGTGATACAACAATATAATTTGATGGTATCTTTAATGATGTCATAGTATTTAATGCATGATAAGTGATTTGTTTAAATTTTTATGTAACATGCAAGTAAACATTTTCAAATACACTTTAGTTGGATTGTGTAGTTTAGGGAGTTAAATGATATCCCTCAAACTAAGAGTTTACATCACCTTTAAAATCTATTTATTTTACTTTAATTTCCCAAGTCTCTATGCCCATCATCATAAACTTTCTATTTTTATTAGGCCTTATTCATTTGTTGGTATTTAGGAAGGGGTAAGTTGGTTAAATAGGCAATTGACCACACATCTCTACATTCACATGTTACTATATTGGGTCCCACGGTAAGTCAAGATAACGGAGAGTACCTATTACCTCAAACAACTAATACCCTCTTGGAGGGTGGGTAAGCAACTTACTCGTGCGCTGAAATGCTCCTCCCTCCTACCTCTGTTTTTATTTGGGTAACTAATTTTTATCACATAAGAACATTGGAAGCGAACTTACCCAGGCAAGTTTTATTTAAGAAACATTTTCCTAGATAAACTCATTTACCTAAGTAAGTGAAAACGAACGGAGCCAACTTAAGGTAAAAGACTTCAACATCCCTTGGCTTTTTCTCCAAAATGTTAAAACTTCCACTCTCTTCTCAAATTGGACTAAGACCTCCCCCATCATATGACATTATTTGATGAAGACCTCCCCCATCATATGACAATAATTGATAAAGACCTCCCCTCCTTTAACAATCCATCAACATGTGACTAAATTTTGTTAATTTTTAAAAAAATCCAATATTGTGCCTCTTTTCACACAATTATATGAAGGAATCCTTGAACTGTGATTTCTCCTAATCTGAAGGTTGAAAAAATGAGTAGGATGTAATCTCATGAACAACAAGAGGACACAACACTATTCATCTAGTTACATGTGACCCTCTTCTACCCAACTGCATGACATAATCCAATAGTCGTAGGACTTCATGGCTAATCTAGTTAGGTTTCCTTCACTCTTGGTGACGCAGTGTGGAAGCAATGGAAAATCGGAGCTGGCTATGCAAGCACCGGGCGAACCTAGTTTCTAGAGAAACTACACGATTTCTCTAGGAGAGAGAAAAGGTGGCGGAATTTGAAGAAGAAATCTGAAGAAATTCTGAAGTGTAATGTGTTATTAACTGGAAAATAGCAGTATTTATAATACATCTGGAAATTGTAAAAGAACTAGGAAAGAAAACTGTAGTTGATCTAAACATCTTAATGTCGTCATAGTTGGATCGAACTCTCTGCTGGATCTTCATCGTTGGTTCTTCTTGGATCTAATCCATGAATCTTGGAAGTCTTGGATTATCTTAATCTCTAGGATTCTTGATTATCTTGAATTCTTGAGTTCTTGATTATTTTGAATTCTTGAGTTCTTGAGTTCTTGATTATCTTGAATTCTTGAATTCTTGAATTCTTGATTATCTTGAATTCTTGATAATTCTAGGGTGGTTCCTTCTCTATCTTGACTTCTTGCCTTATCCTTATCCTAGAGCTGCTGCCCCTAGGGGTGAGATGGGCTTTCTTGTGATGGGCCTCCATCATTCTCCCCCACTTGGAGAGAACTCGACCTCGAGTCATGATTAGGATAGGCTAGTGTGATCTCTGGCAAATACCGGTGAAGGTTAGCAACGTTCAAGGTCTTGGATATACCCATCTGATCTGGTAGGTCCACTACATAGGCATTATCATTGATCTTCTTCACGATCTTGTATGGACCATACTCCGGGGTTTCAACTTGTTGTCAGTGCCTATGGGAATTCTTTCCTTCCTTAAGAAGACCATAACCTCATCACCTACATCAAACACTTGAGACCGGCGGTGCTTGTTTGCGGCCATCTTGTACTTGGCGTTGGATTGCTCTAGCTTCTGCTTCACAGCATCTTGGACGGACTGGATCTGTTCTGCCATCTGCTCTACTGAGGTACTGGCGTTGGGTATTCTGGGTAACTTTACTAAATCCATTGCATGGTTAGGGACCTTCATGCAAACGATGGAGAATGGGGATCTGCCTGTAGAACTGTGCACTGCATTGTTGTTGGAAATCTGCATCCTGAGCATATAAGCCTTTGAGACACTCAAAACCCACAATCTCAACACTCAAGGTCTTGATGAGGGCTATACGCCTGCTAAAGGCATCCGCCACTTTGTTTTGCTGTCATGTCTTATACACAATTTTATATGGGAACTTATCTAAGAAGGCAGACCATCTAGCATGCAAATCACTTCTTAATTGTTTCTGCCCACTAAGATATTTTAGGGTCTGGTGGTCAGGGTAGAGAACAAATTCTCTTGCGATTAAATAGTGTTCCCATGTCTTCAAGGCTCTAACCACAGCATAAAACTCTTTGTCATAGGTGGACCACTTTCTCCTGGATTCACATAATTTTTCACTGAAGAAAGCAATGGGTCTCTTTTCTTGGGACAATACAGCCCCTATGCCAACTCCACTGGCATCACATTCAACTTCAAATAATTTATCAAAATCTATGAAGGAAAGAATAGGAGCCGTACATAATTTTTCTTTCATGAGAGCAAAACTTTGCTCTTGCTCTTCTCCCCATTGAAATTTACCTTTTTCAAACATTCAGTAATGGGAGCCATGATACTACTAAAATTCTTAATAAAGCGCTTATAGAAGGTTGCCAACCCATGGAAATGTCTGACATCTGTGGTAGTGGATGGGGTTGGTCACTCCCTAATGGCTTTCACATTTTCTTCATCTACTTTCACACCATCCTTGCTTATAATAAATCACAGGAATAATAAATTATCACTCATAAAGATACATTTCTTCAAATTTGCATATAATTTATTTTCCCTTAATGTTTTCAGGACCTCCCTAATATGTTCCACATGCTCAGTGATAGATTTGCTATATATCAAAATATCGGTATTCTTCCTACCCATGTGCCTTGCATCTGTATCAAATTGCCAAGGCCTCCCTAACAAAATATGGCAAGCATCCATATCAACAATATCACAATATACTTCATCATGGTACTTACCAATCGAAAAAGGTACTTTGTAGCGTTCTTCTACCCGTACGCCGCCTCCTTCTTTGATCCACCCAATTGTGTATGGGTTGGGATGTTTTTCAGGAATCAGCTGTAATTGTTGGATGACATCCCTGCAAATAATATTTTCCTGACTACCACTATCAATAATTAAATTAAACAATTTTCCCTTGACAGTACATCTGGTACGAAATAATCTGTGCCTTTGGGAAGTGTCTTTATTTTTCTGAGACAACATTAATTTTCTGACAACACAAGTATATTTCTCATGTTCATATGGACCTTCTTCATCTTCCCCATCAGGTCCACAGTATACTTCCTCCTCAATATCTTCTTCCTCCTCCCTTTCTATTGTGTGATTTGTTGGAAAAATCAGACTTTAGTGTTTTGGTGCTAGGGATAAAAGCGAATCGGTGATTGAACCGGTTAGGGGTCCAATCACCGATTTGAATGGTCTGACCGTTCGACCCAAATGGCTGGCCCATTCTGACAAAAAAATAAAAATTTTAAAAATTAGAAAACTGTCAAAACTGTTCGAACGGTTAACCGGATGGTTCAGCGGTTTGCTGACCACAATCAACTGTTTTGGGGGAAAAAGCAGTTTTGGAGGAAAATGGAACCGGTCAAGTGACTGGTTCCCGGTTTTTCCGGTCCGACAGTCCGATCTGATCCGGTTTTGAAAACCATGCTCTGAATACAAAATTCAGCGGCCCACTTTTTTTTTGCTTGTAAATTATTTCTTTAGAACAACTCGTAAATTAAAGATGCACGTATGAACCAGTAAATTTCTGTTTAAGCATTTCTATTGCCAAAAGAAAATCCAGCATTTATTCAATGCTTAGATGAAGTAACCCAATAATTGGTGTTTTTGAACACCGCTTATAATTCCCCAACCCATCTAAAAGAATATTTCTTTCCGAAAAAAAAAGAGAGAAATTAAATATCATAGCTCAAAGCATTTAATACATTTTGGCTGCCACCATCTACCATCTACTAATATATATTACATGTTTTATATGCTAGTTCATGGGCAGCGAAGATTAAATTTGTACGTGCATATTTGATAGATATCGATTCAAAATTAGGGATATAATTCGATTGGATTCAGATTGGGTTCATCAAAATCTGAATTCAATTCGATTATTAAAATTATGCATTAGAATCCGATTTAATATCTAATTAGAATTTAAGACCATGGATTCAACCGGGAGGTGGTTACACTACCCATCTACTACCATGCCCCCCCTTCGGGAGCACTTCTCGAAAATGGTAGAATAAATTGAAGGCCATCCCAGCGGGTGTGGAGGGGTTAGATGGCCACCAAACTCACTCCCTCATACTGCCACACACTCATCGAGCATCTGGACACTTTCCAATCGCCCATTGGCCCAATGGCCCAGGCAAACGGTGGGAAACGGTGGTTTTGAAAAAGCATTGTTTCCCACCGTCGACTTTCCTTGTTTGCCTGGGGAATCTACGCCACCTCTGGGGATGTCTAGGAGCCCTCTCCCCACCACGTGGAGGTGATTCCACCTCTCGTCTACCCCCGCACCCCTACGGGACCGCTTCTCAGAAATGGCAAAATCATCTGAAGTCCGCTCCGGCGGGTGCAGAGGGGTTCGATGGCCACCAAACCCACTCTATCCTACTATCACTCATAGATCGAGCATCCGAACATGTTCTGATCGTCCAACGGCCCGGGTCGATGATGGGAAACGGTGGTTTTGAAAAAGCATCATTTCCCACCGTTGACCTTCCTCGTTGGCCCGGGGCATCTATGCCTCCTTTGGGGACATTTAGGAGCCCTTGCCCCACCATGTGGAGGTGGTTCCACTACCTGTCTACGAGTGCGAAGGGGTTCGATGGACACCAAACCCACTCCCTTCTACTACCACTCCCCCACCGAGCATCTAGACACTTTCTGATCACCCATCGGCCCGACGACCCAGGTCAATGGTGGGAAACAATGGTTCTGTAAAAGCATCGTTTTCAACTGTCGACCTTCCCCGTTGGCCCAGGGCATCTCTGCCTCCTCTGGGAACGTCAAGGAAACCTCTCCCCACGTCGTGGAGGTGGTTCCACTGCCCGTTTACCCCCCACACTCCCCTTTGGGACCACTTTTCAAAATGGCAGAATCACCCGAAGGCCGCTACAGCAGGTGTGGAGGGGTTCAGTGGACACCAAACCCACTCCATCCTATTATCACTCACCCACCGAGGATCTCAACAGCTTTCAATCGGCCATCGGCCTAACGGCCCGGGCCAACGGAGAGAAACGATGGTTTTGATAAAGCACAGTTTCCCACCATCGGCCTACCTCGTTGGCCTGGGGCATCTCCGCCTCCTTTGGGGACATCCAGGAGCCCTCTCCCCATCACATGTAAGTGGTTCCATCGCTCGTCTACCCCTGTGCCCCCCCCCTCCGGAATGCTTCTAGAAAATGGTAGAATCACCCGTAGGCCTCTCCGACAAGTGCGGAGGGGTTCGATGACCACCAAACCCACTCCATCCTACTGCCACCCAACGAGCTTCCCGACACCTTCCGATCGCCCATCGTTTCGATGGCCCGGGCCGATTGTGGGAAATGGTGGTTTTGAAAAAGCATTGTTTTCCACCATCGACCTTCCATGTTCGATCGGGGCATCTCTGCCTCCTCTGTGGACGTGTAGGAGCCCTCTCCCCACCCCGTGGAGGTTGTTCCACCGCCCGTCTATTGCCACGCCCCTCTCCGGGACCGCTTCTCGGAAATGGCAAAAACACCCGAAGGCTACTCCAACGGGTGCAAAGGGGTTCAATGGCCTTCAAACCCACTCTCTCCTACTGCCACTCACCCACCAAGTATCTGGACACCTTACGATTACCCATCAGCCCGATAGCCTAGGCCAATGGTGAGAAACAATGGTTCTAAAAAACTATCATTTCTCACCATCGCCCTTCCCAAACATTCCCCTATATTAATAGATGGCCAATGGTGGCAACCAAAATGTATTAGATGATCCATTTCTGATGTTGGTGCCAATTAAGGGTAAATTACAGATAATATATAAGTCTTTGATTGTGAAAAAAATCATAGATCAAGAGAAAGTATTTGATAGTTTTGTTTATTGTAAAATGATGTGTGGAAAAATCAAGCTTTCATGGTAGGTGCCAATTAAGACTTTGGAAAAAGACGGGATCTAAGTCTTCAATTGTGGGTCTCACCTGTAAATATGTATTATTTATTAGGGAAAATACATGCTTTCATAGTTTTGTTTATATGTATTATTTATTCATTATAAAATATTACTTATAAAAGTGCCTGATGTAACCATGAGGAAGATTTTGTCCCTTGTACCATACGCTAAACCCAGATCTATAAATTGCTAACCCTATTCTTCAATTAAATCATCCTGCTTTGTTGATGATTTATAAGTGTTTTTTTTTTTTTTTTTTGTTTTTTGTGTTAAATCCATGAATAGTTATAAGTTATAACAATAACAAAGCACGGTGAAAAAAACAATGTCTTAGGTTCTGAAGAGTCATACATATACATCCTTAATCCTTGAAACACCCAAGCCGTTTGTATTACATATACATCCTTAATCCTTGAAAAAAACAATGTCTTCATCATCCTATGCCCATTCATGGTGAAAGTTCAACACAGGGAAAAATTATAACTTTTCTTTTTATTTTTCTCTTAAATTTTTTATAATATATAAAAAAAAAACAATCGAGTATAAAAATATAATGGAAAAGTATGGACTGGCACAATGCAGATTTCTAAATTTCATTGCAGATTTATAAACATTCAAAATGATAAAAACTCCCATTTTATACATCATTGTTCACCCGTAAATTGGCATTAATTCCAATCTTGCAATTTCTCGCCTAAAAATTCTGACCTGGGTTGAACCGTCATTCTCCCAAAATATAATAAGTAGAAGCATATCAAAAGGCATAAGTACTTCCCCCCGTAGGTGCTAATGCACAATTTTTAGGTTTTCGGCCCCTGCCCAATTTCTGCTTCCATGGGGAGTGCTGAATTGAGCCTTCTTTATAGGGTGTTAGGAGTTGGGAGCGGGCCCTCGACCCAAGTCCAATCTTTAGTATCAGCCAATTCAATATGGGAAACTAAAAAGAGAATTGGGCCCCCAAGGCCCATTGAACATTGCTGTATAATTTAAAGGGTAAATTGTTGAAACTTCTCTTGAAGCTTTCTACTTGTTGCTGAAACTTCTTCTAAAGTTTGATAATTGCAATCATGTTTGTTAAAGTTTAAAATCTTCTGAAAAGAGGCATGAAAATGTCCAAAGTACCTATTTAATTACTTTTGGCCAAAATGTTTATTTTCCAAATTTTCTCTTCATATGAATTGCTACACCAAATTCTTTCAATTTCTTTTTTGAAATTGATTTATTTATCAAAGTTTCCCTTCTTATTAATTGTTTAAAGGTGAAGCTGCAACTTCAAAATTTCTTTATTTTTCTTGTTGTTCATAAAGTTTGTATTGTTTTTTCTACAGTGATTGGTGCACCAGTTTCATCAGACCGAATGACATCCAAGAATGGCTGGAGGTACACAGTTGGATTCATTGTATTCCACTCATGGTGCCATGAAAATATTTTCTTTCTTAATGCCTTCAAACTGGATAAGAGAGTGCTCAAGCTGATCATCACCCAACATATAACGACTACCCCACCTTACATTTCTCCTCATGACAGATAACACAGAACCTACTTCTGAATTCAACATACATGCTAAGGCACCTCTGCCAGATGAAGAGTTACATTCTTCAGGCTCTTCATCAATCGCCTTGATTCCTGACTGCAGCTTTAGACGCCCCATGTCTATACTGAGTTCCTGATAAAAACCAAAATGTTATTTGAGCTATACAGGGAAACAATACAAAGAAGACGGAGAAGGCATGAGGAGGTGGTGCATGATTCCCTTTGCCGTAAATAATACAGCTGAGCAGATACTCTACAAATCCCATATCATCAATCGGATAAACAACCACCACATAGGAGGTGAGAAAATTGGATTTTGGAAAGCTGAAGTATGGTACAAACTACAGAGCATTGCATTAGTAACCACTGCTGAAATGCCACAAATCTGAAAAATTTTTGTGAGTACCTAGCTCTTAAGTATCAATATTATCAATTTTATTTAAAAATTAAAATTAGCTCGCCCATTCTTTACTTAGAATTTTAAGCTGTCATTGTTTGTAGTATGCTGACGAACAAAGCAGATTAATTTAACAAATCATATAAGGTTCCTATGAACATCTTTCAACAAATCTGTACAAATGTCTTGTGATTAATCAGAGATACTACGAATGAATTAAAGGAAATATTATCAAAAACAACAATAATTGAAATTTTGAAATAAAAGCATAACAGCGCTTAATGGGAGCCAAAAAGAAAAAGAACTATATATATAAAAATATAATAAAGAATAGCTACATAAAAATCCTTTCCGCATGGACTTGAATTCCTGGATAATCTTGGACAAAAGGGCTCGGAGTAAGAATGAATTCAAAAGTAGAAGCTAACACAATCTTGATCTGAAAATCAAAAGAACCGGACCTTAGATAAGAATCATGAAAACAATGTGGTCTGCAAACCTTCAACGATTCGGATAATGTCAAGCTTGTGTAAGAAATTATGAACGTAAACTGAGAAGAGGAACTAAAATGAAGCAAGACAAAGCTATTTGAGGAATCTGAATTCGCAGAAACGAAGAACTACAACATAGAAACGAACAAATTCGAAAATATAAGATGAAATCCAGAGAGGTGAAGTCCAATTGAGCGAACAACTAACCTTGTCTGACGAAAACCTCCGGAGATCGCCCCGACGAGACCCTAGTCTGACTGTCTGAGAGGGATCTGAAGGGGAACCCAAGCAAAGCTGATTAAGCTTCGGTCGTTAGCATCGACCCGGTCGATTAAGCTTGGATTTGGATCGTTTGCATCGATCTGGGCTCTTTCGTGGGGCTTCGCCCTTTTGGGAGTTGAAGGAAACCTCCTCCTTGGGTTTAGGCTCTCTCCGTCCTACCGACCCACATGTAGATTCATGGGTTGTGTTTCCCCAGGGTGGAAGTGGAAGTACGAGTACGGCGTTTTCAACCTGTCATTGACTGCCTCTTGAACAGGTGAACCGGAGATTTAATAATGAATCCACTTTGGATCAATCTCTAACTCATTATATTCAAAGAAATCGTTGATCGATCCATTCATAAGAATAAAGCATAATTTTTAAAAGGTGAAATTGTATAAAATTCACCATCAGTTTTTAGTATAGTATTTTTTTTACACTCACCACAATTTTTTAAAACGTCTAAAATTCATTCATCAGTAAATTTTATTTTTTAAAACTCATCTTCCGTTTTTACACGTTAATGTTTATTAACAGAGGTATTCATGTTAGTATAAATATGAATTTTATGTCTAAATCACCCCAGAATGGTGAGTTAGAGAAAAAGGGTCTTTTTCATTTTTCAATTTTATTTTATTTTTATATATTTTAGTGTTTTATTATAATTTCTAATGTTTTTTATAATTTCTGTTTTTTACATTTTTCTATGTTCTACAATCTATAAAATTTTCTGTATTTTTTATTTATCTACAATTTTTTGTGCTTTTCTATAGTTTTTGGTGTTTTTTCTACAATTTTTATTTTCCAATTTTGTTTTTCAAGTTCTATAGTTTCTATAATTTGAAAATAACTTTTTATTTTGTTTGCAATTTCTATAATTTTTTATATTTTTTCCAATTTCTGTCTTTTTATCATTTTATATTTGAAAATATTTTTTGAACTTTTTCTTTTTTTTCATATCTAAATAAAAGTATATGTATATATTTTATATTTTTCTATGAAGGTTAAAATGGTAATATATTAACAGTTGTTAGTCTCTTTAACGTCAAGTTAGTGACCTGGTGAGTTTTAGACATTTTGAAAAGTTGTGTTGAATTTAAGAGAAATGCTGAAAACTCATGGTGAGTTTTTGACAATTTCCCTTTTAAAAAAGGATAAATTTCTTAAACTACCCTAACCTTATCGTTTAGGTAATTGACTAAGTATATCCCTATTAATTGATTAAGATCCCTATTGATGAAGGGGAATTTGGCCTGACCTCGCAGTTACCCGACACGTGGCAGAAACAAGCAACTCGGGACAATAGAGCACCCGAAGCAAGCACCGAAAGCAAAGTCCAAGCTCGCTACTGAGCCCAAACTCCAGACCGCCCTCCTAGGAGCCCGAGCTCCCCACCAAGGGCCCGAGCTCCCCGCCAAGAGTCCGAGCTCCCTACTGGGAGTCCGAGCTCCCTGTTAAGAGCCCGAGCTCCCTACCACGAGTCCGAGCTCCCTTCTGGGAGTCCGAGCTCCCTGTTAAGAGCCCGAGCTCCCCGCCAAGAGCCCGAGCTCCCTATTAAGAACTCGGAGCTCCCTATTGAGAACCCGAGCTCCCTGCAAGGAGCACAAACTATATTGGGCCCCAAGCCTCGCAAAGCTGTGACCCGAGCTGGCCCATGGCAGCTCGGAACATTCCCCAAACCGAACTCAAGACATCTTGCTCACTCCAACACTTCGCCTCCGAAACACCAGGCTGATCAAACGTACATGATGCCAGGGACGTCCGTATCCTTGGGCGACGCACCTGACTGATTTGGGATCCGACGCTTGACAGCCGCACTTCAAACGGCCTCCTGCTACCGCCACCTGCCACCGTCGTTACTAACCGCAGAGACGGCTCTGACAAGGGAACAGTGGCGGTTTTGACCGGCCAGAGGAAATGGCATCCGAACTGGCAGAAGTTTAGAAGTAATCATGCCCGATCTGACAGAAGCCTGGGAGTGAGTGCGCGAGGTGGTTATAAAAGGCTCCTACCCCCCAGAAACGAGGTATGCGAACTTTTGCGCTATCTGGTCTATCTTGCCTTTGAGAAACTCTAACTTGAGCTTCGGAGCCCTTACGCCGGATTCTCCCCGGAGCTTCTCCTTTCCCTCCGTTTCAGGTCCCTGACCACCCGATTCAGAGGCAAGATCGTTGACAGCTAAGATCGGCCGGATCGTGCACCATCACCTATTGTGTAAGGTTATCCGTACGTGGAAGGACTGAAATGTCAGTTTTACCCTTCTTTTAAATCTTTCCTTGGCATTTTCACGGATTTTGTAATCCAATTCCTGCTCAACCCTCTCTCTCTCTCCCTCCCCCCTGAAAGAATTCATATTCGCCAAAATGTTATCCGACTTTGCAACCTTGAACCAGATTTGATATTCAAGTGAGTTACAGATTTAGCTTTTAGATGCATGTTGTCGGATGAAGGAGGTTCGATCCAAATCGCCACTAATAAGAGTTACATCAACAATGGTAGGGGAGGTGAGCTGTAGGTTGAGGAAGAAGATAAAGAAGAAGATGAGAGAGAGAAAGAGCTGGTTTTCTTCCCATCGTGGAGAATCAGGCACCTTGTATCGGCGGTGGAGCTTGCATAGCACCTTTTCAACAAATTATGACAAATTATGAAACTAAAGATGTCGTGATATAGGCAACCAAGAATTTTGAAATTAAATACTTGTAAAAGGAGAAAGTTATAAACAATAAGAGAATATCTTACAAACTAAAAAAGCAACCAAGCTTATTGGATACCCTTACTGGAAATTTGATGGTTATGCAAACCTCAATAAGAGCAACCTAGAGAATGCAATCAGGTCTTATGCAATTCCCCAAAGAGATCCCCACTCTCTATGATAACATTTGCTAGAAATAACAAGAGGACAAAGGGGGCTTAATGAACTAATTTGGACTCATCAGCTTTGACATGCAAATGATTTAAACTATTGAATTTTGTAACCTAAGAGTGCTAATGATCCTAAATAAATGAATGTAAGGGGAACTAAAACCAAGAGAGACTGAATATGTGGAAAATGATTTAAATGAGGGATGGCGCATTGGTGTGTTAGCTGGTTCATTCCAACATTGATGTGGAATCGAATCCCACAATCAACACTTTGGGGGAAAAGGGGTCAAGGGGGAAGTTATTAATGGTGCATGGCATCAATCGAATAGCAAAAAAAGGTGCGAATGATTTTAAATAAATGTATGTAATGGGAATTAAAACCAAGAGAGGCTGAAAGAAAAGTGAGGCTGAATTCGTAGACTAAAACAAAAAGGTGGATGATTAAGTGCTATGTGAGGACTTACCTGATTAAGTGTTTGTGATGGGGAACTTTATAGCATTCTTTTTTCATTAACTATTGGGCCCATTGTAAAGAGAGCCTCACTTATTTGGTAAACTTACCCATCTGTCATGTGGGTAAGTTACTTTTTCAAAAATTATAAAACATAATAAGACAAATTTTCCCATTTTGACATTAGTTTTTTATGGGTAAAAATGCAACTATATTACTTACCTGGGAATCAAAAGAACAGAAACGAACCTATCCAGATAAATGTTTCCTAGGTAACATTTACCTGGGTAAGTTACAAAATTGTAAACAAACAAGACCTTAATGTTAAGTTCAATAGCTTCTTAGCCTTTAATTGGTGACTTCAACACCAATTTCAATCCATGCTATGTAGCCTTAAATTCTTCTTGCATTTTGAGAGATCCCCAAGCCTCAAGATGAGTCATCGATCATCGTGAAAGGCCAAAAATATATGTTATATGGTCCAAACGACAAAGGAACGCCGATTTTTGGTATGCACATTCATGAAAGCTCCAAGCTATTTTCCTTGTGTACAACTACGACTTGGGAAGATCCTTGGTTCCAATAGATCAGAGGACTATGGGGTCGTGGATGATAGATTTCTAGTATTTTGGGTGTGTGGGGGGACATGATATGAGTAGGTAAATGTTCATGGTTTTACTAGAAACACCATGGATACCTAAGGAGGGTCTAGAGGATTATTCAATGAGATTTAACATAGACGTAGTTTCTCTCTAGTTTGGACACGAGGGAGGGAGAACCGAAGTTGGCTTGGTGATGGAGGAAGGATTATCTAGGTTAGTGGGCTAGTAGGTTTAGAGTATTCTCTCTAGGTTGGCATACATGTCCTTGTGTGTGAGAAGACATGGGTATTTATAGAGTTTTGGGGATGATTCAATAAGGGAATGAATGGTTGAGATTTTGGGTTTTACCAATGGTTGAGGTTAAAAACATTTTTGGGTGGAGATTAAATGGGGGAAAGGACTGGCATGATAGCCTTATGAGAGATCTTCTCAATCAATCAAGAGAATAAGTGGAATGCTTTACAAATTTGTGAAAATTGAACATTACAAGTTTAAATGATTAATTTGATTGATTGGAGACTCCTTAACTGGTTAAATTTTAAATTTTAAGATGGTTCTAGAGGTTGGGAGAAATATCTGGTCATGTGGGTCCCTAGGTCCGAAGTTGTAGTGAAGTATATTCCAACTGTGGGTTCAGGTTGAGTCTAACTTCGAATCTCAAAGATGGAGGGGTTAACAGTGTCAGAATTGACTGACCTTAGTATCGTTGGACTTAGAATTTTGAAATCTATGATTGTTACAAGCTAGAAACTTTTCAAGTGACCCCCCATGCATATTTGGGGTGGCAAATATCCAAAGAAATAGTTGTCAGATAAATCTAATGCTACCAACCTTGTCAAATTTCCTATCTCTTGAGGAATATGACCTGAAAGTTGATTTTCAAAAAGGGAGAGAAAGGTTAGGTTGCTTAGATTACCTAAAGGTGCGGGGATGGAACCATTGAAGTTATTAGTATACAATGATAAATCAGTGAGATGCTTCAAATTTCCTATCTCTTGAAGGATGGGACCTGAAAGTTGATTTTTGAAAAGGTAGAGAGTGATGAGATTGCTTAGATTACCTAAAGATGCGGGGATACAACCATTGAGGTTATTATTAGACAATTGTAAATTAATGAGATGTTTCAAATTTCCTATCTCTTGGGGAATGAGACCTGAAAGTTGATTTTTGAAAAGGAAGAGAGTGTTTAGATTGCTCAGATTACCTAAAGAGGCAGGGATAGAACCACTAAGGTTATTTAAATACAATTGTAAATCAATGAGGTGCTTCAAATTTCCTATTTCTTGAGGGATGGGACCTGAAAGTTGATTTTGGAAAAGGTAGAGAGTGGTGAGATTGCTTAGATTACTTAAAGATGCGGGGATGGAGCCACTGAGGTTATTAGTAGACAATTGTAAATCAATGAGATATTTCAAATTTCCTATATCTTGGGGAATGGGACCTGAAAGTTGATTTTTACTAAGGTAGAGAGTGGTTAAATTGCTCAGATTACCTAAAGAGGCGGGGATAGAACCACTAAGGTTATTGAAAGACAACCGTAAATCAACGAGGTGCTTCAAATTTCCTATCTCTTGTGGAATGGGACCTGAAAATTGATTTACACAAAGGTAGAGAAAGGTTAAATTGCTGAGATTACCTAAAGATGTGGGGATGGAGCCACTAAGATTATTGGAGTTTAAGTATAAATCAGTAAGGTACCTTAATTTTCCTATTTCTGATGGAACATTTCCGAAAAACTGATTGAAAGACAAATCAAGGTACTTGAGTTTGGAGAGAGTGCCAATGTGGGAGGGAATGATACCAGAAAGTGTATTGTTGAAAAGATCAAAATAGACAAGGTGGGGAAAGGATGAGAAGTTGAAGTCATGAAGCATACCTTGCAAACCCATACTCGATAGTGTTATCTGCTTAACTCTTTCAGCAGCTGGACTATTGCAAGTAATACCAACCCAATTGCATATGTCGTAGTGAGAAGAAGAGTTGGTGGAATGACCAACTAGTGGTCTCCAGGAAGAGAGAAGAGTTTTGGTTTGACTAGGAAGACTGGATTTCCATCGAAGAAGAGCTATGGCTTCTTCTGGCATGACAGAAGAGTTAAATTTTGGAAAGATTGCAAGCAACAAAATCGAAATGAGAGTGAGGGACACGGATATTAGCTGAGATGGTAAGGATGAAAAGGACGACGATTGAGCCATATTAAGTTAATTGTTTGTGGAGATAGCTAGTTGCAACCTAACTATGGAACAATTAATGCAAAGGTGCGTGGGTTTAGGCGCGCTGTAGGAGAAATTAAATGGATGATCGATAGATGCATGGGGGGTTAATGACTTATAAATGTATATATATAGTGGGAGCAAATTAAACTGTTGATAAGAAAGACATGGTGTTGAGCTATTGGCAAATCACTATCAATTAATTAGATAATATGGTTTTAGCACAGGTCAACCATTAATTACACCTCAACCAAGTAAATAATTATTAACATTGGATGACTTTTAAGTCAACCTAACGCCGTTTTAAGGCATCCAATTCATATATATTTCGAATGCAAATGTCCTCCATTGAAAAGTCAGAGTTGGAGAAAAAGTCGAGAGTGACCAAACTAAATATTGTGTGACTTGTTGGAAAAATCAGGCTTTAATGTTTTGGTGCTAGGGATAAAAACTGTTCTAAGTCTTCAATTATGGGGTATACGTTGCAATTTGTGGGCCCCGGTCACTGTATAATTCTTAGCATCTTCACTACGTTATGCTGTATAATATTCGATCCAGATGTGCTAAAACAGTCAGTATAAAGCTACGTAACAACAGCCCCAATATGATCAGCTTTATATGTGCTTCATAGAGTTTTTAATATTCCCCTTTTTTTGTGAACATAGAGCTCCATTCTCATCACTCGGTCCCATTGTATTCAAATGTTACATTAATGGGAAAGACTAGTAAGAGACAAATCCATTTCTCACGTTAGGAAGAAAATGACAAATATATCCAAATCCACGAATTTAATTTCCACGTTCCAATGCCTTCAAAAGGCTAGGCAAGCCGTGTATTATGTGGTAATCCATGCATGATATTGATAAACGAATTAATACAAGTATGTTTTGAAAATAATGTTATTATGGGATGATCCATGATATCATATTTGATTTGTAATATTAATTTATATTTGTCCCCATGGTAGAAGAAAATTTATTTGATGTCATATTTGTAATATTAATTTGAAATATTTTAAAGGGTAAATTACAGATAATATACAAGTCTTTCATTGTGAACAAAAAATCACAGATCAAGAGAAAGTATTTGATAGTTTTGTTTATTGTAAAATGACGTGTGGAAAAATCAAGTTTTCATGGTGCCAATTAAGACTTTGGAAAAAGACAGGATCTAAGTGTTCAATTGTGGGTCTCACCTGTAAATAAGTATTCTTTTATTAGGGAAAATACAACCACATGTTAGGTGTAACCATGTCTTAGGTTATGAAGAGTCATACATATAGATCCTTAATCCTTGAAACACCCAACCACGTCTTCATCATCCTATTTCCATTCATGGTGAAAGTTCAACAACACCGGGAAAAATTATAACTGTTCTTTTTTATTTTTCTCTTAAATTTTTTATAAGATACAAAAGAAAAACAATCGAGTATAAAAATATAATGGAAAAGTATGGACAGGCACAATGCAGCAGATTTCTGAATTTTACTGTAAATCTATAAATATTCAAAATGTTTAAAACCTCATCTTATACACCAATGTCCGCTCGTGAATTAACATCAATTCCAACCTACCCCAACTGTACTTTGGGCCTAAAAAATTCTGACCTGTGTTGAACTGTCATTCTCCCAAAATATAATAAGTAGAAGCATATTAGAAGGCATAAGTACTTCCTCCGTAGGCGCTAATGCATAATTCTTAGGTTTTCAGCCCCTGCCCAATTTCTGCTTCCAAGGGGAGTGCTGAATGGAGCCTTCTTTATAGCGTGTTGGGACTTGGGAGCGGGCCCTCGACCCAAGCCCAATCTTTAGTATCAGCCCATTCGATATGGGAAACTTAAAAGAGAATTGTGCCCCTAAGGCCCATTGAACATTGCTGTATAATTTAAAGGGTAAATTGTTGAAACTTCCCTTGAAGCTTTCTGCTTGTTGCTGAAACTTCTTCTAAAGTTTGGTAATTGCAATCATGTCTGATAAAGTTTAAAATCTTCTAAAAAGAGGCATGAAAATGTCCAAGGTACCTATTTAATTACTTTTGGCCAAAATGTTTATTTTCCAAATTTTTGCTTCATATGAATTGCTACCCCGAATTCTTTCAATATCTTTTTCGAAATTGATTTATTTATCAAAGTTTCCCTTCTTGTTAAATGTTTAAAGGGGATGCTACAACTTCAAAATTTCTTTATTTTTTTTGTTGTTCATAAAGTTTGTATTGTTTTTTCTACAGAAACCAGCAAGATTTTAGGTCAGAGGTTTAATCATCTAGGTCAAATAGTTTCAGCGGTGATAGATTTAACCCTTAGATAGGAATGTTAGGGTAGAGATACATACATACATACATATATTTAATGGGCATGGGTTAATAAAGTTAATTAAGTAAATTAAGAAATTAAATAAATAAAGGAATTGAAGTTAATTGTTTAATTTAACAAATAAAGCCAATCAATCTAAATGAGTAAATTAAGTCAATTAAGAACCTAAAATGGAATCACTTTTGTCATCGTTTTCTAGGTCAATGGAATGACTGTTTGGTCCGAATGGATCAACCCATGACATTTTGAAAAATAAAAAATAAAATAAAATAAAAATAAAAAAAATGACTCAAAAATCATTTAGTCATTTACCAAATTAAACAATTTAGTGTTTAAACCATTTGTGTCAATAGTTTGTTAGCCAAGTTAAGGATTCATGGACAGTCAAATTGTTCAACCTAGGAATTTGTAAATTGTCTAGTTCCATTTTATACCCAGGCAATCAAACCATTTAACATAGGAATCAGTCAATTTCCTAGTTCCATATTATATATTTTTAAAAAAAAAAAAAAAGAGGAAAACAATGACTTGGTTAAGAAGTTGTTATCTTGGATGGTTGAATTGCTAAATTGTTTGATCTAGTAAATGGTTTTCGAGTATTTTTCTTATTTTAATTATATTTTAAAATGTCATGAGCTAATCTATTCGAATCAAACAATTGAACTGTTGACCTAGAAACCGATGGTCAAAATAGTTCCATTTTGGGACACTTTTTAAATTACCTTCCTTAATTACAACAAAAATAAAAACATTACAACAAAATAACACTAAATAAAACACACAACAAACTTGTCTCTATGAAAGAACAACCAAACTCAAAAAATCTTCACGAAGAAGATTTGTTAAATTCCTAGGAATGTGGCCCTCTAAATCAAAGAAAAAATTGGGCTTCATCCACTTCCGTCCTCAGCAATCAAAGAAAAAAAATTAGTCCACTGCTGGCTATATGCCATCTCATCATGCACCAGTAATGTCATTAGCAACCAAAACTGTATGTGTCTCACAATTCATCAACAGTTGGTCCAATTAATGTAATTTCTTGAAACCGATCTGGAGATGATGCCTTGCAGGTCATAAGCTCATGAGATATACATTGCATGGTAGGTCGAGATTGTGGGTTAACATTTAAGCATGCCAATGCTAGCTTAACAACATGGAGCACTTCCTCTGCAACTTGAGGCAGCATGGGAAATGAGAGCCGTTGATCCAAGATATCTTTCAATAAAATAGGTTTTGAAGAAGAAGATGATGGTGATAATTCCAATATGTAAGCAATAAGTTCTGTTGGATGCCTTCCCATTATCACCTCTAGTGTTAGTACCCCAAAGCTATACACATCACATTTTTCAGTCGCCTTTCTTGTATAAGCAAGCTCTAGATGGAATACAATAGCCAAATCCTTGAAACACCCATGGTCATGACATATGCAGCCTTAATCCTTGAAACACCCATGGTCCTGAGTTATTTCATTACACTTATAATCACAGAATGCTTTGAGACTTTGCTCTAATGTTGACACCTAGGATGAGATAGGTAAGATCCAGATATGGGGCGCTATCAAGATCCAAATCCACCTTGCAAAGATATTAATCCGCCAATGTATTCCTCAGTGTTTGCACAGATAGAATACAAATAGGTGGCGCTATCAAGATCCATTACACTTCTATGTTTTCTTAAGACTAAAATGATATCTAAATTCCCTCGACTTCTTACTTTCCACCTCTTTTTCCTAATTTTTGTGTAAAAATTAATTAGGTGGCGACTCCTCAACACACCTAAACTTCCTTTATTGTAGCTCCGTGCCCATAGGCCAGCCTCCACATAGATACTTGTTGCGCGATTCGACTACTCCTATCTGGATGGCAATTTGGCTTCCAATTGAATAATGAGCTGGATCAATCTGCAAGGCGATGAATCAGAGAACCCGGAGTGGTTAATTTGGCGAGGTTGATCCGATGCTTAAGTTAGAATATTCGAACTGAATGCCTTGAGAATTTGAGAGCTTGAGAGCTAGAGAGTAGAGTAATCACGTGTACATGGGCCCTGGAGGGGTTATTGCTCTTATATAGCTTGAGAGCTGCTTGGGTTTCGCGAAACAGCTTCGAGATCTTTGGCCTAAGTGGATGAGATCCGTTTCCGCTTTAGTCAGAGAGTAATGTATTAATCAATGAAGTCTATCGTTTTCACCCAATCCAGGCTGGGAGAGGATAAGGCCTGCCATTACATGACATGATCCCGTGAGGTTCAGAGTCTGCTAGAGAAATTTCTGGAGTCGTTACGTGGCGATTCGAGTTGTTAGCCCTGAGCTGATACTCCTGTTCTTTACTTCCAAACTAGATTGAATGTCAGGGTGCCCCGACGCCGAGGTGAGTTTTTGGCCAAGGTGGTTGAATACTCGAGCTCGAACGTTGCAAACTAGGCTTGTCAAGCTGAGCTTTCATCCCTTAGTCAGGTCATGTCTACGTGTCCCCTTTTCGCTACGTCGGGTCAAATCACCCTTCAATTGCCCCCCCACTCCTCGAGCCAAGGGTCTCAACCTGGTGCGAGGAGTTCATGATGAGTCTAGGTGGATTTGACATGAAGTCTGTGCGGCTTGATGGGTGAATCATTGGTCAGATTTGTTCAGCCACCCAGCTCAACCAGGAATAACCCAAGTCGCATCTAATTTACATGTGGACGTCACACCATTTTATAAACTCCACGGACGTCAAAACATGCGCTAAATCAATTTCAACCTTGGGGATTATACAACCAGTTTTCCTAGGAGCCATTGGATCATGTTGATTCCAACCTTTGATCCCTAGGTATATTGGCTATAAATAGTGGCCAAGGAGCTCATTTTCTTCACCACAAGTCCACTAATCCACAATCTGAGGTCACGCACAAGTCCTTCAGTTCGGTGTCTTTTCAAGGTCATCTTCCTTTCTTCGGTCTTTCTTTTGGTGAGTCCCCCTTTGCTCTCTCTTTTTCAATTCCGTGTCTTTCTATGATGTCTAATTTCAGTTTCGATAGCCTCTTAAATGGGAGTGGTGAATCCGTTGGAGCCGAGGTGGGTACCTCAGCTCAGGTCTTAAATCCTCGTCCTACCAAGGAGGTTACTTTGGGTCAAGATGCGGTCCACGGTCCTCTCGAGGTGGACTCACCTCAGTGGGAGCAAGAGGCCTCTAGTAACTTGGCTCCCACCTCACATCGAGGTCAGCTGCTAGATAACTTTGGCCCATCGACAATGACGGCAGATAGGCTCCTAACCCTATTAACTCGGTACAAACTTTCCAACGACTTCGTCTACAACATCCCTTTAAGTAACTTCCCTTGGGAACACAGTCACAATGAGATCATGATCTTTGAGGAACAACTCACAACTAGTCTTCGCCTTCCACTTCACCCTCTTATAACATCACCATAAACCAGTTACACCCGAACTCCATCCGCAATGTTGTAGGGACCATTTCTCTTTTCCATGACTACAATCTTCCTCTTGACCTCAATATCTTTTCTTCTATTATTTCCATCAATAAGAATTCATCTTGTGTTCTGGCCAAGCATAGGCGAATTTATTACCTGTCACCTCATCATGGCTTCAAACTCTTGCACGAGCTCCCGAACAAGGTCTTGAACTGGAAGAGGCGCTTTTTTGTGGTCTGCAACACTAAGGGGTGGCCTTTCCTGACTCACTGGAGGGCAGCCATCCAGGACCCGGTGTTAGTTTGGACCTGAAGACAAGAGAGGCACTCTGATCTTAGGTAGAGCTAGGCTTGAAGTTCGAAGACTTTGTGACTAAGGAGAAGCTCGTGCAGGCCGGTTTGAGTCTTGGTAGGTCATTGTTTGCTATATTTTCTCTCCTTTACTTCGATATCCTATACGACAACTCGTTTTCTATCGCAGCTATCATGGACATCCCTGCCAACAAACTCTTCGGGGGTATGAAGAAGGGGAAAAGAAGAGGGCCTCAAAAAGGGATTGCATTGAGTCCCAAATAGATGCCATTCTAGAGCCCGAGAAGCCATCAATTGTCGATCAACCTCTAGTAATAAATCTGGTTGAGGATGACTCGGGCAAGCTCTCCCCACCCTGCATGCCTGATGAGGCTATGTATTCAGAGCCCATCCCGACAGTTGCTGCTTCTTCAGGCAGCGACAACGCAGCTTAGAGCATTTTGACTCCGAAATTTGGCCTCCTCAAAAGCAAGGGTTGGTATTTGCTAAGGAGGTTGCTAGTTGGGCTGAACTGCCAGTTGCTCAACTTAGAGCCCGAGCGGCTACACACTTCATGGTGGTAAATTTTCAGACTTGTCTTCTTCAATCTATCTTGTACTTGGTTTTTTACATACTGGCACTTGTTTTTATCTCTTGGCAAGTGAATTCCACCATCCCCACCTTGGCTTATCATTCTGAGGTGAACTTGAAACAGGCCCTCGCAGTTGAGGAGTCTTCTCGTAAAGCTTATGCCGAGCTGAACTTAGCCCGTAATGAAAATAACCAGTTGAAGAATGACATGCAGGCTAAGGAGTTGCTCACATTGTTGATGTCGGAGAAGAAGGAGCTCGAGGAGTGTGAGGTAGCCCTGAAGAGGGAGCTTGAGGAGTGAGAGGCGGCACTCAAGAGAGAGGTGGAGAACCTCGAGGCTCATGTGAAAGAGCAAACCGAGATACTTCTTCAGGCAATGGAAGAGACCAAGGTTAAGGCTGCCAAGGAGTACAAGTCTTTGGCGGAGTATCAGAGAGAGATGGTCGAGGTGGGGACGGCAAGCTACCGCAAGGGTTTCAAACATAGCAGGGGATAACGCGATGTAAGTTCCTCCAACTCGACCTTAGTGTCATAAACACTTCAAGGATCACAAAGGAGATGGCCATCGAAGCTACCCAAGATCTGGACTCTGAAGCAGAAAGTGACGGCAACCTACTCGATGAGGATGAGGAGATCGATGCTGGTGAGAACCGCATGGAGATGGATCCTCCTACTGAAGCTCTAACAAGGATAAGGAGCCTCGAAGTGACTCGATGCCTCTTATATTGGACCCCTCCTTTTTCAATGAAATACAAATATTTTTTGCAATCTTTGTACAAGAATTTATTTTTTCTTCTAAGTGTAGACAACTCCCGAACTAGCAAACTAAACCAAATAGGAGTAGATTTTTCTCGAAGTGTCTGTTATCTTGAACTGTCGAGCTAACGAGCTAGACTCCGAGTAGAGATAACTTTGCATCATTGTATGCCGTGGTGGGCGAACACTACAGGGTATATACCCAACCTATCTGCACACGGGCTACTCATTTAGGTGTTGGTTATCCCTTAGTGCCTAGCCACCGGGCTTGACTTCAAATGGGGCTAACCCATTATTATGTGTTGAGGTGGGATAGATGTCATGGGGTTTGCATCGGAATTGTTCTATGCCTCAGGCACGACAATTGGCCTGCCAATGCCAAAGAGGCGACAAAGACATGTCTACCTATGCCAAAGAGGCAACTAGAACTTGTCTACTAATAAGCCTATGTTTGTACATATTTTTGGAATTACCATGGTATTGCACTAATTATGATGAAATTGTCTTGCAAGATGTTTTGGAGCTTAATTGTGTAAATTTAAGGAGGAGTTTGATTTAATTGATTCAGGTAATCGTAGAGGAAGGACCACGCAACAATGATGCTCCATGATGTAGCCATGAAGGAGAGAATCCATTGAAATTGGGTTTGATATGTATGCACAAAAATCGGGAAATTTCTTGTTTTGATATAGTTCCCGTATTTTGGGCATAACTTTCTGCTTACAACTCCATAATGTCCACTGCCCATCCACTGTCATGCCACCCCTCTGGGACCGTTTCTTGGAAAAGGTAGAATCACCCGAAGGCCACTCCAACGGGTGCAAAGGGGTCTGATGACCCTCAACCCCACTCTCTCCTATTAGCAATCACCCACCAAACATCTGGACACCTTCCGATCCCCCATTGGCCCAACGGTCTAGGCTGATGGTGGAAAACAGTGGTTCTAAAAAAATACCATTTCCCACCATCGGCCTTCCCTGAAGATTCCCCTATATTAGTAAATGGCGAATGGTGGCAACCAAAATGTGTTACATGATTTGAGCTATGATATCTAATTCCTCTCACTTTTTTCTGGAAAAAAAATTCTTTTAGATGGTCGAGGAGTTGTAACTCTGTTTATTGGGTCACTTCATCTAAACATTGAATAAATGCTTGATTTTCTTTTCACAATAGGAAAGCTTATACAAAAATTTATAGGGTTCATATGTGCACCTTTAATTTACAACTTGTTTTATAAAAAAAAATAATTCACAAGCAACAAACAAAAGACTCAGTTGTGGGCATCTAAATCATGTACCGAGAGTTTTGCATAAAGGGCATTTAGATCACAGAGTTTCATATGGGAATTATGGTCAAAGAATTGAGAGATGGGTGGTGTATGTCACGTCTACGATTAGAGGGGATTGTAGTGGTATTTTGGTTTTATTATCGGTTTTTAGTGGTTGGATTTTCAACATTAAGGTGTTGGGAGGTTTAAAGTCATTTTCCCTTTAAAATATTTATATTAATTAATAAATAGCTAAATATAATTAATCCATATTTAGTAAATATTAAATAATGTTATTATTGAAAGTTAATAAATATAGTTAGTAAATTACCAAAAATTAATAAATACTATCATTAATTAACTCATCATAACTTTTTAAAGTATTTTGGGTAATTGTTGTTTTACTTATGTTAATTGACAATATTTTATAAAAACTGAAAACCCATTAATTAATTTCTATAAAAGTGATAACTATATTTAATAATTATCAAAAAATTAAAATTTGAGTTGTTATTGTTATTATATTTAATAATCGAATGCAGGGAATAAAATATTATAATGTTGGAAAGTGAAATTATTAATTAATTTATATAGGAAAATAAAAGATAAATTATTGTAATTTTGTTAGTAAACTACTTCGTAAAAATAAATATTTAATAAAAATTTAAAATAATTTTCAATAAACCTCCATTATATTTTCAAAAATTTTCTTAAAACTACATTTTCATAAAATAACATTTTTGAAATTAAAAGATATAATATTATAGTTTTAGAAAAATGTTGAAAGTTTCTTTACAATGTATTAAATGATTATTGTAAATTATTAGAATATTTTTAACATTTTAGAAAAATTTATTGCATATGATAGACTTTGGATAGATATTGAAAATTTATATAATTTTCATTGTTAATTATTGAAAATTTTTAAAGATAAATGAGTATGGAAAAGGGAAAACTGTAATTTGTACCAATAATTATACAAATTAATAAGATAAATTAGTATAATAATGGAAAAGGAAATTATTAATTAGTTTATATTAGCAAATATAAGAAAAATTAGTGTAATTCTATAAGTAAACATTTAAAAAGAAAATAAATTATTTAGTAACAATTTTAAAAAAAATGAAAATTAAAGACAATTTAATATATTTTTAAAAATTTACCATGTGATTGGTACTCAAAATATCATTTTGATCATTTTTGTCATCAAAATAAATATTGGGTTGACGAGGAGCATGTGCCTTGCCTTGAGCCCGCTCGACACTGGGATAGGGTAGGGAAAATTCGGGGATTTCCCATCATTGATGAGGAGTGGGGGCCTTGCCCTGAATTCGCCCGACACTACGGATAAGGTAGAGAAATTTGAGGACTCCTCGTCCCTAATGAGGAGTGGGTCTTCCCTTGCCTTGAACTTGCCTGATACTAGGATGGGATAGGGATGGGATAGAGTGTCTTGACTACGAATCGGAGACAGGGATGGAGTGCTCCACCCCATTGCCAATCCTACATAATTGTTAATTATTAGTGAAATTAATAAAAATGCTAGCTTTTGTAATTATTTCTATTTATTTAAAGTCAATCAAAGTTTCATTTAAAAATAATGAAAATAATAATTGTTATTAAAATTCCTACAAATGGTTAATAAGATTAAATTTATTAAAAAATATTTGTCCATATTAATTAAATTAACAATATCTTTTTTTTGTAAATCAACATTAAACTCTGGCATTCACCCCAACTTTTAGTGATCTCACCATGCAACTTGTTATGGCTCAAATCTATGTAATCCAAATTAGGATAGACACCAAAATCTTCTGACATGTCTGCAGTTAGTTCGTTATTTTCAAGTCGAACTCTGGCCAAGTTTGTGCAATTTTTCAACACTTTTTGAATGAGACCTGTGAAATGGTTGTTAAATGCAGTAAATCTTTCAAGTGGCCCACCCTTGCACATATGTAGTGGCAAATAACCAAAGAAATTGTTGTTGGGAATCTGTAACTCAACCAACTTCCACAAATTTCCTATTGTTGAAGGGAACAAGCCATATAATGAATTGTTGGATAGGTTCAAGATAGTCAGTTTTGTTAAATTTCCTAAAGAGGAAGGCAAGGAACCAATTAAATGGTTATAAGACAAGTCTATTTCAGCAAGATCTTTCAAATTTCCAATCTCTTGAGGAATAGAGCCTGAAAGTTGATTTCCATATAGGAAGAGAGTGATTAAGCTGCTCAAATTACCTAGAGATGTAGGGATGGAACCACTGAGGTTATTTGTGTATAAGGGTAGATCAATGAATGATTTCAGCCTTCCTATATCTGAAGGGATGGAGCCATGTAGTAAATTATTGAATAGGAACAAAGACTCCAGTTTTGTTAAATTTCCCAAAGAGGAAGGAATTGAACCAAATAAATAGTTATTGGAAATTTGTATTTCAATAAGATCTTTCAAATTTCCTATCTCTTCTGGAATGAGACCTGAAAGTTGATTTTTGAAAAGGTAGAAAGTTATTAATCCACTCATGTTACCTAAAGATGGAGGGATGGAACCATTAAGATTATTCTTGAACAAGACTAACTTGGTTAGTGATTTCAACTTTCCTATTTCTGAAGGAATGGAGCCATATAACGAATTATTGAATAGGTGCAAAATGGTCAGTTTTGTCAAATTTTCCACAGAGCGAGGGATGGAACCAGTCAGGTTATTAGAGGACAACTTTAATCGAGTAAGATACCTTAGCTGTCCTATATCTGAAGGTATTGCTCCGCTGAGACTATTTTGGTCAAGATACAACATTTGGAGACTTTCTAACAGACTGATTTCAAACGGAACATTTCCAGAGAACTGATTGATAGAAAGGCCAAGGTAGCTGAGTTTGGAGAGTTTACCAATCTGAGACGGAATGATGCCAGAGAGAGTGTTGTTGGTATGATCAAAATGAAGATGGTCTGAGAAGGATGAAAAGTTGAAGTTATGAAGCGTACCTTGCAAACCCATACTTGATAGGGTTATATTCTTAAGTCTTCCTGCTTCATCGCAAGTAATTCCAACCCAATTGCACAGGTCGTACTGAGAAGAAGAGTTGGTGGAATTATTACCATTAGGAACTAATGGTCTCCAGGAAGAGAGGAGAGCGTTAGTGTGACCAGGAAGACTGGCTTTCCATTTGAGGAGGGCTTTGGCTTCTGGTATGGCAAAGGCTTCAGAAAAGCAACACTTTGGTAAGCGTGCACCCAACAGGATCACTAATACCACTACCAGAGTGAGGGACTTTGCAATTATCTGAGATCCTAGGAAGGACGACCGAGTCATGTTGTGGAGTGCAATTATGGGTTTAGGTTGTGTGAGGAGGTTGATGATAGATGGGGATTTTATATTAATGTGGGAACATGGGAACAAAATCTCCAATAAGAAAGACTTTGGTTTTTTTATTAAAAAGAAATTAAGACTTGGTCTTCAGCTATGGGCAAATCACTATCAATTAAATGGCTTAAGGTATTACTTTCAGCTAGGTCTGTTTGGGAGGGCTTCTGCATTTGGATTGAGCTGGTACAAAGAAGACACTCAGGTTGAGCATGTGTTGCATTATAAATTATTTATAATTCTCTGTGTGTATGTCTTCAATAAATCATCATGTAGTTGGGGAAGCTATTTAAAAGAGACTGAACATATCAGTGTTTCTTATGGATACAGCGTGCAAGGCACATAGACCTTCATGGTCGACTTGGACTTGGCTTTAATGAAAATTCTGATGGGCTTGGGCCACTCGGCATGAAGCCCAAACTCAAATTAGTAGTGTAAGGCTTAAATCCCGACTCGTGATCAGGTCTAATGGCGTGTTCATAATATATGCAGAACATTGGCATTTTCACTCGTATTCGTATGATGAGCATCAAATTGGGATGCAAAACACAGCCGATTTGATTTTCTCCTAACTTATGTTAGAATGCAAGTGAGGAGACCATCTTAGGAAACCGGAAGCTGCTACACTTCATTGTTCATACCTCCCAAATGGGTAATAAAGCATTTAATACAACCGTATCATCGAAGGGGATTCCAATATAATCTAGTCAAGTCCTGTCTGGTGAAGGTTCAAATCACATTACATTTATATTATTTTTATATAAGCGGTAAAGTCATATAACTATGTTTGGGTTTCGGGTTTGACCAAACCACTTAGGTTCAAACCGGTCAAACCAACTAAACTATTTATTTGGATTGTCTTCGAGCTAATCACATCAAGGGTGATTGAACCATTTAGGTCTGGATCAGTCTGGTCTGGTTCGATCGAACTGGTTCAAACAACGGCAGATTGACTTAGACCGGCCCATATCAGGTTTGTGAATGGATTTGGAACCGGACCGACTGGCCCAAAGTGGGCCAAGAGAAATAAATCGGAATGGTACAGATACGGATCAGGTTGTGTGGGTACTAGCCAGACCGGAAAAAAAGTAGAGCGGATTTCGGGTTGGGCCTGACGGAACCATCCCACCCGGACCCGTTTTAGATTCAGGTCAACCCAGATCAGCCTACCCTGGGTCAGGTCGGGTTTGGACAAGGCTGACCGACCCTAATGAACTGAACCGAGGTGATCGGGTCTGTTCATACTTAGACCAAGTTGAGATGGTCCAAAGTTGGGTCAAGTTGATTTGGATTTATGTCTATTTGGGTGAAGTGTTTTGCTTTGAGACAAAACTAATTTTAGTCAATAATTAATTGAAAATTGATGCACTAATTATAAATTATTTCATTCAAATGAAGAAATTTAAAAAAAAAAATGGCTAAGGAATTAATACTTATATCTTTAGTGGTTAACCCAATGGTTATCCGCAACCCAACCCCATTCAAATTGACTCAATGGGTGATCAACCCATTTCCAATCCACCAAGTAAATGGGCAGGTTGGGTGGGTTAGATACTGGGTGGGTTGGGTGGATTCAGTGGGTTGGATGAAAAATTGCCACCCCTAGTTGTGTGTTACGACCGGTCGTTCGACCAAGATGAGAGCATATACACCAAAGATTCAAGCCGAGGTGAGAAGAACTTGTGTAATTTATTCACAAAAATTCCACTAGACTTATTTACATAATCAATCATACATTTGGATGTCACTGGAGCTCCCAATGCGAGGCATAGGTCTTCTATTCATGAAAAAAATGTAGGAGGGCCGAGGCTCTGCCCTACAATGACGGGTAGGGATATCTTACCCTCGAGAGATTGGTGACTGTCCCGAAGAATCCGACTAGTGGCATCTCAGCAGGTTGGAGCTGATTTGGAGTCAATTGCATCTTCACATAGGCATCATAGAGAAGGATGTCGATTGAGAAGTTACTGTCTACAAGGACTCTCTTTACCACGTAGTTGGCGATGGTGACAGATATTACCAACACATCGTCATGGGGCAGTGAGACCACATGTATGTTGTCGTCAGGGAAGGTGATGGCATCTTCCGGCCTCGGTTTTTTTAGTTACCTGGTTTCCCCTCTTGGGGTTCCTCTTCATCTTGGCCAGCCACTTCATATAATCCTCCTTCCCTATTTCATGAGTATGTGCATTCGGGTGGAGTTCAGTGGAGTGTATTTGTTGAAAGAAGGGATGGCAGCTTCTTATCATTGTCTTTGTTGTTGATGTGGTGGTTATGGTTGTGGCCATCTCTTTCCTTCCTCTTCTTCTTCGAGGCCCCTCGGCTAGGGTTGGCCTCAGGTTCATGGAGGTGCTCACTGGCCTCAACTTCTTCAGTGACAGTGTACTTTTACACCTTTTTCAAAACTTCCACCTTGTTCTTGGGCGACATCTTGGAGATGGACCATTTGAGGGGTCTAGGCCAAAGGCCGTTGATTGTAGCATGCATGGAGACTGATGGGTCGAGGTCTCGGACTTCGAGCTCTTCCTTCTTAAAGTAGTTGATGTAAGCTCGAAGGCTCTCTCTATGCTTTTGCTTGATCGACATGAGTGAGATGACAGTCTTCTGATACCGTCAACTACTAATGAAGTGGGAGAGGAAGGGGTCGGAAAATTGCTCCCACAAGTTGACGGATCGAGAGAGGAGAGTGGAGAACCATTTGCATGCAACTCCCATCAAAGTGAATTAGAAAGCTCGGCACGTCAGGGCATCAGAGTACCCGTAGAGAAGAATGAGTGCTTGGAAGCTCTCCAAGGTGGGAGCCTTGAAATGGGGCGGGAGCGGCTTCAAGGTGATGGAGTTAGTAAAGGCATCCATTCGGGTGGACGAGGGTTCTTATTGGTGGAGGCCTCACCTCGGCCCTCCTTCACCTATCGGATCTCGTCTTGAATGGCGCCGATCTGCGCCTGTAGGTCACCAAGACATCGGTCGATGGGAGCCTAGGCCTTGTCCTGGTTTTCTCTAACACGGAAGGGGTCGGCCCAGTTCCCTCAGTTCTTGGACGTCGATACATCTTGGGCTTTTTGGTGTCTACGATCATTGAGAAGATCGCGGAGGTCCGATATTGGTGAGGGAGAGGGTAGCATCGATCGCCAGCCCTCGGAGGAGGACTGTAGTGACCAGAGCACCCGCCTTCATCCTGGTTGCTCTCTACACAGTGGTAGCGATTGCGATCCCGACGATTATCACGGGACCCAGCTGAATCATCTCCCCTTGGCTAGGGAGGCGGGATGTCTTCGACGGGGGCTTGCTTGTCCATTGGCTACTACTATTGGATGTTGAGGGGTCGCCTTTCTAAGGCCGATTGGTTATTGGACCAGTGGCACATGGGTGGAGCGCCTACTATGTTGCCCTTGGCTCCCAATGGGGCAGCCGCACACCATGCCGGCAGCCACCTGCTAGGTGCCCCACCTCGTGCAATCTCTAAGTTATGTTGTTCAATCTATCGATGACTAGTTTAAATTGGTCAATGATGACCAAGTTTTGAGCATTTTGGTTAGTATCTTGTTTGTTAACCATCTCGGAAGCTTAGTTGTTTGAGTTAGATGCTTTCTTAGGGGAAGTCTTAAGAACAGTTTGCACAGACAACGTCAATTATTACTGCCTAGGATGGGGTCGAGGGCAACAAGGTAACTTCACTTCTGGTCGAGGCCGATGTGTCCAACCAATGAGTAAGAAGAGAGTACATGTCAGAGGCCACAGGTGTTATCCCAGGGGTGGAGATTCTGATGGTCAAGTTAATTAATGTCTTTTATTAATTCATTAATAAACAAGCTAAACATCATTTTAAGGCATCCAATTCATATAAATTTTGAATGCAAGTGTCCTTAAAAACACGGTACATCTGTCAGTTGGATCTTTGGATGTGGGCACTTGCATGCATTCTAGCGTGGTTTTAGGATGGATTTCATGCATAAACTTCGTTTGTTTTTTTCTGTACACAATTTGCCTCCATCGCTCAAGTCATATTCCGCATTCTTTGAAGATATATATATTTATAAAACTGCAAATTATGAATGTTTGAAGTAAACGTAGAGTTCCATTCGCATCACTGGCCCCACTATACAAAATATGAGATGTGAAATATGAGAATGAAACTGGTGGAAAATTCTCTGGTACTAGGTCGAGAGCGACTGTAACTTGTGGAAAAATTAATTCCAAGTCTTCAATTGTGTTGTCTTTCTTCAATTTTGAGAGTAAGTGAATAGATGTAACGTATGAAGAAAGGAAAACAGGTTACACACCTTCAATTGTGGAATTTTAAACCTCCATTGAAAAATCCTAGTTGAAGAAAAAGTATTTAACTTTATGTTTGATCATAAAATTCTAAGTCGAGAGTGACCAAAGTAAATATTGCGTGACTTGTTGGAAAAATCAGGCTTTGGTACTATTTTGATGCTAGGGATAAAAACAGTTCTAAGTCTTCAACTATGGGGTCTACACGTAGCAATCGTTCAAATAATTCCACCTTTCGATTGATTTTAATTTTGTGGGCCTCGGTCACATATAATTTTTAGCATCTTCACCACATTATGCTGTATATTCGGAGCCCAGGTTTTTTATTCACTTTTTCTACCCACTCTACTTTCTATTCACTTTTTCTACCCACTCTCTACCTGCAGTGAATTGAAATCACATACCTCACAATTTATAATAGAGATGTGTGACTCCAATTCAGGGTGGTAAAGGACAGATAAGAAAAGTGAGTAGGAAATCCCGAATGATATATTCGATCCAGATGTGATAGAACAGTTGATAAAGCTAGATAAAAACAGCATGGCCGAATGCAATTTGCCACCTAATCATTTATTCAGATTGATTATAAAATTCTAAATTGAGAGGGAACAAAATAAACGTGACGTGCGGAAAAATCAGGTTGTCATATATATTCGTTGCTATAAGACTGGATAAAATTATTTCCAAGTCTTCAAATTCAAATGTAGTAGGATCGGTGTCGTCCATGTCTCGCAATCGATTCATGGGACTACACAACAGGGGTAGGCAAGCCGTGTATTATGTGGTAATCCATGCATGATAAATGATGGCCATAGCCCCCATAAGCTCGCGCAAGTCAATTATATATAATAAACGAATTAATACAAGTTTTTCCTCAAAATACAAGAAAATATATTTGATTTACATGTCTATGTTTGTTTGTAAAATTCTAAATTGAGAGCCATTAAACTAGCTGGGATGTATGAAAAAATCAAAAGTCCGTGGTTGATGCATGTTGAAAAGAATTTGGATAACGACAGTAATAAGTCGAGAATTATATTGTTCGTGTGTATTGGGTTAATTTCGACGTGCTGGAGCAGCAGACATATATAAATATAGGCCCAAGTTAAACTAAAGAGAACAACTCATGTGGTCCAGAATTTCATTTGGGGCTGTCAATGGACTTGATATTGGTCCTATCCGATCCAGTTCAACATGAATTTATTATAGATGGATCAACTTCGGTCTAATTTGATAAATATTTTGGACTGGATTGATTTAATTTGATGTATTATTGAACTGTGCAATTTGTTTAAATTAGTTTTAATTCAACTCGATCTATCGACACCGCTAGCCTTATCTTCTGTCAATAGACTAAATATTAGTTCAACCTCACCCATTAATTCAAGATAAATCAGTTACAGATAGACTAAATTCAATCCAATCCAATAAATACTTTAGACTATTAAGTCTGGACCCGTACAATTCAACATATCTTATTAGACGGTCCAGCCCATTCAAATTAGTTTTGATTTGCACAGCCTAGGGTCCAACCCAAACATAATCCTTGGGCATCCCTACTCTACTTTTATTGACATCTAGACCTGTTCATGGGTTGGGTAGCCCAACAGGATGGCCTGATTCGGCCAGTTATTAAGTCAGACTTGGTCATAATTTTAGGCATGCAGATTCAGGCTCGGGCAGGCCCAACCTTTTTTCGGACTGGGTTCAGTCTTTCTCAAAAAAGCCCAGCCCCAGCCCGAGCCCGAGCCCGACTTGATACGATATATTAAGCAATAAAAATTATATATACAATATTTTTTCTTTCTTCTTCTTTTATTTTTTTCAAGTAATAGTGAGATGTTTATTATTTTTGAGTTTTGAAGGTTTTTAATATAAATAAAACACTTTTCTATTAAACAAAAAAAGAAAAAAAATTCTGTTTTCAAATTTCTAGTCGGGCTCGGGCCTAAAGCACCAGGGCCAACCTTTTTCGGGCTGGATTCAGGCTTTCTCAGAAAAGTTCTCACAAATCCATATTCAATGAATATTAAATAATGTTATTATCAAAAGTTAATAAATATTGTTAGTAAATTACGAAAAAATAATAAATACTATCATTAATTAACTCATCATAACTTTTTAAAGTATTTTGGGAAAATGTTGTTATACTTATGTTAATTAACAATATTTTATAAAAATTGAAAACCCATTAATTAATTTCTATAAAAGTGATAATTATATTTAATAATTATCAACAAAATTAAAATTTGAGTTATTATTTTTATTATAGTTAACAATCGAATGCAGGGAATAAAATATTATAATGTTGGAAGGTGAAATTATTAATTAATTTATATTGGAAAATAAAAGATAAATTATTGTAATTTTGTTAGTAAACTACTTCATAAAAATAAATATTTAATAAAAATTTAAAATAATTTACAATAAATCTCCATAAGATTTTCAAAAATTTTCATAAAACTACATTTTCATAAAATAACATTTTAGAAATTAAAAGATATAATATTGCACTTTTAGAAAAATTTTGAAAGTTTATTTACAATGTATTAAATGATTATTGTAAATTATTAGAATATTTTTAAAGTTTTAGGAAAATTTATTACACAAATTAATAAGATAAATTAGTATAATAATGGAAAAGGAAACTATTAATTAGTTTATATTAGAAAATATAAGATAAATTCGTGTAATTCTATAAGTAAACATTTAAAAAGAAAATAAATTATTTAATAACAATTTAAAAATAAATTTTAACAAGTTTTCAAAATTACACAAATGTAATAAATTTTCCAAATTTTTCATAGAATTACTTTTTTTGAAAATTAAAGACAATTTAATATACTTTTAAAAATTTACCATGTGGTTGATACTCAATATATCCTTTCGATCATTTTTGTCATCAAAATAAATATTGGGTTGACGAGGAGCGAGTGCCTTGCCTTGAGCACGTTCGACACTGGGGACAGGATAGGGAAAATTCGAGGATTTCCCATCCTTGATGAGGAATGAGGACCTTGCCCTGAATTCGCCTGACACTAAAGATAATGCAAGGAAATTTGAGGACTCCTCGTCCCTAACGAGGAGTGGGTCCCGCCTTGCCTTGAACTTGCCTGACACTAGGATGGGACAGGGATTGGGTAGAGTGTCTTGACTACGGAGCGGAGATAGGGATGGGGTGCTCCACCCCATTGCCAATCCTACATAATTATTAATTATTAGTGAAATTAATAAAAATGCTTGCTTTTGTAATTATTTCTATTTATTTAAAGTCAATCAAAATTTCATTTAAAATTAATGAAAATAATAATTATTATTAAAATTCATAAAAATGGTTAATAAGATTAAATTTATTAAAAAATATTTGTCCATATTAATTAAATTAACAGTAACTTCTTTTTGTAAATCAACATTAAATGAAAAATACACTTATTAAAATTTTAAATATTAATAATAACATTGAATATTTTTAGTTAATTAACAGAAAATTGTGATTATTAATTTATCAATTAATTAATAATAAATAAAATTATTCAATCTTTCAGATTTTTCCATGCATGACACGAGTCCCCTCTAATTAAATATAATTCTTTTTCGGTTAGGAACGAGTTCAATCTTTCAGATAAATTACCAAAAATTAAAAAATATAAGAAAAAATGGATCCTTTTTCGGTTATCATATTAGCTAGCAGGTTAGTAGTTTCCATCAGGCAAATCATTTCACCTCAACCACTAAACATTAATAGGATCGACTTTTGCACGGAAAGATTTAAAAATATTAGAAAAAAGAAAAAACTCCCCCATTGACTTGGACTTGGACTCTGAAATCTGACATGCATGCCACAAAATCAACCTCGTGAATTTAACATCTTCACCATCTTTCCCCTTCATACTGATCTAACTGTACGATCAAAAAATGAATTCTGATATAGAGTGAAGCAAATGAGACAAGGAAGGAAATGTAACTTTATTGTATTCAAATGTTACATTAATGGAAAAGACTACCCCAAACCGTTATTCATATTAGGCATGCACGATCTCATATTTTCAGCCCTAACTTCATGCCACTTACCATTCTCACCCTGTATTCCCGTATCATTATCCCGTAACCACTATTCTCCACTATGCACGGTGGTTTATCTGTCTGGCGCTCGCAACCATTACCCCCATTTCTTCTTGATTTCTTCGTCATTTGCAGATAATAATTTGTCACAAAATCGATCTGTATGCCACAAGGAGCCACAAATGAAACAAAAGTGGCTCAGCCTTTCATACTTAAATTTCACCAACGATCATTCTCCACCCATCCTTCTGATCTTCTTCCATCGCTTCAGGGGATTCCTCACGTCCACCCGAACCTTTGTTCTCATAAAGTTCCTCCACAACCCCAAGTTGTTGTTGTCATCATATTCTACAAATTCCCCAATGAAATTACCTAATTGTTTTCTCACGTTTATAGACATAAAGCCTATTGGTAGGTCGTAAACTTGCACCCAATAATCAACATGAAATAAAGGTATTTGATTAGGGATCTCTCCTAGTTTCAAATGGTATAGCAATAGGACATGATTATCATAAGTCCATGGACCACCCTCCAAGACACGTTTTAAATCCACACTATGAAAGAACTGAAATAAAAAATGTTGATCAGATATATCTTTAATACATACCCCTTCCCTGGATGCCAAATACTTGTCATTCTATGCTTCGTGACATTGAAGTTGATACTTCTGTTAGTGAGGAAACGACCAACTAGGCACATGTCACATCTCACCAGACTTGCACTCTCAGTCCCCTATTCCAGGATCAGTTCTTCCTCCTCTTCATCCATCAATGATAACACCTCCATATGTTGATCCATCGTAGACAAGAGAAAATAGTAGGGCAAAGAGTATTCGACATGTGAAAGCTATCGAAAAAA
This sequence comes from Nelumbo nucifera, assembly GCF_055504915.1. Taxonomy (NCBI): domain Eukaryota; kingdom Viridiplantae; phylum Streptophyta; class Magnoliopsida; order Proteales; family Nelumbonaceae; genus Nelumbo; species Nelumbo nucifera. The sequence continues at coordinate 35,309,445 of NC_142650.1, forward strand.
GATGAATACCAACGCTCAAAAACACGAAAAAGACAAGCATACAAGGGCACAAACTCTCACAGATAGGGAGAGGACAAAACTTTCACGAGTGGAGAGAAAAAGCTACAACTCATTAAGTTGATATTTCGATAATCTTCTCTCTCTCAGATCTTAGTGATCTCAAATCTGAGATCTTATCCCAATCCCTCCCCCATCTCTTGATATCCTCTTGTCTTTGTTAATAATCTTCCTTAAAAAAAATCAAATAAATTTTTATTAAATAAAAAACCATTGCCTGGGTCAAATGGTTTAGCAGTTCAACTATCTAGGTCAGTGGTTCTTTGACGAATTCAATATTTTTTCAAAAAAGTCATCTAATCCAAAATTGGACCCTAAAACATGATTGATTCTCGGGTCAAATGGGTTGACCGTTTGATCTTATCCAATTTTCAAAACAGTTGAAACCAACTTCCAAAGTAATTACATGGGTATTTTGGACATTTTAATCCTCTTGTTAGATGATTCCAAAAAGGAGGTCTACTTGCACCTATGTCACAAAGTTCTGGTAAGGTGATTGAAATTATCAAACTTCAAAGAAGGTTTCAACAGCAAGAAACTTTAAGGAAGGTTTCAGCAAATTATGTGTTTTCTTTAGAGAAGACGGTGGTAGGGGTGAGCATTCGGTTTATTTGGTTAAAAACCGAATTGAATAAACCAAAATTTGTAAAACTAAAATTAAAAAAGAAAAAATAAACCAAAAACCGAATTATAATAAAACCAAAATAACCAAACCGAAAATTAGTAACCGAACCGAATCGAATAAACCGAAATTTTTCGATTCGGTAATTTGGTTTTGACCGAATATTGCTCACCCCTAGACGGTAGAGAGGGATAGAAAATCTCCTATACAAGAGATCTTCTTCGGAGATTTTAGTGCCATCGAGGGAGGTGAGAGAGATCTCTTCCACAGCTGTTGAGAGTCCACAGCAGTCGAGTTCCACTGAGTAGGTTGCAAGCGAGGGGGTGGGGGTCTGAATTTATAAACCAGTTCCGGGCCTGAGGATGCCACTGTTGCAGAGTGCCTATCTATCAATTTCTTGGGTGGAATGTGACGTTCAAGTGTCTATCTATATATATAAAAAAAAAAAAAAAAAAAAAAAAAAGTTGCTAGAGCCTTCGCAAGTTTCCTCGTGATTAGTGGTATGATTTAGAAGGGGAAAATGTGTCAGATGTTGAGGTGGAGGATGATTGTTTTGAGCAGTTGGTAAAGAAATGAAAGAGCATTTCTAAATTTTACAAAGGACATGGTAGTTTAACCTAAGTCGTCTCAGAGGGGCTCAATGAATTTAAGGGTGAGAGTAGGAGGGGAAGAGGGTGCTAGTTTAGTTTGTTTTCTTGATTCCGTTTTTTGGGTTAGTTAAGTTTCCATCTTGTTTTGGCAGTTTGTTTGTTGGGCTTTGGCCTGGTGGCTTGTGGTGTTTCTCTATTTGTTTGGCTTCTTCTCTTTTTCATTTGGGCCCTTTGTATATTCACTGTTCTCCTTTTTTCTTTTAATAAAAATTTCTTCTATTTACTATCAAATAAGCAAATAACCAAAGAAGTTGTTGTTGGGAATCTGTAACTCAACCAACTTCCACAAATTTTCTATTGTTGAAGGGATCAAGCCATATAATGAATTGTTGGATAGGTTCAAGATGGTCCGTTTTGTTAAATTTCCTAAAGAGGAAGGCAAGGAACCAATTAAATGGCTATAAGACAAGTCTATTTCAGCAAGATCTTTCAAATTTCCAATCTCTTGAGGAATAGAGCCTGAAAGTTGATTTCTATAAAGGAAGAGAGTGATTAGGCTGCTCAAATTACCTAGAAATGTAGGGATGGAACCACTAAGGTTATTTGTGTGTAAGGGTAGATCAATGAGTGATTTCAGCCTTCCTATATCTGAAGGGATGGAGCCATGTGGTAAATTATTGAATAGGAACAAACACTCCAGTTTTGTTAAATTTCCCAAAGAAGAAGGGATTGAACCAAATAAATAGTTATTGGAAATTTGTATTTCAATAAGATCTTTCAAATTTCGAAACACTTTTTTTAACCCCAAACCCAAAGCTTACAAAGCATACTCTTTCTCACCAGCTGAAACCGGCCCAACAAAAATAAAAATATTACAACAAAATAACACTAAACAAAGCACACAACAAACTTGTCTTAGTCTATGAAGGAACAACCAAATTCAAAAAATCTTCACGAAGAAGATTTGTTAAATTCCTAGGAATGTGGCCCTCTAAATCAAAGAAAAAATTGGGCTTCATCCACTTCCGTCCTCAGCAATTTTTGTGGGGGAGAGAGACAATTGTCCAATAATTTGTTTGAAGTTATTTTCAATTCATGATATTCAATAAGAAGGCACTTTAATTCATGTGTTTTTAATAAGATATAATGTTTTGATCATTTTTAGTTTAATTTACTCTTCAAAATCCAATTGTTATCCGAATTCAATTCATGATATCCATTATATTTGAAGTAAACGTAGAGCACCATTCGCATCGCTGGACCCCACTACACTAAATATGTGATATGGTCATATTTTTTTTTTTTTTTGAGAGTAAGTAAATAGATGTAACGTGTGGAAAAAGAAAAATAGGTTACAAATCTTCAACTGTGGAGAAATTAATTTTAAACCTCCATTGAAAAGTCATAGTTGGAGAAAAAGTATTTAACGTTATGTTTGATCATAAAATTCTAAGTCGAGAGCGACCAAAGTAAATATTGGGTGACTTGTTGGAAAAATCAGGCTTTAATGTTTTGGTGCTAGGGATAAAAACAGTTCTAAGTCTTCAATTATGGGGTACACGTAGCAATTTGTGGGCCCCGGTCACTATATAATTCTTAGCATCCTCACTACGTTATGCTGTATAATATTCAATCCAAATGTGCTAAAACAGTCAGTATAAAGCTACATAACAACAGCCCCAATGCAATTTGCCACCTAATCATTAATTCAGATTGATAGTTTTCAATATGATCAGCTTTAGATGTTCTTCTTTACCAGTTGACTCGGATGGTTGAACCATTCAATCCGGGAACATGTTAAAGGAAAAACTTATCCATATTAGTCTCAGATAGCTAAGGTCAAATTGAGAGACGAAAGGATGCAAAGAGAACTAGAAACTGCAAAAATATGAAGTTGTCTTAGACTGGTCCACCCCCTCTTTTATAATCTCTTATGGAGCTATCTCCTAATCTAATTAGGAAATAATCCAAATTTAAAACAAATATGGACTCTAATTAGAGATATACCTTATCTACTTATAAGATTTGATGCTCTGTACCTAGATTCGCCCCATGTCACATGACAACATGTGACAGTTTAATTAATCATATTAATTTTTGGCCTTAGGCCCATCAGCTATAGGGCTCACAACTAAAAGGTGTTGCATGGCCAACTTAGGGCTAATTTGTATGGCATGGGACCCCACAATGACCTCATATATGTCCACATGGCTTCGGCCTAACCTCTATGAAAAGCCTTAGCCGAATTCACTACTAAACGTAGTGAACCCTTAAGCACGTCACTATGGGCTTAATATAGGCCCAACATTTACACTTAAATGATCTTTCAATTCAATCATCCTATAAAGGCCAAAAGATAATGGACTTAAGTAAGATAAAGCCCATCAGGTAATCAGCCCTTAATGGTCTCTTATACTTAACCTATTGGCTCATAATAATCACAACATTGTCCGATAGGAAAGGACCTCTCCCCTGATTGCAAAGTATAGTGTCACACTCTCTGCTCGGATGGATCCGGGAACCTTGTGCAAAACCACATATATATGATATATATATATATATATATATATATATATATATATATATATATATATATATATATCATATAAATACATTTTGCAAAACCAAATCTTAAACACAGGTGAAATCCACTACCAGTAATTTAGGTTTCCATCAGAGAGAGTGTAAGCCCTATCATTCACTTTGTCCGACAAAGTGGTCGATCCTATCACTATGATCACCCACTCAAGTGAATTCTCAGACTATCCTAACATACCTAAGTTTTGACCCTCAATAGAATTCACTAATTGGCATATCAAAGACAGCCCAATCCAATACCTAGTGCAGTACTATAATCAAGTGTAGGGGTTATATGTAACTTTCCAATTTTGCCCATCAATTTCCAAAGTCTATGACATAACTGAAAAATGGTCTGGGTTTGGTGTTTCAACCAAACACACACTACATGTGCTTTGGGTATAATCTTGTCAGCTGAAACAACCTACACCAACTTCTTTGGCAAGAACATCAATGTTAGCTAAACACACACTGCATGTACTGAATTGTCGCATTTTAAAATTTGGGGATTAAAGTAACACTAGACACAAAGTACAGAGTACTAATCGAGAATATTCCCCTTTTTTTGTGAACATAGAGCTACATTCTCATCACTCGGCCCCATTATATTAAATATGAGATGTAAAAGATGAGAATGAAATTGATGGAAAGTTCTTTGTTTCTAACTTGAGTGACTAAATAGATGTAGCTTGTGGAAAATTTAATTCTGAGCTTTCAATTTTGTGGCCTTTTTTCAATTTTGAGAGTAAGTAAATAGATGTAACGTGTGAAAAAAGAAAAAATAGGATATGAATCTTCAATTGTGGAAAAATCAATTTTAAACATCCATTGAAAAGTCATAGTTGAAGAAAAAGCATTTAACGTTATGTTTGATCATAAAATTCTATCAAGAGTGACCAAAGTAAATACACTGAAAATAAGAAATTTTATGTACAAATTAGGTTTCAAGCTTTATATAAGGGTCGGGATCAAGTTCAAGATCTAGGCCCGATGGTTGGGTCAAGCTCAGGCTCGGGCTTGCACATTTTTTGTTGATAAAGAGGCAAAGCCAAACTTGAGCCTGGCCCATGAACATGTCTAGTTGGGTGAAATCAGAATCCTATTCCCATTCCTGCTAAATGGCACTCCCTCATTTGAAGGAATGGCCATTCTCTGGCCCTCCCTTGGGAGTGAAATCTCATTTCTGCTGATTCTAATTCCCATTCCTATTTCTGTCTGAACCAAGACAATGAGAATGAACCATTCCGATTCTAATTTCAAAGGATTTTGATTCCAATTCCAATTCCGATTCCAATTGCAAACCAAACGGACGAATTTCTTCCCCCGATATTCCTTCTTTCCCTGTGACAAGTTTCAAAAGCTTTTCAATTAATAACTTTATTACATATGAAATGCTTATTGAGATGAAGAAAAAATGGAAGGGGGTTTTAATTAATGGTATACGACAAGGGTATCTCCCGGATGTGGTAGGTATCGCTTGCTACCACTATGTCTCAATTTATTCGAAGAAATGTTCAAAATAATATCATTCCTAAATCCTAATGTATGGAGTAACAATACTTTGATGAACTATATCTTTAAATTTGGACAACCGGTGAAAGCTAACATTATCTTCCGCAATATGATACTATGTAATGTTTCTTCATCTTCAACTACATATACCACCATGATTGATGGCCTGTGTAAAGTAGGTTATAGTGTTAATGCCCTTCGGTTCGGTTATTTAGGAACATACAACGGCATGGATTTCTTCCCCAATCTTACTAGTGTGAATAATTCTAAGCATTACTGATGTAGCGCAATCCGGTCACTCCTATCTGGCACTTACGTGACTCCTGGAAGGTACCTGAGATGAGGAAGAAGAAGAATCCCCGGAGAGTTTACTCGGTGGGGATACTCCGATGCTTAAGTTAGTACTCTGAGGGGGAAGCAAAAGGAGACGAAGGCTAAGAATGCAGATAGCGCGTTCTCACTATATTCAAGAGATTAGAGGTTTTCAAGAAGAAATTTCTCTTCTGCCCTGAGGGCTATTATAGGGACACTCACGTCAGATCGAGCATAACCGCCACTGGGCTCCTACAGCCGTTACCTATCAGGGCTGCGCAGGTGGCCGTTGTGGCGTACGTCTCGCCCGGGTGAGTGACACGTTTCCAAAGTGATAGGCACGCCCTTGCCTGCTGTGAGACGTTGACCAAACTGCTGAAAGGACTAGGACTGTGCCGTCAGTAAGGGATATGGTGCAGTCTGACCGGTACGGTCTGTCAGTCGGAAGCTTCCTGGGGAGTGCTCGTGCGGCTCATTCGCGAGCTATTCTGTAGCGAGCTTGGAACACTCCAGGGTTACCCTTAGTAGAATTGGTCCTGGGGATGGCTTGTCGGCTTCGGAGCTCGGACGAGCTAATGACTTTAGCTCGCGAGCTAAAGTTGCCTCGGAGTATCTCTTCAAAGGTAGCTCGGGGAGCCCGGGGTTCGCGCCGTGGCGAACTCCTTTCGTGAGCTACAATGTAGCGAGCTACTTCGTAGCCCAAGTGTCACCGTTTCATAGGCTGGGTCAAATCTTCCTCCATCAATTGCCCCCCACTCCTCGGGCTAAGAGCACTGTCTTAGCGCGGGGAGTTTATGAAGCATGATGGACGGATTTGACCGAAATTCAAACTTGATTAACTGCCCATATTAAATGCATTTGTAGGAATCAAGAGATTTTCTGACTTTTCTGACTTTTCAGATTCCGAAAACGTGCTGAAGTGGCTTTTAACTCCGAACATCATGCGGCCACGATTACCTTAATTACGGAAGACGTGCCGCCAATCACCTTCGGTTTTCAGAAGGCGTGCAGTCAGAGCGCCCGCAGGCCGTTGGATCTACTTTGATCCGGGCCATCAATTTGGAAGGGTGGAGACTATAAATAGGGGGACCTCCTGGGCCTCACTTTCTCCCACGCCATCTTGCTGTCTTCGGATTCTGAGGTCGCGCACTTCATCTAGTCTACCTGAATTCCTTAGTTTGCTTCGTTCCATCTCTTCTGGTGAGTCCCAATCGCTGTCAGCCATGCTTGGGTACCCATACCACACCTACCACAGGGACAATAGCCAGGACGACGATGCTCCCTCGAGCTCGGGGGGAGCCTGGGAGCAGATCCCGGAGGCTCAGGAGGCCTTCGGCGATGTAGCATCTACTTCTAGGGAGAGGAAGCCTAACACCTTTGGCCCTTCCTTGATGACAGCGGAGAGACTCAGGTCTCTAATCCGCTACTTTCGCCTCCCTGGGGACTTGGTCTATAGCCTCCCTACTGGCAACTTCCCTTGGGAGCATGGTCCCAATGACATAGTAATCTTCCAGGAACAACTCGAGGCTGGCTTCCAGGAACAACTCAGGCTCCTTCTCCCTTGGGAGCATCTACTTCTAGGGAGAGGGAGTCTGACACCTTTGGCCCTTCCTTGAAGACAGCGGAGAAACTCAGGTCTCTAATCCGCTACTTTCACCTCCCTGGGGACCTGTTCTATAGCCTCCCTACTGGAAACTTCCCTTGGGAGCATGGTCCCAATGACATAGTAATCTTCCAGGAACAACTCGAGGCTGGCTTGCGTCTCCCCCTGCACCCCTTGATGGTGGAGGTGTTAAATCACTTTAACGTCACCATTGACCAGCTTCATCCCAACGCCATTCGAAACATGGTTGGGACTATAACTCTGTGTTACGATTACTGTCTTCCTTTGGACCTTGATATTTTTGCCTCTATCCTTTGTATAAAAAATGTTGCTCCTAGGGTTCCTCCGGAGAGGCGCTTTTACTACCTCTCTCCTCGTCGCGGCTATAAGCTCTTATACGAGCTACCGAATAAGATTCCCACCTAGAAGCGGGATTACTTTGTGGTCCGCAACCCTGAGGGGTGGCCCTTCCCAACTGCTTGGAGGGGTGCCATCCAGGACCCCGGGGCCGAGCTGGACCCCAAAACTCGGAAAACGGTGCTGTCCTAGGCATCGGTAGGCTTCCTTTGCTCGGACTACTTGGCCAAGGAGAAGCTCGTGCAGGCCGGCCTGAGCCCAGGTAGGTTGTCTTCTTAGGTCGTGTGGTTTCTGTAACGACATCGTACTCACATTCACATACATATATGTCATTCTTGCTGAACTAACACAAATGTTCTTCTTGGCAGCCATCATGTCTAGTGCCGATTCGCGCCGCCTTCTCTCGAGCAGCCAGAGGTGCCATGCGAAGAGGACGTGCCCCGACTGGACTCCCCCCCTCAGGAGGTACTGAGTTTGGGTCTGCCGAGCCGGTTTTATCCTCCCCTCCGCCCAAGATTCCAGCACCCCCACCGAGAGAACTAGTGGGGTTGACTTCGGATGGGATGAGCTCCCTCAGTAGGGGGAGACTCCCTGTAACCCTCTCCAGCCACGCCCTTACCCCCAGTTTCTAGTGGGGAAATGGGAAGGGGTGAACGATTACCTCGTGGCTCGTCGGAGGAGCTGGAAGGCGATTACTAACGATGAGGTCGCTCACTGGGGGAATATGGAGCCCAGGGACCTCGCTGCGTTCGCCTCCGCCCACTGCATGGTGGTAAGTGACTCCTTTCCCTTTTCTTCTCTCCTTTTTCTCCTTTCCATTGTCCTCTGATCTTCTTTTCTGTCGGCAGGTGAATTCCACCATCCATGCCATGGCTTTCCAGACGCACATCCATCGTATTGACGCCCTCGACCAGCGGGCTGCTAACAAGAAGCTCCATCACACTCGCAAGGGGAGCGAGTCTCAAGAGCTGCTCGTCCATGACCAGGAGGCTCAAATCGCCCGGCTTTCTAAAGAGAGCGCGCGTTACAGGGAGGAGTCATTGAGGATGGCAGCGGAGAGGGAGCTCCTCAGGCAGCAGGTGCGGGACTTGGAGTCCACTCTTCTAAATCGGACTCGAAACTTTGATCAGATGGTGGAGGTTGAACGAGAGAAAGCGGTCTGGGATTTTAAAGACTCCCAGGAATACCACGACCTCCAGACGGAATATGGTTCGAGTTCATACCGCTCTAGGTTTAAGCTTTGCCGGTGGCTAGTTCGGAAGAAGTTCTCCGGACTCAACCTCGACGGCATCACTATGAAGCGTCTGTCTCCTGAGATGGCGGACCAAGCGGAGGAAGAGGAGCCTGACTCCCAGAGGATGAGGAGGCGGATCCCTGAGGCGGTGTTTCTCTGGACTTCTGGCGGCTTCTGGGTGTCGTAAACCCGGTCTTTCAAAGGTCATTTGTTGGGCGGTTGTGCCCTGTGATAGTCAGACTTTCCCGAGCTGTTTAGCTCGATTATTGCATTGTCATTTTTCTTTCTCTTTTTCATCTTTTTTTTTGAAATGATAATGAAAGTTCTCCCTTTTTTCTTCCAAGTATGATGGGCTCTTTGTATCTTTTCTAAGGCAATCTCAATACCCAAGCTATTAGAGCTACATACCCGAAGTAGGATTCCTCGATAATCGTTATCTCGAACTGTTCCTTAACTCATTTAAGGCATCTCTATGGTGCACGATAAAGCGATTACCACGTGTGCCCGAACTATGTGCTCGTCGGTTATTCTTTAGTTCGATCATCGTACTATAACAAGCTATGTTTGGTGGGGTTTAAGCCTGAGCTGCTTACACTCCTCACTTGAACAAGCTATCATGGAGACGACAGGGTCTGATTGCGCCGAGATCATGTTAGCTCAGCATTTTTGCCCTTAGGCTCTGGGAGTGACTTATGGTCTACTTTTGAAGTTCGCCCGTGCCTCAAAAGCGACCGGGTCTTATTGCACCAAGACCGTGTTAGCTTGGCATTTTGGCCCTTAGGCTTTGGGAGTGGCTCGTGGCATACTCAGTTGTTACAGATAGTATTGTCTTAAATTGACAATATTCCATGCTCGAGGTATTGGTTTCCCTTCGAGGGTCTCGAGCTCATACGTTCCTTCCCCGAGGACTCATTTTACTCGGTAAGGTCCTTCCCAGTTAGACCCAAGCTTTCCAGCATCGGGCTAAAGTACCATAACCTTTCAAAGAACCAGGTCGCCGACGCGGAGGTTCTGCTTCTTGACCCTGGCGTTATAGTACCGAGTTACTCTCTACTAGTAGGCTGCAGTCCTGACGTACGCGAGGTCCCTTACTTCGTCGAGTAGATCGAGGTTGGTACGGAGCTCATCTTCATTCGCCTGATCACTGTATGCTTCTAGTCGCAGCATAGGGACTTCAATCTCTACAGGGATAACTGCTTCGGTACCGTAGGTGAGGTTAAAGGGTGTTTCTCCCGTGGTGGTCTTCTCCATGGTCCGGAAGGCCCATAGGATGCTAGGTAACTCATCTGCCCACAACCTTTAGCCCGGTCCAGCCGTGCCTCCAGTCCGCGGAGGATGGCTCAATTCGTGGCTTCTGCCTGACCGTTTGCTTGAGGGTGTGCGACTGAAGTGAAATTCTGTCGAATTCCCATGTCTTGGCACCAGTCTTGGAATTTGATGTCCTCGAACTGCTTGTCGTTGTCGGAAATCAATACCCGAGGTAACCCGAAGCGGCACATGACGTTCTTCCAAAAGAAGTTTTGGACGTTCTGGGCTGTGATCGTTACAAGGGGTTCAGCTTCTACCCACTTGGTGAAGTAGTCCACTGCTACTACTAAGAACTTCCTCCCACCTGTTGCTGGCGGGAATGGCCCGAGTAGATCGATATGCCCCATTGCGCAAAGGGCCACGGACTGGTGAGATACTTGAGGTCAACAGCGGGTTGGTGGTGAATATTGGCATGTCTCTGGCATTTGTCACATTTCCTAACGAGCTTGATGGCGTCTGCTTTCATTGTTGGCCAATAATATCCCTGTCGAAGTGCCTTCTCGGCGAGGGCCCTGCCCTCCAAGTGTCCGCCGCACAATCCCTCATGAGTGTCGCGGAGTACGAGCTCGGTTTTGGTAGGTCGCAAGCAACGCAGGTAGGGGAGCGTGTAAGATCTCCGGTATAGCCGTTCGTCTATCATGACATATTTGGTTGCATGGTGTTGCACCCTTCTGGTTGTGTTGCGATCTGCAGGGAGGGTCCCGTGTAGCAAGAAGCTCGCGAGCGGGTCAATCCAGCTCGGCTCTGCTTGAACGACGGGAGCGACCTCCTCTACCCCCTAGAGAATGTTAAGCCGAGGTAAGTCCTCTACGTGCACGGTTCTCATGGTGATGTCGCTGTTATTGGCTAATCTAGACAGGGTGTCGGCCTCAGCGTTCTTCGACCTTGGGATTTGTCTGATAAAGTGTGACTGGAAATCGAGCAGGGCCCCTCTCACTTTGGCTAAGTAGGCTATCATGGTCGGCTCGCGAGCTTCGTACTCACCGGTGACCTGGTTGATCACGAGCTGGGAGTCGCTGCAGATAACGATGTGCTTTGCTTTTACTTCTCTGGCTAGGGCTATCCCAGCTATCAACGCCTCGTACTCCGCTTCATTGTTAGATGCCGCGAACTCAAAGCATAGCGTGTACTCTAGTTTCATGCCACTTGGGCCGTGTAGAACCATTCTGGCTCTGCTGCCCTATTGGTTCGAGGAGCCATCTACGTGAAGGATCCAGGGCTCCTCCTCCTAGCTTGCGCTTGGCCGAACTAGGAGAGATGCCACACTGGCTGCTACCTCACAGGGTTTGGACTCGACCGTCCTGGGAGCTTTGGGCTCACCCGAGCTGGGAGCCTCGTGCTCAACCGGCCTGGGGACTTCGGAGCTGAATGTGCATTCGGCTATGAAATCTGCTAAGGTTTGGGCCTTAATGGCAGTTTGCGGCTTGTACTGGAGGTCGTACTCACTGAGCTCAATGGCCTACTTCGTCAACCAACCAGAGACCTTGGGCTTAAGTAAGACTTGCCTCAGAGGCTTGTCAGTGAGAACGATAATAGTGTGAACCTGGAAGTACAGGCGGAGCTTCCGAGCTGCAATTATCAGTGTGTATGCCAGCTTTTCTATCCCTGGGTATCTTGTCTCTGCTCCCTGCAATACTTTACTAACATAATAGATGGGTCGTTAAACCCGATCTACTTCTTTTATCAGTACCGAACTGACCGATGTACCCTAGGAATTTGCCCAAGGTCACACCGAATACACACTTGTTTGGGTTCAGTCTCATATTAAACTTACGCAAAATTTCAAAAACAGAACACAAGTCTTGTATTAATTCATGTGAAAATTGAGTTTTGACAACCATGTCATCCACATAGCATTCTACTTTTCTGCCAATTAGTGGTGCAAACAACTTATTTACAAGCTTTTGAAAGGTCGCCCCTGCGTTTTTCAACCCGAAGGGCATAACCTTGTAACAGTACAGACCAAACTCCGTGATGAAGGCAGTCTTTCCTTCGTCCGCCGGGTCCATCTTGATTTGGTTATAGCCTGAATAGGCGTCCAAGAAACTTAGCAACCCGTGCCCTGTGGTCGCGTCCACTAAGCGGTCAATTCTGGGGAGTGGGAAACAGTCTTTTGGGCAAAGCCGATTTAGGTCGGTGTAGTCGACGCACATGCGCCACTTGTCGTTGGCCTTCTTTACCAGGACGGGGTTGGCCACCCAGCTAGGGTAGTGAACTTCTCTTACGAAGTCAGCTGCGAGGAGCTTCTCGACCTCCTCGTCGACCGCTTTCCACCGCTCTAGGGCAAGGTTGCGTTTCTTTTGTCTAACGGGCCTAACTACAGGATTAGTATTCAGCTTATGAGTTATAAGGTCAGGGTCTATACCGGGCATCTCTGTCGCAAACCATGCAAAAATATCTAAATTTTGGAGTAAAAAGCTTACCAGTTCGGATCGTAGAGGTTCCTAGACGGAAGCACCGATCTGAAGCGTTCGAGCGGGTCAGCTGCTGAGGTCGGGATTGTGACTGTTTCATCCATGGGCATGGCTCGTTCCTCGCTTTGCTCCGTAGGCTGCTCCAGTTCGAGGTCATCGGCCACCTTGGTCTTTCCCTTCAGGGCGGCGACGTAGCACTTGCAGGACTCGAGCTAGTCGCCCCGCGCTACCCCCACACCGAAGTCTGTTGGGAACTTCATAGCCAAATGGTAAGTGGAGACCACCGCCCGTAGGACATGGATGATCGACCGACCTATTATGGCATTGTAGGGGGAGGGGGTCGCGACCACCAGGAAGTCGTGTTTGAATCTGACCACGCAAGGCCATGTGCCGACTTCCACAGGTACTGTTATTTTCCCAAGGGGACGGGCTTCTTCTCCGCTGAAGCCCACCAAAGGAGTGTCCGCAGACTTCAGGTCGCTTCTTTGCAGCTGAAGCTGGTCGAACACAACTTTAAAGAGGATGTCGGCCAAGCTGCCCGAGTCGACGAGTATGCGCCTGACCTCGAAGTCGTTGATTCTCAGCTTTATTATGAGTGCGTCATCGTGGGGGTAGTGGACCCCTCGCACGTCATCTTCTGTGAACAAAATTGGCTCTTCTGTCCTCGACCGCTTTGGAGGATCCTGCTCTTCCCGGGCGGCCTGACGAACTGACGTCTGGGCTGCTGCTGAAGTACAACCCGCAACAATGGAGCCTCCCACTATCATGTGGATGGTCCCCCGAACCGGCCTCTCTTCCGGAGGCTGCCTCTGTGGCCGTTCGGCCGGCCTGCTGCTGGACTCGGGAGCATCCTTACCGTGCTCCCCTTGCTGACCTGCTTTATTATTACTGTTACTATTATCTACAAAATTTCTTAAATACCCGTGACGGATGAGCTCTTCAATCTCGTCGCAGAGGTTTTTACAATTTTCGGTACTATGACCATGATCTCTATGAAAACTGCAATACAGATTTTTATTTCTTTCATTGTGATTCCCCTTCAAACGGGGTGGCCACTTCACATACGGGGCATCCTTGATCGCATCAGGATTTCGGCACGCTTTGCGTTCAGTGGGGTGTAATTAGTTCGGTCCGCTACTGGAGCTCGAAACAACTGACCTGGCTTTGCCCCCTGAGCTACATCTTTTTTCTTTCGGTTGTCCCCTTGACTGGAAGGCTCTCCTTCCCTTTTCCTCTTTTCAGGCACTCCTTCACCCTTATGGTTGATCTCTTCTTCGGCGGCTATGAACCTGTCTGCGAGCTTAAGGAATTCGGTTATGGTCGTCGGTTGTTGACGACCATGTGCCACTTGAACTTCCTATGCGTCACGCCTTTCTTGGCTGCTGCAAGGCGCACGGCGGGGTCCAGGCGCGGTATCTGCATACAAGCATCGTTGAACCGCTTGATGTAGCTCCGGATGGACTCTCCCTCTCTTTGCACTATGCTGAGGAGGTTCTCTTCAGTTCACGGACACCGCTTACTGGTGAGTGGTGACGAAGTGGGATGTGAAGGCTTGCGCGAACTGCACCCAACTTCTTATTGACCCAGGTGCCAAGTTCCAGTACCACGTATGGGCTGCTCCTCTAAAAGTGGTGGAGAAGGCTACGCATATGCACGACTCGCTAGCTCTTGCCAAGTGCATTTGCGATTGGAAGGCATCTACGTGATCATTTGGGTCAAACGACTCGTCGTACTTGTTAAGAGGGGGAGCTTAAAGTCTTTAGGCATTGGGACTGCCAGGAGCTCAGAAGATAGAGGGGATTGAACTGAAAGGATGGAAGCCTTGACTTCGCCCAAGCTTGCTTCTCCTTTGCCTCCAAGCTCGGACAGGTCGCGGGTGGCAGACCAGCGAGCTCAGCGGCGACGTCTCTACTTCTTAGCGGGCTCGCCATTAGTACTGCTCACTTCTGTGTTGTCTGGGATGGTGTGTGCAGGAAGTAGTTCGGGCCGCCGGTGATGACTGCGAACAGAAGGGTCCTGCTTAGAGCCTGCAGCCAGAATCTCGAACCGATTCTCCAAGAACGGGGCATCAGGCTTGGAGGGCTGAGACGATGTGGACTTGGTGAGCTGGGGTCCTTCCGACCTGACCCCCCGTGGCGAGGCCGGAGTGGCCAGCCTTTCCTGTCTACTGCGGGAGGAGGCATGGCTCTTTGGAGGGTTTCGGGGGGCCTTCCCTTGGCGAGAAAGGTGCTCCTCTTGACGATGGGACCTAGCCTACTGTGAGGTTGGGTGCCAAGGAGGGAGTTGCGATTGTTGAAGCTGAGGTTGCAGCAGCTGGGGAAATTGCTGTTGATACTGGTACTGAGAGACCTGGTGCAGCACGTGATGTTGGTAGATCTGAAACTGTTGCATTTGAGCCTGCATGGCCCGCATGCACTGCACCAAGTCTTCCATCTGGTTCGGGCTGACTTAGAAAAAGGCTTTTTGAAGCGTTTCCCACAGACGGCACCAAATGATGTAGCGCGACCCGGTCAC
Organism: Nelumbo nucifera; assembly: GCF_055504915.1. Lineage (NCBI taxonomy): Eukaryota > Viridiplantae > Streptophyta > Magnoliopsida > Proteales > Nelumbonaceae > Nelumbo > Nelumbo nucifera. Next base: position 35,324,545 of record NC_142650.1, read on the forward strand.
TCCTAGCTGGCACTCATGTGGCTCCTAGGAGATACCTGAGATGAGGAAGAAGAAGAATCCCTAGGGAGTTTACCCGGTGGGGATACTCCGATGCTTAAGTTAGTACTCTGAGGGGAAAGCAAAAGGAGACGAAGGCTAAGAGTGTAGATAACGCGTTCTCACTATATTCAAGAGATTAGAGGTTTTCAAGAAGAAGTTTCTCTTCTGCCCTGAGGGCTTTTATAGGGACACTCACGTCAGATCGGGCATAACTGCCACTGGGCTCCTGCTACAGCTGTTACCTGCCAGGGCTGCGCAGGTGGCCGTTGTGGCGTACGTCTCGCTCGGGTGAGTGACACGTTTCCAAAGGGACAGGCACGCCCTTTCCTGCTATGAACATGGACGCAGACTGCCGAAAGGACTGGGACTGCACCCTCAGTAAGGGATATGGCACAATCTGACCGGTACGGTCTGTTAGTCGGAAGCTTCCTGGGGAGTGCTCATGCAGCTCATTCGCAAGCTATTCTGTAGCGGGCTTGGAACACTCCAGGGTTACCCTTAGTAGAATTGGTCCTAGGGATGGCTTGTTTGCTTGGAAGCTCGGACGAGCTAATGACTTTAGCTCGCGAGCTAAAGTTGCTTCGGAGTATCTCTTCAAAGGTAGCTCGGGGAGCCCGGGGTTCGCACCGTGGCGAACTCCTTTCGTGAGCTACAATGTAGCGAGCTGCTTCGTAGGCCTGTCACTTGGTCGTACCAGGCTACAACGCTGAGCTGTCGTTCGTGCTGAGTCAGTGTCCATGTGTCACCGTTTCATAGGCTGGGTCAAATCGTCCTCCATCAATTACTAACGTCCTCTTGTTGGTTCCTGAATAACCATTGTAAGTTCCTGATTTACTAGTGCGAATACTTGGGAAGAAATCCATGTCGTTGTAAGTTCCTAAATAACCTAAGGGCAATAACGGTAAAACTTGCTTTACATAGGCCATCAACTATGGTGTTATATGTAGTTGGGGATGGAGAAACATTGCTTAGGATCATATCGCAGAAGATTTTGTTAGCTTCTACCGATTGTCCAGTTTTAAAGAAACAGATCATCAAAATATTGTAACTCTATATGTTAAGAATGATATCATTTTGAAGCATTTCTTCGAACAAATTGAGACATAGTGGTAGTAAGCGATACCTGGTGGCACCGACAATCAAAGCATTGTAAGTAATGGCATCTGGGTTGATCCCAGCTTCCCTCATTCTATCAAGAACTGCGTATGCTTCATCAACTCCAACTAATCGACAATAGGCCACAACTAGACCTATTCATAGGTCGGGCCGGGTCGGGATCTAGTCGGGCTTTTGCTCTTTATTAACATAAATTTTTCAGGCCCGAGCCCGACCCTCATAAAAAGCCTGAAGCCTGGGCCCGAAGCCAAAGCCCGACCTGCGAGTCTGAGCGTCGGTGCCCTCTGAGGATTGAGAGAATGGTGTTTGCTGAGTTTGCCGATTCTTGCGAGTCTGAGAGTGAGAATAGAAACTGAGAAAGTGAGAAGATAGAATATGACAACAGTGTCGGCCAGAGAGAGAGAGATGATCTAGATCTTGTGGTGCCAGTCGCTGGTGCCTAAGTTCGCAGAATGAAAACAGTGCGCCTGGGTTCTGGTGGCGCCAGCTGGAGAGAGAACTAAGAAGATAGAAGACCTAGTTCTAAGAAGAGAGAGAACTGAGAATGAGAAGAAAGAAGATGAAAACGGTGCTGGCTGGAGAGAGAGAGATCACCGCCGAAGAGAGAGATGACTACTTCTGGTGGTGTCGGCCGCCGGTGACTGAGTTCGCCGGTTATGAGAGTTGAAAGGGAGAAATGAGAGCCGCTTCTAAGAGTGAGAGTGAAAAAATGGAATGAAAATAAAATTTTTAAGTTTTTAGGGTTAGGGTTAGACAGTTTAGGAAAAGTCAAACTGGGACGGGCTTTTTTAACAAATCTCGAGCCCGGCCCATAAAATAATCGGACTCAGGCGTTTAGGCCCAAGGTCAAGCCCACAAGCTAAAACACATGCTCAAGCCCGTCCGGGGGCCGGGCCAGGATGGGTCAGCCCGTTGGGCTACCCGGCCCATGAACAGGTCTAGCCACAACCAATTTATTGTAGGTTACCACATCTGGGAGACACCCTAGTCGTATACCATCAATTAAAACCACTTGCATTTTTTCTAATTGTCACACTTTACACAAAGAAGCTACACAGATATTCATTAAGCAAGTCAAAAGTCTAAGCAGAAATCCAAACATGTATGAGATGAGAGCATTCCATATCAAACGGTACTAGAAAATGTAAGAATAACTAAAGAAAAGCATCCAAGCTTTTGGAACAAAAACAAAATTTGCCCTAACTTCTCTCTTTTTTTCAAATCGGTACTGGAAAAAACATCCAAAGCAAATTTCTATTCCTTGATAGTTTCTGCATGACTTTTTTTTCATTTGTTTTCCTCATAGCTTCTTTCTATGATCATATTTGGCCACGTCAACAAATGTGATGTTACCTCCGTAATTCCATTTTTGAAATCAAAGTTGGTTTAAGACTTTAGGTACTGTAAGACTTGTCACTTTACAGTAGTAGTCATTCTTGTAGAAATAGAAGAAATATGGTATCGCCATGGAGGCTTCTCACCTATGGAGTGGGGTGGGGTCGGGTGGGGTGAGTGTGTGAGACCACTTTTTCCTTCTGTGTAAAAGAGTCAAAATCACTTATCAGGTTTACTATGAACAAACCAGTGATACAACAATATAATATGATGGTATCTATATTTTTAAAATGTGAATTAATAAAAAGTAAGTAGACCATATAACGCCTTTAATGTCATTTGTTTAAATTTTGATGTAACAAGTAAACATTTTCAAATACACTTTAGTTGGATTGTGTAGTTTAGGGAAGTAAATGATATCCCTCAAACTAAGAGTTTACATCATCTTTAAAATCTATTTATTTTACTTTAATTTCCCAAGTCTCTATGCCCATCATCATAAACATCCTCTTTTTATTAGGCCCTATTCATTTGTTGGTATTTAGCAAGGGGTAAGTTGGTTAAATAGGCAATTGACCACACATCTCTACATTCACATGTTACTATATTGGGTCCCACCGTAAGTCAAGATAACGGAGAGTACCTATTACCTCAACAACTAATACCCTCTTAGAGGGTGGGTAAGCAACTTACTCGTGCACTGATAATGTTCCTCTCTCCTACTTCTCTTTTTACTTGGGTAAATAACTTATATCACGCAAGAATATTGGAATCGAACTTACCTAGACAAGTTTTACTTAGGAAACATTTTCTTAGATAAACTCATTTACATAAGTAAGTTGAAACGAACGGAGCCAACTTAAGGTAAAAGACTTAAGCGTCCCTTGGCTTTTTCTCCAAAATATTAAAACTTCCACTCTCTTTTCAAATTGGACTAAGACCTCCCCCATCATATGGCATTATTTGATAAAGACCTCCCCTCCATTAACAATCCATCAACATGTGGCTGAATTTTGTAAATTTTTTTGAAAAAACCAATATTATGCCTCTTTTCATACAATTATATGAAGGAATCCTTGAAGTGAAGGTTGAAAAAATGAGTAGGATGTAATCTCATGAACAACAAGAGGACACAACACTGTTCATCTAGTTACATGTGACCCTCTTCTACCCAACTGCATGAGATAATCCAGTAGCCATAGGACTTCACGGCTAATCCAGTTAGGCTTCCTTCATTCTTGGAATTGAGATGTGGAATCATGGCCTTAGATTTATTAATATGTCCCCACCATGATGTCACCTTATCTCATTGAAGGTGGGGTTGTATCAAATTTTCAGTACATCACTTTGATTTCCTTGTTTCAATGCAACATTATATCATAGCAAAAGTAGTACCAGACTGTGAACTGGGCTACATATCAGAATGGACACGCTAGTGAATTGATCCTAAGGGTGGAAAATGGATGGGTTAGGTTGAGTTGGGTAAGGGTTGAATACAAATCCACCATGACACATCATCAATCCTTGTTAATGGGTCACAATCCACCCATATTTACCTACTTGACCCATTCATATTGACCCAATTAAGTCCACCTAAGTCCTAGCCCATGTCAAGTTGTGTTTTGGTTTGGTTCAAACTTTGGCTGCATTTGGATAAGTTTAGGATTTGTGCTTTTAAGGCCTAAACGCATAAAGCATCGATAGGCTTTGTGCTTTATGTCTTAAAAGTGATTTGGTTTTAATACTATAATGATTTTGAGAGAAATCCTTACCAATCATGACAACTTGAATCTATTTGTTGGCCATGTAAAAGGATCGGGATTTGGTCTTAGAACAGGGTCTGAACAGCCATTGCAAACCTGTATAACCAATTAAGAGTGAATGTTTCGGATAGGTTCTACTCAAAACCAAATGAGGCCTGCCTTGATTGGTCATGGTGGAGCCAACTTGAAACCAAACTTGCATTGAAATAAATTCCCGAAAAAACTTTAATAATGTTAAGATTTAAACTCAAGCACTCATGGTTAAAATGATTCTCACTAAACCATTAAATCACTTTTTTATAATATTTTTCGGTCTATATTTTTATGTGTATGATAAATAATGTAAAAGATAATATTTACAAAATTTAAATAATAATAATAATGATGAATTTTGAATTATATATTGATATATCATGATAATTTACAAATTAAATTACTCAATTTAATCAATAAAGGTAGTAGTAGCAAATAGATCGGATCTTATTAGATTTGAATCAGGATATATTTGTATCAGTATCTAATCTGACACTATTCATGGCAGATTCCAATCCGATCGGATCTGACAGGCCTCAATCTGAATTCGAATCCTATCAATAAGTCAGATCTTCGGATTTGATATGATTTGACTTATTTTCTTTAAAAATTAATAAATTATTAAAAGAAAAATAAAATATACCAATTTAAATAAAGAAAAAAAAAACAAAAAATATAAGTATTTTTAATTATTTTCAACATATATATACATGTTTTTATAAAAAAGTAAATGATATAACAAATTTTAAAAAATGCAATATAAATAATAATATTTATAAATAAATAAATAACATATATATGTATTATATATAACATAAATCGGATCGGATAAGGGTGACCCAAATCCAATCCAATTTCTTATCAGATCCTATTATCCAATTTGAAGATTCAAATAAGGGCAACCCAAATTTGACCAAATAGGATTGAATCAGATCGGATCATCCGATCCATTTACACCCCTAATTGACATTCAGTTTTATAAATAATATGTTCTATTTTTTGAATTAAGGCTTGGTTTGGAAAAAGTACAAGTGCAAATATGTACAACATAAATATTACATAGAAAAGATAAGGTTTTGCACTTTACATATTTGCATTTGTACTCCGCTAAAGAAAAATTGATTCTAGAGATAAAACAATGGCAAAATACCATCAAAATTGGGTAGGTTCAATGTTTGTCGTGGATCCAAAGTAAACCGATTTATACTCGAGTTGAGATCACCTACCAACAAAATACTTTACAACACCATCCCAAGACGTCGAAACGATATAGCATGACACATCTCATCGTAGACCGAGACCCACCATATAGTACCCGCCATGTGTACTCTCAAGTGTGTTGGAATGTATTTTGTTGATGGGTCCGGATGTAGTAGGCAGGTTAGGTAAGCACAATGAGTGAACATATAATATCTATATGACAGATATCCTAGTTAATGAGCCTTTCGGTTAGATAGAAATTATCTATTATTTTATTATTTTTGTCAAAATAATTAAAAATAAAAACAATGAATACGTTTTATTAATAATTGGGATATGTGTCACGTTCACTCATTCTACTTACCTAGGTGCCCACTACATTCAGACCCTTGGTGGGTGGTGACCCCGACTTATCAGGATTCGTTATACAGATTTTTATGAGTGATTACGTGAGAACTGAATAACGAAAGCACCTTGACGAAACGTAGCAAAACATCTGGGGATTAGTCTTGACAGTTGGAAACGTCGTGACGAAAGTAAACTCTCGTGAGTGGTGGCTTCCTTGAGAACTGGGAATGTTGACTACCCGCCAGACATTACCCAGAAAAAAAACACCTACCTGTGGACTAAGACTTTTGGCCAGAATCGTTTCTCTCCGTCCAATACGCAGAATCTAAATCACAACCGTTGAAAAAATTATCCTCAGGAAAAGCATGGCTTTTCCGATTTCCACCCATAAATAGTTTGGCAGAGAGAGTGAGAAACGACATGGGCGTGAAGAGAAGACGACGGCCATGTGCACGTTAGAAAAGCGCGGTAACAATTTCCTTCTAACTCTAATCGGTGACGATGAGCACCGGTTGAACCCCAACCTCATCGGCGAGATTCGGTCAGCTCTAAGCCAAGTCCGTGCACAGGCCAAGCGCGGTTCGGTCCTGATTGGCCAGGGTAAGTTCTTCTCCAATGGCTTCGATCTCGCTTGGGCTGAGTCCGCCGGGTCCGGGTCCAGCGGCTTCCTCCACCGGCTTCAGCACATGGGCGACGGTTTAAAGGCCATCATGGTTGACCTGCTCTCCCTCCCTATGCCCACTATAGCAGCCGTATCTGGGCACGCCGCTGCTGCCGGATTCATGCTCGCGCTTAGCCACGACTACGTCTTGATGAGGAAAGACAGGGGGGTCCTTTACATGAGCGAGCTCGACATCGGGCTTACTCTTCCCGACTATTTCATAGCGTTGTTGAGAGAAAAGATCCAATCGCCGATGGTTCGGCGTGACGTGGTTCTGCATGCCGCGAAGGTGAAGGCCGAGGAGGCGATCAAAATGGGGATCATAGACTCGGCACACGATAGCGCGGCGGAGACTCTGGAGGCCGCACTGCGCATGGGTGAGAAATTGGCCTTGACCGCTAGGAAGTGGGATGGAGGGGTTTATGCCGAGATACGGAAGTCGTCGTTTCCGGAACTTTGTAGAGTGCTCGAGCTACAGAGTAAGACCATCGTCACACCGCGTCTTTGATTGAAGAATAAAAGAAACTAAATAGAAAATCTCAGTGGTAGTTTCCGCCTCCGGCGGTGCTTTGGTTCGTCACGCTTTTTTTTCAATATAGAATATAATTTGGGGATTTTACGATCCACTCCATTTCAGAATTTATAAATTTATCGTACAATTTGGATCAATATCAAGAGAGAAAAAGATGATAAATTCACGGAGGATGGTGTTTATAAGGAAGTTAGGCGTAAATACATTTGGAAAAAAAAAATCCCAATTCTGAGGTGGATTGATCGGTAAAAATCCCATATAATTTTGATGGATAGTCTTGGACCATTGATTGGATAACACAGTTTCGTCGTCTGGTAGCTGTCCTTGTTGTTTGTGAATATTAAAGGGGTTTTTAAGTTTACGATTTTACTGTTTGGAAATATTTAAAGCTTTTTGTGGTGGAAGGAAATATTGAAAGTTGAGAACCTGATTATGTAATAATTTGTGGACTGACATATAATTCTCAAATCCAATCTCATTACCACCAAAAAAATAGGGAAAACAGGGTCAGAATTTTGTGCATATAGTGGGGTATTTGACATTTTAAATGTTTATGGATCTGGGGTGGAATTCAGAAATATGCATTGGTCCTGTCCTTACCTTATTGAAAAATATTTCAGTAAGGTTTGTATTTGGTACCATTCCCTTTTATACGTTTTTTTTGTTTGACGACCCAGATGGTTGGACCGTTTGGCTTGGGAACCATTCAAGCAATCAGTTCCGTTTTACCCTAAACCTGGTCTTTGGTAAAAAACTGTTGAATTGGTCAATGATCCATTGATTCGAGCGGTTGAACTGTTGATCCATTTGACCCATTCATTAGTTATTGGCCTTTTATTTTAATTTTTTATTGGAACGGGCCATTTGTTCGAACTGGACAATTAAACTATTAACCCAAAAATCGGTGGTTAGAATGGTTCCAGTTCTAAGTCAATTTTTAAAACATCGGTTTGCAATGTAGCATTTTACATGCGTCCCATTTCTTAAGCGTTTTCAATTTTATTTCAACTGATTTTTTTTTTTTTTTGAAAAATACCTAAAAAATCTTGTTTGATGGAAATGCAAGCTGATTAGTCATTTAAAGTATTTTGACTTGCTTTTATAACAATTTTATATATGAGTGAGCAGATGGCTAGTTTCTACTTGGAATAAATGGAACTGACATCAAATCAACCTTTAATTGGCCCTATTCAATTAGAGTAAGGTAAGTTCTAAATTCTTGGAATAGACTCCCAACTAAGTTGATTCTAGAGTTTAGAGATTTACCCTACCCAAATGGATACCACTATTCAACCACATCACAATAATTACTCCACACCTACTACCATTATTGAAAGATGACAAATCACCCCAATTCCCTTCATATTTATACGGTGTATTGTTGAATTCAAAAATCAATATTTATTCTATTATATGGAGGTATAATATGTTGCAATACTTTAAACATTGCCATCAATCGAGCATGGTGTAAATGTGAGGCAAATTTGAGTCCCAGGAAGAAGATTAACTTGTATTATTAATATAGTATTCTGTTTGCCTTTTTATCATACTAAGATTTCATTTTAAGGCCCCTGATTAAAAGAATTGAACCCTTTTCAGATATGTCCGATCTGGGTCCAGTTGGCCTGATATGATCTTACCACTCATCTTAGAATGTCCAAATAACCCAAATCTCAATCCCCAAATCCTCAAAACTCATTATAGATCTTATCTGATACCCTCTGATTAGTTTACCAAAATACCCTTTAAACCAAATTCCCAAAATACCCCCGTTCCAGATTACCAAAATACCCTTTGAACAAATCCCCGTAACACTTTCCTCTTCTGAATTACCAAAATTACCCCTTTGACCAATCCCTAGATTGCCCTTGGCCTAATTTTCAAAATTGCCCATCCTTCCAAAATCCCCCTAAATTTCCAAAATACCCTTTAACCAAAATTACCAAAATGCTCTTGACCAAAGTTACCCAATTTACCTCCTTTTGACCAATACCCAAACTACCCCAACCCAAATCCCAAAATACCCTCTCCCCTAAAATTACCAAAATATCCCTTCTCCTAAATTCCCAAATTACTCCAAGTTTGCAAAAATACCAAGTTACCCTTCTTTCCCCAATTTACCCCCAACCCTAGCCTATCCACCTAAAACCCCTTTCCTCTCTGTTTTTGTTTAGAAGACCCCTTCCTGAGGGGAGGCATTGTTTGTTCCCAATGAGTGGAAGGAGGTCTTGAGAGAGGAGAGAAGATTGTGAGAGAAAGCTGAGAGAGGAGAAAACAGTCGAAGATCCTGTCTCAGTCCGCGTCAAATTCGAAGAGAAGAATTGCTTTCATACAGCCCAAGTAGAGTTTCCATCGCTGAAGGAGCTTCATCGAGAGGCTGAACTTTCCCTTCCCTTGCATCACCGTTTCTCATTTCACGCCACAAGAGGTATATTTCGATTACCTCGTATCTTCTTTTAGGGTAAAGTTTGTAGTTGCAGTAGTTGTTTTTGTAATAGACGTTCTTGCTTTTGTTTTTTTTTTTTTTTTTAGGCTTGGGGGTTCTCTGGGTGGGGACTCTGATAGAAAGGGGGTGAGGAAGTAGTTTCTCATCCTTTTGCTCAGGCCCCTGCATCCAAAAGGGGATTGGTCTGGGAATGTAGAAGGGAGCATTCCTTCGAGCTATTAGAGGATCCGAATCTCCAATCTATCTTCTGCGCGAGTTGGGATAAAGGGGTGCCTAACCCCTTCCCTCTCTCTTTCTCATCTTACCCAGGTTTGTTTACTTTGTTTGGGTCGAATGATAGGGAGTCGCCATTAAATTCAAGTTTATTTTTGAAATCCAATTCTGGGAGACCCATCACTACCAGTTATGTGTTTCTGATGGGTGGCGACTCCTTACATTTGGTCATGAGGTGAACCGCCGGAGCCGGATTTTTCCGACGTTCACAGAATGGCGACTCCACTGGGGAGTTCTGAGAACAATGTGAATACCATTTCCAACGCCGGTTCCCCTTTTGGGCAATCGGTGTTACTCTTAAACAACATTCTGGTAATTGTAAGTTTCAAGCCCTTAGTGGTTTCTTTTTATTCTGCAAAAAAAAGGAGTAAAGTACAAAGCAATTATGTTTGTTTCCTCTAAGTTCCCAATAGCAGTTGTTTGTAATCCAATTATCATACATGTCCATGTTATTGTTTTCCCGAATCATTTCTTGATTTGAGGGAATCACTATTGCTGGATTTCAGAATTGGCACACAGACCAGGCATATCTGTGAGAAACTCAGACTTGGGGCATGATGAAAAGAAGTATCTGGCATTCTTAAGTCCGGTTTCAATCTTGTCTATAAGTTGATTTCAGATTGGGTTTGTCCAGGTTGGATGTGAATATAATCCCAAGGGTAGATTCGACATTGTTTTATGTTTATCACTTGTCCTATTCCTCAGACGTCAGCTGCCTTCATCCTAGGGCCTAGGCTTAGGGAAGACTAAACTAGATGGGCTTTTATGGATTTGGAAGTCATGCAGGAAGGCTGATACCAGGTTACCTCAAGTTCTGAACATTATTATGCAGTCTCTGTAAAGTCACGGGACCGAAACTTTGACTTTGGGACCACCATTCTAGTCTCCCTTCATTCCCCTCTCAGATTGAGATGGCCGTAGGTTTAATTGATAAAATACCTGTGCAGTTAACGGCTAAAGAGATTTAGGTTTGGGGCTGGATTGCCTTAGCTAGGCCTCTATGTTTAATTTCAGTCCTGGTTTCTTTATTGTAAAGGTAAAAGTCTGAATTCCCCTGTTTGAAATAAATGCTCTTGGGTCTGAAATAAAGTGTGGATCCTTACTCTTAGAAGTTGGCTTTTGGTTTGGGCAAAATGAAGGGAAAAGGGAGTTGGGTACTAAAGCAAAAACAAAGTGTCATATCAATTCAGACTTGGATAGGAAGTAGCCTCCTTGGACCCTTCTAGGTTGCTGAAGTATGGTTGCTTGAAAACTCCTTTGGTGACTGATATTGCCTTATGTCGAATAAGTAAAACAGTAGGTCAATTGTGTGAAAGGATGGCTTCCTTCCCAATATGTTTTAATGGTAAAGCATCTGCTGTTGGTGTGTGTTGAAATCTTTAATTTGTTTGTTTAACTTCAATAAGTTGAGCTTCATTTCGCGATCTTTTCAAGATAAAATGTTGTTTCTAGTCTTCCCTCTCTTTTAATTCCCTTCTTGAGATCCTTGGAATAAGGAAGGTGATTCTTGCTCTGGGCTGAGGTCAACCTTCTCTTTTGTGCCCAAAATTACTATGGCACTTTCAGCAAAGCTCCAATCTACAGGGTGCACTAGAGTTACTAGTCACATTCCTGTTTCCCTTAAATTCCATGATTTCTGAGTGTCACTGTAGCTTAGATTGTTTGTTGAGTGCAAGCTTATGTTAAATGTTTCAGTCTGAAATTTGAATGCTAATGGTGGTCCAGTTTTTGCATTCTAATTCAAGGCTTGAGTTTGGGACCTTCTACCTACAAGTCCGGTTCCCTTGACTTCTTTTGATAACATCACAAGGTCTGATGCCCAAACCCCTGAAACTGATTTTGAACTAAGACATTGATTTTTCACTAGTGTTTTTGAACTGTGCTGTCTAGTGTGCTTATTCCATTGCGGTGGTAAGGACATATAAGGACGAGAGAAACATGGCCATACCAGCCGCACTAGATAAAGAGTGATTTTTTTTACTAAGTTTGAAGTGGTGCATGTAAAGTAAGCTTTCTGGGTTGAAAGTAAGGGCGTTGCCTAGAATGAGAGTAAGCCAGAATCTTGTTAGCCAGACCTTCAGCAGCTGTGTCAAAGATGTTTAAACTTGTATCTTAATGTCAGAAGAGTCTTGACCTACTTGTTTGAGTTGTTTATATGCAGTTCGGGTAAGCGGCTCTAGGAACTACGGGTACAGGTTACTCAACCATGAGAGATTGTTTCTAGTCTGACCTATTTGAGGCTAGTTCTTTGTTGTAGTTGTTGGATCAATTCAGAGAGTTAGCTTTAGGACAGCTACAGTTCTAATCTGGTGTTTGCACCAAACAACTAGGAACCGGCTTAGTCTGTTTCTTTTTTCCTTTGAAGTCCGGACTCTCTTAGTGATAAGTGGGGTATTAGTGCACAGCATTCCACAGAGATGTCTTCTTGTAATAATTTTCATTTGGGGATTTAAAAAATGTCTAGTTAACCTCTTTTCCTTGGGAGTAAGTGTCTCTTTTGACTTAAAAACTGGTTTCAGACTTGTGCCAAGTGTCCTTCACTGAATTGAAGTTGACTTTAGGCCTAGTATAGAGCTCTGCTTTAGAATAAATGGGTGTTTCATTGCCCTGAACAAGCTCCATCCAGCATTCCAAAACAGATCTTATACTACTCTGATTTAATCTCTCATAGGTGGACCTGAGTGGAGTTAGTAGGTGATTACATGTTTAAGGCCTTCAAGATAACAATCCTAAGTTGGGTGGTGTTTCAGAACTGAAAGGGTGGTAGACCTAGGGTTCAGCCTCTGCGCAAGAGGAGGGAGTATTCCTACGGTGATAAAACTGTAAAGTCATCAGTAATTGGAAGTTCAATTGTCATACGCCATTTTTTTAGGAACCAATGAGTAGGCTGACAGCAGGTTCCCCTCGAGGTTGAGCATCACCGTTCAGCCCCTGTGAAATTGTAGAACTGGAACTTTCCCGCCTTCATTCCCCTAGTTCCTTCCTCTCAAGAAAAAAAAAAAAAAGAAAAGAAAAGGGAAAGCCTTGAGTATGGAGTAGCAAAGGCTATTGTTGGAGAGCCAAACAAACTTTAAGTTGTCTCTCTAAAAGGTTTGGCTTTAGTTTTTGGGCATAGTCGAATCCCTCTTCCAAGTTGACTTCAAGATTGCTTAATAACTTGCATTCCCATAGTATCAATAATTTCTGATTGCCTTATTCAATTATGCACTTTATTGTCTTGCCCTTATTCAGTAATCAGTATATCTAAGTGTGGAATCTCTCTCTCTCTCTTGTTAGATAGGTTATTCTTTTGGTTTTATGCAAGTTTGGATCTCCTGCCCACGAGAACTCTGCCTACATTTATCACAGCCACACATGGAGAACATCTCATCCTCTGTATAGTATTATGGAAGGGGATATTTTCCCAATTCACAGGGGTAGTGTATTGTGGGTAGGCGTGGGCAGAGTTCTCGTGGGCAGGAGATCTAGAGTCGTTTCATGCTGTTTACTTCATTAAATAAAGTAAATAATAGCAGTCATGTTTACATGCTTTGATAATATGTTGTTTAGCTTATGTTTATATGATGCACAACCACTTGCGCATTGTATTTCATTTTTAGTTATTTAGAAACCTATTGCCCTATTAGGTGAGAGTTTGGTACACTTGGGCCATCGGGTGCATCTGATGAGGCCGGTGGAAAGCTCTCGGCCAGTCACCAACCTGAGAAGCCCCTACGGGTGGAGGTTTGAAGACTGATGGCCTTTCAACCATGATCTATATATCACACTCCAAACCCATGCACATCATTTAAGCCTAGACTCTAGGGTCAACCACCTTGTGTGTGATACATTTGCATGATTAATCTTAGAGTGTCCCAGATTAGGAATGGAAAGCCACAAATACAAAAATGATAAAAATAAATAAAAAGACAGAGAGAAAATTCAGAAGAAAAGTTAAAATACAAAAAAGGGGGAACATCCAAAATTCAAAAGAGAAAAGAAAAGTCAAAATAAAAAAAGGAGAAAATCTAATTACCTTGTAGGCTTCAACAAAAGCAGCATTTGGTGATCAGTGCGTCCACTTTGCTCATCCAAGTCAATATTATTGTTATTTTTTGATAGATAAGTCATATTATTAATTAATGATTGGTTTTCTTGATAAATTTATCTTACAAATTTGTCTTCAAAGTAAATAGTACATGAGTGTAATTTATACAACGTTCTCTAATCTTTTGTCTTTGGATATTCTGAAATTCTACCAATGTTTGGTACATACATAAATGAGACAAAATGTACCAGCATACAGTAAATGTGTGGGAGAAATTAAACATGAATTGTCTAGCCAATCTTTTACATATATTTTATAATTTAATGGAAGCATATTAAACATGAATTGTCTAGCCAATCTTTTAGTAAATCAAATTGTTCACCTTAATTTTTTGTTCTTGATATCAAATTGTACAGAAATATATTCTATACTCTATTTATAAATTTATGCATTATATATATTTACTAATTATGGTTCAGTAATTTGCTTCACCTTTTATATATATTTACTAATTATGGTTCAGATTCCTGATCCCTCCTGTGTTTTATGCGGCATGGGTGCTGAATCTATAGATCATTTGTGCATTCACTGTCCGATCTTCTCTTCAATCTGGGGACATTTCTTCAAGAAACTAGAGGTGTGTTGGGCTATGCCTAAGTCTGTGAATGAGCTGTTTATGAGTTGGAGATTGGAGGGTCTTAGCAAGAAAGGCAGGCTTGTTTGGATTACTATTCTGCAGGCTGTTCTTTGGTCCATTTGGATGGAAAGAAACAATAGAATTTTCTGTAATCAATCTAAAAGTCCAGATGAGATTGTGCAGAAAGTGGTGGGGAAGATTTGCTCCTGGGTATTGGTGAATGAGGAGTTCAAAAGTCAGAATGTTTCTCTCCTTCTTTGTACTAAATCACGGATGTTCTTGTAATATGTTTTGAGCTCAGGAAGGCCTAATTGGCCTGAGTCTTGTTGTATTATAATTTTTGTACTAGTTTCAAAAAGTCAGAGAAAATTACTTGGGACTGCCTCATTTGGAAGTCTCTTCCTACTCATTGTTCCAATGTTGGAAATGCAAAACAGCCGCCATGTTTTTGATTTCTCAATTTCAATTCTAAGATAGTTTATTTGGTGTGGACAATAATATCAATATCAATATTCTTTTCTCTTTTAATTTCTGAACAAGAATTGTAGGTTGTTTCTTTAATGTTAAAACTGCCCTTCATTAAATCAGTACAAATCTGACAGTTAGTGTCAGCCTTCTGTGCATCTGACCACCAAGAATGGTAGTTTTTTTTTCCAAACTAGGTGGCTGCAAAAAAAGATGGTAGTTTGTACAATGGAAGATAAGTTACAAGGCCTCCATTAAAATTTATCGACTTCTACCATTTTGGAACACTGAACTAGCAATGCTGGTGCTGGTATTTTTGTCTTTTTTCATTGAGGTTGTTCTGTGCTATTTTGAAATGTTAGGCAGTGAATAGGAACAAACTTCTGAATAAGTTACTTGACAGTAATTTTCCCAAGTTAAGGAAAAAAAGAGGCTTTACATGGGCCTTCACACATGGGGCAAACAGAGGGCTTAAGGCTTTATCTAGAGAGAATTTAAGATGATATTGATGCTTTTCAACATTTCTTCTTCATACCCAGTCTCTAACCTTGTAAGGTATTTTCCAGGGGCCTTGGAACATTCCTCATCCACCATGTAACTAATTGTGGGTCTCCCTCCATAGACATCCTATCATGGCCATTGGATGCCGATAACTCGTTCTTGTGTACCAAGGTAATAATTTTCCTTACCAATAAAAAAGCGGTAACAATCGACTTGTGCAGAATCAATTGTATGGGCAGGTCATAAATATGCTATATTATTACCCTTTCTAAAAGCTCCTGCAGTGTTACATGGGGAACATCCATCAGAGTTTAGCTCAGTAGAGTTCACTCTAACTGGTTGAATATCACTGGTGTCTTTATTTTGTGAGAAGACCTGACCATTATACCCACTTTGTATTAATCAAATCAATTGTGATCCTTCTGGAAATCTGCAACGTAAAAGAGGATTTGGAAACATGTTCTTAGAGGGAAAGGACTTGGGCTTCTAATAAAACTTTACATAGAAGGCTCATCTGCAAGCTGGACACAGAAAAGTAACAAGGTAGAGATAAAGATATTGGGGCTTTCTGAATTTTAGAATGTGAAAAATTGGTTTTGAGGATTGTCAATTAAGTAATGCATCTGTAACTAAATTATTCATTTTCACTACTTTGTCCATTTTGAGATTTGTTGTTTTTATTGTATCCTGAATCCTGATAACTTTAAAGTTGTACTGGTATTCTCCCACGCTTTAAATATCCATAAACCTTAAATCTTAAATAGGACAATAAGATGAAAATGTTTATTAAAAAACTATAAGATGAAAGCGCAGAACATGAATCTTCAATACGTGCAGTACTTGTATCATCATCATCTAAGCCTTGTCCTAACAATATGGGTTGGCTATATGAATTCTGTTCTGCCATTTCATTATGTTCTTTGACATATAGATTGTTAATTTATGTTCCCTTAAATCATTCTCAACACTTCAACCCATATCGGTTTCGATTTTGGTCTGAATTAAACATATGATATGCTGCAATGAAATATATATCATGATGTATTCTGAACTGTGCGATGTAGTTTTGATTTCTCGAATGAACATATTGTTAACTTCAACTTGCGATGAATCTCGATTGTGCTTATTATATATATACATATATACATATACATATACACTCTACTAAGCCCCGGCAACCCCAGGCACTCTACAAAGCCCCGGCAACCCTAGGCACTCTACAAAGCCCCGGCAACCCTAGGCACTCTACAAAGCCCTGGCACCCTAGGTATGCTACAAAAGCCCCGGACACCTCGGGCACCTCAGTAAGCCCCGGCAACCCCAGACACTCTACAAAGCCCCGACACCCCAGGCACACTACAAAAGCCTTGGACACCTCGGGCACCTCAGTAAGCCTCGGCACTCCAGGCACACTACAAAAGCCCTGTACATCCTAGGCACCTCAGTAAGCCCCGGACCCCCAAGCACACTACAAAAGCCCTAGACACCCCGGGCACCTCAGTAAGCCCCGACCCCCTAGGCACAGATAAAGCCCTGGCAACCCTAGGCACAGATAAAGCCCTAACAACCCTAGGCATAGAGAAAGCCCTAGCATCCCAGGCACCGATAAAGCCTTGGCAACCCTAGGCACCGCCAAAGCCTTGGCAACCCCAAGCACAGCTATACCTCCGTGTAACCATTGGAGAGCTTCGTCGATAGCAGGTATGACTCCTATCCAATTTATAAATACATATACTCTGTCCAACTGCGATGAACTAAGGGAAAACAAACTTTACCCGCCCCTACATTGACAATAAAACTCCACTGAAGAACAACACTCCACTTCCCCAAACACGGTTGCGACAAAACTCTAACCTATGCTACTTATTATACTATGACTAAAACCCAAACTATATCGCCCATTGAGGGCATCACCTTCTTATGGCACAACAACCATTGATCCTTGTGTGTGTAGCAAAAACTGCATTTCCCTACAAAGTAATTCAAACTTCTCTTTCTATGAAAACGTTAATTTATTATTTACATAATGTTATTTGGGATAACTCCTTTGCACCCGAAAGTATCTCAGATGATTGAAACAACACTATTCGTTTTCTCTAACGATCTGCGATAAAGTTCACTATGCTTGCGATAAAGCCCACATAGAAGCCCAATCCTCCTACAAAAATCAAATTCCCTTTCCTATGCGCATACTAAAATTGTTCACAACCTTATCGCACCCAATGAAAATTTGAGAAACAGAACAATAGTCGATTTCTCCCTCCACTCTAACAATTTGGGACTAGAGGCTAGTTATGATGGCCGATCACCATGAAACATACAGGCGTGTTCACAAAATATTTAATTTTAAATACTTGGGTTTTATTTGTGACCTATAAACGCAATTTGCGATAAAACTTAAGACTCTGAATACCCACACAAATCGTGCTGGGCCTTTAAACCAGAAAACACGCCCAATATGTTATGATAAATACCTACGGTGCGGCGGTGTTAGTTTTCGATTTTAGAATGGCATGGCTAATACGGTATATCTTAGGAATCGGTATGACACTCGATTTCTCCCTCTAGCGATCTACAACTAAAGTTTGAAGTTGTACATATGTCAACACCCTTACAGTCCAATCATAGCAACACTCAAGTGATAAAAGTTCGCAAAACACCCAAATTTAAATCTTAGTTCGACAATTGCACTGAATTTCCGAACTAAGGAGTACGCACGATCTACTTTGTCAGAACAAGAGTTGCGATAATGTTTTCCTTCAAAGCTTAAATACTTCTAAATACCGAGTGAACATAGGATCACTATTAACATGAACACACGAACTTGGCCATTGCCAAAAAAGGCAACACACATTGCAATCCCATACACTCCCTTGCTATCCTCCCTTGTTAATGGCCATGGGGGGCTGAAATACGGAAACTCAACACTAGCTTGTCCGTTGCCAAGAAGGAGCATCACACACAGTAATTCCCAATGTCTTTTTCTAATTTCCTTCCCGTCAACAGTCAGGGGGGCTGAAACACACAAATAAGGCGTAGCATTGACCATTGACAAGAAGGAAACCACCAAAAGACGAGGGATAAACCGTGGAACGCAGGAAATTCCCATCACAAACACAAGACACATCCTACCTACACAAAATTACAAAATATGGCAAATTCCCAGACCCAACGCATGCAAACCAAATGACCCCAAGATTTAAAAACAAATATGAAGGTAAGTGCTTATCGATAAGCAGGGGAGCTAATGTAAGTACATGGTGGTCACTAAGACTATCAGAGTACAGAGGGTGTCAAACCAATGCTACGTGGACGCCTGCGATGGATCCGTAACCTATTGCACGTCTACGATGCGATTGCGATGAACCCGACAACATTACGAGAACTACGGAATCACGGTAGATCGGGAATAAATGCCGGTTACATGTGCATCTTTAAATTACTCATGCAAGTTTAATAAAATGTATGCCTATCAAACAATGACGTCACCCACACTACGTCAATATAATAGGGTCGTATACAAATAGAATTCGAAAGGGATAAGACTCTCCAATAATAATCCCTTAATAGTCAAATAAAAGGAAAGATCTCATTTCCTAACAGAAAAGATTCTCTTTCCCAACAAGAAAGAACTTCTTCCTAAATAACCTTAACCTTCTCTATATAAAAGGGGGAGAGCAATTCTTCTCCAGGGAGAACACAATCATAATCCTCACCTAGGTTTCTCACAAGGGATTCTCCCTTCTCTCCTCTCTTTTCCTCTCCTCCCCTCATCCTCTCTCTTTCTCGTTGCCATCTCTGGACCTTCAGAGACTAACTAACTGCTAGGAGTCAACGGCGAAAACAGAGAGAAAAGCAAAAAAAAGAAAGCTACAAAAAAAAGATTAAAAAAATGGGAAAATCCCAAAAATGAAAAAGAAAAGAGAACAAAAGAAAATCCAAAAATGGAAAGTTTAAAAAAAGGAAAAGAAAAATCCAAACTAACATATAAAAATGCAAAAAAGAAAAAATCCAAAATATATAACAAAAGAGAAAATCCAAAATCCAAAAAAAAAGAAGAAAAGTCAAAATACAATAAAGGGAAAATACAAAATACAAAAAAAGAGAAAAAATAAAAAAACTAGGGAATCAAATAAAAAGGGAAAAATCCAAAATCAATAAAAATAAGAAATAAAAAGAAAAAGAAAAAAATCCAAGTAAATGCAAAAAATGGGAATATATAAAATAACAATAGGGATATATAAATAAAAAATGGGAAAATGCAAAATCAAAAATAACAAAGAAAAGATAGAAAAATCCAAAATAAAAAAAGAAAGAAAAAACAAAATTCAAAAAAGAAGGGGGAATCCAATGTGCAAAAAAATAAAAAAAATCCAGGATTTAGAAAAAAATAGGAAAATATAAAATATAAAAAAATCCAAAACACCAAAAAGATAAAAGATCCAAAACATAAAAAAGAGAAACATGTCAAGATCTAAGAAAATAAGGAAAATCCAAAAAAGGGAAAATTTCAAAGTACAAGAAAAATATAAAATATCAAAACAAAGGGGGGAAATCCAAAATCCAAAATTCAAAAAAAAAAAAAAAGAAGTGAGAGTGAGGGAAAAATAAAGAAAGAAGTAGTTGCTAGCTGGGTTATGTTGACAAGAAAGCACCATCAAGAGTCCTTGGCCAATTTCTCATTAGACAGTGAATAGATCAGTTACTGGGTTGTGGCACAAAATCCCTTCCAAAGTCTTGCAATCACTTCTTAGCTAGCAAATCCGACTGCTTCCTCCTTAATAGAGCCTACATCCAGCCTGATCCCTTTCAAAGGGTACATAGAGCAGCCCATTTCATGGGTCCACTTCCGTAAATAAAATTATTATTTTCCCCATTTTTTCCTTATCTTGCCCTATGCTTACTTATAAGATAGTGATTAGCCCGTTTAGGGTTGTCTACCTGTTGAAGAAGGCAAAGTTTGTCTCTTCTCAGAATCCCAAAAGCATGCCTGAGGGAAGTTAGTTGTTGATCAAGAGCTCTATAGTTAAATTTCCTTTTAACCTCCCAATCTGTAATAAAGTCAGCATCTCTGTCCAAACTGGGGCAAAATTGCAACTACCAAAGAATGGTGCATTCCTTTTGAATAATGCCTAAGCTGACATAGAGTAAAGGCACCATCCTAACCTAGTAGTACTCTATGGATTAATCAAAAAAAGGACTGGAGGCCATCTTCGGCCATTCATCTTTCCTCAATAATCACTTGAATCCACAAAAGTCTCTAGTTAACCAGTTGAGCTTATGCATTAGACCTTTTTTTGACAAACTAACCAAACCCACTGAATGCACCTCAAGGATCATCAAAGAGAAAAAAAAACAAAAAAAAAGAAGAAAAAAAGGAAAAAGAGAGGGAGAGAGAAGAAGAAAGAAACAAAAAAAGGGAGAGAGAAAGAAGAAGGAGAATGCCCAAGGGGGCTTTGCTCGATACATACTATGCTTAACATATGCTTCTTCAATATGCAACATGTAGTCGATAATGAAATGAAGGGAGGCCTTCCATGGCCGCTTGTTTGACCTTGGGCATTTAATCCTGATAATATGTAGTGAAATCCTCTAGTTGGTCATTTGAACCTTCATATCAGCCTTTTCTTCACAATAAACACTTTCTAACGTGTGGGTGTCAAAATAAGTAGAATGCGATTAGAGCAATTGAGCAAGAGCAAAAAAAAAAAAGAAAAAAATGAACTTTTGGTAGCTTTGCTAAGAATGAAATACTCAAGTAAAGTGGGGCAGTTATCAAAGAAGATCAATGCAAATGCTGAATTGACAAACGAAAAATCAAGAAGTAGTCAAGAGAAAATGGGGCAGTTAAAGTCCTCCCTAATCAATAAGAAGGCACGATTCATTTTAATGAAGAATATGAAGAGCAATCTCCATCCATATGGCTACGAGTGGAGCATTGATAACAAAAATCAAAAAAAGAGAGAAAAAATAGGATATAAATGTGATGATGAAAGCAAGCCCAAAAACAAATTTCCCAAGAGGAGATCCATGCATCTAATGCCTATATTAATTGTTATTTGAGCCTTTTAACCCATCACTTGTAACTTTCATCCCATACCACATTTCGTCCTAATGAGCAAGACTTCCTCGATCTTTGAAAAAATTGAAAATCAGCATTAGATAGACCTATTTGGCTGACGATGAAAGACCATAGTTGTTACTCCCTCCATTAAAGTATTAGTTTCATAGCCCACCATTTTTGTTAACTAGAAAAAAAGGGAAAAGAAAAAGAAAAGAAAATTAAAAAAACTGGGGGCAGACCCCCTATGATAAAGCCTTTCTTACAATAAATCATTTGTTCAACAATTTACAATTCCATCACGCATGCTTGTGAATTCAATGAGTTTTTGGGTAATGACCATATACAAACTCTCATCTGATGCGAACTAGACATAGCCCATTTGAACATAATAACTCTCATATGAGTTAAGGTCGAAGGCACTTTTACCCTTGAGTTTTGAAGTTTTCCCTTCTTATCATTCTAATATTTAATGTCCTTGTGCACTGCTCGATAATTAAATGCTTTCTTGTGGCATAGGTTGAAATGTTTTGACCTTTTCAGTGCATGTTCGACTTCTATCTTGGCTTTACCATCACATCATATCATTTTGATTATTTATGTATTCCGTTGGTCATGTCAACCTCTATGCCTTGACTCGCATAAAAAAATTTCATCGGTCATGTCAACCTCTATGCCTTGACACACGTCTGAATTGAGCAAATGGAAATGACAAATGATAATAAAAAAAAAGGAGAAAAAGGAAAATAAAAAAAGAAGAACTAAACAAGCAAAAACAAATAGCAGAAAAGAAAAAAATATATATATAAGAAGGAAAGAATGATGAATAGTGATATCTAAAGCTTGGCAATGAGTTCTTCACATTTTTGCTTATTTCCCAACATAAAGTGGATTTTCGATTGCATCGCGGCATATTGCACTTTTGAGCAAATTAAAAATTGCATCATTGCATATCATGAATTTTTTATTATTTCTCAGCATAAAGTGGATTTTCGATTGCATCGTGGCATATCGCGCTTTTTAACAATTTAAAAATTGCAACATGGCATATCATAAATTTTTGCTTATTTTCTGGTATAAAGTGGATTTCTGATTACATTGCATCATATCATGCTTTTTAACAGTTAAAAAATTCCATCATGGCATATCATGCATTTTTTTCTTGTTTCCTGGCATAAAGTGGATTTCTTATTACATTGCAACATATCACGCTCTTTAACAGTTAAAAAATTACATCATGGCATATCATGATTTTTTTATTACTTCCGGACATAAAGTGGATTTTCGATTGCATCACGACATATCACACTTTTTAGTAGATTAAAAATTGCATCATGGCATATCTTGAATTTTTTGCTTATTTTTCGACATAAAGTGGATTTCCGAATGCAACGCGACATATCGCGCTTTTTAACAATTTAAAAATTGCATTATGGCATATCATGAATTTTTACTTGTTTTCTGGCATAAAGTGGATTTCCTATTGCATCGTGACATATTGCGCTCTTTAGAAGTTTAAAAATTGCATTATGACATGTCATGAATTTTTTGCTTGTTTCTCGGCATAAAGTGGATTTCCGATTGTATTGCGACATATTGCGCTTTTTAGTAGTTTAAAAATCACATCATGGCATATCATGAATTTTTTGCTTGTTTCTCGGTATAAAGAGGATTTCCGATTGCATCGCGGCATATCGTGTTTTTTAACAGTTTAAAAATTGCATCATGGCATATCATGAATTTTTGTTTGTTTTCCGACATAAAGTGGATTTCCAATTGCATTGTGGTATGTCACGGTTTTTAGCAGTTAAAAATTGCATCATGGCATATCATGACTTTTTGCTGATTTCTTGACATACAGTGGATTTTCCATCTTGCGTTACTATTTAACTTATTTTTATCATGTCATAAAATGATTTTCATCACTTTTCAGATAGAAAATATATTTCCTAATTTGCACTGCGGCTTATCGCACTTTACTATGTTAGTCTTTGATGTGTTTGACATGCGCCGAACCCTTCTTCCTAAGGGTACACCATTCCTCAGGAATTTGCCCATCACGCAACAATAAAATTGGCTTGAACTAGATAAAACGATGTTGCACGGGAACTCCGCTTCCTCATCTTTCCATTCGCTTTAATCTTCCTTCTTCGTCTCGCCCCTCTTCTAAGCCGGTCCTTCGCAAAAATCTCTCTGTACTTCTTTTTATCTTTGTTGTTTTGTAGTCTCATATCTCACAACAAAGAGGAGCAGCTATCAACACCCGATTTTTTATTGGTCCTTTACCTAAACCTCTAACTTACCCCAAACACCTTATCAGACCCTGCCGATCCCTCCGAAACACCCAAAAATCCTAACTTTCATCTCTAGAGCCCTCAGAACTACCATTAAACTTGCCCAATACCTATTCGATGGCTTTGATCGACCCCCACATACACCTCAACCACCAAATAAGACACAACCATAAGTTCTCGGATACCCCCAAATACCACCTGTGAAATCTCAGCCCAAAATACCTCTGTTTACCCTTCAATCGCACCAAGATTTCGTTTTAAGGTCCCAGATTCATAGAATTGAGCTCTTTCCAGATCTACCCGATCCGGTCCAGTTGGCCCAATATGACCTTACCACTCATCTTAGAATGTCCAAAGAACCTAAATCTCAATTCCCAAATCCTCAAAACTCCTTATAGATCTCATCTTATACCCTTGACCAAATTACCAAAATACCCTTTAAACCAAATTCCCAAGATATCCCATTCCAAATTACCAAAATACCCTTCGAACAGATCCCTGTAACACTCTTTTCTTCCAAATTACCCTTTTGACCAATTCCCAAAATTACCCTTAGCTTAATTTCCAAAATTGCCCCTCCTTCCAAAATTCCCCTAAATTTCCAAAATACCCTTTAACCAAAATTACCAAAATGCCCTTGACCAAAGTTACACAAATTACCCCTTGTTGACCAACACCCAAGCTACCCCTAACCCAATTCCCAAAATACCCTCTCCCCTAAAATTACCAAAATATCCCTTCCCTTAAATTCCCAAATTACCCCAAGTTTCCAAAAATACCAAGTTACCCTTCTTTCCCCAATTTACCCCTTGAAGACACCAACCTAGTGAGATACCTCCCCCCAAATCCTAGCCTACCCACCTTAAACCCCCTTCCTCTCGGTTTTCGTTTAGAAGCCCCCTTCCTTAGGGGAGGCATTTTCCCAATCAGAGGTAGAAGCAAAGAGGTTGGAATGGGGGTTTACTGGCTCTCGACATTTTCCTTTGGGGAAGTATGAGAGCCACTGAATGGAGAGTTGAGAGGGAGTTCTGAAAGAAGAAGAGAGAGAGAGAGAGAGTCCATGAGAGAGAAAGGGAGAAGAAAATAGAGAGGGTTGGGAAGAGGTCTTGAGAGAGGAGAGAAGATTGTGAGAGAAAGCTGAGAGAGGAGAAAACAGTCGAAGATCCTGTCTCAGTCCTCGTCAAATTCGAAGAGAAAATTTGCTTCCATCACAGCCCAGGTAGAGTTTCCATCGCTGAAGGAGCTTCATCGAGAGGTTGAGCTTTCCCTTCCCTTGCATCATCGTTTCTCATTTCACGCCACAAGAGGTATATTTTGATTACCTCATATCTCCTTTTAGGGTAACAACTGTAGTTGTAGTTGCTGTTTTTGTAATAGATGTTCTTGCTTTTGCTTTTTGGCTCGTTTTTATTTTTTATTTTTGCTTTGAGGCTTGGGGGTTCTCTAGAGTTTGGGAGCTTTATGCTTCCTATCTTTTTCATACCATTCAACTGAGTTCGGAGGTGGGGGCTCTGATAGAAACGGGTGAGGAAGCAGTTTCTCATCCTTTTTCTTAGACCCCTGTGCCCAAAAGGGGATTGGTCTGGGAATGTAGAAGGGAGCATTCCTTCGAGCTATTAGAAGATTCGAGTCTCCAATTTATCTTCTACACAAGTTGGGATAATGGTGTTCACGCTGACCAGAGAGAGGGGTACCTAACTCCTTCCCTCTCTCTTTCTCATCTTACCTAGGTTTGTCTACCTTGTCTGCGTCGAATGATAGGGAGTTGCCATTAAATTCAAATTTATTTCTGAAATCCAATTCTGGGAGACCCATCACTCCCAGTTATGTGTTTATGATGGGTGGCGACTCCTTACATTTGGTCAACCGTTGGAGCCGGTTTTTTCTGACGTTTACAGACAGATATTGAAAATTAATATATGAATTTGAATCCGATTAAATATTCGATTATATTCGAATTCGATTAATTAATTATTTTAGATAATTAATAAATATATAAAATAAATATTTTATTGATATAAAATATATAAATATATAAATTATTTATCTAACTTAATTATTATATATAAATTATATAAAATATTTTATATATTATATATAAGAATTAAATAATCGGTCGAATTCTAATATTTATCAAACCGAATCAGGTCTTATCCGAATTCAAATCTAATTAACTATTCGGTATGAATAGGATATCCGAATTCGGCCGATTAGATATTCGAATTGTCCAAATTCGATTTGATTATGTCAAATATTGAATTCAAAATTAGATTTTCGAATACCGTTTACACCCCTACTCATGACCCATGTTTAAAGATATATGATATGACCCACCATGGAATGGATGTTTAATGGGTCAATTAATGAAAGTCTTGTCCAAATAATGTGTCAACTGAATCCTATTTTGTCATTCCATTATGTTTAGTGTCATGGTGTTGGTGTTATTGTTAGATTGTCTACTCAAAATATTTCAACATTTTTAGTGTAAAAATAATATTTGAACTAATAATATGGTCAATTATTATTATTATTACTATTACTCTTACTACTGAAGTTTTACCAAATCTGGTGTATATCTTCCACATTTTGAGTCAGTTTGGGAAGGTAGCAACTTGAAAGTATAAATATGCTCAGTTCAAAACCTTGTATATGGTATTTCTAAATCTTGTATTTGTATTTTTTTTTTAAATTGAGCTTTCTTTTTTATATTTTCACACGGAGGGAGACATGGATTTTCTTTCTGTTTTTTTTGGTGAGGGGAGTTAAACAAGAAAATAAAAATAGGGAGTATAAGAGGTAGGGTTTCAAGAGAAATGGAACAGGAAGGTTTGAGTCTATTATAAATGTTTTTAAAGGAAAAATAAACAAAAAAATCTTTTAAATTTGGGAGTTGAGGAGCATTAGAGTAGCTCAAGTTCGGTTTCCTATGTTGAGACATACCATTTTTTTTTGGGTATTATGTTGTTTTTAATCTAATCGAATGTTGGATTTGGCTGCAGAATTTTGGACATCATTGATAGGCTAGGCTACCTAAATGGCTAAATCTCCAACTTGGATCCAGTTGGCAACCTAAGACAAACATCAACTAAATCCATTATAACTCAGTTGGGATTTGGCCTATGGGCTCAAGCAAGTTGGTTGAATTTATATTTGCTCATATTTTTCATTTCCACTTCTTATTTGAGTTTTACAGTCCAACTTAATATAAAATAAAATGTCATTTACTAAAACATCTATATTTTCTTGTATTTATTAATATCTATTCTATAGTTTGTGTTTTATTAAAACATTCAATAATATCTGATTTTTGCTTGATTCGCTGTTTGAATCCCAAATTCACCCTAAACACTAGATCAGACCTTTTTGATCTCTCTCAAACATAAAAAATCCCAATTAACCCTCACTCACCCTCTCCATCATATTGCGATTCCATTTCTAACTTTCTCCTTGACCTCAATTCCCCCTTCAGATCAAATTTCCATATTACCCTTCACATTAAGTTACAAAAATACCCTTCAAACCAAATTACCGAAATACCCCCAAAACAAATTCTCAAAATCCTCTTTAGATCAAATTCCCAAAATACCCTTCAAAACAAATTCCCGAAACCTCCTTCATAGCAAATTCCCAAAATACCTTTCACACCAAATTGCCTAAATACCCAAAATACTCTTCAGACCAAATTACCAAAATGCCCTCCAAAACAAATTCCTGAAATACCTTCATACCAAAGTACCAAAATACTCTTTAGAATGAATTCCCAAAATACCCTTCAAATCAAATTCCAAAAATCCCCTTCAAATCAAATTCCCAAAATACCCTTCACACCAGATTACCAAAATACCCTTCAAATAAAATTCCCAAAATACCCTCCATATTTTCTAAAATATCCCTCATCTTAATTACCACAGGTACCACTCTTTTCAAAAAATACCCCTTAACAAAATGACCAAAATATCCTTCATGCTTATTTTCACAAATATTCTTCATTCCCCAAATTCTCTATTCATAGAGCTCTCGGACAGGAAGGATTTTTCAAAGAGTTCTATTCTATCGAGCTAAAACAGGGGAGCGAAGAGGTGTAGAAGTCTCGAGAGAAATTGAAAACAAGAGAGGAAAAGTGGAGAAAGGGTTTCGAACCGAGAGAGAGAGAGAGAGTGAGAGAAAAAGATCAGAGAGACAAAGGGGGGAGAAGATTTCTGTTCCTTCCATTCTTGCTACCGAATACATTGGCCGTCTCTGCCATCACCGCCGTCGATGTCCTATTGCCATTCGGATTCGAGTGCCGCTGCTAGTACCCTCGATCTGCCCCTTTGTCACAGCTAAGCTAAAGTTTCCACAGCACCAAAGATCCCAGTTTCATCAAGTTATTCAAACCTTCGCATTCGAGTTCGCTAGTTCTGCAGGTTCTTACAGCAGCATCGTTAGTTTGAAGGTTACAGGAGGTAAAGCCAACTACCTCATCTTCTATACCTCTGTTCGAAGTTGATTTAACAATTCAGAAGTAGCTCTTTTATTTATTTATTTGTTTGTTTGTTTCTTGTAGTTGATTATTGCTGGTTCAATCTCTTATTTTTGTTTGGCATTTGAATTCGAGCACGAGAACGGTTGTGTTCTCTGGCATTAGAGGGGCTAGCATGCTTCCTTGCTCTTCAGGCCAGCCAATTGAGTCCGAAGGTGGGGTTCTAATAGAAAAGGGGTGAGAGAGCAATTTCTCACCCTTTTGTGTAGGCCCTGCGTCCAAAAAAAGTGGTTGATCTCGAAGGGAAGAAAGAAACATCTATGTACTTTAGAGCTGCCGAAGGAACTGGGTTCCCGATTCCAATCTAAATAAGGAAGGGAATTCGGTTTTCACACTGACCAAAGAGGGGTGCCTAACTCCTTCCCTCTCTCTTGACTTGTCCAGACTAGCCTTGTCCACGCAGAGAAGCATGGAGTCACCAACCTTCAACTAATTTTGATAAGTGCAAATCCCAGAGGGCATCACTCCCTGTTACGTATTTTGATGGGTGGCGACTCCATATGTTTGGCCATGAATTTGACAGCTGTTTTTTCTGATGTTCACAACAATTTTAATCTTAACATTTGTATAAACAAATTTAATCAGTAGAAAATAAAAATGAAAATGTCATTTTTCCCCTATAAAACATGGGCACATTCTCTTACCAAATCAACAAAATGATATATAATAGACAGCACAAGTTAGGGTATATGTAACTTGTAAACATGGATCACACGAAGGAGAAAATCACCATCAAATTTTGTTTTATTAGAACTAAAAAGGAGAAAATCACCATAATTGTTACCTCTTCTCATCTTAAGTTAGGGTAGACGTTATTTACACTTCAAATTTATTATTATCAAACAAAATATGTAGCTTAAAAAATGACACCTACTTGAAATGTGAAGACTGGATCACATGCACTTAACATCTTCTCTAACCAAGTTCTATTATAAGGGGAGGGCTTTCTTTTTTGGAAGCTTGATATAAAGTGCTCGGGGTATTTTTGGAATAAACAATCATGGGTCCATGCCCTTAAACATTTTCCACTTGGTTTAGGTGGTCATGTGACCATTTTCTGATGGTAATATAAGCAATTATTAAAAGAAGGTCAACTAAAGAAATCCCTAAACTATAGGGGTGTTTTAATAAAACTCAAACTTTAAGGTAGGTTTTTATAAATAGACGAAACTAGAGGGGTGTCCTTCTTATATGCAGCTATGCATAGTTGTATACGAAATACAATGCACTAGTATTGGGCCCCCAACAACTTTCGTGGACAGTTAATGGGTCACCATTGGGCTCGACCCAACCGTGAAAACATATGTTAACGCTGTCACACACATACATGACATTAGGATAGAGCAAGTATGATGGTAAGACATTTATCAAAAAAAAGTACGATAGTAGGACTTGTGTTCGTAGGGTCTTAGCTGATTTCCGCAAGTCAATCTCAGAGTGAGAAAATTGTAGCTGAATAGTCAGTTCCTTTGTGTTTCAACCTAGAATGTTTTTTGCATCCTTCTTGGGTTCTACGATTTGTTTTTTTTTTTTTTTTTTTCGAACTTCGTTGGGTGTGTTTTCCACTACCAATTTGAAAAAAGAGAGAAGTTGGGGCAAAATTGGCAAATTTTGTTTTGGTTCCAGAAGCTTGGATGCTTTTCTTCAGTTATTCTTACATTTTCTAGTATCGTTTGATATGGAATGCGCCCATCTCATGCAGGTCTGGATTTCTCTGGAGCTATTTTAAAGAATGGTCTGTAGACTTTCGACTCGCTTACTAAATATCTGCATAACTTCTTTGTGTAAAGCGTGGCAGTTAGAAAAGGCGGAAGTGGTTTTAATTGATGGTATACGACTAGGGTATCTCCCAGATGTGGTAACTTATAATACATTGATTGCTGCCTATTGTCGATTAGTTGGAGTTCATGAAGCATACACAGTTCTTCGTAGAATGAGGGAAGCTGGGATAAACCCGGATGTCATTACTTACAATGCTTTGATTGCGGGTGCTGCTAGGTATCGCTTACTACCACTATGTCTCGACCTGTTCGAAGAAATGCTTCAAAATGACATCATTCCTGATGTATGGAGTTACAATACTTTGATGAACTGTTTCTTTAAATCTGGACAGCCGGTGGAAGCTAACAGAATCTTCCGCGATATGATCCTAAGCAATGTTTCTCCATCTCCAACTACATATAACACCATGATTGATGGCCTATGTAAAGCAGGTTATAGTGTTAATGCCCTTCGGTTATTCAGGAGCTTACAACGGCATGGATTTCTTCCCCAGTTAGTAACATACAATATACTTATTAATGGACTTTGCAAATCGGGTAAGTTAGGGGAAGCGAGAATGATCTTGAAGGAGCTTGGCGAATCTGGTCATGTCCCAAATGCCATAACTTACACTTCTGTTATGAGATGTTGCTTTAGACATGGGAAATTCGAACAGGGGTTTGAGATTTTCTTAGAGATGAAGGGTAAAGGTTATACTTTTGATTCTTTTGCATATTGTACAGTAATCAGTGCTTTGGCTAAGATGGGTAAGCCAAAAGAGGCTAATGATTACATAGAAGAAATGTTGAGGACTGGCTTTGGGCTTGATATAGTGTCCTATAATACTCTGATTAATTTGTACTGTAAAGAGGGCAAGCTGGAAACTGCATTTCAGTTGTTGTATGAGATAGAAAAATGTGGGATGCAAAGTGATGAATACACTCACACAATCCTAGTTGATGGATTATGCAAGATAGGTGACATTGATGGGGCCCAACGTCACTTGGAGTATATGAAGAGGATGGGATTTGAATCAAACTTGGTGGCATGTAACTGCTTGATTCATGGGTTATGTAAGGTGGGTAAGGTGGATTATGCAATGAAGGTATTTGAAAATATGGAGCTAAAGGATTCTTTTACCTATGATTCCCTAGTTCATGGTCTTTGCAAGGCAAGGAAGTTCCTTTTAGCATCCAAGCTCCTGCTTTCTTGCCTGAGAAAAGGTATGAAAGTTCTTAGTTCTACCAAACGGGCTGTTATTGCTGGTCTTCGTTCTTCAGGACTTAGAAGGGAGGCAAAAGAGCTCCGGTCAGCAATTTGGATGGCTAGGATTTTACATTGGTGAGATAGGTTATAGTGCAAACAAGGGGGTGGAAAAAGGGTATATTGGGTAGACTCGGCAATATTACATGAAAGTCATTAGAGGAGTGAATAATCTCAGTATATTCCATTTAGCTTCTTTATTGCAATGGTTGATCAATGAAGTTGCTTTAAGTTGATGGAGATACAACTGAACTCCATTAAAATGGATTAAATGGCTAATCAAGTTTCTCTAACTCTCCATATGATGTGGATGCTCTTCATGGAGTTTACTGCTGTTGTAATGTAAGAAATTCATTCTTTTGAACCAATATGCATTGCTGTCTGGAAACATTTAATATTAATCTTTGTTATCATTTTGACATGTCAATTGATTGTTTCAGACCACTAAGGACCTGACTTTCCTTTTGCTTGTTCTCAAAGAGAAATTTGTGTCAAATCTTCTCCATGTGAGTATTGCTTTGACCTCAACTTGAAGTATTATTTTGTGATTTTATATTTTCTAATCTATTATTTTGGGCTCAATAAAAAGGGATAAACCTTGCAAATACACAGTACAGAACATACACATGAAAAAACCATAAAAAGTAGAGTATTCAATTTTTCTTTTTGTTCATGCATGGTTTGTTTATTTCTGTATTGATGAGAGACTACTTAAAAATATGTATGACAATGACTACAAATTCTTCCAGTGGTGAAGGTTATATTACATCTGTCTGCAATTGACTCTATGGATGAAAAGCAAGAATAAAAACTTGCTACCTCTTATTCTATTTTTATTTTCACCAATAAAATATGCACATCCTTACTGCTTATCTAGTTACTGCCATGTGAAATAATAACAGAGATAACAGATGATAACAGATGAAGTACAAATGAAATAATAACAGAGATTACAGATGAAATAATAAATAATTACAGAGGTTTTATTAAATAAAAGATGAAGTACATGAGAAAGAGAAGATAGCAGAGATTTTTCCATAATCCACGTCAAATTTTAAGCCACCATTCGTTGTTGCTTGCACCAAGTGATATTGGTCATTAGAGGCAGCAATGTTTCAATCTTAAAGTGCCCTAGATGAAGGTCAGTGGTTGCATGTGGACTTATATGCTGAAACTTGTTCCATGAATGAAGGATATAGAGAGGAGCACACGGAGTCTTTTCAGTTCAGGCCCATACTTATGACACCGTATGGCATATTCCTAGGTCATTTGAATCCTTTTCTGTAAGATTTGTATAGAAGTTGGATGCTGTAGCTGTATGATAACAATACAAGGGCGTGTAATTATTAGTTGAGTTGGAAGAGTCTCGAAGGAATTTTTTTTTTGATAAGAACAGTCTCAAAGGATATTGGACCTTTTACTTCTGGTTGCCATTTTTCTGCAGTCATGTTGTTTGGTGTTCTAGGTATGAAGTTTAGAGCCATATCTGAACTGGGTAACAGAATCTGAAAAATCTCCTAGTGGTTGGTCATGCCTATTAAGAAGGAAGTTGCTTAATATCTAGAGACTGGAAATGGTATATCATTTATTCTTTTTATCAGCAACAGTAATAAGCAGTTTTATTTTAATGTAGAAAAATCTGAGAACCAGGAACCTCGATACCTTAAGTGTTTAGATCAAAGGGAAAATGTCTTGACTCTTGAATGACTACCATAGTTATCAAGGCGACGCCTAGGCAACAAGGCACCCTTTGAGGCTCGCCTCGCCTTTTTTTTTGATAAATAACATCAATTCCATTAAAATAATGAATAGATACAAGAAGATTCCCTTAGAGGCGCGAGGAGCAGCCTCTCCAAACAGCAAATACACAAACTACAACAGAGAAAACATGAATGTTGAAATTAAAACAATAGTTACAATTGTGCCCAGGACAATGTTTCCCTATTTACCCCTTGTTTTGCCAAGACATCAGCAAAAGCATTAGCTGATCTCCCAACCCATTGTACTGTTATAGACATATTTCTTGTCAGCCATTTGAATTTCTTTAACTCATTTTTGTAGCCCCAAGTGACATCCTCCGGATTATTTAACCAGTCCACCACTGTCTTAGAGTCTCCTTCAATTAGAAGCTGCTCCGCGCCCACTTCTTTTGCAAGAAGTATTCCTTGTATTGCAGCTAGCAGTTATGCCCGGATAGAGTTCCCAACTCCTAAAGGGCCAGAGTAGATTAAGACAACCTCTCCAGCCTCATTCCTTAGTACACCTCCCATCCCAGAGGGACCCGGGTTACCCTGGCTACTCCCATCAAAATTCAGCTTCAAAGAACCAAGAGGAGGAGGGACCCAGCTAGTCATTGCCCTTCCCTTGTAGGAGGAACAGCTTGCTACCAACTTCCAATCCTTCCAACAATCAGTAAAAGTAAAATGGTTAAATAATTCTAGAGTCTTTAACCAATGTAAAGACCTGGACAAAATGCAGTCCTTTAAGGTTTGATTGCTTCTTCCTCTTTCTTGGAAGATTCTGACATTCATTTCTTCCCATACTGTCCATAACAATGCTGCTCGTGAGCATCTCCACATTTTCCTTCCTCTTTTATGGGGCCAAGAGAAGAAAGAAGGGTTAAAGATTGTACTTACTTCTGCTGGCATATCCCAACTAGACCCAAACAAAGATAGAAGCCAAGCCTAGAGCTTTGCAGTGACACTACAAGATAAAAATAGATGATTACAATCCTCACCATGAGATCTGCAAAGAATGCACCAGTTTGGTGAAATACAAAGGACGGGTCTTCTCTTTTGTAGGTTGTCCATCGTGTTTACTTTACCATGCCACACTTCCCAGCACAAAGCCATAACCTTGGGGGGACCAGCCTACACCAGACTTCTTTGGAAGGGAAACTCTGATGAGAGGAAGATTGGCAGAGGAACTTGAAAAAGGAGCCACAAGAAAAAGACCCTTTGGGGTGAATGGCCCAAATCCTTTTATCAGGTTTCAAGGGATCCAACCAAACCTTATCAAGGAGACACAAATGAGTAGACAAACACTCAATTTCCTCATCCCTTAATCCTCTACGGAAACCAAAATCCCAAGACAAAGCTGGTAAGATTATATTTGACGGAAGGAATTTTGAGATTACCTCATTTTTATACAAGGAAACGGAGTACAATGAAGGAAAAAGGTCTTTCAAAGGGAGATCTCCAACCCAAATGTCCTCCCAAAACCGAATAGAATTACTTGAACAAGCATCATACCTGACACAGCTAAGGAACTGCGGAAGAATTTTGTGAATTGCTTTCCAAGGTGTGGCTAGGTTAGCCCTCCTTGATGCGCCAACATCCCAACCACTCTTTGAACATCCATGAATACTCTTCACTACTTCGTTTTAGAGTCTATCCCGCTCCAAAGGCCATCTCCACAACCACTTCCCTAACAGAGTTGAGTTCTTTTTAAGCACATTCCCGAGCCCTAATCCTCCCTCCTCTTTGCTTCTACCCACAACCCCCCACTTGATTAAATGGTCTTTTTTACCTTCTCTCGGTTCCCACAGAAAATCTCTCATCAATTTTTCCAACTTCTTCGCTTCCCTAGACGGTATCCTAAAGACAGAGAGATAATAGGTAGGTAGATTCATGGGGGTAGCTTTTATCAAAGTGATCCTCCCACCCAAAGAGGTATAACTTTTCTTCCAAACAGCTAGTCTCTTTTCTAACTTCTCCAAGACTGGGGTCCAGAACCTACTCTCCCTAGGGTTTGCTCCCAATGGAAGCCCTAAGTAAGACAAAGGCCAGGAGGAAATGGAGCACTCAAGACAGCCTGTAATCGCCTCAACCTCCTCAAAAACTAAATTTACTCTGATTATGCATCTTTTTCCTAGATTGATTTTCAAATTAGAGACTCCTTCAAAAACTGTAATCAATTCTTTCAAAATTTCCACCTTCTCACCGAAACCTCCCTCACAGAAGATCATCAGTTATCTGCAAACTGAAGGCCCTCTGTCACCGTTTCGGACCATCTGGGTTTGAAAACTTTGATGAAGCTCTGTCGAGACTTAAACAATTGGGGACGGTGAAGGAGTACTAGAATGAGTTTGAGAGGTTGGCTTCTCGGGTATATGGATGACCTGAGTCAGTGTTGGTGGGAGCTTTCTTAGGGGGATTGAGGGATGAAATCCGGTATGAGGTGAAAGCCCTGCAACTGGTTACTATAAATGCAGTAGCTCACTTGGCCCGCCTGCATGAAGAGAGACTGAATAAACTCAGACGAGTGAGTAAACCAGCTCTGACCGGGCCAATCATCAAGACTTCCCTGACCAAAACTGAACCGGTTCCAGCCAAACCGGTTGGACTGAATGGTTTACCCCTCAAGTGTCTCTCCTGGGCGGAGATGCAGTCACGCCGCGAGCGTGGACTGTGCTATAACTGTGATGAAAAGTTCGGGCCCGGACATCGTTGCAAGAGACCCCAACTGTTCCTATTAGAACTGGAGGATCCCGACGAGGAGGGCCCCACAGTTGAAGAAGGAACCCTAGAAAATGAGGAAGAATCTATAGAGCAGGGACCGGAGATTTCCCTCCATGCCTTGACTGGCTCGTCATCACCTCGAACCATGAGGCTAAGTGCAGTGATCGGGGGCAGCCCAATGGCAATATTGGTGGATAGCGGGCACTCTCTAAACTTCATTTTAGAGGAGCTAGTTGACCAGCTCCATTTAGCGGTGGAACCTATACCGGTTTTCTTAGTCCATGTAGCTAACGAACACTGACTCAGTTGTGATGGGGTTTGTAAAGTCGTGGAAATCAAGGTGCAAGGGCACTTACTCCAAGCGAATCTCCACCCGTTGGAGTTAAGGGGGCCCGATGTGATTTTGGGCATCTAGTGGCTGCGATAATTGGGCCCGACTGACCATGACTTTCACCATAGAAGGGCAGAAATGCACTCTTCGAGGCCTCGACCCAGGGCCCCCATTGCAAGAAGAATTTGGCCTTACTATCAAGCCGAGGCCCCATTTCTCCCCACCGATCATTCTTTATTTGGGAGGAGGCCCAATGGGGCCCACACTCGACTACTCCTCTGGATCTGTAGGCCCAGGAAGAGATCTCATGGAATTATCCAGATTACTGCAGGCCTACCAGGATGTCTTCCAAGAACCCATGGACCTTCCCCCGAAACGGGATCAAGACCATAAGATTCCCATATTGCTCGGGGCGGGACCAGCCAATTTGAAGCCATACCGTTATCCACATTTCCAGAAGTCTGAAATTGAAAACATTGTAGCTGACCTGAAGAAGAGGGGACTGATACAGCCCAGTTCCAGACCATACTCCTCACCTGTCCTGCTGGTAAAAAGAAAGATGGCACATGGAGATTCTGTGTTGATTACCGGGCCTTGAACCGTATCACAGTAAAGGACAAATTTCCCATACCTGTGATTGACGAGCTGTTGGATGAGTTAGGAGCTGCAACAATGTTTTCCAAACTAGACTTGAGGGCCGGATACCACCAGATCCGGGTTCACCCGGAGGATGTGCAGAAGACGGCATTCCGGACTCATGACCGGCACTATGAATTCCTGGTTATGCCCTTCGGGCTGACCAACGCTCCATCCACTTTTCATGCTTTGATGAATGATATATTTTGGCACTACCTCAGGCGGTTCATTCTGGTATTTTTCGACGACATACTGGTTTATAGTGACAGTTGGGATGCCCATCTACAGCATCTGAAAACTACCATGGAGATCTTGAGGCAACATCAGCTCTATGCCAAGAAAGACAAATGTCTGTTCGCCCAGACAGAGGTGCACTACCTCAGCCATATTGTCTCTCAAGGCTGGGTTAGAGCTGATCCTGAGAAAATTGCAGCTGTGGTTAACTGGCCCATTCCAGACTCCATACAGGCCCTTAGGGGGTTCTTGGGCCTAACCGATTACTACAGACGGTTCATAAAAAATTACGGCCTGATAGCGGGCCCCTTGACCCAACTGCTCAAAAAGAATGCTTTTAATTGGAATGACAAAGCCCAAGCTGCATTTCAGGACCTCAAACAGGCCTCCCCGCCCACTCTTGCTTTACCAGACTTCTCTAAAGAATTCGTAGTAGAATGTGATGCATCTAAG
This sequence comes from Nelumbo nucifera, assembly GCF_055504915.1. NCBI lineage: Eukaryota > Viridiplantae > Streptophyta > Magnoliopsida > Proteales > Nelumbonaceae > Nelumbo > Nelumbo nucifera. The sequence goes on from NC_142650.1 coordinate 35,361,936, forward strand.
TCCGGAGTGGGAGCAGTCCTTATGCAACAAGGTAGACCCCTGGCCTACTTCAGTAAGGCGTTGTCTACCCAGGCCCAACTACAGTCCACCTATGATAAGGAACTGGTTGTTAGAGCAACCAGTGCACAGCCCAGCTCAGCAGAAGTGGTTGTATAAGCTATTGGGGTTTGACTACCGGGTAGAGTACAAGCCGGGTGTAGCAAACAAGGCGGCAGACGCTCTGTCCCGCAGCCAGGAGGTTTTCATGTTGGGTGAATCCCATCCCAACTTTTCTATCTGGGCCAGGCTCAAGGAAGAAGTCCACCTGGATGAAACCATACAGAAGGTCGTTCAGAAGCTTACAACAGATCCGACTTCAGCCCTAGGGTTCTACTTAGTGGGGCCAGATCTCTTCTTTAAAGGGCGCCTAGTGATTGCGGCCCAATCAAAGTTTCTCCCGGAGTTACTTCAATTATTTCATGGCTCTGCCTTGGGTGGCCATTCGGGAATACTCCGTACCTACCGTCGGGTAAGCCAGCATTTGTTTTGGTCAGTGATGAAGAAAGCCGTCCAGCAGTTTGTAGCTCAATGCACTACTTGCCAACGTTACAAATCTAACCATCAAACTCCAGCGGGATTGTTGCAACCTCTCCCGATTCCGGCTCAAGTATGGGAGGATATTACCATGGATTTCATCACGGGACTCCCAACTTCCATGGGTAAATCAGTAATTATGGTAGTGGTGGATAGGCTAACCAAATACAGTCATTTTATTGGGCTGATGCACCCATACACAACGGCCCAAGTGGCACACACCTTTGTCAATGAGGTGACCAGACTGCCTGGAACCCCACGATCCATTGTGACGGATAGGGACCCGGCTTTCATGAGCCGCCTCTGGACTGCATATTTTAAAGCCCAGGGGACTCAGTTGAACCACACCACCAGCTACCACCCACAAGCCAACGGACAGTCCGAAGTGGTTAACTGGTGCTCGGAGACTTATTTGAGATGCTTTACGGGGGAGAGGCCCAAACAGTGGATGAATTGGCTACCATGGGCCGAGCTGTGGTACAACACCACCTATCACTCCTCATTGGGAATGAGCCCATTTAAGGCATTGTATGGGAGGGAACGACCTCTTATACTTCCCTATGAAGTTGGGTCAACAGCAGTGGCAGAAGTGGAAGAAAAACTACAGCAGAGGGATGAGGTTTTGAGGTCCCTGAAGGAACATCTGAACTGGGCCCAGCAGCAAATGAAGGCCCAGTATGACAAAAAGCACAGGCCGGTAACCTAGCAGGAGGGGGAGTTTGTGTTCTTGAAGCTTCAGCCCTACCGCCAAGTATCAGTCGCCCAGCGGAAGTGGCCTAAATTTGCACCTCGTTTTTTTGGGCCCTTTCGTATAGTGGGCCGAGTAGGAGAGGTGGCCTACAGATTGGATCTTCCGCCATCTTCTCGCATCCACCCAGTCTTCCATGTTTCCCTACTAAAGAAGAGTACAGGACCCTACACGAATGCTAGCCCCACATTGCCTGAGTTCGATGAGGAGGGGTGCCTGCAGCCGAAGCCTATGGTGGTTCGAGATCTAAGGTGGGTTAAAAGGGGAAAGACGGTGCACAATCTCAAGGAGGATGGTCCTGGGAAGACATTGACAATCTCAAGAAGAGGTTTCCAGGCTTCAACCTTGAGGACAAGGTTGTTCTAAAGGAGGGGCGAGTTGTTGGGGCCCCAGCCCATGTGTGACCGAAGGCCCATACCCCTAACCAGCACGGGGACCAGCCCACAGTGCCTATGAAGGCCCACGAGGAGCACAGCATGCTGAAAGAAGACAAACAGCTGCCCATTCACTACATGTACACAAGGAAGACACGTCAGCCATGAATAGTCCCATGCACATGTCATGATTTCCTTGTACACTATAAATATCTGAGAATAAACGAGTAGGGCAGACCTGGCTTAATCCATTTCTTCTTCTTTTCTTAGTAGGAGGTTAGGTTTCCCTCGAAGAGACCTCTGCAGTGGGCAGTATCCCATCACATTCTTAGTATGCCTCAAATCTATTGTTTTTAGCCGGTTGTGTCTAAATCTATTTTAATTCCAATTGTAGGTGTTGGAGCAGCTTAGTGGGCAGACCCCCATTTTCTCAAAGGGTAAGTTCAATGCAGTCTTCCTTGAATATGCCCTGTTTATTACCATTAACAAACACTCTTGTCTCTATGTCTGTGATTTTGTTCTTGTTTCGGCTGATGAGTTGATGCCTTGAAAGCTAGGTACACCATTCGGTCTTTTGGTATAAGATGCAATGAGAAGATTCCATGCTACATCAGAGTCAAGGGTTAGAAGGCGATGCAACTTCTGGAGAGTGATACTGGATACTTTGGTTTCAGTATTCAGGAGCATATTGATTTGGGTATCAAGTAAGCGGAAGTTCCATCCCTTTCCCATTAATTTTTGCTGTTCTTTTCCTCTGCTGATTAACATGAACTTGAACTAAATGTGCACCGCTTTTGGCTGTGTGTTGATTTTTTTATTAGTGGTGATTTAATTGTTGATCTGTAGATTGTGGGCTATGGTTCTGTCTCATATGATATCTGAATTGGTTTTGGATATATTGGTGAACTTCATAAACTTTTCAATCACTGACTAGAGAGCACAAGTATTTTATATGAACCTTGATTAGGGAAAGAAGACATTCTTATTGCTTTTTTTTTTTTGTAAGCACATTCTTATTTCTTAATGGTGAGGTGATACAGAATCTATTTGTTTATTTTTATATAATAAAAACTTCAGAAGGGTTCGTTGCCTTTTCAAGTGATTGTTCCTTTGGCGCCTGCTATCATGCATGGTCTTGGAGATTAATGGTGCCTAATAATGAAGTCTAGCAATTATTTGCTGTTGAATCTTTCTTTTTTTCTCCACTCTTACTGTCTCAGTGATGCTCATATTTGTCCAATGGAATGCTTCTTTCTTTGAGCGTTCCCCATTGAGATGTTTGTAAATATGGTCTGCTATCTTTTCCTTTATGAAGTTGAACTTCAGAAAAGGAACTTCTATCGGGGCTAATTGACCACTACATTCTAATTGTGGCAAGCTTTTTTGATGAATTTAGTTGTGGCAAATTCATATTTCTTAGTTCAAAACTTCAAAATGCTTGTGGTGGTTAGTTCCTATGGTAGGAGATTGGCTTATCTACATGTCATTTTTGCTTTTCATTTTTTCTATTATACTCATGTCAAGTGGGGGCAATTTTGTGATGGAAGTGGCATGACTTATATTAAGTTATTAAGATTATATACTTCGGATTCTTTATGTTTTTGTATTTTTTAGGGCATATTTCTTAAAGTACCCCTAAGGTTTAGGAAATTGACTAACTCTACCCTTCCTGTTTACATATTGTCTTAAAGTACCCTTAAGTTTTCTGACAATTGTCATTATTGTTAAATCCTAACAGAAATGATGAAATGTCAGTTATACTCTTCTGTTAAAATTGGCAATAAAGACATGCAATTACTGTTCGAGGAGAGGAGAAACTCCATTACCGCTGCAACTTTCAACTGGCAGTGTGACTGTGAAGAAGATAGACGGAGATGGTGAAATGCCATTTTATTTGGTTTGTTTCAAGGGAATGCGAGGAGGTTTGGCAGAAAAATGAAAAAGAGGAATGAAGTTAAAAGTAGGAGAGAATAAATAGATGGAGACGGGTCCAAAATATGGATGCCACCGCTGGCGTCAGAGACAGGATTTCCTTTCAGCAATGGGAGGTATAGAGTCACGGAGATGAGGGGCCCTCATTACACTCTTTTGAGCCAAAATGTTCTTCAGGATATTTTTGAATGTATGGGAGATTCTGTTGATGGGTCGGAGTTCGCTGGAGGCTCACACAGTTTGATGCCAAAAGCTTTTATCGAAGTATATGTTGGTACAGAAGACTGGGCTGAACATTTGATTCGTGGAGGACCATCTGCTTTCAAAAAATATGTGGAGGAATGCAAAAATCTGGGGTTTGAGACAATTGAGCTAAATGCAGGGTCACTTACCCTTCCTGAAGAAACTTTCTTGAGATTTGTGCGCCTGATTAAAAGTGGTGGATTGAAAGCAAAACCTCAATTTGCAGTGAAGTTCAACAAGTCTGACATCCCAGTAGCTGGTGATATAGCATATGGGGCATATATAGCTCCAGTTCCTTGAACATCTGAAATTGTTGAGGATGTAGACTTGCTAATCAGAAGGGCTGAGAGGTGCTTGGAAGCCGGAGCAGATATGCTGATTTGCCTAGGACTTGAAAAGACCATGTTCTTGCACAGGGTTATCCTTCTCTAAACAATTTTCTCTCACGCTCAGCTCCTGCGATTGCAGGGCTTCGATTATTCGTTCCTTTCCTTCTCTTTCATTCTTTTGGAGCCCTCGATCGAATCTAGTGTAATATCATTAAATTACATCTTATGCAAAATATTCTTATAACCTCCAGATACAGGGCATGTTCGATCACTGATCTCTCATCTTGTTCCAGATTCTTAACCGGGAATCTTCCAGGAGAGTTGGGAACTCAAGGGTTTATTCTTGTTTTGCTTTGGGTTTCTTTTCTGCTTGTTTGGGAGATAATTTTTGGTTTCTAGTTCAAGGATTCTGGTCGTTTTGGGCACTTGGTATTCACAGATCTCTGAGTTTCAGAGATTTGTGGAAGCTAATTCGCAGTTAAGTGCGCTTGTCAAAATGTTTTGGTGTATGGAGGGATTATCCGCCACATCTCCTGTGAGTTGGCATGTTGACAGAATTTCCTCCTATTGCTACAGGTTGGAGTTTCTCTTCTCCTCGATGAATATCCCTTTGAGAGTGAATCAATGAATTATTTGTTTTTTACCACAAAAGGGTATTCTAAGAATTTTTGAAAAATATATCAGACACGTGATGTCAAATGTGAACCGAGTGTGGTGGAAAGCTAATGGCAAGGGTGTTTTAGACAATTGTCAGAAAATTTAGGGGTACTTTTAAGACTATATAAACAGTAAGAGTAGAGTTGGTGGATTTTCTAAACCTTAGGGGTACTTTAAGAAATTTGCCCTTTTTTAAAAATACACAAGGCATAATATTGTAAGGAATTCTTTGTGTCTTGGAACTCTCAAATCTCCTGGGCCCGATGGTCTGAAGTGAACCCCTTGTTCTCTCAACCAAGCTATCACTGTATTAAAGAAGTTTCGAGAGGAACAAATAGCACAAATCTGGTCCTGATACCCAAGAAGCCGCCTGAAACAAGGATTTCAGGCCGATATTGTACAAGATTGTTGCAGAATTTCTTTCCACCTGACTCTTCCCTTCACTCGCTTCGCCATTATTTCTAGCTGGCAGGCAAATTATGTGAGTGGCATCATTACCCAAGAGTGGGGTGAGCAAGAAAAACTGAAAAATTGAATGGAAAATTCAGATAATCGAATCAACCGCTATTACATATATTTTTATATATTTCATGTATATTTATGTGTATTATATATATTTTATATATTATAAATTAATAAATATGCATAATGTATAAATATATATTTGTAATATAAAATATATTATCTATTATTTAAAATATAATATTTTATATATATCTAGTTTTTTATTATATATTCATATATTTTTATAATATATATTATAAATATAAAAAACCAAAAAATTGACAAATCGAACCTGTCAATAGGTTAACTGATCGGCTTTGGTTCAGTTTGGGTTAACTGGTTTTTTAGAAACCAGTAACTAGTAATACTAGTTCTGTAACATCTGTTTCAAAAATAGGCCCATGGTTCGGTTTATTGAACTATGAGCACCCCTACCTAAGACTATATGTACCGGTAAGACAATCATTTTCTACAACATGAATGTTTTTTGTTTTCATTTGTTTTTGGAATTGTCACATCAGCATAAAGACAAGCATGTTCTTGAACTATGTTTTGTTTTCAAAAGGAAAAACAATTTGGTTTGCTTATGCTTTAAAAAACAATACATGTTTTTGGAATCAACAAAACATTGGTTTTTAAAACAAAAATAAATTTTTTAGTATAGAAATCATATGATTTCATGCAACACGAAGTTGAATAATTAGATGGAAATATGTTTTTGAAACCAGATTCAAGAACATGTTTTTGGTTTTAGTTTTGAAAAAAGAAAACAAACAGAACTGAGAATGGGTTTTTTGTGTTTTTGTCTTGAAACAATCTATTTTCAAATCGCATGCCTTTGATTTCATTTTAGAACTGGTAACAAAATAAACAATTCACGTTCCCCCTTAGGTTTGGTCCCTGAATAGGTTTTTACTTTTTATTGTCTCACGTGATCCTTGTAAAAGCCTATTGGCTTTAAAGCATGGTTCATTTAATTGTAATGGGGTGATGGGATAGAGCGTTAGATCACTTGCTATCTCAAGGAATCCTTCAAAGCTTAGGCTGTTGCGATATTCCTAAATAGGTTTTTATTCTTTAAAAAGCTTTGCCTATGAGTCTTAGAAAACGTCACAAAAACTTTGCAATATGATTTCAGATGGGCAATTACATTGCCTTCAACTTCAAGGCTCCATTTGCTTTTCAGTAGCTTACTTATCTAGGTAAATGCATTTACCTAGGTAAGTATTTCTCAGGAAACACTTATCGAGGTAAGTGTATTTATTCATGTTCTTTTATTCCTCAAATAAATAAGACAATAACCGTTTTAACCATAAAAAAAATCAATTATTAAAAGGGGCCCATTTCTACCATCTTATCCATGTAGAGATGACCCAAATATATTATTTGGTTTCATGCCCCTGCTAAAAGGCATGGGAGCATGAACTCGATAAAGGGGTTAGCTCATAAGTTTGTTACTCTATCGGCTTAATTGTTCACATTCTTTTCGCCTTGTCGCCCATGCATCATTAGAGGAGGATAATTTCCTTTTATCATGCTAAATGATTATGCACCGTTTAGGCCAATAGTTTATATTCTTATTTACCTTATTGTTTGCATTATAATATGCTATGTAGAATTGTACTTGGGCGATTAGGACTTAGGGTCCGTTTGGTTTGTAGGAATAGGGGTCTGGAATCGGAATCGGAATGGGCTATTCCGATTCTAACTGTTTGGTTGGGCGGAATCGGAATCTCATTCCCATTCCTGCTGGAATGCCATTTCCCCATTTGAGGGAATGGCCATTCCCTGCCCCTCCCTTGGGAATGGAATCCCATTTATGTTGATTTTAATTCTCATTCCCATTCCTGTCTGAACCAAACAGACTATGGGAATGGACCATTCCGATTCCGGAAGATTTCGATTCCGATTCCGACTACGAACCAAACGGACCCTTAGTATTTTCTAAGGACCGATGAGGAATACAATGCCTTATTTCCCTAGACTTTCCTAGTGGGTTTTGATCAACAATTGAGGTATTCCCTACTTTATTTTACAAGCTTGTTGTTTATTTGCATAAAAACTATTTCAAGGTATGAGAGAATGAAATAGAGGATGGGGCTTCGGCCCTAAGCGGGTGTGATGCTTAACCCCTTCCACACTTATACCTTAATCCCTTACCTAGGCTAGTTAGACCTCATTGCTTTCGAGCCACATAGGGAATATTGAAACTTAAACTTTATTTTTTTCTTAAGACAAATGATTTTGAAATTCCTTCACTTCTTACTTTCTACCTCTTTTTCCTGATTTTTGAGTAAAAATTAGGTGGCGACTCCTCAACACACCCAAACTTCTCTATTGTGGCTTTGTGCCCATAGGCCAGCCTCCACATAGATATACCACTCATTTTAATAATAGGAAAAGGTCCACACATATAATAATTAATAATATAAAACTTCTTTTATTATTAGGATAAATAGTGGTTCTACATTGTTTCAAATACTGACAAACTTCACATTGGAGATCAAATATAAAGACAAATTTGGAAAAAAAAAGAAATAAGACTTAATGACACAATCTAGAATGCCACAAATATATATTAGACTTATCTAGGTTCTAACTACAAGACTACAATGTAACGACTGAAAGGAAGAAACCAAGAAGTAGAGGCCACTAGCTTCATGTCCAATCACCATCCCTCCTGAAAAAAACGTAGAAATTAGGAAAGTGATATAACTAATAGAAAGTAAGTTTGTGGTTAAGTTGGGAACATGAAGAACAAAGGTTGGAGCAAGATTAGAGTCCAAAATGAATGTCATCCATCCTTGGAGATGGAAGAAAGTGATCCACCTACAACTCTAAACTTGTCCTTTATGGATAAAGGTTGATAAGTGGAAAATAATCTTGTCCTTATTGGATTCGGCATACCAATCATGTGATAGGAAGCTCCTGAAATGGTTGCATACCAGATTGTAGAGGAGTCTTGAGCCCTTTCAAGAAAGGAATCCTTCTTCAAAATCTAGAAATACTACTATTACTCTAATACCATATTAGTATTTCAGATGTGATATTGAATGGAGAAAAAATAAAAAGAACAAAATGAGGGGAAAGATGAAAAAGAAAAAAAAGAAGAGAAGGAAGAAAATGGAATGAGACGTGAATATAGTGATATTACCTTATGATCTTTCCCCTCTTTATTTATACTTATGTGTTTAGATGCATTCAAATTACAAAATTGCCTCTCACTGCTAGCAGTGAAAATCTAAGTATTCTTATAGGATGGAACCAATTAAAAGGTTATTAGAAATTTTTGGTCGAATGAGATCTTTCAAGTTTCCTATCTCTTAAAGAAGGGAACCTAAAGGTTGATTATTAGAAAAGTAGAGTGGTTAAGCTGCTCAAATTACCTAAAGATGCAGGGATGGAACGACTGAGGTTATTACTGCACAATGCTAAACAAAAGAGATGTTCCAAATTTCCTATCTTTTAGGCTATGTTTGGTTTGAAGGAAAAAGTAGGGAAAAAAAAGGAAAGGGAGGGAAACCTTTTACAAACATTGTATAGATTTCCCTACCCTTCCTTTCCTTTCCCTACCTTTTCCTTCAAACCAAACATGGCCTTAAGGAATGAGACTAGACAGCTTATTATTAGAAAGGTAAAGAGTGGTTTAGTTGCTCAGATTACCCAAAGATGTAGGGATAAAACCACTGAGGTTATTAGTATACAGTGCTAAATGAATGAGATGTGTCGAATTTCCTATCTCTTGAGCAATGAGACCTGAAAGTTGATTATCAAAAAGGTAGAGAGTGGTTAGGCTACTTACATTACCTAGTGATGCAGGAATGGAACCACTGAGGTTATTAAAAGACAATTTTAAATCAACGAGATGTATCAAATTTTCTCTCTCTTGAGGAATGGAACCTGAAATTGATTTTCAAAAAGGGCCAAGGCCTGGGAGGATGAGAAGTCGAAGTTGTGAAGCGTACCTTGCAATCCCATACTCGATAGCCTTATCTCCCTAACTCTTCCAGCTGGATTGCAATAATTCCAACCCAATTGCAATGGTCATATGGACAATAAGAATTTGTGGAATTATTACCAGTAGGAACTTGTGGTAAGAAATAACTGTTTTAATTTAGCTAGGAAGACTGGCTTTCCATTTGAGGAGAGTTTTGGCTTCTTTCTTGTATGACAAAGGCTTTAGAAGAGCTAAACTTTGATAAGAGTGCAACTAACAAAATCACTAGGACCACTACAAGAGTGAGGGACTACTTGGATATGAGCTGAGATAGGAAGGGTGATGACTGAGTCATATTGTAAAACAGTTTATATAAATTGTAAAATTGGATTAGTTTTGCACTGACAAATTTATCTTCTTACCAAACACACTTTTAGTTGTAATGGATGCAAAAACAAATTCCAATAAAACATATACCTTTTATTTTTTTAATCAAAAGTCCACTTGAATGCAAATTTACTTCTTTTTTATTGATGTATTTTTACATCTTATTATCAATGTAAATATGCATTAAAAAATGTATTTTCTATCATTTGTCAATACATAAATACAATGTTATCAAACATAGACAAAAGTGAACTAAAGTGTAAATTTACCCTTAACTGGGATCTGGGATTTACACTCTATTTGCATGTTTCCAAAAGCAGCCTATGGAATTAATGCAAAAATGGGTTTAGGTTGTAAGAGGAAGTAGATGATAGATGAGGACTTGTATATCTTGGAGCAAGACTCTTGATAAGAAAAAGACTTGGGTTCTTGAGCTCTTGGCATATCACCCCTTTTGAACAAGGGTAGGTAATCAGGTAGGTAACACTCGTGAATTTTTTTCTCAGGCTGATGATGTTCCACTCTGTATGGACTCGTGAAACATTTCACGTTGGAACGTGTTGTTGGACTCGTGAATCATTTCACTCTGTGGGCAGCGTGATACCACTACATAGTACATACAGTATAAATAAACGCTAATTGTTTTTTTTTTTTTTTAATTTTTGGATTTACGCAGACACAAATCACGTTGGAACGTGTTGTTGGAGGAGATCCGGATCCATCAATTGTGTAGCTCACAATGCCAAAAAAAAAAAAGACAGAATCATTCCTATTCAATTTAGGGCTATCAACAGGTTGGTTCTGAATAGGGTTTAGGTAGAATCAGTTCGGGACTGACTATTAATTGGGACAAAATTATAGACCGAAAACCGTTTTGATTAAGAGTCGTATCTATCGGGTTTAGACTTGATTACGCTAAAACTATATTTGTTTATTTAAATAGTAATTTAAAATGTAAAATTTCAAAATATAATCTTAATAAAAATGATAGAAAAATAATAAATTATTTATATGTTAATAAACTAAATTTTTAACTAATATTATCTTATTTATTAACTATCAAATTTACCATTTCAAACAAAAATATGATACAAGTTATAAGAAATTGAGAAAATATAATATATATTTAATAAAATAATTAGTTTCGGGCCTTAATCATTTTGGGACAGGCAAGAGCCCAAACTGACCCAATTATCAATCGAGACAAAATCATAGAACCAAAAAACATTACGATTGGTTTGGGTCCATCGGGTAGACCCAACCCATTGACAGCCCTAATTTGATATGATATTATTCAATTTTGGTTTGTTTTATTTTTTAAATAGGGTCATTTACTTAGAAACCCCCTATAGTTTCATGTACTTAGTACTTACTATGAACTACTGTTTAGTTTGTGTATTACTTAGGTGCTCCCTCTACTTTGCAATCAATTTACTTATTGTTAGGGGTGCTCACGGTTTGGTTAACCAAACCTTGGCCCTAAATTTCAAACTGAATCAGTAGTATTGGTTTTTTGAAAATGGGTAATCGAAACTGAACCAAAGCCGATCGGTTAACCAGTTGATTCGTTTGGCTAACTGTTGGTTTGGTTTATCGGTTCTTTTGACTTTATAAAATATGTTGCAAAAAAAATATTAATATATAATAAAAAAATAGAAATACATATAAAATATTATAATATAAATAATAAATAATATATATATGTATGTATGTATGTATGTATGTATGTATGTATGTATGTATGTATGAATATATATATATATATATATATATATCAATCGGTTCGACTGACTGCTGATTTTTTTTATATTTGTTAACTAAAACTGAATCGATATCTTTGCTTTTTCAAAAATACCAAATCGACCAATTTAATTAACTAAAATTTTTTATTCGGTCTCATTGGTTCACTTCGGTTGGGGGTGTTTTTCACACATGCATGGGCAATGGTGCGAATGTGAGTGTATGTACGTGCCACACCCTATCATTTTCCTCTTTGACCGTTTGTTTTTTAACCATCGCTTGGTTTGAACATTTGAACTTTATTTTTTAAAATGTTTCTCCTTCCTCTTTTGTTGTGTCTCTTCGAACTAGTGCTTATTCCGGAGAGACACATCTCTGTTTGTGAATGGACATCTCTATGTCTGTTCGGGTGACTGAAAGCACTCTATAAATAGAGTGTTGGTCAACTTGATGATATAGTGGTTTGTGGAGGTCTAGTAAGCAAGTGCATGTTTATCAGTAGCCTGTAGGCTGTTTTATCTTGTTGACCGATTTGCAATCACTCAACTGCACCATAAGGGACAAATGCAGTTTTAAGGAGAGTGACCAAGTGGCACGACTCAACCCTCATTTTTATTATAATTCTTAGTTTACAACAATAGTTCTAAAACACTGCTACGAATTGGTTTTGGAAAGCATTCACTGATAAGTTCCATTTTGGCTTTTGTTACTATAATTTGCAACAATCTTAAAATCACATTATGGAACCTATCTCTTCTACCCCCTCTCATGGGAAATTGGATACTGTTAAGAGTCTAAGATTGAACATTTCAACAGAACCAATTATAAGCATTGGAGACAATGCCTTCTATTTGTCTTAGAACAACTAGGGGTAGCCTCTACTTTGACTGAATCAAACCCAATGAATATGGAGGAACTAGCCCATTCAGTTGTTGCACAACATTAGTTCATTGCTAACCACCTCTACAAGAACCATATCCTAAATTGCCTGTCCAATGAATTGTACAATGTTTATTATTCCTACAACTTTTCCTATAAAATTTGGAATGCTTTGGACAACAAATATACTCTAGAAAATGCCAATTTCTACAACTTTTCCTATAAAATTTCTTATATATATATATATATATATATATATATATATATATATATATATATGTGATTGCCAATTTCTTGCATTTTACCATGAAGGAAGACATTTATGTATTTGCCCAAATAGATGAGTTTCAGGTATTTGTAGGGGGAACTAGTTAAAGAAGGCATGACATTGTCAGATGAATTTATTGCCAGTTCTCTTATAGAGAAATTGTCACATACATAGAATAGTTTTAAAACTAATATGAAACACAAGAGAAAGGACACAACTTTGGATCAAGTACTGGTCTGAATCTAAATAGAAAAAATGAATAGAAAGAATAATGAAGTTCAGATTTCCAAAACCAACTCAATGGAGGAAATGACTACAAAATTCAAAAAGAGATTAAATGTGAAAAATGACCAAAAGTTTATGAAGCAATAGAAGAAACGGTAATGCTTTGTATGTGGCAAATCTGCGCACTACAAGAAAGACTGCCGCCACTGAAAGAAGAAAGACTCTAGGAAACAAAAAGTCAACTTGATTGAGGATATTATTGTAGCCATGATAATCGAGGCAAACTTTGTTGATAAATCGAAGGAGTGGGTATTGGTGGACAGATCCAGGTAAGTAAGCTCTGTTAAGTTTCCTAAAGTAGAAGGAAATGAACTTGTCAGATGGTTGTCAAATATTTTTAGGAATAGTTCAGTCAAACCAAAGATGAAGGAATGGGCCTAGTAAGATTATTTAATTGCAATGACATTTCTATAAGAGACTTCAAATTTTCGTAGAGGTATAGAAGGAATAGGTTGGTCAAGTTACATTAAGATATTGGAATTAGCCCTATAAAATTATTTGTGTACACAGATAGTATTGTGACTTAAAATTTCCTATTTCATGGGGTATAGGACCAAATAGCTATTTCTCATAGAGGGACAAAGCTGTGAGGCTGCTCAAGTTATCTAAAGACGGAAGAATGCTACTGGTGATATGGTTTTGATCCAGATACAAGATTTTGAGACTTGTTAATAGGCCTAGTTCTGATGATATATCTCCGGAAAACTGATTGATAGACAGATCAAGGTGGGTCAATTTGGAAAGATTGTACAGATAGGATGGAATGGTGCCGAAGAGCATATTATTAGTAAGATGAAGATGGATAAGGTTTGGAAAGGATGAAAATTTGAGGTTATGGAGTGTATTTTGTAATTAACTTTCTTACCTTGGGGAAAGTTACCAACATTTGGATGGAATAGAATTGTCCCTTTTAATAATGGCTTTTTATGACTAAAATGGTAATTGTCTTATTTACCTGGGAAATAAAAGAATATGGGCAAGTGCATTTACCTAGTAAGTATTTCTCGTGAAACATTTACCTAGATAAGTCTTCTCAGAAAGCGAACTGGTCAATTTGTTCAAGTTTTTCTAAATCATTTGTAGGGTGTTCATGGGTCAGTCTGGTTCAGTTGCAAGCATTTTGGCCAACCAAACCGACCTCTTGGGTTGGTAAACAGGTAAACCAAAACCAACCAATCATAAGGGAAAACCGGCCTAATCATGAAGGATCAGTTTATGACAATTTCTTGGTTTGATTAGGTCGGTTTACTGGCTTAAGATGGATGAGCGCCCCATTGGCGAGGTAGATTTCTACCATGGTTGCACTGTTGCACCATCAGAGTTTAAAGAAGAAATTAGGGAAGAAAGCAGAAAAAAAAAAGTGAGACCAACACACTTGGAAACAAGGAGTTGTAGGAAGAATGGAGATAGAGAGAGGGGAGGAGGCGAAGGAAGAAGAAGAAAAAGGGCTTTGGGCTCTGAACCTAACCTATTGTGGCTTTTCTCGAGGTGGCAGAGTAGTTGGCTGGTTGCATTGGTCATTGGATATATTTTTGAAAATATGACCAACTTGATCTCACAACCCCACTGTATCATATTAAAAAGAAAGGGGCATTTCTGTAATTGAAATTCAAAGTTTTAGTTGTATCAGGGGGTGGAGAGTTGTGACGCATTGAATGCCTTCAAGCATCTAATAAGTCAGCACTTGTTTCCTACCTTGAAGCCTTTTACAGCCTTATCACCCTAAACAGCTAAAACTATTAGGGAGAAGTGCCGATCAGCCCAGCTCAAAATTTACTAGCCACAAAGTACATGGGGAATGCATCCTGACCGTGAATTGATGCTAAATTCACGGGCAGGATGTGGTTTATAGGGAGGGAGAGGGCTACTCGTAGGGGGTGGCTGGAATTCAGAATTCTGCATCGTACTTTACCCAAACTATTAACCTAAATTAAGCTATTAAAAATAAGCCAAGTCGGTTCAGTTCACTTCAATTTTGGTTTTCAATTTTAAAAACAATAACCAGTCCGACCAGACAGATTGTTCAAATTCATAAACCAAAACCCACCGGTTTGGGTTGGATTAGATTGGTTTGGTCAGACTCATGAACAGCCCTACTCATTTGCCACCACCCATGCACATCCAAAGTATATTGTGATTTGGATTTAAGATTTCTTAGTTGACAACCGGGTCAATTTATATGTTAATGGTGAATGATTCATTACTTTCTAAATGCTTGTTTAGGAAATGACAATGAGAATATCTTTTTCTTTTTCCATTTTTCTTTCTTTCACAGTTGATCATATTTGCGGTGGGGATTGAGATGAACTTTTAGAAAACCACGAAGGGGAAAAACCACCTAAAAGAGAAGAGACATAATGGTATAGCAAGCAAAGCTCAAAACCTAGTTGAAGTGATCTGTCAACTAGTATTCAGTGTGAAGATATTAGTCTCGGGTAACTTCATGGCCCTGAGTGGATTTCAAAATTATGATGTTGTGAAGAGCCCAAAGTTGCTGGATATACAGAATTGCCACCTCAACTAAAAAGTTGGATGTGCACAGCATCGCCACCTCAATAAAATAGCTCGTTAGGGCATAGTAATATCTTAATATTTCAAAGAATTGCAAGGCATTGAGTTTAACATGTAAACCACCAACAGTGGGAGCAATTCCACGAGGAAAATGAATATTTGTCATGAAGGATCAGATTCTGGACTACATTCTATCTAGAATTCCCCTTTCCTTCTAGATGCTATCTCTGAAGCCCAAGCTCTCCCCACACCAGTCTGGAACTTACCTGCAGCCAGTACAGCAATAAAAGAATTAAGAAAAAAGACTACAAATTGTAACTATAGAAACTGTCATCACTCCCCCTCAAACCGGGTATCACCCTTTTTTGAGAACATCAACAACCGGCATATCTGTCTGAAGCAACAAATGCCAAACAAACTTCTCTAGTAGTCACTCTCTCTCTCTCTAATAAAGTGCCAATCAACAAAGCAATTAAGAAATCGCTAAGTACTACTATAAGAAACATCAACATCTTTCACCCAAGACAACCCCTCTGTTTCGAAGGGGTGGGAGGGGAGGGAGTTTATCCAAATCTAGGAAGCATGCAAATGTTTACAAATTTCCATGTCTAATGGAAGCAAGTATTCCTTATAGCAAATGTTAAATGCCTTAATATCATATATCACAAAATCCAACAGTTATTATGAAAACCTATTTTTCCCCTGAATATTTTGGATTAGATTTACTCACTGCCTTACTATCGTGAACTTAAAATAACTCTAATTCCTCATAAACTAGCTAATTATGGAAACAACATAAGATTATTACCAGCAGTTGACTGGAAAAACTCATCCAAATCGGCCCCTTGCTCTGTACATAGGAAAAAATAATGTCAGTTTTCAGATCACTTACAGCTAAAAGTAAGATGCTACTTCCCTATTCATTAATTTCAATGGTAGTCAATATCTCCTTACACTCACAGGTGCAAACATATAGATAGATATATGCAGACTAATTTGTTTCATGAAAAGCTCTGGTTTTTGCATTTAATTTCAGACTAGAAGGTTTTACTTAGAAAGCTTTTTTTTTTGAGAAAAGGTAGAGTATAATTGTATTGATCAACCGGTCCTTAGTACAACGAGAAACTGTACAAAAACTGCAACAAGAGGACCTCAAAAAAAGGCCACCCTCAAATAAGTACAATCAGTTGTATCCTCTTTAAAACCTGTGTGTATGGACAACCAGCTCCTAAGAAGCTCTATAGCCCTGTTAATGACCTCAGCTTCCGAGGAGGCTTTCTGATCAAAAGTCCTGCTGTTCCTTTCAGCCGAAACTGCCCACAAAATAACCAAAGGAATTGAGGACCAGCATAATTTCCCCTTCTTTGTCATTCCAGATATGTGCCAAACCTCCAAGCATATTCTATGTTAGTATACCTATTTCAATTGATTCTTTGGATGCCGTTTTTATCTTACCTCTCACATGAACATGTAAACAAAAATTATGTTCAGTAATGTGTAGACTTAAGTCTTTTGCATGGGCCAATACCCTCTTTGACATCCCAACTGGCTAAATCAATTACAAGAAGACAACAGGAAAAGGGTCCCTTTTATTGAATAAATAAATGTCTAAAGTTATGGTCCGTGAAAAATTTTTAGTTTTCCTTTCTTTGTTTGGAAAAAAATCACAATTAAAAAGGGAAAAAATGTGACAGACAGAGAGAGGGAACAATTCTTGATTACATTTTCCAAGGTTCTAATATAAATCTACAAATTATGTATGTTCTTCAAAAAGTCAACATAGATGTAATAAAGCTATACCTTTTTCATATTCCAAGGCTTGAAGTATCATCTCCACCTGATAGGATCAAAGAATTTATAATTATCACCTTATTTAAAGGGATACCCAGGAAAATAAAGAAAGCTATTTCTGAATGCATTCTTTAAACAGAACTGAATAATAAAATAAAAAAGCAAAACTATAAGCAGCATTTCACTTCCTTCTGAAGTAGGAATTCAATCACAATGTCTTAAATACCAAAAAAGAAAAAAAAAATCACGATGTCTTCTGTAGATTGTTGACTGTCAAAATATGAAAGATATGCATCATTTCATTGATGACTTAAATGGCCACGTGAGCTTTGGGGTCAAGAGACTGTTAGGGCACGACAATGTTGTTCTATCTTCTTCCCTTTCATCTGCTACAGCACACTCTGATGCCAAGTCCGGTCCAAAGCTTGGTCAACAATGGATACCAAGAGAAAAACAAAAAGTGAAGGACCCGGGCATGGCAGCAGAAGATCACCCAAACCTGAGGTCCACTAGGGACAGATCGGAGGAGAAAGAGATGGTGAATGGAGGGTGGATTGATTTTGATCTCTCGAGGAAGAAGACTCTGATTCGGATACAGACTTGTCAATTGGCAGCCTGGGGCAAAGTGAAGGGTTCAAATATTTGGAAGGGAACCTTGATATTTTGGCATTCTTCACCGAAGAGAAAAAGGCAATGGAAATCTCCCCTATTCAATGTCAAACAACAGTAGTGAGAGATTTAAAAGATCCTGAGAATGCTCTGGATGTTGGGAGTTAGACCAAGTGTCAAACTTAGAAAAGAAGAGTCATTGCCTAATAGAAATCATGAGCAGGGTGTCCATAAGGCAGGTGCAAAGCACCATAAATGGCTGAACAAGAAAACACTGGAAGGAAATAAGCCACAGAGCTCTGGAGGTGGTTCACAAGTTGTTCCTTTGACAGGGAACTGCCAGCAGCAATCTCATTCTATAGAAGCCAGTAATCCCCAGCCCAAGTTATAGGAAAAGGATACAGTTCCCTCTCCCTTGCCACTCTCAGGTAAGTGTGTGCTTTCAGTTTTTGATACTGACTTGCCTGCAGCTTGTGCTCCAGGTCCCCAGCTTGGTCTAAAGCTGCCAGCCTCGTGTTGAGAAGGATATCAGAGGGTTTAGTATTGGATCCTTAGCCAAGGACGAAAGGGGGAAAAGAATCTGGGAGTTAATTGAGCAGTATTTGGAGGAGACAGAGAAAGAAAGTTCTAATGAGCTGGAGAGTCAATTGGGGGAATCTGCAACTGACTCAAGAAAGGATCAAGTGGATGAGGAAGTGTCTGCAAGTGTGATGTTTAGAGAAGACTCAGTAGCAGAGTTTATGGGAAAACTTGGGTGTAAGTTAAAGGATCCAAATGATTTGAAAGCTTTTTAAAGAAAGAAAAAAGGAGGAAGAAGGGAAGGTGAGGAAGAGAAAAGTGGCTGAGAGACTTAGACTGGATGTGGTCGGTGATAGGGAGTTTAGCGAAAGAAAAGGAATAAGAAGAGGAAGTCAGAAAGGGACTGTAATTGGGGGAAAAGAGTAGCTGTAGGTTAGATAGAAGATAGTGAATTGGCCATGTTTACAATTTAGCAGAGTGTGCTAGTATTTTGGCTTGTTAGATTGAGTCCCTTCCAGTCAAATATTTGGGACTCCCGCTGGGGGTGAGTGGCGGTTCCTCTGCAATCTGGGACCCAGTTATTGAGAGATTGGAAAGGAAGTTGGCCTCTTGGAAGGCAAAATATCTTTCTTTCGGGGTAGGGTGACTTTGATTAAGAGTACTCTCTCCAATTTACCTACCTACTTTCTGTCTCTATTCTTTATTCCTAACAAGGTTGCAAATCAGATTGAAAAACTTAAGAGGAGTTTTCTTTGGAGAGGCTGGGAGGAGGAGAAAAAGGTGCACCTGGTTGAACTGGGAGCAAATTTGTCTCCCCAAAATTGAACGGGGGTTGTTAGGAACCTGCCTAACTCAGGGCTCTTCAAGGGGCCAACCTCCTGAATTCTTGGAAAAAGAGAGAGAGAGAGAGAGAGAGAGAGAGAGAGTTTAATGCTGAAAGAATCAATGTCTTATTCCCTTTTCTGCTCTACTACTTATACTGTTTTACAATCTTGATTGTCTTTCTGTTACAGTTGTTGCAAGTGGATGGTTAGTTGTGCTGACGTGGCCTCCTCTTGTAAAACTGATTAACTGCTTTCTGTTGGTCTGTTCCAGCAGTCTTAACAATCCCCCCTTCCTTTAGAGCGACCTTGCCCTCGAGGTCTAATGTGGTAAAATTTGATTGTAGATCTAAGTAGGATTCCCAGGTTGCATCCTCTTCGGGGAGGTTAGACCAAACAACTAATGCCTCTGGTATGACTCTGCCACTCTGGCGCACCCATCTGAAATCAATGATCCGGGCTGGCTCAGTTTGCACTTGTCCTTCTTCTGAAAATGTGGGAAGACTTGTAATGACTCCCGACTTCGGCCCCTTCTTCAGTAAGGAGATATGGAATACAGGGTGCAGTTTTGATGTTGCCGGAAGGTCCAGGTTGTAGGCCACTGATCCTATTCTCTCCAGGACTTTAAATGGGCCAAAATAGCGCGGGCTGAGTTTGTTCCACTGTCGGCTTGCAACTGAAATCTGTCTGAAAGGTTGTAATTTGAGAAACACCCAATCACCTACTTCATATTGGACATTCTTGTGGTGTTTATCATAGGTGTGCTTCATCCATTGCTGTGCCTGTAAGAGATGATGTCTCAGTTCCCTTAGCACCTCATCTCATTGCGTTAGCTGTTCTTCAACAGCCGCTACTGTGGGGGTTCCTTTTTCATAAGGAAGTAGAAGGGGAGGGTCCCGAGCATATAAAGCTCTGAAGGGTGTCATCCCCGCGACGCTATGGAAAGTGGTGTTGTACCACCATTCGGCCCAGTGGATCCAGTTCACCCATTGTCTTGATCGATCTCCCACGAAGCATCTCAGATATGTTTCGAGACTCTTGTTAACCGCCTCTGTCTGTCCATCAGATTGGGGGTGGTAGCTAGTTGACTTGAACAGTTTAACCCCGTGTAGGCGGAAAAGCTCAGCCCAAAAATGACTGATAAAGATAGGGTCCCTGCCTGATACAATTGAGTTGGGGAGCCCGTGTAGGCGCACAATTTCCCGGAGGAACAATTCAGCAACTGTGGATGCTGTAAATGGGTGTGATAGAGGTAAGAAATGACAATATTTCGTCAGTCTATCCACTACCACAAGGATAACTGTTTTGTTGGCAGAAACGGGCAATCCCATGATGAAATCCATTGATATATCATCCCAGACTTGGGTTGGTATTGGGAGTGGTTGCAAGAGGCCTGCTGGTGTTGTAGTGGCCGACTTGTTTTGTTGGCATACTGCACACCCGGCTATGAAGTTCTGGATAGATGTACGCATGCCTTTCCAATGGAATTGTGTGGTGATGCGCTTTTGTGTTCGTAGGATGCCGGAGTGGCCACCTGTGGGTGAGGCATGGAATAATTCCAGGAGCTTCCTGAGATGAGTAGAAGCTGCTGGAATTTCCAGGCGTCCTTTGAAGAAGAGTAGATCATTCTTAATGGTGTACCCGGGGTGCAATGAGGGATTTGCCAATACTTGGGCCTTCAACTGCTGTAACTCCTTATGGGATTGGGCTTCTTTTCGCAGTAGATCCAGGAGTGGAGAAGTTGGGGAAGATACTAGTAACTGAAATGATTGTGGGTGTCGTCAGAGGGCGTCCGCCACCCGGTTAGCAGCCCCTGCTTTGTATTCAATTCTGTAGTCGTACCCCAGTAGCTTGGATATCCAGCGCTGTTGTTCCGGGGATAGAACTGATTGATCCAATAAGAACTTCGGACTTTGATGGTCGGTCCGAATTATGAACTGTCTACCGATCAAGTAGGATTGCCAGCATTGGACTACTAAGACCATTACTATTAATTCTCGTTCATAAACTGATTTAGCCCACTTTTGTGATGTTAAGGCCTTGCTGAAAAAGGCTAGTGGTCGCCCCTCTTGCATGAGAACAGCCCCAACACCTTGACTGGAGGCATCACATTCAATGATGAAGTCTTTTGTGAAATCGGGCAGTGCTAATGTTGGAGGGCTCGTAACTGCCTGTCTCAATTGCTCAAAAGCTTGTTGGGCCTGGGTTGACCAATTAAAAGCGTCTTGTTTCAGTAATTGGGTCAGTAGGGTAGCTATTAGGCCGTAGTTTTTGATGAAGCGGCGGTAGTACCCCGACAGGCCCAAGAAGGCCCTCAATTCTTCCACACATTTGGGTTGCGGCCAACCCATTATACTGGAGATTTTATCTGGGTCAACCGCTATAGTCCCCTTCTCTACAACATGTCCCAAGTAGTGAACTTGGTTTTGTCCAAAGGAGCACTTGGACTCTTTAGCGAACAACTGGTGGGCCTCAAGTGTTGCAAGGGTGACCTGTAGATGATTCAGATGTTCCTCCCAATTGGGGCTATAGACCAATATGTCATCAAAGAAAACAAGGATGAACTTACGTAAATATGGCCGGAATATGTCATTAATTAATGCTTGAAATGTGGTTGGAGCATTGGTCAGCCCAAATGGCATGACCAGGAACTCATAGTGGCCATCATGTGTCCTAAAAGCCGTTTTGTGAACATCCTCCCTATGTACCCTTATTTGATGATAGCTAGCTCGTAAATCTAGTTTTGAGAATATGGTGGCTTGACTGAGTTCACCAAGCGGCTCATCAATGACTGGTATCGGGAATCGGTCTTTAATGGTGATGCTGTTAAGGGCTCTGTAATCAATACAAAACTGCCACGTCCCATCCTTTTTTTTGACTAATAATACTAGTGAAGAGAATGGGTTGTGATTGGGCTGTATTATCCCTTGCTTAAGCATTTCTTGAACTTGCTTCTCGATTTCAGATTTTTGAAAGTAAGGGTATTGGTAGGGTCTTACATTGGTCGGGGCTGATCCGGGCATGAGGGGGATGCGGTGGTCATGCTCCAGGCGTGGTGGCAGTCCTTGGGGTTCTTTGAACACGCTGCCATAGTGCTGAAGGAGTTGTTGTAGGCGGCTTTGGAAGTCTCTAGGCCCATTTGGGCTGCTGTTAGCTAAAGATGGGCTGGTCCAATTTGAGTCCATGTGCATGAATATGGGTTGATTTGGATCTCCTCTTTGCTTTGTTAGTGTTGCAAGACTGATGGGCCTTGGACCTTGCATGTTTGCCCTTGTAAATGGACTGTAGAGTTCCCTGATGTGAAGTCCATGGTGAGACGGGCCCAGTCACAGACCACAGGTCCTAGCTGTCTTAACAATTGAATGCCTAACACCATGCCCGCTCCACTGAGATGGAGAGGATATAGGTCCACCGCAAACTGATGACCTTGAACCTTTAGTGGTAGGCCCATGCAAATGCTATTGCAGGATAGGCTATTACCGTTGGCCACATGAACTGTAAAGGCCGTTGTTGGTTGAACCGGAAGTCCCATTTTATCCACCAAGACTTGAGTTATGAAGTTAAGGGAGCTGCCACTGTCTATGAGGATTGACACTTGGCGTCCTAGGATTAGCCCTACAACTCTCATTGTTTGAGGGGACGCAAGTCCCGTAAGGGCTTGTAGAGATATTTCAGGCGTGCCATTGGATTGTATTTCCCACCCTAGGTTAAATTCTCCGCAACTGGTGAGGTCGTCTTCCTCTTTGGCATCTGTTTGGAGGAGAAATGCTTGTTGTTTCTTGCAGTGATGGCCCGGCCCAAATTTCTCTTTGCAGTTGTAACAGAGACCTTTGTCTCTGCGGGCTTGCATCTCTGCCCAGGTCAGCCGTTTGAAAGGAACCAGTGGGCCTGGGCCCAATATTCCTTCCTCCTTGTTTGGTGTTGTCATCCTTTATTGCTCCTTTCTTGCTCTTGGACCCCATGGTCGTTGCACCTTTCTTGCTCGACTGAACTTATCCTCATACAATCTTGCTAGCATTGCCGCATTGATGACCGAAGAGGGCAGCATCGCTTTCACTTCCAGTCGCAGTTCTTTTAGGCCACCAATGAAGCTTCCCACCAACGCCTTCTCCGTCCACCCTTGGACTCTCACGGCCAGCCTTTTGAACTCCATTTGGTAATCCTTTACTGATCCCACCTGTCGCAGCTTTGCCAAATTTTCATCAAGATCTTCGAACCCAGATGATCCAAAACGGACAGTCATGCCGTTCGTGAAGTCTGCCCAAGTTTGCCGAGGGTGCCCCCTTCGGTACCATTGAAACCAGAGGATAGCTTCCCCTTCAAGATGCGCAAAAGCCAGAGCTACCCTATCTTGCCCAGGTGTTTCATGGTAATCAAAATACCGTTCGGCTCTGAGAATCCAGGGAGTTGGGTTGCCGCCTGAGAAGATGGGGAAATCGATTTTGGCTATTCTCGTTGCCGCCCCTGTTCTGCGGTTGTTTTCATTGTTGCGCTCTTCTTGGCTTCCTCTGTCATTGTTCGTTGCCCGCTGCTCCAGTCGAAGGAGGAGGGCAGTGAAACCTTCCTTCATTTCTTTGAGATCTGAAGACATTCAATGGATCTCTACCTCCATCTGATCCACTCGAGTGTCTACTGACATGTTTCTTGTGTTGGTCATGCTGGCTCTGATACCAAATTGTGAGGAACCTGCCCAACTTAGGGCTCTTCAAGGGGCCAACCTCTTGAATTCTTGGAAAGAGAGAGAGAGAGAGAGAGAGAGAGTTTAATGCTGAAAGAATCAATGTCTTATTCCCTTTTTTGCTCTACTACTTATACTGTTTTACAATCTTGATTGTCTTTCTGTTACAGTTGTTGCAAGTGGATGGTTAGTTGTGCTGGCGTGGCCTCCTCTTGTAAAACTGATTAACTGCTTTCTGTTGGTCTGTTCCAGCAATCTTAACCGGGGTTAGGTGTAAGGAAGCTTAAGTCTTTTAATTCTGCTCTCCTCTGTAAGTGGATTTGGAGATTTATTGTAGAAAATGATGCATTGTAGAGATCTCTCATTGCCAGCAAATATAGTGTGAATTGGGGCAATTGGAGAACTAGGGACCCTCCTCCCAACTGGGGTAACTCTCTATCGAAAGGGATAATGAAGAACTTTTCAGCTCAGGCTGAGGGGGTCTCAGTTAGGGTTGGTAATGGTAATAGGACCAAGTTCTGGAAGGACCCTTGGTGCTCAGACGAACCTCTTACTAAGTCCTTCCCCCTCCTCTTCCAGTGTGCTTCGAATCAAGAGGCCTCAGTTGTAGAGTGTTATAGTATTTCAGGTGGTTCAGTTCTTTGGACTCTGATGTGGACACGTATTGGGAGCAACAGCAGCAATGATCCGGTGTTCTCATCCTATCCAATTCGGCAGCAACAGTCTTATCCATTCAGCATATTAGATTAGACTATCTTGTTATTCTTATCTTATTAAGTTAGTAGATTAGATTATCTTATCTTATTAGATTAGGATTAAGAGAGACTTATCTTATTAGATTAGGATTAAGAGAGACTTATCTTATCTTATCAAGATAGAGTTGGAGGTCTCCCTATTCAGCAAGGAGTCTCCCTAAGAGCAGGACTCTTGTAATCTCCTATTTAAGGAGCCACTATTATTGAATAAAGGCATCCAAAATTTCAGTCAAAGAGAAGAGTAAAGGAGAGTTAGGGTGATCTCTTGGACAAATCACCCCTTAGGTCGCCACGATAGGGTCAACACGCAAAGGGAGGGGCAAGGGAAAACTAGAGGTTCTCCCCGTGGACCGACCCGTGACGAGATCCTACGCCCGGGCCCATAACAGACTCCCTCATTTCGAAGGAATCTTTTTGATTGGGAGGTGGAAGAGGTTGTGAATCTGTTGACCTGTCTTCAAAACCAAGAGTTGGATTACAGCTCGGAGGATAAGTGGCATTGGAAGTGGAACTCTGATGGGGTGTTTTCTGTTAAATCTTTGGCTGCTAATCTCAGTAGGAGGGATGTTCCTGATTTCCCAGATTGGCAAGTGTGGAATCCCAACAGCCCAACAAAAACCAACTTTCTAGTTTGGACTATGGCTCTTTATAAATGTCTTTCTAAGGAGAACCTTGTGAGAAGGGGAATTCAGGTTTCGGACTTGTTTTGCAGTCTATGTGGGAGTATTGCTGAATCTACTGATCATTTGTGTATCCATTGTCCGTATTCTGCTCAGTTGTGGAACCATTTCCTCAGCTCTTTGAAGGTTTGTTGGGTGATGCCAAGGTTGGTTAAAGAGCTGTTGTGTTGCTGGCAGCTTATGGGTTTGAGAAAGAAAAAGAAGACTGTTTGGAAGATGGTTCCAGTTGCTGTAATTTGGTCCATCTGGACCGAGAGGAATAGGAGGATTTTCAGCAATAAGTTTCTAAGTTCGGAAGAGTTAATTCAGAAGTCAATGGGCAAGCTGATATCTTGGTTGTCTGTGGCTGCAGATTTCAGAAACTGTAATGTGTCTGATGTATTTTTTTCTAGCTCTTGATGGTTAGTGTATTTGCTGGTTTGATCAGTCAGCCTGTTCTGGGACTGATCTCAGCCTCTTGTGTGTAATTCCTTATCAATAAATATTACTTTTCCTTTTCCAAAAAAAAAAAAAAACGTGTTCTAGGAATATGATAAAATTTTGGGAACATAATTGGATTGGGAAGTTGCCTTTTTTGGTAAGTAAAATGATTTTATTAATTAATAAAGATCAATGAAGGAGTACATAGATAATGCTTCCCTCAAGAGGTGCGAGATGCTACCTCAAGAAAACCCTCAGGCCTTGTTCGCTTTTTAGTAAGTTACTTACCCGGGTAAGTGTTTCCTGGGAAAGACTTACCCGGGTAAGTGCATTTACCTATATTCTTTTATTTTCCATGTAAATAAGGCAATTACCATTTTATCCATAAAAATCCATTATTGAAAGGGGTATTTTTGTCCCATTGACCAACTTTCCCCCCTCTCAAAATCCAAAAAAAGAACGCCTCCTCAAAGTTACAACATAGCCCAAAAGAGTTGGTTCCCATGCACCAGGTTTAGAAGGGCCAAAGCAAATTGGGTCGAGAATTTTAAGAAGCTAAGCAACACATTGGAGTTCAAAATCTCTCAAGTCTCTCCTAAAACCCAAATTCCAACTAAAAATAGAAGAATGAGTAGAGTTCACAAATCTCCAAATAGGTTAATTTTTAAGAAGAGTAACGAAAAACAAAGAAGGATAAAGATCCTTGAGGGTAGAGTTATCGATCCAAACATCCTCCCAAACAGAACCTTGTCTCTAGAGCACATCACGCCTTACTAAGCTAAGGAACTAGGGAAGAATGCTATGTATAGCCTTCCGCAGAGAGTTTAAGGTAGCCCGCCAAGATACACCAGCATCCCAACCATTACCTACATCTCCATGAATACTCTCCACAACATCATGCCAAAGTCTATCCCTTTCCAATGGCCACCTTCATAGCTATTTGTCCAACAAAGTTGTATTCTTCTTCCCCATGTTACCTAAGCCCAACTCTACCTACTCCTTCCTTTTACACAGTAGTTCCCATCTAACCAAATGATCCTTTCTATCTTCATTAGGCTCCCACAAGAAGTTCCTCATGATCTTTTCTACTTTCAACACCTTTCGTTGTGGCATCCTAAAGACAAAGAGGAAGTATATTGGAAGGTTCGCTAAGGTAGCTTTTATCAAAGTGAAACGACCCCCGAGAGACACATCACTCTTCCAAGCTGCCAATTTCTTTGCACAACCAAAAGATTTCGCTACCCCATCCAACTCCTAGTCTTCCAAGTTTAGCCCCACAACAAACTCTTCTCAAAGTTGATCTTCAGCTTAAAACAAGTTCAAACAACTTTATCACCCATTTCAAATTTCTTGCCTTTTGTGTATCCCCTGTCTCACAAAAAAATGGTCGTATCATCCGCGAATTACAAATGGGTTACAACTGTACCCTCTCTTCCTATGCTCCATCCTCTTATTAGATCCAGCCTATCAGCTCTCTCATAAGTCTACTAAACATATGCTCTATCAAGGTAAAAAGGAAGGGGATAGGGGGTCCCCTTGTCTAGTAGGAAAGAAGCCTTTAACCACAACATTAACTAGAACCGAATAATGTCAAGTTTTCGAACAACCTTTGATCCAACTACACCACCTCTCTCCAAAGCCATAATTCCTCAAGGATTCTAGTAGGAAAAACCAATCAACCATGTCATAAGTTTTTTTTCCAAATCCAATTTGCACACAAATCCTTTCTCTCCCCTCATTAGCTATTAGGATTTGGTCAATAATTTGTCTTCCTTGGATGAAAGCCCCTTCAATTGATTTATTAAGTTTGAAAGGGTTACTCTTAACCTCAAAGACAACACTTGGCTGCAATTTTGTAGATGCTCGTCACACCAATGGGCCTAAAATCTCTAGGTTTGATGGAATCTCCCTTTTTAGGTATCAAGAGCTCAGGGCTAGAAAGGTAGAATTTACCCCTGGACTAATGAAATGATCCTCAGCAAACTCCACAAAGACCTCCACAAATCTGATTTGATAATGAGCCTTGGACCTTGGCAACACCTTAGCTCTACTTCATGTAGGTACATAGTAGTCACTAAGACCATCAGAGTACAGAGGGTGTCAAACCAACACTACATCGATGCCTGCAATGAATCCATAACCCATCGCACGTTTGCAATGAGTTCATAACTCATCGCAAATCTGCGATGAACTCATACCCGAAATAGGTTGCGATGAGCTTTGGCCTACACGGATCTGTGATGAATCTTAGACACGCGTGAATTTGTGATGAGCTTTAGACATGTGCGTCTTTAAATTACGCGTGTGACGGGACGCCTCGTGGGCCTAGTAAAGGCAAGCGATGCAAATAACGACATCACCGCGCTACGTTAGTATGAAAGGGCCACAAAAAGAAGTAGCATGCGTAGAGAATCCTTAAGGGAAAGGAAACCCTATCTTCGAAGGATCTCGCTGGACACGTGGCAAAACCCCAATAATGCTCCCTTAATAGTCAAACATAAAGGAAAGATCCCCTTTCCTAATAGGAAAGGTCTCCTTTTAGATCCTTCTCCTTATAACCTTAGGGTTCTCTCTATATAAAAGGGAATAACTCTTCCCTAAAAAACAGACAAGATGAGAGAATCTGGACCTAGGGTTTCTCAAAAGGGGATTCTCCCTTCTCTCCTCTCTTCTTCTCTC
This sequence comes from Nelumbo nucifera, assembly GCF_055504915.1. Classification (NCBI taxonomy): domain Eukaryota; kingdom Viridiplantae; phylum Streptophyta; class Magnoliopsida; order Proteales; family Nelumbonaceae; genus Nelumbo; species Nelumbo nucifera. The sequence continues at coordinate 35,390,255 of NC_142650.1, forward strand.
TTCTTCTCTCTTCCCCATGTCCTCTCTCTTTCCCATTGCCTTCTCCGGACCTTCAGAGACTCAACCATCCGCCAACGGGAGCCCACGTCATCTACACTTCAAATTTTACAAAAGGTTGTGTTGGATCCCTCTAATTTGGACTCCTGAATTTGGACCCTTTCCCCTTCTGGTACTTTCATTTGTGTATATTTTTTCAAAGCTTTAGCTCAACCTTCAAAATAGTCATGGGCAACCTTTTCCTATTAAGGATGTTTGGGGTAAACCGGTTCCACCAAGGATTGGGTCTTTCTATCGGGAAGTCTTCTTGGAAAGAATTAACACTTCTGATCTAATTCAAAGAAAAGAGCCTTATTGGTTCTTATCTCCTCACTGATGCTTGCTCTGTAAGGATAATGGTGAATCTTGCTACCACTTATTAATCTCATGCCCCTTTGTTTCCTCTATTTGGGATTGGTTTCTCTCTTTGTTTGGTTGCAAGTGGACTCCTCCATCTAACATGCAAAGTCTCTTTATCTCACAAATTGGTAGTTGGACAAAGACGAGGGGAAGGTTACTGTGGAGATGTACAAAATGCTGTGATTTTCTGGACAATTTGGGAGGAACAGAACCAAAGATCTTTTCCTGAAAAGGAGAGGAGTATGGAGGTAATTATAGAGGTAATCATTGCTAGAGTGGTTCACTGGGTGAAGATCTTAGCCTTTTTTTTTTTACTTTTGCCTTGCTGAATAAATAAAAGTGGCAGACTCAACTCCTAGTAGAGCTATTTCCCATCAATTGTAGTCTCCAGCCTCAGGTTTCACTAAACTGAACTTTGACAGCAATAGTGAAGGTAACCCTGGGCCTTCAAGGATTGGAAGAGTTTTCAGGAATGAGGATAGTGTAGTAACTGCTTTGTTTGTAGGGCCAATAGGGGAAGAGGACTCGCTCTGAGCTGAAATCTAGGCAGTCTTAGAGGGTGTAAAAAGGGCTAAGGAACTAAATGGTAGCAAATTGGTTGTTGAAGGAGACTCAAAAGCATGGTGTAAAATGTCACTAATTTCTCTAATACTTTCACGACATATTTCTATTTCTATGGGCACCGACACAAAATTTTACTGGAATTGGCATATTCCCCAATGAACATTATGTGGAGTACAAGAGATAGCTTCAACAACATATTTCCATCTCTACTTCCATGAGTAGCGATATGAAATTTTACCAAAATCGACACATTCCCCAATAAAGACTACCAGCACTATGTGGAGTACAGGAGATAGTATTATAACATAAGTTGGTGACAATATTGTAGAGAAATCACTCAAGGAACATAACAGTGACAATTGTTTTGTAGTTTAAAGTATAAAGAATTTCAAAGGTACAGAGAAATAGGAAGATGAAAGTTACAATACCTTGTCAAAGTCCTTGACAATCTTAGCTTCTGGAGAAGAATTCTCCTCATACTCCATCCACAACTCCCTTATTTCATTTGCTGCAAAGGTTCAAGATTTTATTAAAACCAAACTCCTACTATATTTCAATTAGTGAAAAGACTATATAATTCCCTAGTAACTGCATGTTCAGATCCATAACAATATATTATAATAGAGTGCTCTATTCTTCAAATTTCCACATTTAGAACAGTAAAAGATTCTAAAATGAAAATTACTTATCTTGTCAGACTATCATTTTCTAAGATAGAAAACAAGCAGAGGTATAAATTATTTGTCCCTACAAGAATACTTCTTGACCCTTCACAGAACATTCTACAGTACTGACTACAACTAAAAGAAAAACAATACCTCTTGACCCTCCGCCAAGTAGTTTGCACATGTGATCAAGTGCTTCCTGTTCCATTCGGCTTTTTTCTAGCTTTGGTACCCCATCTGAAGGAGTGATATCTCCAACAATGGCTATAGAAGAATTAAGAAGGCAGAGGAAATAACACAATTCACGAATTAAAACAATGCTTCAGGGCACATGATACAGAAGCCAAAAAAACGTACAATACAGTCTCTACGGAAAATACAAGAAGATGCCTAGCAAGGAGTAGAATATGGTCATTATGACATTAATGGTAAGTCAATTTATGAGAGAGATTTGTTTGGATCATGCTTGTTCAATTTATGAGAGAGGTTGCAGATATGCACAAACCATACAGGAATAAGGGATTTTTTTATGAATAGAAATAAGGGAAAATTAGCACATGTAAATAAACTCCTAATAAGAACTAAAAATCATAACCAATAAAAAAGAAAACATTTACAACAAATATAGATATCATATTATAAATATACTTGGATATTTGTTTTAATGCTTCAATTGCTATAAGTATGATAAGTGCCATGCAATTACCAAAGCACTACTCATAAGAACAAAAAAAGCATTTAGAAATTAGAATACCTTGTAGGGATGCAAGAAAGAAAAAATTATGAGGGGTTTTCTTTGGGAGTCGGGAGAGAGAAGAAGAGATCACTTGGAAAAATGGGAAAAGTTGCAGAAGTAAGGAAGAGGGAGGGTTGGGTATCGGAAGCGTGAATAAGAAAGAACATAGCTCTACTAGGGAAATGGATGTTAAAGTGGTCTTTGGAGAGGGAGAGATTGTGAAGAATATAGCATAGTTTTTGAATGACTAAAAAGATATTTTGGGTTGTATTGAGCACTGGCCAATTACGTATTTGGGAATGTCCTTGGGGGCAATCTTAAGAACTCTAGCTTCTAGGACCCTATAACTGAAAAATGCAAAAGGAGATTGGATACTCGAAAGAAAAATTATATTTCTAAAGGGGGCAGACTCACCTTGATCAGGGCAACCCTTTCCAATCTCCACATTTATTTCCTCTTGGTGTTCAAAGTTTATGCTAAGGTGAGAAACTATTTGGAAAGAAACCTCAAAGGGGCTTCTTGTGGCATGGTGTAGAGAAGGAAAGAAAAAGATCACTTGGTCAACTGAAAGCTGGTTTGTAAGCCAAAGAAAGGTGGTTTGGGCTTGGTCACATAAAGGAAAGGAATCTAGCCTTGCTCAAGAAGTGGCAATGGAGAATGAAGGAGCCTAATTCTCTCTAGGCATCTATAATCAGCAGCATCATTGGTGAAGACGCTTTAGGCAGGGATAGCTCTTAGTTAATCCATCATTGGGCCAATCACCCTTGGAAAGGTATTACCCAATCCTTGCCTCTATTCTCAAACTTCATCAGTTTCAGTTTAGGGGATGGCAATCTCATTAAGTTCTGGATGGATCTTTGTTGGGCCACCAATCCCTTGGCAATGGCCCTGGTTTCCTCAGGCCTATCCTGTGATGTAAATGGCCTCATTAAGTTCTTTCCTTTTATCTTAATGAAATAGATACTAAAAAAAGAGGGAGAGATTGTGGCATGAGGTCATTTAAAGTATTCATGGCATATTAGAAAGTGACAATGTAGGTTTATTTAATAAGGTATGAAGTTTGTTCTGGGGACTCTATATGGTTTTGGGGAGGCTTGTGGCTTGGTAATTCTCCTCTCAAGGACATGTTTCACTCCTTGTTTCCTATCTCTATGTTTAAAAAGGTGTCTATTTCAAACTTCATTACACCTCCTATTCTTCCTTTAGGTCAAAGTTGGAGTTTTGGTTTTCGTAGAGGGTTAAGGGATGACGACTCAGTGGGCTATGGCTAACCTTTTGCAATACTTAATAAGGTCTACTTGGACCCTCCTAAACAAGATAGAAGAATTTGGGTCCCATATCCTAAGAGTGCCTTCTCTTGTGCCTCCTCTTTTCAGTCTCTTTGCCAGTCAGCCTCCCCCTAGGTTTTCCATGCTACTGAAGTCTAATGTAACCCCCCCCCCCCCCCACAAAGTAAGTGCCTTTTGTTGGGAAGTGTAATGGAAAGGCTATGTTATGTTTGTGCCTTGAATTCTTTGTAGCGACCTGCTTCATGAATCCACTCCAAATTAATTTGAGAAAAACCCAAAGGCAAAATTTCATAGTGGTTTGTGGTGGATGTGTAGGGCCTGTAGCCCACAACAAATCACCATTGGGGGTGCGGGAGCGCAGCCCCCCACGGTAGTATGGACCCAACCCATATTCATCTTATAGGTCCGAACTGAATACGAAGAGTCATGTATTTTGGGGGTTTCCTCTCTTGTATACAAAAGTCTGAGTCTTGTGAGAGATGAGTGAGACATTGGGTGTATTTGGGGCTTAGGGTTTAATGTGAGAGCACGACTCTGTATTTCTTCTCCATTACCTACTACATAGTGGATTTCTATTCCTCCTTCGCCCGTGGATGTAGGCTATAAGCCGAACCACGTAAATTTGTGTGTTCTCTGTGCTTGCTTTCTCTTTATCTCTGTTTTATTTTCATTTGAGTGCCATTTCGAATCTGTTTTCTTGGGTTTTCCTGCAACAGGCTAATACCTTGGACACCTAGCAAAAAAGAAGACCTTTCCTATGCTTATCTCCAAATTGGTGTATTCTTTGCAAATCCAACAGAGAGAGTTGTTAATCTCATTACAAATATTTGGAAATGATTGTTTTCTTTTCAAAGGAGGTAAATTTCCTCTTTGATCCTTCTACTTTTTTGTGGCTTAAGAAAAGGGGAAGAACCGTGTACAGATGCACAAGAGCAGCTTTAATCTGGACCATATGGGAAGAAAGGAATGCAAGAATATTCCTAGAAAAGGAAAGAAGCTAGGAATCGGTAAAAGAATGTATATTGATGAGGGAAATCCATTGGTTAAAAAGTTTGTTCTCACTATTCTCTTTTAATGACCTTTGGAGGAATTGGAGTGAGGTGGCAAGAAGTTCCTCTAGAAAGGAAAAAATAAACACAATTTGGAAGCCCCCTTTAGAAGGGTCTATAAAACTGAATTTTGATATGAGCAGCCAAGGTAATCCAGGCTCTTCAGGAGTTGAGGGGTTATAAGGGATAACGAAGGACATGTCCTTGTTCTTTTCTTAGGACTAGTGGAAGTGGGAGACTCTATTAGAGCTGAAATGTGTGCAGTTCTGCAAGGAGTTCATATTGCAAATGAGCTGAATATGAACAGAGGTCACATCTTGTGCCTCTCCTAGGGATGCTTGTACTGACTGCACATTTATTAATAAAAATTCATTTTTACTTATCAAAAGAATAGAAAAGAAAAAACAAATATTTACCGGTCAAAGTTAGGATGCAATGCAGATATTGGCATCTAATAGCCTCTCTTTGAGAAGACTCTTTGGGGGGTAATGGATTCATTAGGCCATCTATCAAGACCACCATGATGTGCTCCACATGGTTGACTAGTTTTGGAGGACTAGAAAGTTCATAAAGAGATCCAAAAGGTCCTCCAATAGAACCTAAGAGCCTTGGGGCATGCAAGGCCCCTCCTTTACTGACCAAAGAGGAATCCAATAACTCAAAGTCGAGAATGAATCAAAACACACCACCTGACTATGTTAATAACTAGAGAATCCACTTGGCACCACTCAGTGGTTTAAAAGACATGCCCAGGCCCACAAGCAAGGCATATTTCAAGGTATTTGTCTTGCCTAAGCCCAAGCACAGTCCCTTTGAAAGGTGTGCATCTAGTGGACCTAGGTGTTTCAACCTAGTTGTTCACTTTTTCAGCTAAGTGGTTCCCAACAAACAACACCCCCCCCCCTTGCTATTGTTGTTCTCTTATCCTTCTTAATACAAAACATTCTTTATCAAATTACATTTGATTCATAATCCTAAAATTACAAAACTAATTTCTTTATATATGGGGCCAAAAATTAAGAACCCTCGTATGGACTTGCCTCAAGGAGATGGATTAAAGGCACGAAGGATCAGTCTCACAAAATTACAAATACAAGATGTTTAACATCACAGTAGCTACCTGAATTAATACAATTAGGACAGAAATAAATAGGTTAAAAGTTTCGCATACTTGAATTGAGTTCTTGAATACGTTTTAGTTTGACTTTATTTCTACATTTACAGTTTGAATATGTTTTATACATTATGTTTATATATTATAATTTGAGCCCATACGCTTTTTAAAACATCTAGTTTCTTTTAAAATTCAAGTTTGCATTTTTTTTCTAAAACTTAATATTATTTTTAAGTTAATCTTAAATTCTTTTTAAATTTTGCATCTTTTGCTTCAAAAAGGTGCACACTTCACATGCAAAAAGCCCCTTGCACTTTTCCTACGCCTTGTGCTTTTAAAACACTGGCACCACCAAACTTTACCTCTAGATATTTTTTCCTGTATGATTGTATCAAAAGGATGTTAAAGCTAGTAATTTTAACATATTTAGACATAATCTGGGTGCTGATGTCTTGACCAAATTAGAATAATATAACCAACATTCCATGGTCAGAAATATTTGGAACGAATTTTAGTTTAAACAATGGAAAGACCCGGCCCAAGTAAAGTTACAGAGCTTAGCAGTTGGGATAAAATATTTTTTTATTACCAAAAAAAGAAATTTGAGTTATAAAATAAAAAAGATGCAGCTTCTCACCTTCGGCGATATCATGTACAATTGCCATTTTTAAACATCTGCAAGAAACAACAACCAGGCATTCACTGATCAAAAAAAAAACAGGCATTCTACATTTCTAGAAATAAGGCAGATAAAAGGAAACAATTCAATCCAAAATCCAAAAATTAACAGACAAAATCCCGAACCTGTCCCGGTCGATGCCAGGAATATCTGAAGCGATGAGAGCCATGACGCCCATTCGGTACATGTGATCGGCTATGGATTCGGGATCCTTAATGCCCCTACGAACCCATCCAGCTCTCTTTGTTGTCTGATCAAATCCAAATTCAATTAATCAAGAACCAAAAAAATGCTTCCCGTGCACTTTTCCATTTTTGCGTTCCTCAAATTCGCAAAGAAAGCAAAGCAATTGAATGAAAACCCAATAAAAGCTCCAGCTTTCGACCCATAATACCTTGAGACGGTGGCAGAGAGTGAGAAAATCGATAGCAGAAGAAGCGGAGGAGGTGGAGCATTCTTTCTTGGAAGAAGAAGAGGTGGAAGCTGCGTCTCCATTTGCAGAAGCTGCAGCTACAGAAGCATCTCTGTTGCTGATATCATTGTTGTTGAGTGGAGATGCTTCGGTTGCCATTCGAAGAAACTTCGTAGTGAAATTGGGTTTTCGAGGAGTATTGAACCTGACGAGTTCAGTGGAAGCGATGGAAGGGAGGATGAGTGAAGATTTGCAGACTACTCTGCTCCCACTCATATCTCTTTCTTTCTTTTCTTTTTTCTGAACCTCCCCCCGGGCCTCTGTAGCGTTTGTATATTCGTTTAATCGTTTCTCACTTTCCGTCTCTCTCTGTCTGTAGACGGAAAAAGGGCGGAAATTGGCCGGGCTGGGTCGAACGAGTGCCAACCTTGGCATTGGGCCTTATTGGCCCGTGGGCCACCATTCCCATTCCCAGCAACAAGTGAGTTGAACAATAATAATGCTAAAGCGCCCCACATCTTCAGCCACGTGGAGGAATTCCATACGCTATTCAAATTATCCATTGGGGTTCCTATAATTTCTTTGAGGAAAGGAAAATTACTGACATAGGCACTTACCACATGGACACTTCGGGTTGATTCTCGGTCGGGTTGAATTTCGGATTGGGTTATCAAATGTTAGACCCTAACCCTAAATGTTTGGGTTAGGGTTGATCCATGGGTCAATTTGGGTTATCTCAAAAAATAACTAGAATTTATAAAAATAAAGAAAAACTATATGAAAAATGCCAATATTAAAGGAATTAACCTTAAAATTCCAAATATAAAATAAAAGAACTTGAACATTTAACAATTTAAAGAGTGAAGAGTAAATAAAAAAAATTAAAGAGTGGAAACTTCTAACACTGTATAAATAGTCCCAATTAGACTTGACAATCGAGTTAACGGGTTGACCTATAACCCAACCCAGTTTTTTCCGGGTTGGGTCGAGTTGGGTCATTTTCAAATTCAGGTAGTTAAATATGAGACCCTAACCCTGCTTTTTTGGGTTGGGTTGAATCGGGTTCACGGGTTGGGTCCAGGTCTACACATGGTATGTGAAATAAAACCTTTACAAAAGTTTTTATCTAGGGCTGCGTTTGGTAAGAGAACAAATGCATATTTGCAAAGTGCAAAGGCAAAAGATAGCAGATATGGGACTTGTAAATTAAGGTGTTCATTGGTCCGGTTTAGTTTGGAGAAGATCTTAGCCAAATCAATAAATTACGGTTTCAGAAATCTTTAGACCAAACTAAACTATTTTAGTATAGAAACCAAATCTTCTATTATGGATGATTTATGATTTGATCCAGTTTCTGAAATGGCTTGGTCCATTCTATTGGACTTAACCCAATTAGAAATCCCAAATGACATGAATACCTCCATAAATAAAAAATATAATTCAACTATCAAATTAAAATATAATAAGTGTCACCTAATACTATAATATAAGGCTGCATTTGGCGAGTCTTTCCATGTGGTCTTTTCCCTCTTTATAAGTCGGAAAGACCGATTTTCAGTTTATTTCCATTTGGGGTACAGAAGATCAAACTGCCAAGAGTTGGAACGTCGAAAAGATGCGAAAAGCCCATTTTGGGCTGATTTTGGGAAACTCCAAATGAAGCTTTTCGCATCTTTTACGGTTTATTCTCGCACGGAAAGACTCGAGTCTACCAAACGTACTTCGAGCTTCTCAGATCTTCATGCAAAAGCTCAATGCTTCTTTTGACTGTCAGAGCTACCAGAAGATCTTCCCAAAAAGACGTGTCATTCGGCCCGAAATTAATATTCATACTTTCTCAAACATAAACAGCTTCTTAGGCATTAAATACAAGTTAAAAATTGAAAAAAAAAAACAACAATATCTTGGTCCTCTTGGACTATCTTAACTTGCCACCTGTCACATGTTTCTAGCATTTCAACACACCAGATGCGGGACCTAAATTGGGAGACCCATTAGGCTGAAAATCAGCTTGTATAAAATGTAAACCGTTCATGTTACTGCATTCAAAAAATGGAGATAAGTTTCTCTAAGAGTGAAGTAGTTCTATGTAGAATGTCAAAATTAGATGGTTGAAAGTTAATCTCATTAAACTGATTTTTTATGCATTCATGGCCTTAGTTGGCTTTGATTTTTGAAGCTGGGCTGTTTTAGATTGATTCTAGGTGTTCCAAGCTAATCAAACTCCAATGCAGCATATAAGGGAAATATATTATTAACATGGCTGAAAATCAGCTTGTACAGAACGTTAACAGCCCACTGCTGTTACTGCATTCAAAGAGATAAGTTTCTCTAAAAGTGAAAATAGTTCTATGTAGAATGTCAAAATCAGATGGTTGAAAGTCAATCTCATGAAACTGATTTTGTATACACCTATGACCTTAGTTGGCTCTGAGTTTTTAATTTGGGTTGTTCTAGACTGATTCTAGGTGTTCCAAGCTAATCAAACTCCTATGCAACAGAAAAGGGAAATATGTTATTAACATAGGTACCTTACTTCATGGATAATGCTATATCATATACCCCATTTCACTCTGTTAAAACAACCCAATATCACTCACCTGAACAATTTTAAAAGTATACACCCATGAGTTCTTATTAACATTAAATGTTCTCTTGAAACACAAGCATTGAGCAGTTCTTTTCCTTCAATTCCATATTTGGAACTTGATAGAGCTGGCTCTTCAACCTGTCAAATTGTATACACCCAAGCATTGTCATCCATATGCATTCAGATCTACTGTTAGACCCGCATGGATGTAGCAGATTGTATTCCAGAATGTCATATTATGTTTACTTCATTTTTTCTTGTTATCAAGTATTCTAGAGTTTAATTTTTGTCATACATCTGTCCATATGTGAATCATCAAACTATAAAGGCTTATACATCTTAACTTTTGCCCAATTGAATGACTACAGAAATATATTATATATGCATATATAATACATACGGAAATATATTTATATAATATAATCACATATACTTGTTTTGGTTTTGTTTACATCTTCAACCTTCAACACTCATTGCAAGCTTCGGTGTCAATAAAGAACAAATAAATCACTAACTGCTTGATTTGAACATTCATTTTGCATCAACACTTCCGTAGAATAAGCATAAAGTGGCAAAACTATGGACATACAAAATTAGAAAAAGAGGGACTCTTACAAAGAGCCCCCAATAAGTGGCAAGATGAAGGGAAGTCGAATGAGATGATTTTATCATGTCTAGATATCAATTGCAGCAAAAAACAAGAATAATCTAGTGCAATTTGAAGTTTCTACAAAGGGCAACGTATGACAATGAGGACTGGTGATTTATCTGATGTAAAATATAACCATTAAAGGAGTGGAATAGCAAAATCAGATTAATCAGATGCATATACATAACCTTAAATAGCTTGGGTAGGGGTAGTTCAGTTTAGTTGCATTTTTTTATTGTACCCACAATTAACACATTTAGTATCTAGGTCTTGACTTATTTGATAAAGTAAAGGTACTAATGCATTACTTACCTATAGGCTGTAGCACAAAGGTACAAATTGCTATAGTAGGAGTAGCCAATAAGCTAAATGAAAAAATGGTTACAAATGATATTTTTTTTATTTTTTAAATGATTTTCATTGTAGGAATGATTTATAAATGGATTTGTCAATGATTTTTTAAATTCATCGATCTAAAAATAAATTATGCAAAAAATGAACTTTTTTTAAGTTTTAGAAAATTTTAAAAAATTAAAAATTATATATTTTATATTCTAAATAATTTTCATCGTAAGGAGAACTATAAGATGGACTTATCAATGAAATATCAAACTCATTGGTCCGATAACAATGTAGTGTCTTGTGAAATTTTTAGTAGATTGGAATCTCAAAAATTGTTTGAAGTACTATTACTTATTAGTAAAAATGTAAAATTATTGTATGATATGTATTTGTTTTAGACTTCCAGTATTGTAATGCATTTCTTTATATCAACTATGGAAGTTTACATTTATTATGCACTTATAACTTATTTATAATTATTTCAACTTTAGATTTGTTATTTTTGATGTATTTGTGAGATTTGAAAGAAATATTATTAGTTTTAGGAGATGGAAGCAAGTTTTTTTTTTTTTTTTTTTTTTTTTTATTACAGGTGCAACTTGGGTTAGGTTGGGTTGAACCATTAAATTGCTCAATCCATTCAATGGGTTATTCGTCATATTAAATTCTTGTGTTTTTTATTTTTTTTTATTTTGCAGTTTTAATCATTTCCACAACTCTACACTTTATTTTTGCAAAAAGGAATGATTTATGCACTCATATTTAACAATGAAGATAGCACTAAACTAAACAGAATGGCAAAACAGGTTTCATGTATCTGGCCCCTTATAATTTCTGTAATGTTTTGTATTTTATCTATTTTATATTGTGATTATTTAATTATGATATAATGGGTTTATTCATTTTACCCATTTTATTGAACCACTAATCCACCACCTGAATAGAAAAGATAATTATTTAATTATTTATCTATTTTACCCATTTCTGTAATGGAAGGTAATGACCCGACTAATTATTTTAATCCTCCCTCAATTCTTCTCATGAAGACTGTTGTTCGTTAGAAGCAACTAATAAATAGAGGTAATGAACAAAAATGCTTTTCACTGAATAAATGCCATGAGAATGGGAAACTTGTGTTGCAACGGTTTCAAGGGAGCAATTTGATTCCAAATGCAACCATCAAAATTCACCAGGTTGTTTAGTAAGAGCCTAGAGGAGGCTTTGGGTTTTACTGTTTTAGCCTTTTCCATCGAATTCTACAAAGTAAGCAGCCCATGATTATGCTTAAGCCTCAAAATATCTTTGTTACCGTATTGGTTGACTGAGGGTAATTTAGTCATGTAACTTACATAAATGCTTTAAATGGACAAATTTCCTTAATGATCACTAATGATGGTGTAATAGAAGGTAAGTTTTAGACAACAAAATCTCATTTAAGCTCTCTTAGATGTTTGGGAAAGTCACTCATGGTAAGTTTTAGATAATATGCCAATAAAAATTTATTTTTATTATTTTTAAAATTAATAAATTCATTTTCTTAAATAATGTACTCTAAAGCTATGTTTGGTGTGAAATTGCATATTTAAGAGCTTTCCCTCAAAGTCCTCCTATTGTCGTCTTACTTTCTATCAAACCAAACACAGCTTAAGGCAATTATTGCCAAAGCAATCCATGAACATTCTGTGAGAGAGTCGAGAATAAATGCCCAATGTGGCCCCAAGGAATTATCATCATCGTCGTCCTCCGTTTGTCACCACCCTACCGAATACCGACGTTCTGTACACATGCATCCACACGTGTCAATCCTCACCGATAAGCTATCACAAAGTTCCATTGTTAAATGAAGAGACAGGAAATATCTTATCACATCTCATTTTGGGCCATTCTGAACGCACCACGTGGGGTACAGAGTGCAATGGGCCGTGGGTATCGCTAGCAAACTAACGATAGTTAAGGAAAGCCCAGGGCCCCAGGTCCAGATCCAGGTCCATAAACAACAAATACGGAGCCCATCTACATGGCGTTTGTTTTGTCCCCAGTGCCCCAGTCCTCACAAAACTTCCGCTGTCGGCGAGAACTTAACTACAGTGACGCCCACAACTTTACAGCTGGATTAGTCCCAGCGATCTCTATCCAGAATTAGTACTTCCACCAATCAGATGGACGCCGTACCACGTCCAATGTGCTCCTCTGGGTCCCCCATCCTGAGCCGTAAATCACGGAATACCAGCTTTCCCTTCGATCTAACCTGTCCACCTCCGCGTGGGCCCCGCTTCATTAAATTAAATAATACCAATAATAATTTCTTATCTGGAACCCAAAAACAAAAAATGAGACAAACAAAATCCGCCGAAAGATCTCTGCCGTCAGATTACCGGAAAAAGAGAGACAAACCAAAAACAAAAGCAAAAAAAAAGAAAAAGAAGGCGTATCGGACGTATCGGATGACAAAAGAACTAAGAGAATACGAAACTTTTCTTTTTACAGAAAGCCCAAAACTAACGAGGATACGCGGCTTCACCGGTATCCCCAAGAAAAGAATAAGTCTTTTTTTTCCAGTTTTTTTTTCTTATAACAAAAAAAAAGAAAAAAAAATAAAGATTTCAATTTACAAGTTTGCTTTGGCCGTGATTGTAACCATAGTAATTGAGGTACCATCTAACGAACTTCTTCAACCCGGTTTGCAAATCGGTCGTGGGTTTGTACCCGAATTCCATGCGCGCCAGGCTTATGTTAGCATGCGTGAACGGTACGTCACCGTTTCCTGGCATATCCACGATGTTCTTCTTCGCCTTCATCTTCAGATGCCGCTCGAGAATTCCAACAAGTGTCGGTACCGTTACGGGCGATGTGTTACCCAGATTGAAGATCCGATACGGTGCTGGTCCGCGTTTCTTGCCTCCGCTACCGGTGCTCTTACCCGCCGTGTCCAACGACCCGAGGCAACCCTTAACGATGTCATCAATGTAGGTGAAATCTCGGGCGAGATCGACCCGATTCTTCCCCCGGTACACGGTTATCGGCTTTCCTTGCAGAATGTTTCGGGTGAACGAGAAGTAAGCCATGTCGGGCCGGCCCCATGGACCATAGACGGTGAAGAATCTCAGCCCGGTGATCGATAGACCGTAGATATGGTTGTATGTGTGAGTGATTTCTTCTCCGGCTTTCTTCGTCGCCGCGTACAAGCTCGCCGGCTGGTCCGTCCGGTCGGCCTCGGAGAAGGGAACCTTCTCGTTGAGCCCGTAAACCGAGCTCGAGGACGCCCAGACGACTGCCGGCTGGGGGTTCGCCGATTTGCAGGCTTCGAGCAGAGCAACCAGACCGGCGATGTTGCTGTGAACGTAGGAATGAGGGTTCTCCATGGCGTACCTGACACCGGCTTGCGCAGCGAGATGCATAACGTGGGTGAACGCCACGACGTCGAAGAGCTTCGCCAGGAGGCGGGCGTCGTTAATGTCACCTTCGACGACGAAGATGCCATGGTTGTTCAGAAGCGTTTTCCGCGCTCTCTTCAGAGATGGATCATAGTAATTGTTGAAATTATCGAGACCCACGACGCCATCGCCGCGTTTCTTGAGAGCAAGAGACACATGGGTGCCGACGAATCCAGCACCGCCGGTGACAAGCACGGAAAACCCACCGGACCGGCGGATCTCGGCAGACGTTCGGACCTGTTTCTCCCATTGAATCCCGCCCCAAGAAGCCGTGAGATAGCGACTACCCGTGTCAACGAAGCTCTGAAAACTGAGGTAAGAAGCTGTCAAAGCGATCAAGAAAAGAGCCCAGAGGAACATAGTAGTGGTGGAAGCGAAGCATCGATGGAACTGACGATTCATGGCGTGGGCTCTCTCGCCCTTCACCTTGCCCGGCGTGGATGGGAAGTGCTCATCGTCCAACGACGGCATTTTCGCTCCAAATTCTTTTTTTTCTGGTTATTTTTTCGTTTTGATTATTGGTTGAGACCAATAGGATGCAGAAGGAACAGTCGAACAGATGCAGAAATGAAGGGCTTGAAAGAGATGTTCCTTTTCTGCACCTGCCGAAGGGGGGAAGGGAAGAAAGGATTATTTATAGGGGATGCCCCACGAGAAGAGACGAGTTTACGCGTGAATGCATTACGTGATCGAACGGTTGGCTTAGATAAGGCAGAATGAGAGATTAATCTGATCAAACGGTTTAAATTCTTTATTATTTAATTTTGAGGGTTTAATTTGGAATAACTAAATAAAAGATTAGTAAAATGGGAAAGAACATGGGCGCCCTACAATTTGTTAGTTGAAAGAAGTGGGAAACCGGAGATGTACTATTTTAATACTATCTCATTATTATTTTGACTATTAATTACTAGGAATGTGGGACCCACTAGACAACCTGTTGAACCGGTCATTGACTTGGAGAAGAGCTGGGGGACAGCTGGGATTTCCCCGGCTATCCCGGTTGCTTATCTCTCTCTCCATCTCTATCTCTTGGCTTGGGGTTGGAGATCGGGCGGTGCTCCTTTCCTCGACTGCCGAGTCCTTCTCTCCCTCTAGCTACCTCTTTTGCCAGCTTGGGTTCAGTAGAGGAGGTCGAACCCACTTGGATGGTCACACGTGGCAAGAATCGGGAGTGGGACCCGTAAAGCTTCTATTTATTGTTAGCAGGACCAAGTACTTTGTAGTTTGTACGGGATTGACTCCTCGTTTGATAAATATACTAATTTGAGTTAAAAATCACGCGGTTAAATAAATTGGGGTAATTGATTTTCTTCTCATAAAAATAAATTAATTGATTTTTGTTTGTTTTATCATTTATTAGTAGTTATCACGAGAGGAAAATGACAGGAAAGGGAAGGAAAGAAAGTGCCTGGAAAATGAAAACGAGGGTTTGTTTGGATTCCTTGCTTGGATTTTCCCGTTTCAACGCTGACGAGGGGATTGGCTATTTGGCTGTTTGGACTGTAATTGGAAATGGCAGCTAAGCATCATTGAGGGGTCCAAACACTCTTTCCATGTTAGTGGTCCGTGGTGTAAATACTGATATTTGGATGAATTGGGCTGATGTTTGGAGATGGGACTCACTTTTTACCTTATTAGAAAGCAAAGAGTGATGGAACCCACTTTTTTTTATAACAAAGAACAGGAGAGAGAGATGGGACCCATCTGAGAGAAAGATTGGAAGATTCAATCTGTGGGCATTCTCATTGATACAGGGAACACCCAAGAAGAGAAGGGGCTCATTTCAGTGGATATGTTTTTTTTTTTTCAAAAGATTATGGATGAGGATGCCACCATGTATCGATCTTCCTTTCTCTCACAAATTTGCTTGGGATGGTGTGATTTTTAAAGTTTAATGGGTCCTGACTAATTTGATTGTTTAATAGTTCAAACATATTTAAAAATAGATAATTTGGATTTTAAGAAAATTATATTCATATTTATATCATTAAGTGTTATAATGAAAAGTCAAGTGGATTTAAATGAACTATTAAATCATGAAAATTACTAATAGTGAAATGAAAAATAGGGTAATGCATGTACATAATTGGAGAGAAAATTTGGCTTAGATGGGATGAAAATGGGTTGTCGGTATGAAAGGCTAAGTCCCAAAAACAATGCCACAAAATATAAGAAAAAAACATGGGGAAATTAAAAAAGAAAAGAAAAAGCTCCCAAAATGAAGCCAAGATGTACTATAGATCTAAAAACAGAATTCAAACCAATCTATTGTAAGCTGAATGAAATAAGAATCCATGCTAAATAACTGAATTTAAACTATTCTCTATGGGCTAAAGATTAAACCTTTTTTTTTTTTATTGATGAGTCTGCATAATTGAGGGTAACCCATCCCCACCGCCTTAGCCCCCCAACCTTGGTGGCAGCCAGTGGCGGATTTTCTATAGTGTACCTAAAGTTTGATTTGAAATTTCTCGGATTAAAAAATGTAAATCCTATTTGACTTTAATGCTGGGCTAAGATTAGTCCAACCTGGTTGTGGGTATAAGGAGTGGGCTGCCACTGGTCATGGGTTTGGGTGGCCAAGGATCCCCATTCCCCACTCAATAAAATGGCTCTGCCCCTAGTGGCAAGGGGATTTGATCCCAGCTCTCTTCTACAACAGATACTACCAAAGTACCAATTACAACAAGAGGGATCTAAAAAAACAGAGTTGCCTTTTCCTAGCCAATGACATCAGCATAAGAGAGCGATTGAAAGAAACATATATGGCTTTTAAGGCTGTAAATGGTATTGGAAATTCAGATTTGAATCCGATCTAGTAAGGGTGATTTGAATTCCTTCCGTTTATAATTTTATGATGTACACTTAACAATAAAATAATTGGATTGATTATGGATCCATCTCTATCCAATTCAGCATAATTCGATTCATTTTGGGTATTTTGCTTTTACTAAATTGTCATAGGTTCAATTTTTATGAGAATAATTTAAAATTTATTTTGTTCATGAAATATAATATTATATAATATTTTGATCATTTTCAGTTTAACGTATTTATACTATTCAATGTCCAATTGCAAATGGACTTTGATTTGAATCCAATATAAATTTGATTAATAATATTCCATTCAATTCAAATTTAAATATAAATGAATCAAATTTGGATTTATCTATATTTGATTCAATTGCAGCCCTAATGACTTTAGCAAAAGTAAAGGGCATCCTCATGCAAGGTCCAGCGAGGAACAGATGTAGCAGCACCCTTAAGCAAAAGTGAAGGGCATCCTCACTAGGGGTGGATTCGAGCTGAGCCGAGTCGAATAGTACTAGGCTCGAGCTCGTCTTGAGACTATTTTATAAGGCTCTAGCTCGGTTCAAACCAGAATCTTGAGTTCGAGCTCGGCTCAAGTCAAAAGTTCATAAGCTCGAACTCGATTTTGAGAAAAAAATATTTTATAAAAATAAAAATTATATAAAAAAATTTATTTTAAATTTAAAAAATTAAGAATTATAAAAATTAATAATTAAAATATTTTTATTATATATATATTATTTTCTATAATTTTATTATATATATTCGAGTTTAACTCGTTTAATAATCAGGCCACTGAATTAGATTCGAACTCGAGCTTAAACTCGATTGAAGCTGAACCGAGCCGAGCTTTTCACGAGCCAAACTCTATCATCTTGTGAAAAACTTGACTCATTGCCACCCCTAATCCTCACCCTCTCTTTGAAAAAGAATAACCATACGTAAGTTCAGGTGAACAGAATTGGAAAAGCCCCACCAAGGTAGTATAAGAAAAAATAAAATCAATTTAACATAAAAATACAAAAATAGGTGAAACCTGGCATAAGGATCTAAAGGTGGCACAATTGCCACCTATCGAAAAGTAGAAGCACAAAGAGCCGTTTAGAATCTCCATCTCTATTGGAACAAACCAGCTGACATACCAACTGAACCACCCTGTAAATGAACGAAAACACAGTTTAATAATCTATTTTTATTTTTATTTCCAATGTGAAAGTTTTAAGATAAAATAAAAAGAAAAATATCCATTTTATATAACACCCTCTAAATGAATACCAATAAAACTAATAAGACTTACATAATTCGAAGTTTCAAGCAGTTAGAACTTAGAAAAGCTCCTCTTCTCACATTTCTTTGGGCTAATTTTGCCTTACATTGCAGAATTACACTACCATGTTACATATGATCATAGACAATATTCTTTTGATTAGTGTTGTTAAAATCAATTCAGACCTGGTGGTTGAACTGATGAATTGGTGAACTAATGAGCTTTTTGCGCTCCCTCCCTTTTTAGGCTGCATTTGGCATTCCTTATTTTAAAGACTTCTCCTTTTTACTATTGAAATGCTTCTATAAACATTGAGTTTTCAACTGCAAAAAGTAGACAAGTCCTTAAAATAATTAGGAATGCCAAATGCAGCCTTGAATGAATTTTATGGACTAAACTAGTTTTGTCAAACTTAGGCTTAAGCTGCACCAGATTGATGATCAGACCATTCAAACTGGAACCTTGTTGTGTCTTCATGTTTTACCTTGTTTTTTCAAAATTTTGAAAAATGATGGTCCACTATTAACCCAAATGAACCAATTCGATCCATTCGAAAAGCTAATATCATATTAATATCATACTATATTGTAGTTACAAAAATTAATAGACTTAAACCTGCATCTTACTTTGAGCCAAAACAAAAGAAAAAAAAAAACTACAAAAAATCAAGAGAATCATCAGAATTGATTCTCTAGAGTGATGCCAAACAGGGCCTTAATTTCTATTTGAAAACAATAACATATTATTAAGGAATCATCAGGGTGTTATCCTTAAGATTAAGGCTTATAGCATTGGATCTGCAACGATAAATCTTGCTGAAGCTTGAACGGCATGGGAAGCCATCAACATTGGAACTAACTTCAAGAACCAATTGATCATCATTGAAGGAGACTCAAAGATCATCATAGACTGCGTTAGAGTGAAGCCCCCTGGACATTGGGTTGCATCATCAAGGAATGCCTAAGCCTCTCATCCATGTTCAATTTAAACATCAACTTCAGGCATACTCTTCAAGAGACGAATCAAGCTACTAGTTGGTTGGCTCGTAAAGTGTTAACTGGTCATTTGGTCAACTTTGGTTAAACCCCTTGTGATTTTAGATTCATTTGTTTTGCTGATTTGTGGGGAAGAACTATCCTCCCCCCCCCCCCCCCCCCCCGGCCGACAGTACAAGAATTGGTCTAACCACGATCCGAATGCAACCTAAGATTCAGATCAAATCCAACCCTACCTCTTATTATAAATTCATCCCAATCCAAGTGCAACATAAGGGCATTTACATCTCTAATGGCTGAAGGTGAATAAGTAAGAGCGAACTACAACCAAGGAAATAATTGTAACTTTAATGGCTGGATTCCTCAATGCAACTTTAATTGTTGGGTTTTCTATATTTTGAATTCATAAGAGAAAATTAACAAATAAAACATCACTCTGCAAGAAATATTTAGTATTTTATTTTTTTATTTTTTTTACACATCTTCCCAAATTGGTGGTTTAATAATGCAAGTATCATGTATTAAGAAAAGAAAACATGTTTCAATAATATGTAGCCTTCACTTCATCGCATATTACAAGGTTTTCAGTGTGTAAGAGAGTAGCTAATTTTGATTATTAAATTTACTAATCGTATAGATTGTGCTGAATTTAAAAATAAAAAATAGTGTTGGAATTGTTTAACCACATCTGATGTCACTGGGTGCGCCATTCAAATCCAGACTAGCTAGCAATATATATAAAATCAAATTAAATAAATGCATAATCCTACTTAATCTTTCCTTGTGAAAATTGAATATGGAAATAACATTCTTTTCAAATAAAATGTTAAAATTCATGAAGATTTTATAGTGTTGATAGCATCAACAAATTGTATCCCTTGGTCGATAAGAAAATAAGATTAACCAATTTTTTCCTGATTTAAAATTGAATATTTAGCCTTTTTTTTTCTATTTTTTCTGCTGATCTTGCCTTACAAAGAGAGTGTTGGTGAATTTATACCCCTAAAATTTGCCACAGACACAGAATTCCCTCCATGACTCTTGAAGAAGGAAAAAAGCTCTTTATATGCTATCAAGGATCGGGTTGGGTCTGGTCTAGGTCAGGCTAGACCTGGTCCCAACTCCCAACCAGATGAATAAATGCGTAGAACCAGTTCTAAAAACTAAACACTATAGGGTCTGTAATAACAACCCAGAAACAACTCAAGGTCTGATCTGATAACCTGATTATAATTGATTAGGCATGCAAGTTGGACTGGGTTGAGGTCAAACCCTAACCTAACTCAAGCTGTGAGCCCTCAACCCTAACCCTAACTCAATCCGAAGTTGTTGGCATGGGTTAGGTTGAATTTGGATAAGCCCGATTTCTCTACTTCTTTTTCTCTGATGTTTTTGTTTTCTAAACTCAAATCTTGAGGTCAATTTAATTTTAGCACTATTGTTATGTAAAAGAATATAACTATCATGCTTTTGAAAATTTTTGCCTTTAAACTTAAAATTGTTGACTTATGTACGTATATATATATATACATGCATATATAAATAGATACATGCATACATAAATAAATACCTAAATTTATATCTATACAACATTAACAAGAACCAATAGCCTCAAGAATGTTTCTGGAATTTTTTGAAGACAAAATTTACTCTTTCATATTTAAATTTATTAATAAAAATGAGAGCAAATAGGGTAATTTATTATTGATATTAAATGAATTGAAAAGAGGTAATTTTAAGATTTTCAATGCATTCAATTTTCTCTCATTAAATCCAACATTTAAGGTATTAATTTACATTCACCTTAATTGAATAATATATTTAAGTTATTTTTATTTCTTTTCATCATTAAATTCTATTAATTAAATCCATACATAATAAATTAATAATTCCAATAACATAAAACATGTACTTTTAATTTAAAATCTAACTACAAAAAAATAGTGTTTTCATCTAGGTGGTGGTAAGAAATTAAACCACTTTGGGTCATATGGGCCAATCCATATTGCCACAATTAAATAATAAAATTCAAAAATATAGAAATTAAAAAAATTTAAAACATTTTTAAGATCATATATTTGACATATTAAACGATAATAAGTATGATAAATAATAAATGTTTTTATTAATAATGGAAATGAAATGTAAAATTTAAAACCATTTGAAAATAAAACTATTTTCATATTTTCTCTCATTAAATATCATATCTAAGGTATATTCTCTCATTAAATCCTATATTAAAGATATATTTTTCTTATCATTAAATTCTACTAATTAAATCTATAATATTATTTTTAATAGTATAAAAATAAATATTTTGAAAAGTAATTTAAAAACAAAACCATTTCCTTCTCCCTTGATGGTGGGTAAGAAATTCAAGTATTCAACCATTTGGGGTGAAATGGATTAATAAATAATGGCATAATTAAATAATAAAAAATAAAATATATAATAGAGAAAAAGAATTGGGCATATTTCTAATATTGTATATTTATTATACTAAATAAAAATAAGTATGAAATGTAAGAAGTATTTTTATTAATGATGAAAATGGAATGCCAAATGTAAAATCAACCTAGAAATGAAATGATGTCATAGTCAAATAATAAAATCTTTAAAATAGAAAATACAAAGAATTACTAAAATAAAAAATAGAAAAAACTGGGCACATATCTAACGTTATATATTTATAGAAGATAAAATACTGGGTACATTTCTAATATTATGCATTCATTATATTGAACAAAAATAAGTATTATAAATAAGAAACAATTTATCAATGATGGAAATGTAATACAAAATTTAATGTCAACATAGAAATCAACTATTTTCCTCTTTGGGTGGGGGGTTAGTGGTTTGGGTCAAATAGATTAATCAATGATATGATAGTTAAATAATAAATATTTAAAAAAATAAAAAGTACAAGTAAGAAAAAAATATATAAATATTATATATTAATCATATCAAACAAAAATTAAGTGTGATAAGTAATTATTTGTATAATGTAGATGACATATATATTAAAATTGATCCGAAAGCAAAATTATTTTATTATCTATATGGTGGATCAATGGTCCAACTTTTCAAAGAAACTCATGATGTTATAATTGAATGATAAATATCTAAAAAATAGAACACAAAAAATGAAAAAGTACAGAAATCGAAAACGTTTGGAAACATTTCTATTGTTGTATATTCATCGTATTAAATAAAAAACAACTGTTAAAATAAATATTATTTTTATTTATGACAGAAATAAAATACAAAATTTAATAATAATAATAATAATAATAATAATGATGATGATGATGATGATGATGATGATGATGATGATGATGATGATGATGATGATGATAATAATAATAATAATAATAATAATAATAATAATAATTGTTCTTATAATTTAACATTTTCATTTATAATGCATGTGCTTAATTACTAGTATATACATGCATACATTCTGTTTGGTGAGTCTGTTGATCTGCCTTGATGTATAACCAACACCATTGTTAACTGCAAGGGTTAATGCATTGTATTCCAAACATCTCGGTGAATCATATCTATAGAGAGGCGAGCAATGTTGCTCATGTCCTTGCAAAGTTTTCTCTCTTGTTTTAGAGTTGTTGCTTGGGACATGGCTCCAAATTTGTTGTATCGAACTATTCAAATTGATTTTTATTGACCGAGATGTTTGAATCGATTTGCCTGTTTTGGGCTAAAAAACATAGAAAAAAGAACATGCCAAATTAAATTGGGAGACATAATGTAGAGTGTACACCCAAACCCCATATAATTGATTCAATTTGGTCTGGTTCTGTTGGGCCTACTTGCCCCATTAACAGCCCTAGTTCTTTCGTTGCAGGAATCCTTTGCAAATTAGAATGCCACAGCCCATGCTTTTGTTGATGAAACTCCATTAGCAGAACTAACCACCTAAAACTTGAATTAGCCACTCTGACCCAATCCCTAAATGCAGCAATTCACTTCTCTTGGGAGAAAAAAAAAGAAGAAAAATAAGAGAAATTCTTTTTTGAAGAATGAGTTCTAACCCATTAAATGGTTCCTTGTTTGAAGCTAAAATTTTGTCTCAAATAATTAATTCCAAGAATGAATTTTGATCCCAGAAAAAGAACTAATTATTTCAACATTTTTTATAAATTCAAACGAGAGAGAGAGATGAATAAGCCATATACATCAAAATCAATTACAATTGTGTCTGCCCGTTGTCTGATGGGGTCCATACATAAGTAAGCATACAATAATTGTAATTATGGTATCTCTTTGCTTACACAATGCACTGCGTTTGAATAATCTTTGCGCTCTTCAATTCTCAGCGTTTAAAAAGTATAAATTAGAAAAACACGACAAACACTTAAACAAATGAAAAAGAGAAAGCCACTTAGCTTGGAATGTTATCCGAACACGCGAGGACATTGTAATATTGTATGGCTTTAATTGCAAGATAAAGACCAAAAAGGGTGTTCCAATCCGGCTAGACAAATAATCAAACACCTTGAGGCTTTTCGCAAGGTGGGTGAAGCATCACGTCAAGAAATCCATTAAACAAGATACGCATGCATGATTCGCGAACGACTTCTTGGTTCTTACTTCTACTTGGGTTAGGAGGGCAACTTGTGTTTTACGGCCAGCCTGGAACTGGGTACATAGATCATGGCTTCTCTCTAGGCAAGCCCAATCCACTTTTGTTACGACGTGGTTTTAGCCTTAGGCTGAAATATGAAATGATGGCCTTTGATGTATTATTGTGACTATGGTTTTGAAAACTGGACCGGATCGGATGGTTGGATCGAAAAACTTAGGAATCGGTTCCGTTTCATCCTAAAATTGCTTTATGACTAAAAAGTGTTGATTTGGTCAATGACCCGCTGCCCTAAGTGGTTGAACCATTGATCCAGACAATAAGTTTTGGCCATTTTTCATTTTTTTATATATTTTTTAAATTAGAACGGACCATTCGTTTGAACCAGATAGTTGGACTATTCAACCCAGGAACCACTCCCCAGAGCGATTTCATATCTGGTCCGATTTTAAAAACCTTGGTTGTGATTTCACCTTTAAATTGAAGGCCATGATTCACGAAGGTAAAACTGTGTTGTAGCAAAAGTAAATTCTAGGAAAGACCAGCTAAGTATGTTAGGAGCCACACCTGGGCTGATGTTAGTGGTTAATTGGTTCTAAGTGTTGCTGTCAAGGATGGGGCTGAGGGCAACAAGGTAAATCCGTTTCCTTAGTCAAGGCCGATGTGTCCAACCAGATAGTAAGAGATCGCACATCAGAGGCTTTGGGTGTTATTCCAGGGGCGGAGACTCTGACAATCAAGTTAATCAAGTGTGTAAGAGGGGTTGGACGAAACCCAAGGTGAGAACTCAGACGATGTCATTTAAGAGCAAGAGAACTAAAGAGCAAGAGTGAGCAAGGTGGTTTAATCCGGAGAGGGGCACCCCTATTTCTACTTGACCTTGCCTTGGGAGTGGTAGAAGGTGATTGACGATGAATGGCCAAGATTACATCTGGATGATGCCACGTGGTACCATCCTAGGCTTTACCACACACGCCTATATTACTAAGCATGTTTGGGTTTGATCTGGGCCAGGATAGATGCAGATCCAAATCAATAAGCAAATGTGCAGAATCAGTTTCGAACCAAGCCCTATTGATAATCCACAATGCCCACCCTACTCTGCAAACTGCATTGAGAACATATTTATTCATTTATTTTGGCTCTTAATTGATTCAGATCAATCAAAACCAATCCTGACCCAATTATAATTAGGATACATAATGCAAATCACACCCTTTATAATTGGGTCGAGTCAGTTTGGGTCTTTCAAATCCAGATATAACCTACAACTGACTGTCTGTCCTCTTGATGATGGCTACAACTCGACCCAACCCAACAAAAAGTCCACAAA
Source organism: Nelumbo nucifera (assembly GCF_055504915.1). Taxonomy (NCBI): domain Eukaryota; kingdom Viridiplantae; phylum Streptophyta; class Magnoliopsida; order Proteales; family Nelumbonaceae; genus Nelumbo; species Nelumbo nucifera. The sequence continues at coordinate 35,415,183 of NC_142650.1, forward strand.
TAGCTGAATTTCAACGGAGAGAGGAAATAAGGGTATCATCGAGTGACAACCGATCCTGAAGTCTATTAATTATGTATGGACTTATTCTTGCGGGGGCCTCACTACAAACAACCCTACCTTATGAAAGTAATCTACCGGAATAAGACTGTTGATGGAAATAATATACGATTTTCAAAGCTAGAATTGGTCTTCTCATGGTTGAGCTGGATTTTTCACACTTCGCACTCAACTAGAAATTTGCTAGCTATTATACAGTAGTTTAAGAGGGAATCCTTGGTTCTTCAAATCTCTTTTTTTTTTTTCATTTCTAATAAAAACCATGAACATTCCAACTCATTCCCATTCTTTTAGTGAGATCATTGTTGTGGGTGACACGGTTTCTCAACTCTTCAAACACTGAGCACTACCCACTTGTAAATAAATTTACTAAACAATCAAACTATGTATGGGTTGATAATAAATAAGTGAGAACTTTTATTTTCGCATTTATCTATTTTTATATTTTCAATTGATTTTTTATTTACAATATTTATGACCTGCCTCGTGACTAGGAGGAAATAGGTCCCATTTACAGTTTAGTTTTTGTGGCCATTTAGGAGGGTTTTCACGCAGTGGCTTCTTTCTTTGCAAAGTGTATCCTACATGGAAAGCCTAGATGCTATGGCCCCGCTTTGGACGACTTCTATGTTAGGGGTGAGTTGCCTTGATTGAACTGCTTTTATTAAGCACCTATGTTCTTAAGAAGCTAATTAAACTAGTTTGGTTTTGGTCATGGTTCAAAGTAACATCCCGATATACTGGTAGAGGTGTTTTCATACTGTTTATCCCACACTTTTTTGTAGTTTTTTTTTATTTCAGTTTTACACATTTTTATATTGTTTAATCAATATAAAAGCATTAGTTTCCTGAAAAAAAAAAACCTTTAAATAGGTGTATCAAAAACACAAAGACAAGATATGATATATGTATTTTTAAGTTTCACAAGATAATAGCTATATATGTACATACATATATATGTATGTATGTATGTATGTATATATGTATATCAGAGCTTGGGTTGGAATAAAATCAAGTTGGGCTTGGGACAGGTCTAGGCCCAAGCCCAATCAGAAAAATAAAAAATAATCCAAACTTGTGGGCCTTCAAGCCCAACTTGTGTAAAATTGCAGGCTGAGTCGATCCAAGCTAAGGTTTGGCCTGCCCAAGTTGAACCCCTTGAAGGAGGTTTCTTCCATGAAAAAAAAAGACACCGTGTCATTCCTTTTGATCACAAATTAGTATTAATTGCACCTAGTATAGTTTCTTATATTTTCTAGGAAAATTATCTATGTCCTCCTCTCACTTTATTATGATGTCTACAAAACTTTGACTTTTAAATACCTCAACGGACACTCAGATCTACTACATTGGGAACACTTCAATATTTGAATTTTTATTTTTAAAATTGAACAAAATTACTCAAAATAGGATTTTAAGTCTTCAAAACTTTCATTTCTCTTCATTAATCATTCCATTAACTCTCTCTCTCTCTCCTCCAATAACTCACTCTTTTTTTTTTTATAATAACCATAAATGTGTTACACACAACGGGGGTAGTACTCACTCTACTAATTCTTTCTTCTTTCAATTACTCCATTAAATTGCTTAAAATTCATTTACTCTTTTTTCCTTTTTATTTCTTTCCTATTTATTTTATTCTCTTTCTTCTCCTCATTAATCTAATAAACCAAAAGCAATTTTCTTAGGGATAATCATTTCAATCCGGCCCAAGCCCAAGTCTGCATCAGGCTTACAAAATTCAAGGTCGGCGTGGGCCTAACCCATCTTGTAAACAAATAATATTTTAAAAATTAGTTGATAAAAATATCATAAATAGTCAATTCACCTAAAAATAATGAGAGAGAGAGAGAGAGAATTCTAAGACATAGGTCACATCCCTTTCATTATTTCTATAGGCCTCTTCCATTATTAGTCGATTATATTCCAAAGAAAGAGAATTTTACCTCATCCAAATTCTATTTATTTGTTTTATATTCAAATTCTATTTAATTGGATAATGATTAAAAAATTATAATTTGAAACCTAATATCTAAAATGAATAAAAATTACAAGTTAATAAAGATATTAAATTTTAGCAAGTTTTTATCCAAAAACTATTAAAAATTAAGAAATTAGTAGTTCATAAAATAAAAATAAAAATATATTTGAATTCTATTTAAAATAATTAACATTAATAGGATAAATTAAATTAATAATAATAATAAGTAAAACATTTATTAAATGTAATAAAATAAACCATTTGCATTCCATGTAAAAATTAATTAAAATGAAAAACTAATAATAGCCCAATTAGATATGTCATAAGACTCCTTTTAACTAAGTAGGGATGTCAATGGGTCATGTTAGATGGTAAACCTGCACTGGTCTGACCTACCGGGGTAGGGTCAAGTTGGGTTTGGGTTGGGTGAACCTGTACTAACAATGCAGCCTTAATATACTTAATAGGGATGATCGTTTATAACTTAGTCCTACAAATTTCTTGTATCTCCTTTAGCTTTAATATTAATAATTTTTATCTAAAAATAATTAAAAACCCAAAAGATTTAGGATGCCATATACAATGTTTTGCACAGCACAAATATAGTGTTCAAACATATACATTTTTGTAATGCCAAAAATACCCTTAAATAATTTTTTTTGGGAGAAAAAATACCTTTAAATAATAACTGTTCTACAAATGAACAAATGCAATTAAGGCTCAATTTAAACAGCATACAAATATAAATATGTACAACATAAATACATATAAAATAATACAAAATACAAATATGTACATTTCAAATATAGACAAAATTATGTTTTTACGCTCTACATAGTTGTATTTATACTCTTTCCAAACTGAGCGTAACGTACTGAGAGGGAGACCTTGTATGAACATGAAGATAACTAGTGTACTGGGCACGAATTCCCAGGAAATTTATTGCAAAGATTCTTGTCCATATTTCCGGATTACAAGCCAAAATTTTGGAAGTGTGTATATGGAAAATGTCCCTAAATCCTATCCTATGTAAGAAATCATTCTTCAGCCATTGCCAGTACTCAATTGTTGGTATAATCACCATGATTGTTAAGATGTATGCCCCATCCACTGGGTTGGACAGCTTAATTACCTCAACACACAGCCAACTGTTCCATCCTTTTATTGACAACACTCCAGCGTAAGACACTGTTGGCCATCAGCAATGTCTGGGCCAAACTTATTAATTAGTTTGCATGTCTATCTCTATGATCATCTTCGGCCTGGCCTATGGGTCTATATCATATAATATGTAAAATATAAAAATAAATTTTATATACATAAACCTAGAATTTAGATCTAGCCCAATCTAAGCCTTTTATCGTATGTGCAAAGTCCAGTCCAATCCATGATCACCCCTTTACAGGGGTTCCTTTATTCACTACATTATATGGGGAGGGATGGGAGAGCATTCCTCATCATTTGAATATATTTTTATAAGATTGTACTTATTTATTTAAAAAATTAAATTAACTTAAAAATGGCCGGGAGTGAGATCCCTGAGATCTCTATGAGGGTCCCCTTTAGATAAAGCTGTCAATGGAATTCAGTATTGCACAATCCCATCCAATTATTGCTAAAATGGCGTTACAGAAAAAGTAAGTTCTAGGTGAGGCTGGCTAACCATGTTAAGTGGCCAGACCTGGGCCAATTTTAGTGGTAGGTCCAGATATAGTTCTGCCAATGGTTTGGGTTTGGTCTGGGCAGGGTAGAACAAGAGCAAGCCTCTTAAAGTCTTAAGTAAATTTACAAAATCAGTTTCAAACCAGACCCAATACTTTTAGTCTGTAATTTGACAATTTAGACATAAAAATATGATAATATTACAAGTATATCAACTTATCAACAGAAAATAATAGTCCGAGAGTATCTTTATAATATGTCAATATCATTAAACAACGATTATATACAATTATTTATCTATTCGTGTTTGGTCTTAACCAATTCAGAACAATCAAAATGGGATCCTGACCCAATTATGATCAGGATGCATAATGCAGACCCGGGCCATTTATAATTGGGTTGGGTCTGTTCGCGGTAGGGGTGCAACTTGAGTCCGGTTGGGATGAGAATTTATCAAAATTTCAATGACCTAAATCCTAACCCTCTTCGTATGAGGCAACCTTACTTGTAGCCTTAACTGGAGTGATAGTTGATCCTGATGTGATGTGTATTCAATTATGTTCGACTTGTTGTTGTGATGGCCATGGTTTTCTAGACCAGATCCGAAAACTTGAAAATTGGTCAAGTAATCAGTTTCGTTTTATCCTAAAATCGGTTTTTGGCCAAAAATCATTGATTTAGTTAACAATCTGTTGACTTAAGCAACTAAACCAATAAACCGTCAATCTGAAAAATGATTTTTGGTTATTTTTTTATTTTTTTTTAAGTCAGAATGAAACATACATTTGAACTGGACAGTTGGACCATTCAAACCAGGAATGGTCCCTAAAACGATTCCCTGTCTGGTCCAGTTTTAAAAGCTTTGGTGCTGGCCTCACTAGAAACAACCCTAGCTTAGGAAAATAAGGAAAGTAGTTTATGGAATATGACTGTTACAGAATTTTCAAAGCTAGAATTGGTCTAGCTTGGAATTCGCTAGTAGTCTATGGAATATGGAATATGGTTGAGCTGGATTTTTTTTTCAACATTCGACCTAACATGAAATTCGCTAGCTGTGATACCCCTAAGTTTACTTCACGTGGAGGGGTGGCCACCTAAAAATATTATTAACCATTATCAAATGGGGTAAATCAAAATAGGGGAGGACGTAACCTGCCTTGACCCAAAACCCAATAATAAAACACATAACCTCACCCTCTCATCACAACCCAATACAAGGCTCAAGAAACAAAAAGTTAAAAGTCAATAAAAAATAAACAATAAGGTTATATTTGGTTTGAAGGAAAAAGTAGGGAAAGGTAGGGAAATTTATACAAGTTTTGTAAAGGTTTCCCTATCTTTCCCTTCATTTCCCTACTTTTTCCTTCAAACCAAACACAGCCTAACATTTAATCTATAGGAAGTGATGAAATCCCAAAATAGTCTTCTTTAAGAAGTAATCTTGCCTCTCTTGGAAGGATATAAGTTAGATGCCAAGGGTGGAGAATTTTTCCGAGGAGAATATCAATTAAGCATTGGTTATCACTTTCAATCTCTACCTCCAAAATGTTGTGAGAGAGGCAAATCTGAAGGCCATCATAGAGAGCATTAAATTCAACTCTAATAGAGGTCTCTCGCCATAAAAGTTGTCAAGCAAAAAAACCCTATAAAGTTTCTCACTACACCACCTCCTCCACTGGTACGAAGGTTTCCACGACAGGCATTATACACATTTAAGGTGGCATTTGTTAAATCTGATATCTGAAGTCTGAAAATTTAAAAAGATATTAAAACTAAAAGTATCTGAAATCTGAAAAGAGGCATAAATGCTTTTCTACTTTTTAGAGGCTCTGAATAGATAAGCTTGTTTGTGTTGGACCAAATCTTTAGCATCTAAAATTTCTTGATTTTATTATTTTATTCCTAGAATAGACTATTTAGTCATTTTGAGCTCAACTTGCACTATTTCATATAAAATAATTTATTAAATTTAAAATAATATTTAATAATTAATAAAAAATAAAAAATTAATAATTAATAAGATTAATGGATATGCTTGTGTCCCCCTGATATTTATATTTTTGTACCCCATAATTCATCCTTTTAATAAAAAAGTTAGCATGGCTGATAGAAAATTAGCATGAATTCTTCAAGTTCTGAAATTCAATTAATTGGGATGGATTGTTTTTCTTTTATTATTAAATTGGGCTTGAATGGGGAACAAATGATGAAAATATTGAACCAGCTCGTTTTTTTTGGAAAATTGGGAATCGGATTAAATGTAACTCCTTAAGTTTTTTTATCAATAACTTAAATGTATTATTAATTTGTTTATTTTTTGTTTTGTTTCACCAAAAGAAAGCTCTATTCGGTCCCATATAACCACAAGCAGAAAACAAAAAAGGAAATAAAAATATAGTAAAATAGGTAAATCAAATAAAAAAGTCAACCCCTTGAACAATCGTTTGAAGAAGAAGAAGAAACTTTCGTCGAGACAAGTGGTGATCTTCGGATGAGATGAGCGTGAGGGTGCTCTTTTTTCCTATTCCAGAGAGAAAACACAAATGGAGAAATGTTTTAGGTTTTGGGGTTAATAGGGGCAAACTTATTTGAAGAAGAAGAAGAAGTTAACAAGGGCAAAATCGCATCATTTCCATTTTTTTTTTTTTGGGGGGGGGGGGGTATTTTCAACTTTGAGTTCGCTCTGAAACGCGTCTAAGCGTGTTAAGAGCTAGCCCACAAGCTTAAAATTTAACATTTGAAAACAAAATTCAGACCCATTTTTAGAAGCAACACCTAGGGCTGTTCACAGGTCGGGTTGGATCAATTTACTGGTGTTTTTCCAACCGACCTAACTTGGTCAGTTTACCTAGAAATGAAACCGAAACTGACCCAGTACTAAGTAAAACCGACCTGGTCGGTTTGAATCGATTTGGGTCGGTTTTGTGAATGATTCTCTCGGTGTGAACGATAAAGGATTCAAGTGTAAGAAAGTAAAGGTTGGATGCCTAGAAATTAAAAATGATTTGATGGATTAAAACTGATATTTTATATATCAGAGATTTTATATATAATATGTATATTTTTGAAATAAAGCTGAATATATATATATATATATATATATATATATATATATATATATATAATATCTAAGTTGATTCGGGTCGGTTCGGTTTCGATTTTCACACATGAAAACCAAAACTGAACCAAACCATCAGTTTATGTTTTTTTGTAACCCAAAACTGACTGGTGATAAAGAAAAACCAACCAATTCGGGTTGGATCAGACCGGGTTGATCAGTTTGGGTCTTGTTATGAACAGCCCTAGCAACACCGAATGGGCCTGGTGTCTAGCAAAGCAAGTTTTTCAAACACCGAACCTCTAAAAAGTGTTATCAAATGCCCCCTAATTTATAAGACAAAGTTTGCGGTGATTTCTAGGTGACTCACCTAATTCTTTCCTTCCTTTTTGTATAGGTAGGAATGATGAGAATATCAAATACTAGAGCATTGCCAATGTTAAACCATGTATTCTCATTTGCAAAACTAATTTCCCTCAACCATTTGTTTATCGTAAGAAAGAAGAATCCAAATAATCCAAACAATAACACATGGAAAGAATCCAAGTATTATTTGAAAAATAAGTTCTTAAAAACAAGTGTTTATTCTAATAAGCACTTATGATCATTTTGTAAAAAATCACTTATTTTAAACAAGGTAATATAAGTATTTTCAAAATGACGTCATAGGCCAAGATAGGACTGAAAGAAAATAAACACTTAAAAATAAACCCAAAATTTGGGCTTCTTAAGTACTTATTGAATAAGCACTTATTTTTAAGAACTTCTAAACTTTGTCTAAATAGCTTATTCAAGGCTTTAAGGTCAATGCAGCTCAAAGCTGAAGCCCATCGCACTGGTTCAGTTCAACTATTTCATTCAGATCCTATCAAATAGTTACGATTAAGTAGTGTTTTTGACTCACTTTTGACCCAACCGGTTGAACCGTCGCCGGGCCAGAAGGTTGGATCATTGACCCAGTTGACCTGATGACAGGATTTGTGTTCCAAGGGACCATAGATGCCATGCTCTGCTATTTTTTTCAGAAAACCCTTTTAGCCTCGAATCTTAAATTTTAATATTTTTTTATAAATAAAAAACATAAATTAAATATAAAATAATACATATATTACATGTAGAACACAATTATACATTATTTATTGATTGAACACATGTTTATATATACCTACACACATATATATGTATGTATGTATGTATGTATGTATGTATGAATTTACGTAATGATGATGTGACATGGTCTGACCCGTTTAACCCGGATGGTCAAACCGGTGTAACATGCAACCCAAAGACAAAAACAATTTGACCTCCGGGTCTGTTTTTAAAACATTGCTATTAAGGTCATAGTTTGTTCAAACCCAAAGAACTAAATTTTCAACATATAATCAGAAAATTATTGGGTGAGGCAAACACCTACAAAGAGAGAAGAAGAGAAAAAAGTGATTTCGGCTGACCAATAGCCACTATTTTTTAGGTAAGTTTTTTTTTCTGCAAAATTAGAAAATTGATCCTTTTACTGGTACAGTGAAAGATTAGATGGAGGAGGTTTCTTTTATGATAAAAGACACCTTGTCATTCTTTTTCATCAAATTCGGTAAATTATTTAAGGGCTGTTCTACATATATATTTTTGTTTTCATTTGTTTTTTAAATCGCCACATAAAAACAAAAATAAAAACATGTTTTTGAATTCTATTCTTGTTTTTAAAAAGAAAAATAAGTTGGTTTTATTTCAGAAAATAATACATGGTTTATGAACCATCAAAATAATATTTTAAAATAAAAAATAAATTTTGTAGTATATATAAATCATTAATCTATAGAACATGATATTAAAATACATGATGAAAACATGTTTTTGAGATTAACAATTTAAAAACATATTTTTGCTTTCAGTTTCGAAAACAAGAAAAACATACACAGTCAAGGACATGCTTTGGATGCACTATGCACGAGCATAAGGGCCTTGAAGCTTTCTAAGTGAATAATTGGGTCCTTGATTTTGTCATGGTCAAGGTTGGGCATTTTGAACTTCAGTGGGAGAGGTTCATCCATGATGTTTGCAGTGAATGGTGGCTCTCTAAAGATCTCAAGATGGGTGTTCTTGCCTCGCTTCACTTCTATTACAATGAACTTATCATTCCTTTTCCAACTTGGATTTGTCCATCCAGTTAAGTTGGAATCTCCTTGATGCTTGGTTTGATTCCATTGACCTGAAGGGTTTCCCCCTGAATGGCTTCTAGGAACATCTTAGAAACCAAGGTGCCCTTTCTGATTAGTGGACTAACTCTTCTGGATGTTGGTATGACTGGTTAGGTTTGTCGGAGCTTCCTCTCCTACTACTCCCAGCTAGTGGCTATTTGAAGGGGGGTGTAACGCTTTACATCGTGGCTACGAGGCTCTAGACTTTTCATTGAAGTTTGTTGAATTACTCTTGGATGACTACTTGTGGCTAGGCCTAGTTTTAAGGGGTCCTTGCTAAAGAGAAGGCACATTGGGAGCTTCAAGTGGGAGCTCAATGCCTCGCATCATGGCGACAAGGTCCTGGACTTGTTGTCTAAGTTTATTGAACTACTCCTGGATAATTACTTGTCTCTAGGCCTAGTTTTCTAAGGGTCTTTACCGAAGAGGAGACAAGTTGGGAGTCTAGGGATTCCCTCTATGTGTGATTTTGTGTAGTTTCCATCTTGGGAAGCATGGACATTGAATCATATGTATCAGACTCATCGACAAATTTCTCCACCTCAGCTATCAAGCTTCCCTCTACCTTCACTAAGACACCCATTGAAACCCTAGATCCTCTTCCCTCTATAGGCATGCCCTTGAATGGGCTGGTGTGACAAATTAAAACATGCACCATGCACAACAGGTTGGGCAACCTGTCATGAGTGGATATAACAATGCTCTGTACACTTTGGCAAACTATTTAGGTGATGTTTGGCATGACGTTGATTCTTCCTTACCATTTTAAAATTTTGGTGTTTTTCCAATTTTTAAAATCAGTCCATAATTGGTAAATTTTTTAAGAATCAACCCATAATTGATTCTTGAAATTAGTCCTTTCTACTGTTTTTTAAAAAATTGGTAAATTTTGGTGATGTTTGGCATCAACGTTGATTTCCAAGAAACCGAGCTGTGTCAAACTTACATCAGAATTTGAAGAATCAATGATATTTTTTCCTTGTTTGGTTGACCGATTATGCCGATTTCTGGAAAGTCAGCAAAAATCCAATCCCTAAAATCGGACTAGGTGAGGAATCACCACATTTAGTGATTTCCCGAATTTTAGGTGATTCTGATTTTTGTTAGGTGAGGCGACGTCCTACATGGCAAAGACAAGATACAGTTTCACCAGAAAAGGTGATCCCTAGAAAAGACTGATTTCAAGAATCAATTATTGTTTGATTTTTTGAAAATCTTCAAAGTCAGCCAACCAAACTGAAATTTCAATGCCCATTCCTCTTGATGGTGTGCGATCTGGTCACTCCTAGCTGGAAGGGGCTGCGCTCTTAGCTGGCGACGGACGAGACACCTACAAAGAAGAATATGAGGAGATCCCGGGAAGCTCACCCGGCGGGAATACTCTGATACTTAAGTTAGTAACTGAGAGAGAGCTAAGAGCTGAGAAGGAGAGTTGCAGAGAAAATGAAGCTAAGAGTGAAGATGCGCCAATTACCCTTTTTCCTTGGGGGTCGGGTCCCTTATATACTGGTGTCCTGACAAATCGGGTACAACCGCCATTGATTCTCTGCTGCAGCCATTATTTGCTAGAGCTGAGGTGGTGGGTGCAGGTAACCGTTACAGAGTACGGCCTTTCAGGGTTGGCAGGCACAACGCCGCCTGGCAAGAGACGTGGATGCAGTCTGCAGATTTGGCGGGTACGGTTGTCAGGCAAGAAATCCTTCCGTGATACGCCAAGTTGCTCTTCCGCCGAGCTACTTTTGTGCCGAGCTGCCTTTATGCCGAGGTGACTCTGCCCGAGGTAGGCTTTTGGGGTGGCTCACTTAAGCTTGGATCCTTAGGGAACGAGCTTGGCCCGAAGTGCCTTCAGCTCGGGACGTTTCTCTCTTGGGAAAATCTTAATTCGGAGTGCTTCTTACTTGGAAGAATCAGGACTCAGGGCAACGGAGAGTTATCTCGTAGCGAGCTGCCACGCTGGATTTTAGCGAACTGATCATGCTGAGTTGTCGCTTATGCTGAGTCATGTCCACGTGTCCCCTTATAATGAGGTCGGGCTGAATCACCCTCCATCACCTCTAATACTAACATGGCTCCAAGGTGGCAGTGATTTTCAGGAAATCATCATCGATGTCAAACATCACTTTAACTCCCTCTTCCGTTTTCTCAATCACCAATTTCTGATTTCCTTCCTACAAACAAACTAATGGTGGCTTATCTATATATATATATAAGGGTTCGACATCATAAAAGTGGTATCAAACCTCAACTCTTGTTTCTACTTGCCCTATGTATCAAAGGCCCTAGGAGTTTGAAGTGATGGAATCATGGAATATTCCCTTTAACAGATGCTGAGTGCCTCTCTGAGCCACTAACATCTCTCGAAATTAATTTCAAGATGCTTCCCCCTTATTATCACCTCACATAGAAGTTTCACCATCGTTCCACCAGTCAACGATGGGTTAGGTGACAAGAAGAATAAAGCTAAAACAAAGCTTATGCTCAGAGCAAGTGTTTAGTTAGCTACTATCGGTCAGAGATGGGTTGGCCGTCCCCTCTAGAATTAAAGAAACAGCTATCCCTCTGCGCATTGTTGTTGGTTTTACAGTTCAATTCGTTACTTGTTTCTCCTTCCCCTGCTTCAGCTTTTGCATCTCCCACCACCACTACTGTCACCATTGAACAAGCCAACGCCCTTCTCAAATGGAAAGCCAGTTTCCAAAACCAAACCCAGTTGCTTCTTCCTTCCTGGAGAATTCCTAGTAGTAAGACCACCAATTCTTCTTCCCTACTGATCCCATGCAATTGGGTTGGAATTGCTTGCAGTCAGGATGGCAGCATCACCAATATAAATCTACCAGGAATGGGACTACAAGGTATGCTCCACGATTTCAAATTCTCATATTTTCCAGATCTCGTTAGTCTTAATCTTTCCAGCAATTCATTCTTTGGCCCCATTCCATCCTACATTGGTAACCTTTCAAAACTCACCCACCTCGATCTGTCATTCAACCAATATGGTGCGGACATCCCATCCGAAATTGGCTTGCTAACGCATCTCCAGGTCTTGTTTCTCGATGACAATCTTCTAAGTGGATCCATACCCATATCTTTATGTAATAATCTGTTCAATCTCACCAATTTAGTCCTCGGGGGAAATCAATTTTCTGGTATCATTCCTCCACAAATTGGAAATTTGAGAGCTCTTCAGGAGTTATCTCTGTATAGTAACAATCTTACTGGTCCGATCCCTCCATCTTTAGGTAATTTGAGTAACTTAATATATCTATCCCTCTTTAAAAATCAGTTCTCAGGCCCCATTCCTCTTGAAATAGGAAATCTGACAAATCTCATAGAAATAGACTTATCTGTTAACCATTTGACAGGTCCCATCCCAACCAATTTGGCAAACTTGAACAAACTAAGCGTTTTGCACCTGTTTGATAATAAATTATCTGGCTCCATCTCTCCAAATTTAGGAAATCTAAGTGCACTTACTAGACTGAGCTTGCATACAAATGATCTTATTGGTTCAGTCCCTGCTGAATTAGCTAACTTGAGCAATCTGACCCGTTTACGCCTCGATACCAATCAATTTTCTGGTTCCGTTCCTCAAGAAATAGGAAAGCTAGAGTCTCTTGTTGAGTTCACTTTATTTACAAATAATATGGTCGGTTCCATCCCTGCATCTTTAGGTAATTTAAGCAGATTAAGGGTTCTAAGTCTTTTTGATAATCAACTCTCTGGTTCCATTCCGCCTGAGCTAGGAAAACTACAGTCTCTTTTACTCTTCGATTTGTCGGGTAACAATTTGTCTAGTGTTCTCCCTGCATCTTTGGGTAATTTAAGCAACTTATACGTTCTACAACTCCAAATGAACCAATTTTCTGGTTCGATTCCCCAAGAAATGGGAAGGCAGCCAAACTTGGAAATGCTATCTCTTTTTGACAACAATTTCTCTGGCTATTTGCCACAAGATATAGGCATGGGTGGACGACTTCAGAACTTTTCTGCATTTAACAATCACTTCACTGGTCCCATTCCAAAAGGTTTAAGAAACTGCACAAGCTTAGTGAGACTTCGGCTCGAAAACAACCAACTCACCGGGAATATAACAGAAGATTTTGACATCTACCCAAGTCTTGATTATATTGATTTGAGCCATAACAAATTGTATGGGGAGCTTTCCAGAAACTGGGTGGAGTGTCAAAGTCTCAAGGGTCTTCTCTTATCTGGAAATCTGATCAGTGGTAGAGTACCGGCTGAGTTTGGGGAGTTGACTCAACTGAGCCTACTTCGCTTGTCATCAAATCGTCTAGTTGGGGAGATCCCAAAGGAACTGGGAAAGATGAAATCTTTGTTTGAGTTGAGCTTGAACGATAACAAGCTACTGGGTAGGCTGCCACCAGAACTTGGAGCATTGTCCAACTTGGAAAATCTTGATTTGTCAGCTAACAAATTAAGCGGGCCAATACCTAAAGAATTAGGGAGCTGCTCCAAGCTATTATATTTGAACCTCAGTATGAATAGATTGAATGGAAGCATCCCAACCCAAATTGGTAATTTACTTTCCCTGCAACGTTCACTGGATCTGGGTCAGAACAATCTAACTGGAGAGATCCCACCAGAAGTGGGAAGACTGCAAAATCTGGAGAGGCTAAATCTCTCTCATAATAAACTCTCTGGTTCTATTCCATCATCATTTGATAAAATGATTAGTTTGACACATATAGATCTGTCATACAATGAGTTGGAAGGCCCACTTCCCAACAACAAAGCCTTTCAACATGCTCCCATGGAAGCTTTCAGAAATAACAAAGCATTATGTGGCAATGTAAGGGGTTTGTTGCCTTGCAATTCTTCTCAGGGAAAGGTGGAAAATACCAACAAGGATCATAAGGTCTTAATCTTCATCATAGTACCTCTATTATGTGCATTGTTTCTCCTGTTTACATTTGTGGGAATTGCTTATTCTGTCTTTCAAAAAAGGGATAGTAATACAGAGATAGATCGAAGAGAGAGACATCATCATGATGGAGATCTGTTTTCTATATTGAATTATGATGGAAGATTAGTGTATGAAGATATCATTGAAGCAACGGAGGATTTCAATGAGAGATTTTGCATTGGGATGGGAGGATTTGGGAGCGTCTATAGAGCTCAGTTGCCAACAGGTCAAGTAGTAGCTGTGAAGAAGCTTCACCAAACAATTCACGATGATGGTGAAGATGCAGACATGAAAAGCTTTAGAAATGAGATACAGACGTTAGCAGAGATACGCCATCGGAACATTGTGAAGCTTTATGGCTTTTGTTCACACCCACGACATTCATTTCTGGTTTATGAGTACTTGGAGAGAGGAAGCTTGGCTAAGATGTTAGCTGACATGGAACAAGCAACTGAGTTGAGCTGGACTAGGCGCATACATGTGATAAGAGGTGTTTCCAATGCTTTATCATACATGCACCATAATTGTTCTCCACCAATTGTTCATCGAGACATATCAAGCAACAATATCTTGTTGAATACAGAGTATGAGGCTTTCGTCTCTGATTTTGGCACTGCTAGACTTCTAAAGCCTGATTCATCAAATTGGGCTTCTTTAGCTGGTACATACGGATATATTGCCCCAGGTAACTTATATATTTACTGCCTTTTTATTTCAGAAGAAAAAAAAAAAGTTAGGCTGTGTTTGGTTGCAATGCAAATTTCATTTGCACCAGTGTAAATGCATAGGATTCAAATGGGCTGTGTAATTATTGGTTTGGTTTTGCTTTAACTTTAACCTTGTTTGTGAAAAGTAAAATGGTGTGGTAAACCTTATATACAAGAGAATGGGTGTTCAGATCTGTTGACCGGAACACATTGCTGGCCACATTCACCCACCCACAAATTGTGATTATTGGTGATGTAAAATATAAGAGATGTTACCAGTGTAAATGTGGCCAGAAATGTATTGTGGTCAACAGATCCAAACTCGAGAATGGAAGTAGGAGGGTTATTTGTTTGGAAGTGAGGTAGGAGTAAACAAGATGATGTGGTTTCCACTTTTAATAAGAGAGTTTTGAGGTAGGAGGAATGTGGTGCAAATTTTGCATCAGTTTTTGGGATGAAAATTTTTCATAGATAATGAGTAAAATTAAGACAAAGGCTCAGTTTGGAAAGAGTACAAATACAAATATGTAAGTGCAAATACAAGGTTTTGCACTGTATATGTTTGTTTTTGTACTCTTTCTAAACTGAGCCAAAAATACAAATTTTATATCAAATAAAAATACAAATTATAATTTCAAACAAACAGATGCAAAATTGATTCGGGTATAAATTTTTTATTTAGTTCAGATTTGCGCTGCAACCAAGCACAGCCTTATGCTTGACTGGTCTCCTCTTTTATAGTTTTATTGATTTGAGTAAATTATTGAAACCTCCCCTGAGGTTTCTGGTTGTTGCTGAAGCCTCCCCTGAAGTTTGGTAATTGCAATAACCTCCCTTGAACTTTTTAACATAGTTGTAAGTAAACTCCCTTTGTTAAAATCCTCTAAAGAGAGACATGAAAATATCCAAAATATTCATATAGTTACTTTTGACCAATGTTTATTTTCTAAATTTTCACCTCATATGAATGCCTAGTCCAAATCCTTCTAAAATAGATTTATTTTTCAAATTTGTCCAAGGGTAAAGATGGAATTTTAAATTCTTTTTTTGTTGTTTATAAAGTTTGTATTGTTTTTTCTTTTGTAGAAACCACCTCAATAGTAGTTGCATGGGTATTTTGGACAATTTTGCATCTTTTATGAGAGGATTCTAATACAGGGATCTACTTGCAACTATATCAAAAAGTTCAGGGAAGACGATTACGCTTGCCAAACTTCATGGGAGGTTTTAGCAATAGTCAGAAACTTCAGGGGAAGTTTCAGCAAACAGCCGCTAACACAACAATTAAGGTTGTGTTTGGTTTGAAGGAAAAAGTAAGGAAAGGAAAGTAAAGGTAGAGAAACCTTTACAAACCTTGTATTAGTTTCCCTACCTTTCCTTTCTTTTCCTCACCTTTTCCTTCAAACCAAACATAGCCTAAGGGTAGCTAATCAGATTCATTCAAGTATGAATTTGATCCAACCTGAACCCTACCTGATCTGACAATTAGAATAGGATTACGGATTACCCTAACCCGACTACTTGTCCACAAAACCGATTACTTTAGAGGTTTTCAATGACACTCTGCCAATGGGCTGGGTTTTGGTTAGGGCTGCAAGTCGGGCCAGGTTAGGTCGGGTTAAGGCCAACCCTAGCCCAACCCAACCTTCTTCCCATCCTTTAAAATCTCATAAAACTATTTAATCTCAAATCTTAACTCACTTTTTAGTATATATATTAATCCTATATTTTATTAGTATTTATTTGTAATGTTTTTATTGGTTCTTTTAGTACAAAATCAAGAAACTAAGTGTTTGAAATGATAGTTTACTATGAGTTATGACTTATGATAGATCTTTTATAGGCGCCAAACATTAGAGAGGAGATGAAGAATAAAATATTCAAAAAACACAAAATATGTTATTAAGGTTTTAGTCTTTTCATTTAGGATTAAGTGAAGTGATTATCTTAAAAGAAAGACATGATTGTATGTAGTGAGGGCTATCATACATCTAAAAAAATCAATGTATAATATAATATAATATATATATATATAACATATATTTATATATGGCATATACTATAGAGTCGGATTTTCCAAGGGGTCAACCCTAACCCAACCCGAAATAAAGTCAGGTTCATGAATTTCAACTCTAACCCTAACCCAAGCATCAACCCAACTTTTTTGGGTTGGATTAGGGTTAGGTTCAGGCCATCCCGGCCCAAGTTGCAGCCTTAGTTTTGGTGTCGGATACAGCCTCAATCTGAACTCAACCTAATTAAGGTGCAAATTAAAAAGAGAGAGAGAGAGAAACTACAAAGTGTAACATTTACAGTGAAAGTATCATAAAATATATTTTTAAATTATAGAATTATTCTATTTTAATCAATAAATAATAAATGTTTTAACAATTTCATAAGTAGGTTCTAATATTAATTGGATCCTAACACTGCCCCTAGATTTTGTCAATTTTAATGTCTTTTTTCCCTTCTTCGATTTTGTATTTTTTTATGTAAGAGAGATCTACCATAAATAGGAGGTTTAGCATGTTGAGGGGAGAGATTCCTAAACCATTCTCTTCCCTAGCTTAGAGCCCCAAAATCTTTGGTAGACCAGTTTGGGGCTCATCACCCTACAATGGTGAGTGGAGACTCTAATAAGAACACGTAAAATTTGGGATGCTCACAGTCAACTTGTTATAGTTGTTCTTTCGTTAGTTCTTTGTTGTGTTGTCATTATTTTTTGTAAGAGAAATCTGTTGTAAATAGGGGGTTTACCATCTTCGGGGGAGAGGTGCCATGTTGCATTTACCTTTTTTGCAAGTAAAAATTGTGTTCATATGGTTATTTTAATTGCAAAAATAAGGAATGCCAAATGCAGCCTAACCCCCTTCGCCTCCCCAACTTAAAACCCCAAAATATTTGGTAGACTAATTTGGGACTGACCACCCTAGTGGCAACTCCGGTAAGAGCACAAAAAGGTTGGGATGCTCAAAGTCAGCTTGTAATATTTGTTTTTTAGTTAATTGTTTGTTGTGTCTTCATTTTTTCAAAGTGGGGTGCATATCAGGCTCACTGGTCATACCATTAAGAACCTAGGTTCCCTTAACTATATCCTCTTCCAAATTGGAGAGTTGCAACTAACCATCCACTACTAAATCATCGATGTTCTTCTTTAATTTGGTCCATGTGTTTCTCCCATGGTTCACCGTGTCAGTTTTAAAAGTCAGGGTTTCTCCTCCTTGGTCATAAGGCTGGTGGTTTGTTAAACCCAAGTGAATTTGCACACTGGATCAATTTTGTAATCATTTAGTAAGAATATGTTTTTGTATTGATAACGGCAGCAAATTTGTCTGACACAATTGCATTCAAAATGGAAACGATGCTTGCTTTTAAAACATGGATACAAACTTTGCACTCAAAGTTGCTCAATGTAAAAGGTAGATTATAGTCTGGGAATCTATGTTTTCATTTACATAATTAACCAAAACTATATCAATTTTACATTTTTCATGAACCATAGATACTTGCATTTACATTGAACATATTTGCATTTCAATTCCATTCTAATCAAACACAACCCAACATATTACAATATTTCTCTATAAAAACTACGCTAATCTATATCGCATTATTTACAGTAGTAATGAATTCATTATTATTTCTTTTGATTCTTAAATAATAAAATTCTTATACATAGATATATATAATTCTTAATGGCATTGTAGAATTTTTTTGGGCAATAACCTCATTATAAAAATTGAGTACTTCTAAATTTCTCTTTTGCAGAACTTGCTTATACAGTGAAGGTAAATGAAAAGTGTGATGTCTATAGCTTTGGAGTAGTAATAATGGAAGTGATAACTGGAAGGCATCCACGTGAAATCATATCTTCTCTATCATCATCTTCATCTTCTTCATTGCCATCATTTTGCCAAATGACATTTGTAAGGGATATATTGGATCAACGTCTCTGTACCCCTACAAACCAAGAGTTTGATGACATAATCTTTATTATAAGATTAGCATTTTCATGCTTACATGTTGATCAACAATCCCGGCCAACCATGCAGTATGTGTCTCAAGAGTTGTCCAAACGTGGGAAACCTTGCCAAAAGCCATTTGACATTACATTGGAGCAACTATTGGATAGTGAGCAATAATTATCTATGTAGAAGAATATTGTTTAATAATTAAGATGGTTAGTGTGACAAAAAATAATAATTTTGTATGCTTATTTAATGTATTGTATTTTTTGTTTAGATATTCATTTTATGTATTGTATTGTTGTTCATTTTACAAACACTATTTCTATGCCCTTTAGTTTTTTTTTCAACATTTCAAGCTTTAAGTTTAGACCTCTAGGATCTGATATTATAGGTATATAGAGTCCAAAATTTCAAATTTAACAACACAAAGATCATTCAAATCCAACACCATTTACCCTTTTATCTTAAAACTTAAAGTTGAAACTGATTCCAATCGTCCAATTAGGATCATTTTGATCCTAATATTCAACTCACATCAATTCAAAAATCTAATACCATAGGTACATGGAGCCCAAATTTTCAAATCTGACGATATTAAGATCACCCAAATGCAATACTGTTTACTCCATCTTTATACCTACAGCTAGAACCAATTCATGTCGTCCGCTTGAGATCATTACAATCCTGAACTTTATCTCATATCAAGTCAGAAGCTTAATACCATAGATATGTAAATCCAAAAATTTCAAATCCGATGACATCAAGCACTCAAATCCAATACCATTTACCCCTTCATTTCAAGACCCAAAGCCGGAACCAATTCTGTTCGTCCAATCGAAACCATTTTGATCCTTAACCATATCTCAATTGAAATAAAAAAAAAATCCAACTATGTATATGCATAGAACTCGAAATTCTGAGTCCAATGACACTGGGATCATTTAAATCCAATACCATTAACCCCTCCTCCTTAAGACCCAAAGCTAGATCCGATTCAAACCCTCTATTTGGAATTGTCTTCGCTGAAACTTGTAACCTAATGACCCACATGATCAAATCTCTCTCCCAACCTCTAAAACCATCTTTAAATTTAAAATAACCAGTTAAGATGTATCCAATCAATCAAGCCAATCACCTAAATGTGTTAATCAATCAAGTGGAATTTATCAAAATTCATAGGTGAGTTTTGATTGGTCAAAAGTCTTTCAGTACTATATATTTCCAGCATCATAGATTTTCCCTAGGAAAAATTCTTAACAAACATTATGAAACCAAACACAGCCTAAATGGCTCAGTTAGGACTTTAATTTAATCATTCCATTTCTTAAATAGATGCTTCTCCCCTTCCAATTTTATACTTACAAGTTCCAGTAATTGATTTTGTTATTGCACATGGGGAAATTTTTGCTATCTACTTTTAATCAAGATTCAAAGCATTGATACACCTAATACATATGAACAGGCATATGGGGTGTTTCAATCATGGTTTTCAAAACCGGACTAGACCTGACGATTGGATCGGAAAACTGAGAACCGGTCAGGTGACCAGTTCTGGTTTTCTCAAAAACCAGATTTTCCATAAAAACTATTGATTTTGGTCAGCAAACCACTAACCCATGCGGTTAACCGTTCGAATGGTTTTGACCGGTTTTCATTTTTTTATTTTTTTTACATTTTTTGTCAGAACGGACTGACCGTTCGATCCAATAACTGAACCCCTGACCGATTTAATCTCCGAGTCGATTTTAAAAACCATGGTTTCGATGCTTAATAACTTCTTTTTTAGTTTCTTTATTGCTTCAGAGGGTTGATTTTAGGCATGCCTACCTCATGATACCACTCAATCCGAAACACCCCTTATTTGAGGTATCAGGGACCTGATGAAACACCCCCTGAAACCACTCAAAATTATGAAACTTGTGTTCGATCAATAGCCTGCACTTTCCATAAGTTCTCTTCATGTGACTGATTAATCCACACTAGGAGTGCAACATGGGCCGGTTGGGTCAGATTGGCTTGACCCTGATACAACCTGATCAGCTCAAACACAACTTTACATAGACACAATCCGAGCTTAACCCAACATAACTCAGGCCAGGCTCGAGCAGATTAATTGAGCCTGGGCAGATTGGTCGTGTGGTCGTGTTTGAAGGTATTTTTAGAATATGTGGACAGCCTGATGGACAAACAAAATTTTCTCCAACAAACATGTCATGTGGAGAGAGACAGCCTTTGGGGATGGACGATTTTATAAGAAGTTGCATAGTTGCATACAAGGTGAGAACGTGAGAACTTAGAAGATTTATTGATGGAAAAGAAGAGAATGAATCGAAGTCTTTGAAGCTAAAGATACAAGCCACTGACCCTCAAAAGGAATAGCTATTAGCCTATTATACATTTTTGCAGACCGATTTGCTAAATGACTAAAAAAAAGCCAATCGCCACTATTAAGGTTACAAATTGGGTTATCCGATTTGAAAATTTTCAACTTGAATTAGGGTTACAAATTGTGCCCACATTCAAGTTAATATGTTGTTATTTTGCATTTACCATTTTCCTGACTCCCAATTCCAACACCCCATTTCCCAGATTTCAATTTTTTTATTGGAAGGAAATTGCCTAAGGCTCAGGCAAAATGATACAAAATATGATGTTTTGCACTCTGCATATGCATATTTGTACTCTTCTAAACTGAGCCTTAAGGTCTTAAGAAATAGGGAAAATTCCTGATAGGTATCCTATACTTTAGGTCCAGTGTTAATTTAGCATTCAAACTTTAAAATGGGACAATCTAATACCCGGACATTAAAATGCGACAATTTAATATCCCTAACTTTCATTTTGCAACAATCACGTGGCCTCATGTGTGATTTAAGACTTTTGAAAATGTCAAAACTACGGTGGAACACTGGTCATCATTTTCTTTCTCAAAAAAATGAAAGATAGCCCAAACACAATCTTCACCATCTTTTTTCTCAAGAAATTGAAGATCAGGAAACCAAAATCTCTTTGATGGAGGTAAAGCCTCCATCCACCACCAGCCAGATGTTATTTGCTGCACCGAAGAATACTTGCACCAATGGCTCCAACCATCGCCACCGAAGAAGCATTTCATCAGCAGCCCAGTAATAAGCCCTTAACCTTACAATATTGGGGTGCTTAACACTGTTCATCTTCTTCACAGAGAAACAGAGCAACGGCAGATCTGAACCCGTTTGGTAGGTATTAACACCATATCAACAAGGAGATAAGTTTGAAATAGTCTCAGGCACTGATAGCATGCAAAGTAGTTACTTCCTATTGGAAGATCAAAGATTGTAGCAAAAGAAATAGAAAAAGAAAAAGATTAAATCAAGGTATGCAATTAATAATCCTCCTTTAGAATTGTTTTCGTGCTTCTATTTTACAAAAATGTCTTGTAATCCATCGGAAATGCAAGAACGGAGCATCGACACCGACAAGCTTAGTTATGAGATCTTCTCTATTCTAGAAAGTAATTTTCTCTTCCGCTACGACGATCAAAAACTCTGGATTCCCAAATAGATCGCTTTAGCCATAGAAACAAAATCCAAAATTACATCTCTGGCAACCACCGATAACGGCGTGGGGGCGATCAAGAATCAGAGAGGTAAGGTCTGCACTCATAGCATTGATGGGGGAGGAATGAGAGGGATCCTCTCAGGAAAAGCCCTAGCTTACCTAGAACAAGCTCTCAAGACCAAATCCGGAAATCCAAACGCAAGAATAGCAGATTATTTTGACATTGCCCTGGTTCGGAGGGATTTTCACGACGATGATCTTTGCCACCAAGGGAGATAACCGACCCATTTTTCAATCTTCCTCTAGTTCATTCTCCGGTGGGGGTTTTATACGGCGACAAGCTTAGTTATGAGATGATCGAGATATATATAGATCAAAGCTTACTATCATCGACAACTCACCTTACCAGATGCACCCTTCCACATGCATGGATCGGTGTCGTTTTCGTTCCAATTGGAGAATGCTGAGACATCTGACGTCTGGTCAAAGGCAGACTTCAAAGCTAGGAGGGAGAGACCGTCAGGGGATAGAAAGAAGAGTAAAAAGAGGTCAGGTGAACAAAAGAAGATGAAAGGGACACGGCTTTTGGGCTCTATTTTATTTTCGTGAGAAAGAAGATGATGAACAGTGTCCTTTTCATTGATTTCTCAAGGGCATTTTTGTCTCTTTACATGTCACTTAACGGTTGCTAGATTATCGCAAAATAAAAATTCAAATACTATATTTTCGTGTTTTAAAATTCGAATATTCAATTGACACTTGACCTAAAGTACAAGATACTATCGAGAGTTTTCCCTAAAAAAATATACTAAAAAGGGTCTACCTCTCACACGGGAAAAGGGATTCGCGGATTCAGATAATATTATTCTGGCTAAGTTTGGAAGGAGTACAAGGCTCTGGAATAATATTCTCTCCCCAACATAAATCAGAGAAAAAAAATCCTCTCCAACATTGAAATTAGAAGTTCAAGGCAACACTTTCTTTATTAATACCGTTTTCACGACTCCCTCCCTGGATCGTTAGCTCTTTAAATATGATTTAGTTTCCTTTTGAATACATTCCAAATGCGTCGCTGGCTCGCTTGCAGGTGGAGAAGCCTCGTAATCAATCTTATCATCTATTAAAAATTTTGATACCAAGGCTTCGTTTGTTTGAGGTGTAAATACAAAAATACGCTAATGTAAATAAAAAACGGTCAGATGGATAAATACAAAAGTTGAACCGGTACTGTGTTGTTTTTACACCTATGTACGTTTGGAAGAACAGTGTAAATGTGAGTGTATAGCTGCAGTGTAAAAGTCCACTGCAACGGAGTGATTGCAGTCGTTGCCGGTCGGTCAAGAAACAGAGCACCGCGAGCGGCGGTGAAAACTGGTCCCTCTTGTGCCACCACCGGAGCAGACGAGCTAGACCCATGGTGTCTCGGCCAACAATGCCAACAATGCGCCCTTTGTCGTCAACATCTATCCATTCCTTAGCCTCTACCAGAACGACAACTTTCCCATGGAGTTTGCTTTCTTTGATAGCGACAGCAGTCCAATCGTCGACAATGGAATCAAGTACACCAATGTCTTGATGCCAACCACGACACAATTGTCTGGTCGTTGAAGAAGGCCGGCGTTCCCAACCTGAAGATCATCATCGGCGAGATTGGGTGGCCTACCGACGGACACAAGAATGCCAATGTGCACAACGCAAAGAGGTTCTACGACGGCCTGTTTAAGAAGATGGCAAGCGACAAGGGCACCCCATTGAGACCCGGGCGAATGGACATCTACCTGTTGGGTCTTTTCGACGAGAATATGAAGAGCATTTTACCAGGTTTTTCGAGAGACATTGCAGCATCTTTCGATACGATGGCAAGCCAAAGTTTCCGATGGATTTCTCCGGCCAAGGACACGATAAGCTCCCAGTGGGTGCAAAGGGAGTGCAATACTTGCCGGCAGAGTGATGCCGGAGCAGGAGCGGCGGTGAGCACCACTGCTGTCGCCGCCTCTCTGTTCTCGTCGGAGGAAGAGAGAAGGAGAAGAGAGAGAGAGAGAGAGAGAGAGCGAGTGAGAAGGAGAAGAAGAAGAAGAAGAAGAAGAGAGAAGGAGAAGAGAGAGACCCGAGCGAGCGAGCGAGCATGGGAAAAAGAAGGAGAGAAGGGGAAGAGAGAGACCGAGCGAGCGATGTAATAAATACATCGAAAATTTCGATATATTTATTACATCGATTATCGATGTAATTTTACACCGATTTTCGGTGTAAAACTACATGTTTATCAAATGCTTGTAAAATCGAACGGGGTGCAAAGTTTATTCCGATTAGATTTTACACCTCTACCAAACGCAGCCTAAATAAAAGAAAGTTGTAGCAAAAGGTGAAGTTAAGAATCTTGAAGGGAGGAGCGACTATAAAACTGAATCGGGTTCAAAATTTATGTCCGGTTCATAATTGTATTGCAAACAAAACAGGACCCAATGCGCAAAAATATTGAAGAAAATCAATAACTATACAAGCATCTATCTGCCTTGTACTCAAAATTTATGTCATTTTTTTGAATCATTAAGATGAAAAAGGATGAATTCTCTGTTGGTTGTGCTGCTCTTCAATCATTAAGATGTCAAAGGATGAATTCTCTCTTTCACTATAATTGTCAGTATGTTTCAAATACGTAGTCTCGGTCAGGCCTCTTAGAAACCAGCAGTTTTTTTTAAGTGCATAGGCTGCATATAACAAAGTAAATGATGATGCAGCTCTAGAGATTAACGACTAAAGATTAAAAGAAGAAGAAGAAGAAAAAGAGATCAAAACTCTGCAAGTGGAGGAATTTACTTATAAGGAATTCTGCAAATACATGGCTATAGGCTTCTTCAATGCCTAATTATTTATTTACAACAAATGGTGGAAATAGAACGTAACTCCTATTATTACACCCACCTTATTAATTGCCATTTCCATGTTCAGAACCAGAGCCTGAGCCAGAAGAATCACCATGTCCATACCCTGAAGCGGAGCCTATGCCATATCCCTGGTCGCTGCCGGAGGCAGAAGCAGACCGGGAAGCAGAATATGACCCAAGGCCAAGGCCAGAGCCAGAGCCGGATCCAGAACCAGAAACAGAAACTCCTCCCAACCCAGGTCCAGAACCAGACGCAAGGCCCAAACCTGCACCTGTCCCAAGCCCCAAACCACCGCCGGAGTCCAGACCCAAGTCGCTCCTTTCAACTCGGCTCTCAGCCATAAAAGCAAATGTGGCAACAAGTAAGCCAAGGAGTGCTAGAGGCTTCAAGTAAGCCATTTCTTATGTCTGAACTCAAACCCTTGTGAAAAATGGAGATTAAGATGTCTTGTGGAGATGAGCAGAGAGAGATTCAGCTATCTATTTATAGTGGTGCATGAGTGATAAAGAAGGTAGGATTCAAAATTGGATTAATTAATGCACCAACCCAAGTGCGTCTAGGTGGAGATATCCTTGATAATTGAGATTTGCCGACAATGCATGTTTGTGAATATGTTGGAAGGCAACCCTTATCATATTCAGTAGTGGGCTTCATAGTTTTTCAATTAAATGGTGGCCACTATTGACCAAATCGTGAAATCCATGTGAAGGTGGAGCTCCAAATAAGTTCTGGAGATCGCCATGTTCATGTTTCCTGCTTGAATGGGTCCAGTTGTGCATCACTGATCACTTGCACACTTGAACAAAACAAGAGCTAACTTGAGAGCAAAGTTTCTTTCTCTGAGGCATAGTGTTTGATAATTGGTTTGGGACTTTTTCCAAATTTCCTTGTTGCATGATACGTGGAGGGAGTCTCAGCCATGTAAATTGGTCTGCCCGTGGCCAAATTCAACCTGTGATGTCATCATTATATTGTAAAAAAATTAAAACAATACCTAAAAAACAGAAGTGGTAACCCAATTAATGAATGGTTGAGAGTAGTCTTTAGACAGGCCACCAACAGTTCAAATTTGTCTTAGGTTAAGGCTTCTGTGTCTCCCTAGGATTTAATGCTGTGTTTGGTTTGAAGGAAAAAGTAGGAAAAGGTAGGGAAAGATTCCCTACCTTTCCCTTCCTTTCCCTACCTTTTCTTTCAAACCAAACATAGCCTAAAGGTTGCTAACTCTTAGCTTTTTTATGTTTCTGTAGCCAAAAACATTAATGATCTTCCTTCCAAACATTGGAAAACTATTTTCGCCATAAACTAGAACAATTCATGTCAAACTTGATTGATGTGAAACAAAAGACCCAAAACCATTTAAAATGAGAAGAAGAAAGAAATTATGAACGTATGCCTCAAGAAAATATTTCAGCTTATTTTATTTAGCTTATTGGATATCAATTTTACCACACAGCCATTAATTGTTTTAATTCATTAATATAGTTGGGTAAAAAATTTAATTGGCATTGTGTTATATATTCTCCTTGTTCTTATATTTCCAGCTATATAACATTTGCTTTTTTTCTCAATGTGAAATCAAAATAGAAATAGTTATATAGCAATTCATTGAGCATAGCTTAATATATTCAAGATTGAAAATAGAGAGAGGGAAGTGCAATTAGGCCAATAAAGATTAAAAAATATGGCCTATTTGAAGGTTCAATAAACTATAAATGAGTAACCCAACAGAAAATAGAGTACTGTATTAAGCTGATAAAAGATGTAGTTAACCCAACAGAAAATATAGTGAAAATATGGCCAATCTGTGGGCTAATTTTTCTTTAAGTTTTGGAGTACCCTTTCTATACAACTAATAGAGTACTGTATTAAGCTGATAAAAGCAATTCAGTTGACCCTCAGTACACCAAGGTACTACACCAAGGTACTGTACAAAGAGAGTTGTGTACAACTATGATTCTTCACAAGTCAATGCTTAAGCTAGTAATGTTAAAGGGTAATTAAGTTTTAATTCCCATCTAGGTATAACTCTTTTTCATAACCAAATTTTCCCAAGAATTTTAGAAAAACTTGAAACATGTTAGTAATTTCCAAAAAAACATCTGATGGAGGGTGATTCGGCTCGACCTTATGATAGGGGGACATGTGGACATGACTCAGCACAAATGATAACTCAGTGTGATCAAACTGCTAAGGTCCAATGTGGCAGCTCGCTACAAGATGACTCTCTGATGCCCCGAGCTCCAATTGTTCCCAGTAAGAAGCACTCCGAACTAAGATTTTCCCGAGTGGAACGCCCTAAGCTGCAGGCACGTCGGGTTAAGCTCGTTCCCTAAGGCCCCGAGTTCAAGTAAGTCACCGCGAAAGTCCCACCTCGAGGAAAGGCACCTTGACACGACGCTAGCAGCTCGGCATAAAGTAGCTCGGGGTGAGATAGCTCGGCATAAAGCAGCTCGGTACAAGGTAGCTCGGCACGATAACGACTTAGCGTGTCACAGAAGGATTTTTTGCCTGACAACCGTACCCGCCAAATCTGCAAACTACACCCACGCCTCTCGCCAGGTGGTGTCGTGCCTGCCAACCCTAAAGGGATGTACTCTGTGACGGTTACATGCACCCGCCACCTCAGCTCTGGAAAATAACGGCTGCGGCAGAGAATCAGCGGCGGTTGTACCCGATTTGTCAGGACACTAGCATATAAGGGACCCGACCCCCAAGAGAGAGAGGTAATCGCACACCTTCACTCTTAGCTTATTTTCTCTACAACTCTACTTCTCTGCTCCCAGCCTTCGCTCTCAATTCTAACCAAAGCATCGGAGTGTTCCCGCCGGGCGAGCCCCCCGGGAATCCTTCACCTTCTTCTTCTTCTCAGGTGTCTTGTCCATCGCCAGCTAGGAGCACAGGCTCTACCAGCTAGGAGTGACCAAGTCGCACTACATCATTTGGCACCGTCTGTGAGAATCACTTCAAAAAGCCTTCCACCAAACTTTGCAAACTTCAGTTTCCACGGCTTCCTCCAGCAACGCCAGACGCAGTGCAGAAGTGAACACCACCGGAGAGCAACTCTAGGTCCCAGCGGTATGTATTGGACAATTCACCGTCCCCCTCTCTGCGGATGGAGTTCCCATCCTGAATGTGCCTCAGACAATGGCACCCGTGAACGCTCCGCTCCCTCCCATGGTTGGAACAACCTTCACCGAACCCTCCATTGTTCCTCCGATGACCGGCCAAAACCAGCTTAAAGACCTGATGCAATGCATGTGAGCAATGCAAGATCAAATGCAACAGATCCAACAGTTCCAGCTATACCAGCAACAAGTGTTGAACCAAGTTTATCAGCACTAGTACCAGCAGCAGTTTCCACCGCTGCCTCAGAACTAGCAGTCGCTTCCTCCTCGGCATCCGGTCGCATAGCAAGCCAAGCCCCGCTGCCAGAACGAGCATCCTTCTCACTAGGGAGAGACCTCCCAGAACCCTCTCGGAAGCCAAGTCTCATCCCACGGCAGAAAGGAAAGACAAGTTACTCCCCCCACCTCGCAGCCTGTAGTCAGGTTAGGAGCCTCTCAGCCAATCAGACCCGCATCACCTCGGCCTTCACAGTTCGAGCTTCTGCTCGCCGAGAACCAGTTCGAGGTCCTGGCCATGGACTATAGATAAGGCCCTTCAGTTCACAGCCATCAGCAGCAATCCGGGCCCCACCCTGGGCCCATCGAGCTCGGCAACACATAAGCAAGCAGCACCAACGTCGAGCCAACGAAGCAGTGGAGACACCGCCGCTCGCCGAACTGTCACTCATAACCTGCCCGAGCTCAAGGGCAAGGAAGAGGTGAGCTCATACGAAGTAAAAGCCACTATGCTCCTCTCAGTTCCGTCCCCCTATCTCCAGAACTTCTTGTCGTCCCTATGCCTAAGGACATCAAGGTCCCTCCCTTGGACAAGTACAACGGGTTGTTCGACCCAAATGACCATGTCGACGCCTTCCAGTCGCAAATGCATTTGGCCAGGGTGAGCGAATCCTGCATGTGCATAGCCTTCTCAACAACCTTCAAAGGAGTGGCTCGCACTTAGTACAGAAACCTTGCGCCCGGGTCAATAAAGAGTTGGGTGCAGTTCGTGCAAGTTTTCACCTCCCATTTAGTCACCAGCAAGCGTTGCCTGAGAACCCAAGAAAGCCTCCTTGGCATAGTCCAGATGGAAGGGGAGTCTATTCAGAGTTACATTAAGCGATTCAATGACGCTTGTTTACAAATACCCGACCTGGACCCCACAGTGCGGCTTACAGTAGCCAAGAGAGGCATCATGCACAATGAGTTCAAGTGGCACGTGGTTGTCAATCGTCCGAAGACTGTAACCGAGTTCCTCAAGCTCGCGGACCAGTTCATAGGGACGGAGGAAGAGATCAACCAAAAGAATGATAGTATGCCTGAGAAAAGGAAAAGAGAAGTCGAGTCCTCAACCCACGGGGACAGTAAGAAAAAAGACCCACCTCGGGGGGCAAGGCCAGGTCAGCCTTTCCGAGCTCCGCCAGCAGAAAGGACAGACAACACACCCCTGAATGCGAAGCGGGCCGAGATCCTCATAGCGATCAAAGACGCCCCCCATATGTAAAGTGGCCACCCCGGCTGAAAGGGGACCCCAATGCAAGGAATAAGAATTTGTATTGTAGTTTTCATAAAGATCACGATCACAGTACCGAAAATTGTAAGAACCTCCGCGTTGAGATATAAGAGCTCATCCGTCACGGATACTTAAGAAATTTTGTACAAAATAGTAATGATAAAGTAGGTCGCCAGGGGGAGCAAGGTAAAGATGCTGCCAAATCCAGCAACGGGCAAGCTGAGCAGCTGCAGAGGCAGCCTCCCGAAGAGAGACCAGTTCGGGGCACATACACGTGATCGTTGGAGGGTCGATCATCGCAGGTTGCACCTCGGCTGCAGGTCTGACTTCAGCTCGAGAGGTCGAAAGGGAAGAACAGAACCCCCCGAAGCGGCCAAGGGCAGAAGACCCAATCTTCTTCACTAAGGATGACGTGCGTGGGGTCCACTACCCCCACGATGATGCGCTCGTCGTGAAGATAAGGATTAATGACTTCAAAGTCAAACGTGTCCTCGTCGACTCCGGCAGCTCGGCAAACATTCTTTTCAAGGCAGCATTCGACAAGCTTCAGCTCCAAGAGAATGATCTCAAGCTCGCAAGTACTCCCTTGGTAGGCTTCAGCAGAGAGGAAGTCAGGCCCCTGGGGAGAATCACAGTACCTGTGGAGGTCGGAACTTGGCCCAGCATAGTAAGGCTCAACCACAACTTTTTGGTGGTCGTAACTCCCTCCCCGTACAACGCCATAATCGGTCGGCCCATCACCCACGCTCTACGCGCGGTGGTCTCCACTTATTATCTGGCGATGAAGTTCCCCACGAACTTCGGAGTTGGGGTAGCGCGAGGCGATCAGCTCAAGTCTCGCAAGTGCTACGTCGCCACTCTCAAAGGGAAAACCAAGGTGGCAGACGACCTCGAGCTGGAGCGACCTATGGAGCAATGTGAAGAGCAAGTTGCACCCATGGAAGAGACTGTCCCAACTTCGACAGAAGACCCAGCTCGGGCACTCCAGATCGACGCTTCAGTCAAGGAGCCTCTACGATCTCAACTGGTAAGTTTTTTACTTAAGAATTTAGATGTTTTTGCATGGTCCGCGGCAGAGATGCCCGGCATAGACCCTAGCATCATAACTCACAGACTAAATATTGATCCTATAGTTAGGCCTGTTAGACAGAAGAAACACAACTTAGCCCCAGAGCGCTGGAGAGCAGTTGACGAGGAGGTCGGGAAGCTCCTCATATCCAACTTTATCAAAAAGGTCCATTACCCGAGTTGGGTAGCCAACCCAGTCCTGGTAAAGAAGGCCAACGGTAAATGGCGCATGTGTGTCGATTATACCGACCTAAACCGAGCTTGTCCGAAGGATTGCTTCCCACTCCCCAAGATTGAC
The DNA here is from genome assembly GCF_055504915.1 of Nelumbo nucifera. NCBI lineage: Eukaryota > Viridiplantae > Streptophyta > Magnoliopsida > Proteales > Nelumbonaceae > Nelumbo > Nelumbo nucifera. Next base: position 35,446,143 of record NC_142650.1, read on the forward strand.
CGCCTGGTGGATGCGACCTCAGGGCATGAGTTGCTGAGCTTCATGGACGCCTACTCGGGCTATAACCAGATAAGAATGGACCCTGTCGATGAGGAGAAAACAGCTTTTATAACCAAACTAGGCCTGTACTATTACAAGGTCATGCCCTTTGAACTGAAAAATGTCGGGGCTACCTTCCAAAGACTTGTAAATAAGTTGTTTGAGCCATTGATCGGCAAGAAAATAGAATGTTATGTAAACGACATGGTCGTCAAGACTCAGTTTTCAAATGACTAAATAAAAAATTTGCATTCTGTTTTTGAAATTTTGCGTAAGTTCAACATGAAACTAAATCCAAACAAGTGTGCCTTCGGTGTCACCTCGGGTAAATTCCTAGGGTACATCGTCAACCGACGTGGCATTGAGGCCAATCCGGATAAAATTAAAGCTATCCTAGACATGAGACCGCCTCGGAAATTAAAGGAGGTTCAGAGGTTGAATGGTCGTGTAGCTGCTCTGAGCCGCTTCATGTCCAAATTGGCAGATTGTTGCCTGCCTTTCTTTAAGGCGATTAAAAGCAAAGGCTTTGAATGGACCGACGAGTGCCAGCTCGTCGAAAAGGTACCTCGCCAGTATCCTAGTCTTAACCCGACCCAAGGAGGGTGATGTTTTGGAGCTGTACCTCTCTGGAAGTGACGAGGTAGTCAACTCGATACTGATAGGAGAAGTAGATTGGGTCCAACGACCAATCTACTATGTTAGCTAAGTGTTGCAGGGAGCAGAGACGAGGTATCCCGAGATCGAAAAGTTGGCGTACGCACTAGTCATTGCAGCTCGGCAGCTCCGTCCGTACTTCCAAGCTCATACTGTCATCGTCCTCACCAACAAGCCTCTGAGGCAAGTCTTGCTCAAGCCCGAGGTTTCTGGTAGATTGACGAAGTGGGCCATCAAACTAAGCGAGTACAACCTCCAGTACAAGTCACAAACTGCTATCAAAGCCCAAGCCTTAGCCGACTTTGTCGCGGAATGCACTTTCAGCACCAACGTCCCCAGGCCGGTTGAGCTCGAGCACCGTGAGGAAGCAACCAGTGCGGCTTCTCTCCTAGTGAGATCGAACCCGCAGGGCAGTGGAGCTGGAATCATTCTGTATGGGCCAAGCAGTGTGAAACTAGAGTACGCACTACGCTTTGAGTTTGCGGCGTCCAACAATGAAGCAGAGTATGAGGCGTTAATAGCCGGACTGGCTCTAGCAAAAGAAGTAAAAACCAAGCAAATCGTCATCTGCAGTGACTCCCAGCTCGTGGTCAACCAAGTCATAGGTGAATATGAAGCTCGTGAACCGACCATGGTAGCCTACTTAGCCAAAGTTAGAGAGGCTCTGCTCAACTTCCAGTCCCACTTCATCAAGCAAATCCCAAGATCCGAGAATACTGAGGCCGACGCCCTGTCTTGGTTAGCCAGCACAAGTGATAACACCATGAGAACTGTGTACATAGAGAACTTGCCTCGGCCTAGCATTCTCGGGGGGGCAAAGAAGGTCGCTCCTGTCACACAAGCAGAGCCGAGCTGGATTGACCCGCTCACGAGCTTCCTGTTGCACGGGACCCTCTCTGCAGATCGTAATGCTGCTAGAAGGGTAGAGCGTCAGGCAGCCAAATACGTCATGATAGACGAATGGCTATACCGAAGATCTTACACGCTCCTCTATCTACGATGCTTGCAGCCCCCTGAGGCCGAGCTCGTACTCCCTGACATTCATGAGGGCCTGTGCGGCGGACACTTGAGGGGCAGAGCTCTCACCCAGAAAGCACTACGACAGGGGTATTACTAGCCAACGATGATGGCAGATGCGATCGAACTCGTCAGAAGATGTGATAAGTGTCAAAAGCATGCCAACATCCACCACCAGCCTGCCGCCGACCTAAAGTATCTCACCAGCCCGTGGCCCTTCGCACAGTGGGGGATTGATATACTCGGACCATTTCCACCAGTGACTGGACAGAGGAGGTTCTTGGTGGTAGCAGTCGATTATTTCACTAAGTGGGTACAGTTGAACCTCTCACAACGATCACAGCGCGGAGTGTGCAGAACTTCTTTTGGAAGAATAGAGTGTGTCATTTCGGGTTACCCCGAGTACTCATCTCCAAAAACGGCAAGCAGTTTGAGGATATTAAATTCCAGAACTGGTGCAAAGATATGGGCATACAACAAAACTTTACCTCGGTAGTGCACCCTCAAGCGAACGGACAAGCGGAAATCACAAACAGAGCCATTCTTCGCGGACTGAAGGCACGCCTGGACCGAGCTAAGGAACTCTGGGCAGACGAGCTGCCCAGTGTACTATGGGATTACCGAACCACAGTGAAGATCGCAATAGGCGAGACCCCCTTCAACCTCACTTATGGCACAGAAGCAGTAATTCCCGCCGAGATCGAGGTACCCACGCTATGCCAGGAAGCATATGATGACGAAGCAAATAAGGATGAGTTGCGCACCAACCTCGACCTGCTTGACGAGGTACGGGGTCTTGCATACATTAGGATCGCGGCCTACCAGCAAAGAGTAGCTCGGTACTATAACGCCAGGGTCAAAAAGCGAAACCTCCTCATCGGAGACCTGGTCCTTCATAAAGTTATGGTACTTGACCCTGGTGTTGGTTAGCTTGGGCCAAATTGGGAAGGACCCTACCAAGTAAAACTGGTGCTCGGGGAAGGAGCATATGAGCTCAAAACCCTAAAAGGGAAGCAGGTACCTCGAGCTTGGAACATCATCAACCTAAGGTAATATTATCTATAATTGTCGAACTAGGAGAGTGGACCATAAGTCGCTCCCTAGCCTAAGGGCCAAGATGCCAAGCTAACGAAAGAAGCTCGGCACTATAAGACCCAGTCGCCTCTGGCATGGGCGTACTCTAGGAGTGGACCATAAGTCGCTCCCCAACCTAAGGGCCAAGACGTCGAGCTAATGAAAGAAGCTCGGCACTATAAGACACAGTCGCCTCTAGCATTGGCATACTCTAGGAGTGGACCATAAGTCGCTCCCCAGCCTAAGGTCCAAGACGCCGAGCTAACGAAAGAAGCTCGGCACTATAAGACCCAGTCGCCTCTGGAATGGGCATACTCTAGGAGTGGACCATGAGTCGCTCCCCAGCCTAAGGGCCAAGACGTTGAGCTAACGAAAGAAGCTCGGCACTATAAGGAAACGTATTTCATTACAGAAATTTCATTACAAGAATATGTTCAGTACAAAGGAGAGGGAAAATCGAGCTCGCAGGCTCAAAATACAAACTACTCGAGGGGTTCATCCTTCTTGCTCGAAACTCTCGCGGAAGTGTCGGCCTGGTCAGTAACCTCTTCATCGTCACCTTCAGGCTCGGAGTCCAGGTCCTCGGCGGCTATACGGGCTACCTCTCCTGTGATCCGCGAGGTGGTGATCGCATTCACATCAAGCTGCAGGAACTCGCGCTTTATCAACCACCGACTAAGTTTGAAGCCTCTACGGTAGGCCTCCGCCATTACTGCGTCGAACTCCTCCGACTTGACATAATGCTGGACGGCCTTGGCCTTAGCCTTCTCCATGGCGCCAAGAACAATGTCAGTTCGCTCCTTGACGTTGGCTTCAAGGTTCTCTACTTGGCGCTTTAGAGTCCCTCTGTCCGACTTAAGGTTTTACACCTTGAGCAGTAGCTCCTCCTTCTCACGAAGGAACGCCTCCTTCTTGCGCTGCAACTCCTCCGCCTTGCGCTGCAACTCCTCCTTCTCCGATATCAGCACTTGGATGTAGTTTTTTCTTAGCAACGGCATCGCTCTCCAACCGGAGGACCTGACCGCGAACTAGCTGCAGGTCGGTGTGAGCCGCGCGGGCTGAGTCTTCGGCGGCCAGAGCTCGCTTCAGGTTCCTCTCAAATTGGAGGGTCAGGGTGTGGACGACGGAGTTCACCTGCCAAAAATACTAGTTAGTGCCAAAAAGGCAACATATTGCAAAAATTGAAGTTCAAGTGAAACTTACCACCATAGAGTGGGTATCTGCCCGAGCTTCGAGTTGGGTGGGCGTTAGCTCAGACCATTCGGAGACCTCTTCAGTGTACACAGCCGCTTTGCTCTTTCGAAGGCTGCACCTCGAGATCAAGATGCTCTGATCTAGTCCTCGCTCCCTGATGAGGTAATGGCCGTCTCAGGCGCAGGAGTAGGCCCCGTGGTGGGCTCGGACTCTTGAGGAGGGAGAAGGTTCTCCGACTCCTCCAAGTTGATCACTGAAGGAGCATCAGCGGGTTGCTCGGGCTCAGGGGTGGAATCCCATGGGGACTCAACACGAGCTCTCTTGGCAACTCGCTTCTTTCTCCCCTTCATCTTCACAAAAAGCTTCTCAGCATTAATTTGCTCCATTGGACCTGCAGCAGGAGTTCGACATCAGTAATGCTACTAAGTATAAGCTAGCTACCTAAGAAAAATACTAACTCTAAGACAAAGCGACCTAGCGAGACTCAGACCGGCCTCAAGGAGTTTCTTCTTGGTGATGAAGTCCTTGTGGTCGAAGCCGAGCTCCGCCCAAGACTGGAGCGTCTCCCTCGTATCTTTGTCCAGCCTAATGCCAGAATCTTGAATGGCCACCCTCCAGTGGGCGGGGAAGGGCCACCCCACGAGGTTCCAAACTACAAAGTAATCCCGTTTCCAAGTCGGGATCTTGTTGGGGAGGTTGTGTAGTAGCTTGTAGCCCGGGCGAGGAGACAGGTAATAAGTCCGCCTGTGCTCGGGGAGAACACTAGATGCATTCTTGTTTATTGACAAAATGGAAGAGAAGATATCGAGATCAAGTGGAAGGGCGTAGTCAGAGTAGAGGGAGATTGTCCCGACCGCGTTCCGAATCGAGTTCGGATGGAGCTGGTCTACGGTGACAACGAAGTGATTTAATACCTCAACAATTAAGGGGTGCGGAGGGAGGCGGAGTCCGGCCACGAGCTGTTCCCCGAAGATCACGATCTCATCTTGATCGTGTTCCCAAGGGAAATCGCCTGCAAGAAGATGATAGGTGTTTTCCTTCGAAAGGTAGTACCGAGCTATAAGGCTCCTGAGCCTGTCTACCGTCATGGTAGAAGGACCGAACTTGTCAGGCATCTTAACTCGATGGGAGGTAGACGCCGGGTTGGAGGCAGACATCGGGTTACCCGAGGTCTCCCGCACCTCATAGGTGGAGTGTGCCTTAGAGACACCTACTTGAACTGAGGTGCCCACCTCGGGCTCATCTAAAAGGTTGTCAAAGCTATGGTCTAACATAGCTACTGAGACTAGGAAAGACTAAGGGAAGCTAACTACGAAATTGAAAAGACTGGAAACAAACTGAAGAGGAGAAAGAGGAGACTCACCAAGGGAAGCTGACCGAACTAAGAAGACTGGCAGACTCGAAAACCCGAGCTGAAGAGCTTAGCCGCGACCTCAAGACAAGTTTGTAAAACTTATGGCGAGGAAAATGGCTGGGGTTCCCCCTATTTATAGCCGCTATGTCCGGAAATCAACGGTCAAGATCAAGATGATCTAACGGCTCTCAAGAAAACCGGTTGCGCGACCCCCAAGGTGAAATCAGTTTAGCACATTTTTTGGCGTCCGCAGAGTCTATAGATTGTGTGATGTCCGCACGTGAACTATACGCGACCTGGGATGTCTCTGATTGAGTCAAGCAAGCGAACTAGTCTAACTGGCAAACTGTCTGACCGGACGGCCTGAACCTCGGGCCAAATCCACCCGTCACACCGTGAACTCCCCGCACTAGGTCAGGACCCCTAGCACGGTGAGTGGAGGGCAATTGATGGAGGGTGATTCGGCCCAACCTCATGATAGGGGGACACATGAACATGACTCAGCACAAATGACAACTCAGCGTGATTAGACCGCTAAGGTCCAATGTGGCATCTCGCTACAAGATGACTCTCCGATGCCCCGAGCTCTAATTCTTCCCAGTAAGAAGCACTCCGAACTATGGTTTTCCCGAGGGGAACGCCCCAAGCTACAAGCACTTCGGGTTAAGCTCATTCCCTAAGGCCCCAAGCTCAAGTAAGTCACCGCAAAAGTCCCACCTCGGGGAAAAGCACCTTGACACGATGCTAGCAGCTCGGCATAAAGCAGCTCGGTACAAGGTAGCTCGGCACGTAACGACTTAGCGTGTCACAAAAGGATTTCTTGCCTGACAACCGTACCCGCCAAATCTGCAGACTGCACCCACGCCTCTCGCCAAGCGGCGTCGTGACTGCCAACCCTGAAGGGTCGTACTCTGCGACGGTTACCTGCACCCGCCAGCTTAGCTCTGGCAAATAACGGCTGCGACAGAGAATCAACGGCGGTTGTACCCGATTTGTCAAGACACCAGCATATAAGGGACCTGACCCCCAAGAGAGAGAGGTAATCGTGCACCTTCACTCTTAGCTTTATTTTCTCTGCAACTCTACTTCTCTGCTCCCAGCTTTCACTCTCAGTTCAAACTTAAGCATCGGAGTGTTCCCGCCGGGCGAGCCCCCCGGGAATCCTTCACCTTCTTCTTCTTCTCGGGTGCCTTGTCCGTCGCTAGCTAGGAGCACAGCCTCTGCCAGGTAGGGGTGACCAAGTCGCGCTACATCAACATCCTTGGTTAAAAAGGAACTTTTGCTCTTATCAGTAACCTGATTTCTAATTCTGTATATTTTTATACATTTCAATATTATCTTTCCTATATTTTATATTTATATAGATATTGATCATCATACTTAGTTGCTATTCTTTATCGAGATTATATGTATATTTGGCCTTTCCTTGTACCATCCAATCTAGGAAAGATTTGGTTGGAGTTTTGAGTATTGAGAAAAAATTCAGAAATATGACATTTTCATTCAGAAGGTGGCATTTCCAAATCAAACACAGCTTCAGATCGTCAGACATTAGATATCAGACATGTCTTATATAACACCATGCATTTAGAACATGGATAATTTGAAGTTTCAATGCCATGCACCTTGTGTTGCTCAATCATATGCTCATAATCTGTTTAACCATTTAACTTATGCCAAAAGATTCAATAAGAAAAAGAAGATAGGATTTAATAGTGTAATTGTCCTTGATAGGTAAATCTGATGCAGCAGGTGACCTTAATTGGATCACTCTAAGCAATTTACACCCCTTTAACTGAATACATTAGTTCTCCTGGAAAACCAGCTTTGGGCATTTGGAAGTTTCTAAGTTAAATCATTTATCTTAGATTTCAATAGAATTTTGAAACCAAAACCAAAATATCCTCACCCTCGAAAATTGCTGAAATGGCCTCATTTCTATATATATTTCTTAACAACCGAAAATGCAATGGAAATTTATAAACCACAATGAAATCATTTCATTCCAGGTGTAGTTTCCAAATTCTGATGAAATTCTCAAAGTGTAGAGAGGTATTACATATATTAGATAATAACTTGAAAACTTACATTCTTTTAGCTAACATAGGACTCTGAAACTCAATAGATTCAAAGAAATACATAAGACTCATCACACCACTGCTTTGCTTTATTTTATGAACAATACGATGATGACAAACTAGTCTAGTTTTAAATATTACATTTTCCTCACTTTCCATGCCCAGCTCCATAACCTGATCCATGGCCAGAGCCTTCGCCATAACCAGAACCATTTCCTGACCCACGTCCACTGCCAGAACCCTCGCCATAGCCTTCGCCGTATCCGGAACCACTTCCAGAGCCATGCCCATGTCCAGAACCCTCGCCATATCCTTCACCATGTCCTGAACCAGAACCTTGGCCTTGGCCATGACCTGACCCGGAGCCTGATCCAGCACCAGATCCAGCATAGGACCCAGCAGATGAACCTGCTCCTGAACCAGCACCAGACCCAGCTCCAGAGGCTGCACCAGATCCAGAGCCAGAGCCAGAGCCAGAACCAGATCCTGACCCCGACCCTGAGCCACTACCTCCTAAACCAATACCTACTCCTGCACCCACTCCAATTCCTAAACCACCACCCAAGTCCAAACCCAAATCTTTCCTTGCTACTCGGCTTTCAGCCACAATAACAAAGGTAGCAACAAGCAAAACCAAAGGAGGTAGAAACTTCCAGCCAGCCATTCTTGCTTTGTGGCCAACTAAGATGTTTCTGGCTTTCTCCACTTAGAATCTAAAAATGTTAACACAAAGAAATATTGGTTGTGAATGAGAACGGAGGAGGAGAATCGCCTATTTATAATCATCTGTGACTGACGTGCACTTGATGGTCGGTCGGTGAAGTTGTAAAAGCGGAGTGGGAACTGGGGAGTGGAGGAAACAGGATATCTTTCTTTATTCTTGGAATTTGGCAATCTGTATTGATTCCCATCATTGGGCTGGAGCAGGACGTACCGCTGGATAAAGTCTGAGTTTGTGGCAGAGAAGGCTGAGACCTTTGGTGCTGCTTTTTGTCACAATCCATGGACGCTTAACACGTTCTTCACTTGTGCCGCCCAGTTGAAACTGGCCCAAGATAGTGGAGGATGAATGGCACTCAACTCATTTATTATGCGTAGGCTGTAGCCTGTAGCTGCTTTTAATTAATAGTTGATAGTTAATACCTCTCCTCCTTGTCTTAGTGCTCATCGGGTGGTGCTTCTTTTAAGAAGATTCTTTATTTTATGGAACAATTCCAAACAGACAATGAACCATGCACCATTGCATTTAGTATGGGCCGACCTTATGGCAATTCTATGTATTTCTAAGTTCTTTAAGTTGATTCTCAATCATTATGTATAGGACAATCCTGATGCAAAGGCCAAAGGTCCTGCTTTGGTTTCGGTCCCATTGCCGCTGCAGCTGTCCCATACCGGGAGGTTCAAACTTCAAAGTGTGTCTTGACACTAAAGTAGGGCAAATCTAGATGCCCATCATCCATGACAAGGGTAGTCTCACTACATTGTTCAATTAATTTACTCAAAACCATTACACATATATTGAATCAATTTGCATCTGATGACCATGGCTCGTATAATAGTTGAGCATGAAATTAATATACCAATTGAAAAGCATATCACTAAAAGGAGATTCAAGTAAAAGATGTATATAGAAAGATGGAAAAGAAATAGGGATTAATTAAGGCTATGTTTGGTTTGAAGGAAAAGGTAGGGAAAGGAAGGGAAAGGCAGGGAAATCGATACAAGGTTTGTAAAGGTTTCCCTACCTTTCCCTTCCTTTCCCTACTTTTTTCCTTCAAACCAAACACAGCCTAAGAAGCCAACTGAGTCAGAGGGTTAAAATCTTTCTTCATGAGAATAGAGAAGGTAAAATGTAGACTTAGTTTAATTTGGATTCCTTTCTTTTGGGTTCATTTAGATATAGGTGTTTCTGCAAAATCTATTGGATTAGGGTATTTTACTAGAACTCATAAAACCATAATAGAAACAAACTATCTAATTGGAAAGATGCATACCCAACCTTACAATTCTGAAGGTCTTAAAGGTGGTTGGTGACACTAACCAACCAGGACAGCACATGTTTTAATAAAAGGTATTCTGGTTAATGCAGTTTGGTCCTTAGATAAATTTCATTATCATGTTCACTATTTTGTAATTAAGTTGAAAATGTGACAAGTTGAATGGTCATTTTTATTTACTCATCAACAAAATCAGTTCTTTTAAAGGATAAGAAAAAAATGTTTCTTTAATTTGATAATGTAAACCAAACTGGCTTTTCTATGTGCAAAAATTACTTTTTTTTTTCTAATCAGACTAGTTATTTTTCTTACAGGGAAAATCTATCATGCAGGAAAGAATGATACCAGAAAGCTTTTCACCAATCAAAACCCCATGAACTTAACTTGATGAAAACCCACTTAATTGGTTACTACTTTTATAATGCCAGTTGATTGGTTATAAGTTTTTTCGGTATCATATTTTTCTGAAATCGTAGTCGAACCCTTTCTAATTATATTGAACATTATTGTAGGGCTGATATTAAGTGGTTAGAGAGAGAGAAATGGCTTCATAACTGAATTCCGCACCATTAACCCACAAACCAAGCCCCAATGTATAGCACACTTCACGCCCATGGAGCTCCAAAGCCTCATTATAGTACCAAAGCACATATAAAAACAACAACATATGATTCTGTATGTTTGTTTGCAGTGCAATAAGTATTTGTACTAATGTGAATGCAATTTTGGTCAATGAGTAAAAGTGCAAACTTGGTTCAGTTTTGCACTGTCAAATTTATTTCTCTTGTTTGGTCGTGATGGATGATGCAAATACAGATCTCGAAGCCGGAACCAACCTATTTTACATTGTACTATGAGTAGAAAGCTTGCTTCCACATTTTTAAGCAAACATTTTCCCATTTTAAATGAAAAAGTTATGAAAAAGCAAATTTACTTGCACTTTTAGTACAAAATTACTTTTTTACCAAACACTTGTGAAATTGAATTAGAGTGCAAATTCACTTCGACTCTATATACGCACTCTTACTAAACCCATAAGTTAAGATGTTGTCAATGGAAAGTATGGTAGTGTATCATACGATATGCATCAACTTTCAGGGTCATTGAAAGGCTAATGAATAATAACTTCTTTCTCTCATACACCGGCATGTTCATTCATGATTGGTTTCGTAGCTCGTTAAGTTGTTATGTGCAGATCCAGTAAGAGCCAGTACGTTACGTTGAACTGTTCTTAGAGAAACGAATCTTTTATTATTTTTAATCTTTTTTGGAAGCATGCATCCATGAATATTAACTTCTTTCTCTCATACTTTGGTGACCCTTGTTATGTTTCACATGAGAGCGTAACAGTTGGAAAAGAGATAGAAAGCAAAACATATATCTGACACTAATTAGATGACCAGCAGGTTCTTCAATTCAGAAGTACATTCATAGAATTCAGAACTACATAGGGTTTAGTCTCACCGTTTCCTTATTTATGTACAAAATGGTGATATTAATTAAACCTCTGAAACTATTGTTTTCTCTCACTTTCCATGGCCACTTCCATAGCCGGACCCATGCCCATAACCTTCACCATACCCAGTTCCAGATCCTTCACCATATCCATAACCACCTCCAGAGCCATGCCCATGTCCAGAACCCTCGCCATAGCCCTCACCATGCCCAGAACCAGATCCAGAGCCAGAACCTTGGCCTTGGCCTTGGCCATGGCCCGAACCTGATCCAGCATAAGACCCAGCAGAAGAGCCTGCTCCTGAACCAGCACCTGACCCAGCTCCAGACCCAGAGCCACTACCCCCTAAGCCAATACCTACTCCTGCACCCACTCCAACCCCCAAACCCAAATCTTTCCTTGCTACTCGGCTTTCAGCCACAATGACAAAGGTAGAAACAAGCAAGGCAAAGGCAAGAATAGAAAATGACCTCAACCAAGCCGAAGCCATTCCAATTAATCTACTTGTCTGCAACTCTATAGCGCCTGAACAAAATAAACAGCTAGCCCTCGTTTAGAATAAAAGACGAAGAGGTTGGGTACGTATATGTCTATCTATCTGCTTGGGCACTTGTATATATAGCAGGGCTTGTTGTGAAGAAAGAAAGAGTGAATCGGCCATTTATAGGTGCGGTGGTAGTGCGCTCTTTGTTAGTCGGTACTCGTAAACGCGTAGTGGCCTGGAAGTGGAGAAAACATGGAAGGATTTATTTGTTTATTTTGGCTGGACAAAGTTTGTGGTGGAGAAGGTAATAGCTTCTATGTTGCAATCGTTGTGCATTCGACACGTTGTCCCAACCAATATAGTGGAGCATGACTGTCCCCTTCGGATCAACAGCTCTTCAATCTTCATCAATGGCGTTCTTGTGCTTTTGGTTTTCATGAACAGTGCTATCCATTTAGCTTCTTTTTCCATATTAAGCTGACCAGAAATTGCTTTTAAATATCAATGCATGCGGCATCCATTTAGGCATTTTCTTCGATACGTAGTATGCACTACCATTCCTATGTATAGGGCGGGCCTACAACTGCACCGGAAGTCAAGGCAATTTCGAGTGAATTTTTTTTTTCTTATTTCTTTTCGGTTTGGTGGTACGGCGCTTGGATGGAGAAGGTGCTCCCCATGGTGTCTCTCGAGGATTTGGTGGCTCTTAGCCACTTGGATTACAACTATTCAAAGAACCATGTTCCTGATTAGGATTGAAGTATGATAAGTAGACACATCTATACCATAATAAGGATAGAACACTAGACCACTTGATCAAATAGTATCATCTAAATGAATTATTTAACCTAAAAGCTTAAGTTATTAGGTGAAGCTTATTCTTTAACACAGATGGAAATGGTATCCAATTGTCTGAAAGTGAATTCAAATCCAATCCCATTAAGGGTGATCAGAATTTGACCTTTGTATATAGTTGGATCAAATATGGATCCACTTAGATAAAAAGTATTGTATCTATAGTAAAGATGGTTTGAATTTTGTGTTTTTACCAAGTGATTGTTTGAAGGGCTCACACAACGGCTTCTAACTTTGTAAGGTGGGCCCCAAATGGAAAGTCATCTAAACACCATGGCTGTGTTTGGCATCGATGCCATTTTCTGAGAAAACGATGCCACGTAGGCACCACATCAAAGAAAGTGGTGCTTCAAACAATGTCTTCTTGCTTGGTGCCATTTTTCTAGAAAAAAATATTGTTCTAGACATTTTCTCAGAAAGTGTGGTCTCAAGCAATGCCAAATTCAATGTTTTCTGAGAAAATGGTGTATTGTTGCCAACGATGCAATGATATGGCATCATCTTGAATGTTGGATAATATAGACCATATTGAAAATGTTGATGCCAGCACTGGTACCAAACAAAACCAGTGATGCTTTCTCGGAAAACTACATATGTGGCAAAACCGGTTCCAAACAAAATGGTGCTTACAACTCCACAAGCCCAGCACCGTTTTTATGAGAAAACGGTGTAATGTTCCCAGCACTGATTCCAAATACCTACTATATTTGGTGAAAAACCCAAAAAGCCCAACTACGCTTTAATTCAGCTAAAAAAACAACTTTCCTACGAAGCTAGTTTTAATATCTTCTTAATAGCTATCAATTCGATCAACACAGCTCAATCAAAGATGAAACCCTTCCAAATCAGTCTGTATCTATCTACTATAGGTAGGGGTGTCAATTGGACTGGATTTGGTCCAATCCAATCCAATCCAATGTCAATCCATTACAAATGGACCTGGTCCAATCTAGTACAATGAATATTTTGGACCGGTCCAGTTCAATGTCTGGGCTGTCCAATTTGTTCAAATTCCTATTAATTTAGATTGGTTCCAACTCAAACTTGGTTCATTGACACCTATGTTCTTATCTTCTATCAATGGACTATATATTGGCTAAATCCAATACAAATTCATTATGGATGGACCAGGTCCAATCCAATATGTCTTATTGGTCCGTCCAATACATCCAAATTCAATGTCTTATTGGCCCATCCAATCCGCCCAAATTGATTTTGATTTGGATGGAGTCCAACCCAAAACCGGTCTATTGACACTCCAAACTATAGGCACAAAGACGCCATACACACCTACCTACATGACACCACAGCTACACACTGAGAACATCTCCCCATAAATGACAACATACAAGTATGGGAGATGTTCTCCGATCCTAACATGTGGCAATAGTGTCCTATGGGTAGACGTAGGTAGCACTTTTGTGGGTGGAAAATCTGAATGCCTATCAAATGGGATCTAAATTGTCATATAGGTTCAAGTTTCATACGAATTATTTTAAATTTATTTTGTTCATGAAATACAGTATGAAAGCCATCTTTTAGTTCATTTTATTAATAACATATAATATTTTGGTGATTTTAGTTTAATTTACTTATACTATTCAGTATTTGATTATTATCCAAATTCAATTTGAATCTTATATAGTTCGATGGATAAGATCTATATATATATATATATATATATATATATATATATATATATTAAAACAAAGCGGTAAGAAATATTTTCCTTTTTTGAATTTTTTAATTTTTTTATTCCATGTCATTTTTGAAACAACCAATGAGACGCACTTTCCTAATAACCTAAATAATCTATTCTCCTAAAATTTCTCCTAAACTACCTTCCCCACTTTCTCCAGAATTATCTCTAATTTCTATTTATCTTCTAAATTATCTCTAATTTCTATTTATCTCCAAAATTATCTATAATTTAGTATAGAGTTTCTCTCCGAAATTATCTTTAATTCCTATTTATCCTCTCCCCTACTTTTTATCTATATCTATCTAAACAAACTTCAGATTAAACAATCTAAGAAATGGATTCTAACAGAATTATATAGTGACTTTAAATATTTATTAAAAACACAAAAAATAATTTTATATTTTTATAAAATATATCACAAAATTACGTAATAGCAATTTAAATTATGTTTTTCTGGATTATCAATTTAAATGTTTTTCAAATATTTAATAAAATGTAATAGTTTTAGATAAAAAAAATTCAAATAACAAAAACTTTAAATATTTTATAGATTATTTAAATAGTTAAATAACTAAATATTTAACATAACTAGATTTTAAATAGTTAAAATAACAAAATTATGTAAAAAATTTAAAAAACTTTTTCAAAGTAAAAAAATAATTATAACATAATATTGAAATTAATAATAATTTAATATTGTAAATCACTAATTTCACATATATCAAGTAATAATTCGAGAAAATAACTTTCAAAAAATTAATATTTATTAATAATAATTTTAAACTCTTAATCTATATTTATTATATAATTATATATACTAAAATTAATATTTATTGTCTTTCAGTAATTATTTATTGTTTTTGTGATAAATGCATTTTCAATGATTATGTATAAATTTATTTTGTTTTGTTATTTAATAGAAAATTTTCAATAATTATTGGAGATTAAACTACTATTAGTGTACTTTTTAAATTTAATTTATTGTACTTATTGTATTTATTGTATTTTTGTTATAACTTATTGATTAATATTTATTAGATATTAAACTATTATTTGAGATTATACTATTTATTGACAAAGTTAATATATTTTCCATACTTATTGTAATTTTTCATTATCAATATATTTTCAATAATTGTGTATTTTTTCTATAAATTTTCAACAATTATTGGAGATTAAACTATTGTTATTTATCAGAAATGAGACTATTAATTTAGCTAAAATTATGAGTGTTCATGAGTTGGTTCGGTTCGGTCGTAGGCTATTTGGCCAACCAAATTGACCTGGTCAGGTTGGGGAGTTGGTCAGTTGAAACCGACTGACCTTTTGTGAAAAGCAACCCACTTAAGTTTTATCGGTTTCGGTCGATTTTTTGGTTTGATTAGTCGGTTCAAAAGATTTAAATTTAAAAATTTAATTTAATTTTAGAAATTATAGGGAAATTATTAAAAAATAAATTTAAAATTTAGATTTATGATATAAAACATTTTAGACTAAGAAATATGGGAAGTTTCCCACTTTTCCATATTTAAAATATATAACATTAATATATATCCATGGTTAGGTCGTTCGATTTTGGTTGATTTACAAATGGCAAAAGTGAAATTTCCAACTTGGTCAAATTGGGAAATTTTTTAACCAAAGCCGATCTAAAATACTAGAAAACCAACCAACTCGGGTTGAGTTGATCAGGTTGGTCGGTTTCTTCAGTTTGATGAATAAACCTAACTGAAATTAATTATTATTATTTTGTATTATAAAAAAGTTATTAAAAATAGTATATAAAATATGAATAATTATTTATTATTTAAAAAGTTGAAAATATAAAACAATTATTTAGTAAAACACATCTTATAGTTTTACATATTTACTTAAACATACCTTATAGTTTTCATTTTATTAAAACATCTCATATATTTTACAACTTATTTACTTAATCAATCTTTCATTAAGTAGTGTTTGTTTTGCCATTAGGTCCATGATTTTTATTCCAAAAATACCTTTAACACTTTTTTTGTACAGAAAACAAAATTAACCAAATATAGCCCATAGAGTGGTTATCCGTGTCTTATAAAGGGAAAAATTGGTATTTTTATTTTTATTTTTATTTTTTTTATTAAATTTATTTAAATGAACATTAGGGTCAACACTATCATTTTCCACTGTCATCTAATGGAAGATTTATTAAATCCATTACAAATTATAAGTGGTGCTTTAGTAAAATTTTAACTATAGTAAATGACCCCTTTCTATTAGTAAATGACCCCTTTGTATTATTTAGCTTCCGCTTAATAAATCTTGTGCATCACATGGGTCCCCGCTAGTATATATATTAAAACAAAACGGCCAAGAAATTTTTTCCTTTTTTTGAATTTTTTATTTTTTTTATTCCATATCATTTTTAAGATAACCAATGAGAAGCACTTTCCCAACAACCTAAATAATCGATTCACCTAAAATCTATCTTAAACTACCTCCTCCACTATCCCCCACTTTCTCCAAAATTATCTCTAATTCCTATTTATCTTCTAAATCATCTCTAATTCCTATTCATCTCCAAAATTATCTCTAATTTAGTAGGGAGTTTCTCTCCTAAATTATCTCTAATTCATATTTATCCTCTCCCCTACTTTTTATCTATATCTATCTAAAGAAACTTTGAATTAAAAATTTAAGAATTATTTAAATATTCTAACAAAATTATATAATAACTTTAAAATATTTATTAAAAATACAAAAAATAATTTTATGTTTTTACAAAATATATCACAAAATTATGTACTAACAATTTAAGTTATGTTTTTACGGATTATCAATTTAAATGTTTTCAAATATTTAATCATATGTAATAGCGTTAAATAAATAAAATTCAAAAAACAAAAAAAAATAAATATTTTCTAGATTATTTAAATAACAAAATATTTAACATAACTAGATTTTAAATAGTTAAAATAAAGAACGTATGTAATAAATTTAAAAAAAAATTCTAAAAAGTAGAAAAATAATTATAACATAATATTGAAATTAATAATAATTTAATATTTTTTCATAATATTGTAAATAATTAATTTCACACACATCAAGCAATAATTCGAGAAAATAACTTTCAAAAAAATTATTATTTATTAATAATAATTTTAAACTCTTAATCTGTATTTATTATATAATTATATATACTAAAATTAATATTTTTTTTGTATTTCAGTAATTATTTATTGTTTTTTATGATAAATGTATTTTCAATGATTATGTATAAATTTATTTTGTTTTGTTATTTAACAGAAAACCTTTAATAATTATTGGATATTAAATTACTATTATTGAAAATTTTAAATTTAATTTATTGTATTTTTGTTATAACTTATTGATTAGCATTTATTAGAGATTAAACTATTATTTGAGAATATACTATTTATTGACTAAGTTAATATATTTTTAGTACTTATTGTATTTTTGTAATTTTTGTAATTATTGTATTTTTCATTATCAATATATTTTACAATAATTGTGTATTTTCAATAATTATTGGACATTAATCTATTGTTATTTATCAAAGAAGATACTATTAATTTAGCTGAAATTATGAGTGTTCATGAGCTGGATTGGTTCAGTCGTAGACTATTTGGCCAACCAAATTGACCTGATCAGGTTAGGAAGTTGGTCAGATGAAACTGACTAACCTTTTGTGAAAACCGACCCACTCAAGTTGTATCGGTTTGGGTCAATTTTTTGGTTTATTCAGTCGGTTCAAAAGATTTAAACTTAAAAATTACAGTGCAATTATTGGAAAAATAAATTTAAAAATTAGATTTATGATATAAAACATTTTATACTAAGAAATATAGGAAATTTTCCACTTTTCCATATTAAGAAGTATATTTAAAATATAAAATATTAATATATATCCTTGGTTAGGTCATTCGATTTTGGTCGGTTTATAAATAGCCAAGTAAAATTGATCCAATTTGGTCAAATTGAGAAATTTTTTAACCAAAGCCAACTTAAAATACTAGAAAACCGACCAACTCGGGTCGAGCTAATCGGGTTGGTCGGTTTCATCAGTTTGATGAATAAACCTAACTGAAATTAATTATTGTTATTTTTATATTATAAAAATTTTATTAAAAGTAGTATATAAAGTATGAATAATTATTAATTATTTAAAAAGTTGAAAATATAAAACAATTGTATACTCTTATGTGTTTCTATTAGGGTCATTTACTTGAACACACCTTTAGGGATGGCAATTTTCCCCATCCCCGATTGGGACCCGACTTCCCCGACCCAATGGGGCCGGGGATGGGGATTGTTTTGGTGGGGCGAGGGGGCAAGGGACGGGGATTAATAGGAATTCTCAGTCGGGGTACGGGATGGGAAATAAATATACTATTATATTATTTATATTATATATATATCAAAATATATTTAAAACATTATTTATAATTTAAATTTTTTATTTATTTTAAATAAATTTATTTAAAAAAATACTATTATTTGAAAACATTTTAGGGATTCGGGTCCCCACGGGGAACCCATCCCTGTCGGGGATCGAGGATGGGGGTTAATATTTTAATCTGGGCCAGGGATGGGGAATATGGCCCCAACCCAAACCCATCCCATTGTCATTCCAACACACATTATTGTTTTACATATTTACTTATACCTACCTTATAGTTTTCATTTTACTAAAACATCCCATATATTTTACAACCTATTTACTTAATCAACCTTTCATTAAGGAGTGTTTGTTTTGCCATTAGGCCCATGATTTTTTATTCCAAAAATACCTTTAACATTTTTTTTGTACAGAAAAAAAAATTGACCAAATATAACCAATAGAGTGGTTGCCCAGATCTTATTAAGGGAAAAATGGTATTTTTATTTTTTTTATTTTTATTAAATTTATTTAAATGAACATTGTGGTCAACATTGTCATTTTCATTATCATCTAATGGAAGATTGATTAAATCCATTGCAAATTATAAGTGGTGTTTTAGTAAAATGCTAACTATATGGTAGATTTTAGTAAATCCATGAAACTATAAAGGGTATTTTAGTAAATGACCCTTTCTATTATTTAGCTTACGCTTAATAAATCCCATGCATCGCACAAGTCCCCACTAGTATATATTAAAATAATGAAGTCTATAAACTTTCTCCTTTTTTTATTTTTTATCTCTAATATAATTTAGTAGATAGTTTCTCTCCTAAATTATCTCTAACTCTTATTTATCTTCTCCCCCACATTTTATCTACATATAAATATAAAGAAAGTTTGAACTAAAAAAATTTAAGAATTATTTAAATATTCTAACAAAATTATATAACAACTTCAAAATATTTATTAAAAAGACAAAAAAATAAGTATAATTGATTTAATAATATCTATATTATTAATAATTATGTATTTTTACAAAATTTATCAAGAAATTATGTACAAACAATATAAATTATGATTTTCTGGATTGTTCAATCTAAATTTTATTCAAATAAGAGAAATCTAACATTAAAAATGAAATAGTATTTAAATATTTCAATAACTAAACATCTTAAATAACATAATATTAAAATTAATATTTTAAATCAATTAATAATATATTTTAAATATTTACTGAATAAATTTAGTTATAATAAATAGATTAAGATTTTAAATATTTAGTTAAACAACAAAATATTTAACATAACTAGATTTTAAATAGTTAAAATAACAAAATTATGTATTAATAGTACTATAATTTTATGGATTATTAAATTCAATATGTAATTAATATTTTAAAATTTAAATAATGATATTATTTCAATAAATAAATACTAATGTAAATAACTAATTTCATTTATACCAATTAATAATATTTATTGTATTTTCAGTAATTATTTATTGTTTTTTGTGATAAATATATTTTCAATAATTTTGTATAAATATATTTTTGGTTTGTTATTTATTAATTTTAATAATTATTGGAGTTTAAACTACTATTATTTAGCTTTTTTAATTTAAATTATTGTGTATTTTTGCTATAAACTTTTAATAATTATTGGAGATTAAAATATTGTTCACAAGTTGGTTCAATTCAGTTGTAGGTTGTTTGGCCAACCAAATCGACCTGGTGAGGTTGGGGGGTTGGTCACTCAAGCTATATCGGTTTGGGTTAATTTTCGGTTTAGTCGATCGGTTCAAAAGATTTAAACTTAAAAATTTTAATTTAAAAATTAAATTTATGATATAAACTATTTTAGCCTAAGAAATATTAGAATTTTCCACTTTCCCGTATTAAAAAATATATATTTAAAATATAGAATATTAATATATATCTATGGCCGGGTCGTTCGATTTTTGTCAATTTACAAATGGCCAAACCGAAACTGATCCAACCCAACTGGGTTGGGAATTTGTTGAACCAAAGCCGATTGGAAATACTAGAAATCAGGTTGGTCAATTTCATTAGTTTGATTCGGAATGGCAACGGGGCAGGGTAGGGACGAGGAGCCTCTCCCCATCCTTGTCCCCATGAAAATCCCCATCCCCGTTAATGGGACAAATTTATCCCCATCCCCGTCTCCATGAGGATCCCCACTCCCCGTGATTCTTTATAATGTCAATCATTATGTTTTTTGTTTTTATTTTTTAAAATAAAAATAAAATAATTAAAATTTGCAATCTTATTAGAAAAGATTCAAACATAATCATCTATATTTTTTAAAATATTAACATATAGACGTATGAGTACATATATACATATATAAATGTATGCGTAAATATACATATATATTATCGGGGATCGGGATCCATGCGGGGTAGGGAGTGCTCTCCCAATCCCCACCAACGAGGATGAAAATTCCCCATCTTCGTCCCCACAGGGGGAAATCATCCCCACCTCAGTCCCCATCCCCATAGGGATTGGGGAAATGGGGAAAATTGTAATCCCTAAGTTTGATAAACAACCCTATCTAAAATTAATTATTGTTATTTTTGTATTATAAAAAATTATTAAAAGTAGTATATAAAATATAAATGATTATTAATTATTGTATAAAACAATTGTATACTCTTACATGTTTCTATTTTTTATCTTTAACTTCACAAATCATGTGCATCGCACGGGTCCCTACTGGTATTCCAATATAAATTAACCAATGTTATTGAAATAGTAAAAGTCAAGGTTCCTTTTATTTGCTAAGTTGGTGGGATTGAGTTGGTAATTAAAATAGAGTGAAAGACTCTAAAGTATCACTATAGGAGATATGTCTTTGGATGATATGCACGGGGATTGAATATTCAAGCAACAACAGAAGGTTCAAAAAATAGGGTTTTAATTGTTCAGTCTACCCCTAGAAATCTTAGCTCCACCCTATGGGTGGAATGAATCCTGACCATGGATTGATGCCAAATACGATGACAGGATGTGGTTTATAGGGGGGCTACTAGTAGACTAGAAGGCAAGGGAAAATGGCTTTTTGAGAATGTTCATGGTCCATATATGTTTTTGTTGATGCAATGGTAAAATATCAGGCCAATGGCATGCTAAAGGCTATGACCATACCAGTTTACTCCTCCTAAAATCCCAGATAGACAGACAGGGCAATATTTTGTAATGGCCTTTTTTAGTTAGATGAACCGATGAAAATGTGGGTGATGGAGATGTAAGAGGAATAATGATGGTCTTTAGGAGAATAAGAAGACAAATTACTTGGTGGAATGGGTTCAATAGTTAACTTGATATGAGTTCAGTATTCTCAATTCTCATGCAATGTTTTCAACCCGTCGTTTGACTCGGTTGGTCGAACCATTTGAACCATCACCCGGCCAAGATTTTGGTTAGATTCAGTCAAGACCCGCCAAATGGTCAAAAACCATTGACCTGGTCAAGAACCGTTCGACACAATGACCGGGTTGCATATTCAATGCATACAAACTTTCGGAGGCCATAACTTTGCACTTCGATGTTCGATTGATATTTTTTTATTTTGAGTAACTTTTGGATACAAACTTCCGATCTACGCTCCTTGCCCCGCTATTTTCGTGAAAGAAAAAACCTTTTTTGGCCTCAAATTGCAATTTTTATATTTTTTATAAATAAAAAAAAATAAAAACTAAATTAAAAATCATAAATTAAATATAAAATAATACATATAACATATCTAAAACATATTTATACATTATTTGTTGATAAAATATATATTTATAGACATACACACACACACACACACTATATATATATATGTATGTGTGTGTGTATAAATATAAATATACTTAATATATATGTGATGATGTGGCACGATCTGAACCGTTCGACCTGGCCGATTGAACCATTAACCCATAACCCGGAGGCAAAAACGGTTCGACCTCTAGGTCAGCTTTTAAAACATTGTTCTCATGTGTCATTGTAGAAATAGGTTTTTGTCATTTGATAATTGATATGTGTAAGGAAATCAACATTTTATTGGTGTCTAAGGTTTTTGGTTGATAGGCCTGCTCGTGTTTATCTAGTAACCTTTGCTTTCTTTTTATGTTATCTAGGTGGCATCATCAGCTCATTAATTTTGTCTTTAGAAAGGGGAGTCTTCCTTTGGATGTAGCAATACGAGGGGTTGGTTGTAATTTAGCATTGGTTGTTTCTAAGGCATGTGGAAGATGGGATATTTGAGAATATATGTCAATCTTGTTCCTTTCGTGATATACATCATATTTGAACCACAATTGAGATTATTCAAGACAATATTAGAAATTCATTAAGAGTGAAAGAAATATGGGTAATATGAGAAAAAACACTTTCTATAAGAGTAATGATTCTTTTTTTTTCAAGCCTTTAGGCAAAAAAACCATTATTCATTGAAACCATGGTTTTCAAAACCAGACCAGACCGGATGGTTGGACCGGAAAATCGTGAACCAATCACCGTTTTACCCTAGAATTGTCTTTTTGGCAAAAAAACCATTGATTTGGTCAACAAACCACTAACCCAGGCAGTTGAACCATTCGAACCGTCCAGCAGTTTTTGGCATTTTTTTATTTTTTTATTTCTTTTGTTAGAACGGACTGTCTATTTGGTTCAAATGGTCGGACAATTTGACCAAAAAACCGTCCACAATGTATGAGATATGCAGTGCTGGATCATGTTGGTAGGTTGTTGAAATGTATTTCGTTGGGAGGTGATTGGACTCAATTCATTCTAAACATTTTGCTCCTTCCCTTGCTAGTGTATCTAATAGTTATAGTATTCAAGATGTATAGGCAATTTTAGGTGACATCATAATATCATATCAAAATGTCTATCCATTAGGTAGTAGAATATTATAGTTTTGCAATGGAAAATTAAACTAATTATATAGGTTAGTTCCCTAATTTATTGATAAGCACGTATATAAATTGAATTTCTATGCTCATTAGTCTTTACTAGTAACATAAATTTCCTTTTAGAATAACATTCCAAATTAATTAATTTTAATCTTCACATAATCATATGACTTATAAGTATTTAATAGAACAATTGGTCAATTAAAGAAGGCATAATTTTATACTAGTTGGGAGATTCGTGCAATACACGGTATTTATTTAGCAAATAAAAGGAGTTATTGGACATTTAGAATGGGTAGAGCAATTCTTAGTCCTTTTTTTTAGAGAAAGCCCTTGGGCAAAATTCATTTAACTTAACCCAGTAGAAGTGTCCTTCATACAAATAGAGGAAAGGAAATCAGGTACAACTGACCATGTAATAGTTTGAGGTGAGGTAAGACCTTTTTTTACCTAATACATGGGCAACATTATTTGCACTTCTAGGGACATAGCAAACTGAGCAAGCAGGAAGGTGTTCTAATAGATTCCTGTAATTGGCTAGAACTGATCCGATTTGCCAAGGGGGATTAAAGCCTGCCAGGAAAGCATAAGCTTCAGCCTCAAGAGAATAACAAATGGAGATTGGTGAAGCTCTAGCGAACAACATAAAACCATTGTGATCATAGGCAACCACACTAAGGTTCAAAGTATCGATATGTATCAGCCCATATCGGTCGATATGTATCATGCCGATGGCTTCCCGATATGCCCCTCCAAGGGTTGTATCGGGTCAAACCATGGTTCAAAGGGTAGCTAGGCCTTAAATTGACCCCTCTGAACCAGTTTTGGAAAAAATAAATAAATAAAACCTAAAAAAGTACTGGTACTGACCAATAAGGCCTACAATATCGGCGTATTGACTTGTATCGATATACTTTGAACCTTTCCACACCCCAAGCCGCCTTATCATTTTTTACAGATGCATCAACATTAACTTTCACTGCACCCAAAGCTGGTTTAGTCTAATGAACACAATAGTTTACATGGGATATGATGTTCATGGAAACACTTTTACTTGGCCCTAGAATAAAGGAAATAGAAGTGTTTGCTCTTGTGATCACTCTTAAAGGATTGAAGATTGAACCTTGAATAACCTCATTTCAAGCAGTCCAAATATGCCATAACTAAATGCATCCTTTTAAGAACAAACCCGATTGCTCGTTATTGTTTTCCATGTCAGCTTTCCACCAAAGGATCAGTAGATCAGAGATGTCTTTGAGATCAAGCATATCACCCAAGGTTTTAAAAGGCTAAAGGCGTAGTTGAGGCGTGAGTCTCAAGGCATTGAGAGGTACAAGCCTCAAAAATTAACAAAAAAAGTAATTAAAATTTATAAATGATAAAAATAACGTGTAATATACCAAGTTAGAATGATAAAATGTACAAATGTCCATAAAATAGAAATTTACAAGTAATAAGTTTTAACTTTTAAGCATTAAATAAAAGAATAATTAATCATCTAACAATTATAGAAATTTTATTTATGTTTCAAAGTGTAATCTTACAAAATTATTCATGTGAAGAATCATCTATATAATGGGCATTAGATTTATGGTCATCCAACAGTTGTGAAAAAAGAAACAATGTAATTGATTTGATCTATGTAAGAAAATCAATAAAAAGAAAAAAAAAATCCATTGGGAAAAGAAATGAGAAAAATAACAAACTTGGGAAGTTAAATTAGAATATAAAGAAAAAAATTCACTTGATTTATCCAAGAGAAATTAATAACTTGATTGGCCTTTTTTTTTGCATTGAACTCTCTTAGGATAAAATACTAAGAAAAGCTAATAGAACTTGATTTGTCCTATTTGTTTTTCATCTTTACTCTTTTTATTTGGCCCATAATTATTAAAGTGCTTTTTCTATACGTTTTGAACTATAAAAAATACATAAAATATTTATTTTTTTTGCATGAAACCACTAAATAATGTTGATATTTGAGGTTTACGCCTTTTTACACCTCACGCCTTGAGGCTTGAGGCTTACACCTCATTCTGATAAAGGCTTAAGCCTCATACCAAAGTTGTGAGGCTTAGGCCATGTTTGAGAGTGCTTATGTTAAAAATAAGTGCATAAAAACAAGTGCTTATTCGAATAAGCACTTATTTGCATTTGGCACTCAGCTTTTTCAAATGCTTATTTAAAAAAAAAAAACACTTATTTCATCTTGGATGTTTGGTGGTCTTTTTCTCTAATAAGCAATTGTGACTCTTTTGTCCTTCATTTTGTTTCAACTTTTCAAAACATCCAATCCAAAGTGAATGACTAAAAGTACTTTGATAGAAGTGTTTTTATAAAATTACTTCTGTAAAAGTGCTTTTATAGTGTTTTTGTGAAAATGCTTATATAAAAGTACTTCCATAAAAGTACTTTTATAAAAGTGTTTTCATAAAAATGCTTTAAAAGTGCTTTTATAAAGTACTTTCATAAGTGTTTTTGTAAAATTACTTTTATAAAAGTACTTTCATAAGTGTTTTGTAAAATTACTTTTATAAAAGTACTTTCATAAAAGTGCTCTTATAAAAGTACTTTTGTAAAATTATTTTCATAAAAGTACTTTCAGAAAAGTACTCTTGTAAAAGTGCTTTCGTAAAAGTACTTTCATAAAAGTACTTTTATAAAACTACTTTCATGTAAAAGTACTTTCGTAAAATTACTTTTATAAAAGTGCCTTTGTAAAATTGCTTTTGTAAAAGGATATAATTGGTATTCTAAAAATTTACCATGAATAATTTTGGGAGTACAAATTTGAATAAGTGCTTATTGTATGAGCACTTAAAAAAAAGCTGGAAATTTGAGCTTAAAATATAAGCCTTATTTTTAAAATGAGCACTTATTTTGGGCTTATTTCCCAAACACCAATAAGTGCTTAATGGTGTGATCCTTGCCCAAATAAGCACTTATTTTTTAATAAGCACTTATTTTTAAGCACTCCCAAACATGGCCTTAAGCCTTGAGGCAAAACCTAAGTGCCTCGCCTCAAGGCTTAAAGCCTTTTTAAAACAATGGCCTTAACAAGGGGCACTGATAAACTAATTAAATTGATTTGGTAATTAATATAGGCATTATAATATATGTAGAGATCAAATTATAGGGGAATTTAAGGAGTTTATCCATTAATCTAAGTTAATTCTTTCAATTAACAGTAATTTCTATTAAATAGTATTTTCTTAGTAACTTCTATTGATTTTTAATGCTAATTATTGTTATTAATAATTAGTAGTGATTATTAAATATCCTTAACAATAATTATCTAAAGTATGATTGGCAACTAGGCAAGGCACCCTTACCCCTCCCTATCCTTGCCTTATAGCTAACATACAATATCGTTGCACTATCCTTGATGGTAGGGTGAGTTTGGGTCAAAGCATCCACTCCCTATTAGGTGAGTAATCTCCAAATTTTTCTTGCCCTGAGGCAATCACCTAAAAATACATCTAATTTGGGGGTATTTTAGGAATTGGATATATCAATTTAGGAGTATTTTAGAAATAAAATTATGGGATCCTAAGGCTTCTGAAATTTGGGAGAAACCCATGGGTATGTTAGAAATTAATATTAATTATAAGGGTATTTTACTAATTTACCATCAAATTTGGGGTAAGGATGGCAATTTTCTTTGTCCCCGATGGATACCCAATTTCCATGACCCCATAGGAGATTGTTTTGGTGGGAACGGGGATTGATAGTGATACTTAACCAAGGGCAGGGACAAGGATGGGAAAATGAATTCCTTGCCTCGCCTTGACCCCAATTATATATAATATTATTTATATTATATATAAAAATATATTTGAAACATTTGTATATTTTAAAAAATGTTCCTTATTTTAAGTAAATCTATTTTCTAAAATGAATTTAATTTAAAAACTCTGGGATTCACGTCCCAATGGGGAACTCGTCTCCATCATTGATCAAGGATGGAGGGTCATTTTTATCCTCGACAAGGATTGGGGCTAGGCATGGGGATTTATTTTAAAATCGAGGATTGAGGATGGGGAGTATTGTCCCGAACTCGATATGGGTCAAGTTTGAAGGATTATATACAAACCCCATCTTCGTCTCATTTTCAATTCGGGGAGAAAATATTTTCCACATACTTACCCAATCCTTATTTAAGATCAGAGAAGCCCATCCCATTCGGGGTGGGGGCCTTAGTTTTATAGAGAAAATTCCCATCCCTAACCTAAATTAAAATTATCTAAATTAACTTATCCAAATTAGCATAAACTAAATTATTTGCCCACAAATAAAAAGAGGAATTTTGTCCATTAATGTTTTAGCAACTTTACCCTGTGGGTGAGATTATGAGTATCATTAGAGGTGTAAATCGTGTTGTGTTGCCCACAACTCGGCACGACACGACACGACAGCACACGGGTCATGCTAGGCCCGGTACAATGGTCTGGGGCTCCAATTCCACGGGCCGGCACGGCCTACAGGCCAATAGCAGGCAGCGCTCGGCCCACCTACCCCAACGGCTAGTTTCAACTTTTTAGGTTTTTTTACAGAAATATCCCAACAGTTATAAACAACTATATAGAGGTGTATTTATGTATTTTGGTTTTGGAGGGAGAAAGAATGACACAAATGCCTCCTAACGGCTATATAACAACTAGTTTGGGGGCATTTTGGGTAAAGTGATAAATACCTTTACAATGACCAAAATGCCCCTCCCAACAACTAAAAAATGACTACTTTTTAGGGTACTTTGGGTAATTGAATTATTTTCAATTCCTATAGATAGCCTTATCCTCTATCATTCTCATCACATCAATTCAACAATTCTCTTAATATTTTCTCTAGTTCTCATACTCTCTCAAGTCTCAATCTCTCAATCTCTAATACATTCTCTAATTCTCCAATTCTCAAATTTATTGAAGTTTCAACAAGAAGAAGGCTTTCTTAATAGCTCAAGTATCTCAACTCTCAAGTTAGCAATTTAGGAGGCTTGGACTCTTGGAGTTGAAAGGCTTCAACCGTTGAAATCAAGTTGGAATTCCGAACTAGCAATCCAGGTAAGTGCAATTAAATTAATTTTTATTTTTTTTAGAATTAAAAAAATGGTCGACTCCTCCCAATCCCCAACATTTTCAATGTCAATTATATTCAGTCACAACATGGTAGTATTAGCACCGATATGGATGCTATTGATATTGACAAAACTTCTACCCCTAGCACTAATACTAGGGAAAAGAAAAAGAATGCTACTAAGTTAATTAGCCTAGTTTGGAAAATATTTAAATTAGAGAAGATTTAGGGGAAGGGAAAAAGAGTTGTTTGCCAAAAATGTAGGAAAGACTTTAAGTATTGTAGCAATGGTGATAATGGCCATTTGGGCAGACATTTAATCACCCATGAGAAAGAAGAAGAAGAAAAAGGGAGAGAAACAACACAAACACAAATTGAGCATGGGATTTTGGTACATTTAAATATTCTCAAAAAAAAGAGGCAAAGATTAGCAAAATACATTATACATGCTAAACAACCATTTTTGTTAGTTGAAGATAATAAATTTGAAAAATGGTTACGAAATTTTGTAAATCCACAATTTAAAAAAGATTATAGGAATACTATTAGATCAAATGCTTTAAATTTTTGTTATTCATATAAACAAAATTCAATTTATATGTTATCAAATCTTAATTCTAAAGTTGCAATTACTTCTGACATTTGGACTTCTAAATTTAACATAAGTTATATTTGTATTATTGGTCATTTTATTGATGAAAAATTGGCTTTTAAATAAAAGAATTTTAAATTTTACTAGGCTTAAATGGCCACATACTAGCCCAACTATTGCTACTAGTATTTTAAATACTTTACATGCTTATGGAATTGACAATATATTATTTTCTATTAGTTTTAATAATGCTAGTAATAATGATTCAGCAATAAATATTTTAAAATCTCAATTAAAACCATGTTTAAATGGTAAACTATTTCATATCAGGATGCTTTAAATATTATTTCTACTCATATTTCTAAAATTATAAATTGTATTATATATGTTAAAAGTTCTAGAGCAAGAAAACAAGAATTTAAATATTTATATCAAATTTATGGTTTAAAGTATAAACATTTTACATTAGATGTTAAACATAGATGTAATTCTACATATGCTATCTTGGAAAGTTTATTTCTCACGAACAAATTTTTATTGATTTTTATAATGCAAAAATGCCTACTGATGTTATATTTGAGGAAGACTGAAAACGGCAATTTTTATAAGAGATTTTTTAAAATATTTTTATAATGCAACTAATAAATTATCGAGCATTTATTATCCAACTAGTTGTAATTTAGCTTATCAATTAATGATAATTAGTGATTGTTTTGCAAAAAATAGAAAGAATCAACAATTTAAAAGTATTGTTGAAATAATGGAAAATAAATTTAAAAAATAATGGAAGAACATTTCTCCTCTTAGCTACAATATTAGATCTTAGGATTAAGAAATATGGTTTAGATATTTTACTTGAAACATATTGTGAAAATATGAATATTGAAATTTGAAATAAAAAAGAAGAAATTAATAGTTTATTATTTGAAATGTATAGTTTATATGAATATGAAGTAACATGGAATAATAAAAATTTTACAACTTGTACAACTGCATCTTTCACTTCTTAACTTGAGTCTAGTAGTGGAAAAGAAAAAAAATTTATTTAATAAGTAAGAGGTAGAAATCCATTGCCTCGACAACAAGTTCATTTACTGAACTTAATTTTTAGTTACAAGCAAATTTTCTACTTTAGGTGATTTTTCCTTCACCTCGGAGGGAACAAATAATTTTGATATTTTAGCATGGTGGAGTGAAAATGTAAAAAATTATCCAGTTTTTGCCACCATGGCATGCAATCTACTAACCCCTCCGATGTCTACAATTCCATTGGAATTTTGTTTTAGTGCGGGTAATAGGGTGTTGGATGACAAGAAAAGCTTGTATGAATGATGAAAGTCTATAGACGTGCATCTGCTTTAAAGATTGGCTGGATGCTGAAGATAGATTACAAGATAAAGGAGGGAATGACACTACACCTGATGTTTCACCTAAAGCAGATGATCAAAGTCAAGGACAATAGGAAAATTTGATGAAGTCAATATTTTTTGTATACTCAATAGTTGTATATCATTTTTTCAAATTATTGTAAATTTTGTTTTAATTTATTTGATATTTTTTTAATAACATAATTTTTTTATTTTCAAATTGTAACTATATTTGTATTTTTATATTTTATTAATTTATTCCATTTTCCAATTTTCATATTTCATTCATCCAACCATTGTATGCTTTGTATCATTCAAATTTAAATGAAATAAAATTCCTAATTTTCTTTCAATTTGTTATTCACTTTGAGTTTTTGCTTCCTTGGCTTCTTATTAGGCCTGTTCATGGGTCGGGCCGAGCTTAGGCCAGGCTTTTGCTCTTCATTAACAGAAAATTTTCAGGCCCGAAACCGAGCCCATCCCGACCAACGGACCTACAACTTGGGCCCGAGCCCGAAGCTCGACCTAGAAGTCTGAGCATCGGTGCCTTAATTCGCCGATTCCTGGGAGTTTGAGAATGAGAATGAAAACTGAGAAAGTGAGAAGATAGAAGATGAAAACAGTGCCAGCCAGAGAGAGGGAGAGAGCATTCACCGCTGGAGAGAGAGGGAGAGACGACTTAGTTCTGGTAGCACAGGCCACTAGTGCTTGAGTTCACAAAGTGAAAACGGTGCACCTGGGTTCACTGGTTCCAAGAGTTTCAGAGTGAAAAACTAAGAATGATAAGAAAATGAGAAGATAGAAGATGAAAACGGTGCCAGTTGGAGAGAGAGAGAGAGGACCTAGTTCTAGTGGTGCCGGCCGTCGATACCTAAGTTCGAAGAGTGAAAACGGTGCGCTTGGGTTTGTCAGTTCTGAGAGTCTGAGAGTGAGAAACTTAGGATGAGAAAGAAGATAAGTTAGAAGATAGAAGGAATTTAGGGTTTAAAGGTTAAACTATATAAAAGTCGGGCCGGGCCGGGCTTTTTTGACAAATCCCGAGCCCGGCTTGAAAAAAATCGAGCTGGGCTTTTAGGCCCAAGGTCAAGCCCGCGAGCTAAAACTGATGCTCAAGCCCGTCTGGAGGCCGGCCCGACCCATGAAGAGGTCTACTTCTTATATGGTTTAGTATTTTTTTTTTATTTTTTTGTTAGATTTCTTATTTTTTCAAAAGAAAGTTAAATATTTTAGTTTTACTTACCAAAGAAATAAAATATCAAAAATGTCAAAAACAACAAAAAAAACCAGTCTGTCTCGGTTCGGCCCACGCCCAAGGTCCGTGAGATGGCACAAACCCCCATGGGCTTGGGTTGTGGGCCATGCCGGGCCGACCCCCCAAATTATCCATGGGAGGGCGGCACGACCCGTTTTACACCTTTGGGAAGGAGGTATTTGCAAAACTTTTTAAAACTTTGGGAGGATTTTATAACTATCAAAATATAATGGAGGTTTATAATATTGTCAGAAAATCCGGAAAGATTTTCTAATTTACAAAAAAAAAGGAAAAACTAAACAGAACCCAATCCCTAATGGT
This sequence comes from Nelumbo nucifera, assembly GCF_055504915.1. Taxonomy (NCBI): domain Eukaryota; kingdom Viridiplantae; phylum Streptophyta; class Magnoliopsida; order Proteales; family Nelumbonaceae; genus Nelumbo; species Nelumbo nucifera. The sequence continues at coordinate 35,477,947 of NC_142650.1, forward strand.
AACGCCATGTTTTGATCAACAGCTGACAACTGCCGCCGCTGCTTCTCTTTCTGGAGGAGGTTACACCGACCATCACCACCACTACCACCACCAACCGCTGTCACCGCTGGTTAAGAAGAACGTGAGAAGAGGTCGAGGAGTTGAAGAGGTATAATCTTCTGTTTTCATTCTTTCGTTTTTTGGTTCATGACAACCCTAAGTTCCTAATCTTTCACTTTACCTTTTGGTGTTAGACTGATCGGTGTGACAACAGGAGAGGAGCTTTAACGTTACTAGTTCTTCAGACCATCATTGCGAACTTGGGACGACCGCTACCCACCGAATGGTAGGACATCCGAGACTGCTACTCCAATCACTGTAATTTTGATTGTAGCCAGGTATAATTTCCTTTATCGTTTTTTTTTTTTAAATTTTTGAAGGGGGGGGATATATAGCATCCCTGCTCAACCATCCGTTTAAGCTCAAAAGTTTTTTTTGGTTGTTCTTCTTCTTTTCTCCAACACAGAAAGAGGGTTTATTCCTCTTGAATCCATGGTTCGCTTCATTTTAATAATTTCTTCTTCTTCTTCTTCTTATTCAAATTTCCTTTATGTTCTTTTTTTTTTACGTGGGAGAAAAAAATATAGCGTTCTTGTTCAATTATCTGTTTGACCTTTTTCGGTTAAATCCAGTTCATCTGGTCGGTTTCATTTTCAACACATTGCTCTGTTGCTATTCTATGTAAATCATTTTACCGTTTCTGTAGCAGGTAGGTCATAGATAAATTCAGGGAATCGAATCAATACGAATTGGGTAACCAATTGTTTAATCGAATTGAAGGATATGAGAATTTATAAACCGGTCTGATTGAATTGAATTAGGATACTGTCAAATATCCGTTTGCAGCCCTAGCTTGGTTTTGGCTTTTGATAATTTTTATACGGACTCAAATAGATAGAATATTTTGTGTACAGATACTTGTATATTTCATTGTACATTTTGTAGAAAGGCATTTGATGGGAATTGGAATGAACTAGGCAGTGTTTTAAAAGCGCAAGGTGCAAAAAAAGTGCAAGGGCCATTTGGTGCCTCAGGTGTGACCGTGTGAGGCAAGACACATGCCTTTCTGAAGCAAGTTGCAAAAATGCAAAAAGTGGTAAAAAATTCAAAAAAAGCCAAATTGAAAAAATGCAAAATATTAAACACAATATTAATTAAAAATATAAACTTAAATTTTAAAATAAATGTTTCAAAAACCTATTATCTCAAATTAAAATATGTAAAGATAACATATAAAACATATTTAAAATGAAAATTTAAAAATAAAATCAAGAGTAACATATAAAACATATTCAAGCATGCAAACTCTTAATCTCTTTGTTGTTTTCCCAATTGGATTGCTTCAAATAGCTAATGTGATGGTAAACATTATGCATTCTTGACTCTACGAGCCGCCTTTGTAGTAAGCCCAAACAAGTCCATTAGGGTCTTAAATTTTTAATCCCTATAAAAAGTTTTTATAACTTTAAGTGTCTTTTGAAAATATCTTTTATTAGGATGAATGAATAACATTTTAGAAAATATGGGGTTTTCGGAGGTTTGGTGAACGAGAGTCCTTGGCCCACCTGCTAAGCATAAAAAACAGAAAAAATGTACAAATTTTCAAAAGGCGTGTGCCTGGGCTGAAGCACAAAATGCACCAGGTGCACTAGGTATGCGCCTTTTGAAAGTGCTGCACCTTGGACCTAGGCAAGGTGCATACTCTAAAATGTGCCTTGGCTGTGTGACTAGGTGCACTTTTTAAATCACTGGAACCAGGGGAAGTCGTTCCATTACCAAAGAAAAGTGGATCTCATGCCACCTCTCTCTCCCTCTCTCACTCACTCTTGTGCATATGCCTATTATCTTTCTCATTTGTGTCCAATTAGTTGCATATCCTTTTTTACTGTTTTTTTAACATTATGTACATGCAAGCATGTGCAAGAATGAAAATAGTCATTCATTATGTGTGTGCAAAGAGGGTAAAGAACAGATGGGTTAGACCAAGAAAAATAGGAAAAAAACTGTGTTTCATTGCACAAACAGCAACAGTAGGGGGGAGCAGATCTCTTGATCCAAAACAAGAGCATGCAGTTGCCATTCTACTGCCTCTTGATGTAAGCAAAAGTTTCATTTTTTTTTTTCAATTAATAACTGTTAAAAACTTTAGTAATTGTGAGGAAAAGATAAATATAAGTTCAAAGCCTATTTATATGGGTAGCCAACCTTGGCTAACCACCACTAAGACTGTCAATTGCAATTTCCCCTTGATGTTATACCCCAAAACATCTTATCTCTTGCGACCCCCTGTTTTGCTAGACCTTAAAAGTGTCTTTTACAAACCTGATTAGTTATTTTACTCAGAATGAGAGCAAAATGATGTTCCACAGATAAAAAGTTTACTTGTAGCACCGAGTAAAGTAGTGTTGAACCAAATGACATAAGAGTCAAACTGGAGGTAAAATGCCCTTTTTCGTTGAAATAGTATTCTAATAAAGATTTGTTTACCATCAAGTTTGATGGTTTCTTTCAAAAAGTAACTTTTCTTGCTTTGGGTTTGTTTTTGTATATGACACCTTCAAATTGTTTCAAATTTACCTACATGGATGCTATTGCCATGGCTTTGTTGAAGGTTGTTGCATCTTTTTTCATGTTCTTGAGCCTAGTTGTTGTTCACATTCGTAGGACCTTTTTGACCTGTTGCTTCCATTGTAGGGTTTGGACGTTGTTGAGACAAATGGATAATAGGCATTACATTTGGGTTAGCTGAATGAGTACTTTCATTCTTTTCAGGAATACTGGATTTTGATGGTTTAGGATTTGTTTGATGCAAAAAATGAGTAGAATCAGTCATCAAAAAGATAAATATGGCTTAGATTATGAGCTTTCCAGAGATAACTGTAATGAAGGAACTGCTGCTCGGACAAGACCTTTTAGCTTTGAGGAGATTATGCTAAGAAGGCAAAACAAGAAACCGACTTCAGATGCCAAAGAGGGAACTGGAGAGCTAGGGAAGCTATCAGTATCAGGAAAAGATAATGTTGAAAGTACTCATTCTGAAGCGGCTGGAGGTTACAAATGGAGTAAGGATGCTATTGCTATGAATGCTTCAGAGGATACTGCCAAGCGAATCTCAAAAAATCAAGAAGGAAATACACCCATAAAGAAAAGTAAGCTCGTTAAAGATAAGGATGATGGGAGTCATGACATAGAAAACAAATTGTCAGCAAGATCCAACAATAATATGGGCAGTAGATCCAAAGGGGACAAGAATGAAAAGCAGAGTCAACTCAAAAGCAGAAGTTATGACCGAATGAGGGATTATTTTGAAGATGAATCTGAGAAGAGGCATTCCAAGAATACAACAGTGAAGGACAAATATTCAGACAGAGATAGAGGAAAATCTGAAAGAGAAACCAAAAGAAAGCAACGGACAGGAGATGATGAGAAGAAAAGGTCAGATATAAATGGGAGTGATGTAAAGAAATATGATTCTGGCAAATGGCATGATTCATCAGAACCTTCAGAAAGAAAGGGCAGGAAAGAGTCATCTCAGTCCCGTTATGATGAAGGCAGGCAGAAACGAAGGAGGTCAAGGAGTCGTGAACATGATAGGGATAGAGACAGGAGGTCTCATTCACTTTCACCCAGGTCACACAAGCGTTCATCTTATCATGGGCAGGAGCATGGGGATTCTTCATTTAATTCTTCCAAGGACAGGCCAAGAAAACAGCATTCTGATGCAGATAGGCATAGGACATCAAACAATGGATATCCAAGTAGCCACCATCGTCGACATGGTGGTTCTACAAGTGGGCTTGGTGGCTATTCACCCCGGAAGCGAAGAACTGAGGCAGCTGCTAAGACTCCTTCGCCAACTGTCAGGTCACCAGAGAGGAAAACTGTTGGATGGGATCTTCCACCTAAGGATACAGACAATGCATCTGCTGGTTCCTTGCTAGTTAATTTTCAGTCTTCAAATCAAACTGTAACAACAAATATAGAACTGCCAAATGTTGTTCAAGCAACATTAAATGTGGCAAGAGCCCTTTCTGGAGTTTCTCCAAATACATTATCAATGACCAAAACTGAATCCATTGACTCAATTCAACTTACACAAGCAACCCGGCCTATGAGAAGACTTTATGTAGAAAATGTACCGGCCTCAGCCTCTGATAAAGCTGTAATTGAATGTGTAAATGGTTTTCTGCTGTCTTCAGGTGTTAACCATATCCAAGGAACTCATCCATGCATAAGTTGTATTGTAAGTGACTGATTTATCCTGTATACACAATGAACTTGGTCAGGATCATGCTTGTCGTTTCTATCTGGCATTTGGCATGCCTATTATCCTTATTACATGTTTCAACTGCAGATAAACAAAGAAAAGGGCCATGCTATTTTGGAATTTCTTACAGCAGAAGATGCCACAGCAGCTCTTTCTTTTGATGGAAGATCTTTCTCAGGCTCTATTCTAAAAATCAGACGCCCCAAAGACTTTGTTGAAGCAGCAGTAAGATTGCTAATTATGTTTGCATCTCTACAATTCTTCTTTGCAGAAGCCTCATTGCTTGTTCTCTTCTTTCATATTTATATTCAATATCTTTGCTCCAGAGAGATAAATATTTTGGGAATGGTGGATATCATCTTAGACTTGTCACAAAATTTTCTTGGATTTTCCAAGTCATGGGTTGATGGATATAATTGTAATATTAGAATTGGTGTTAAATTTTAGATTAAAAATGTATTTGCATTATCTTTTGTGCAACTCAAATGATTTCTGTCTTTCTTTAAGTCCTTAAAACATAAAATCCTTCGTTAGGTGGTAAGTGTTTTTTGATTAACGTAAATATTTGGTTCATAAGATTCTATTATGTCAAATAGAATCTAAGTTTTTAACTTTTGAAAAGATAATTGCTTTCCACTCAGCTTATCTCATCAAAATGCTCTGATTGTTTCCAGGTACAAGTTCTGATGTCTGATAGTGAATGTGAAAAGAAGAAAGTTCCAAGTTTGTGATTCTTGTTAGGGTTCTTCAGTAATAGAATTTATATTCTTTTGACAAGTAATAGAATTTTAGTGATAATGATCAATAATGAAATACACAGAGATTGCTTCCCATTTTTATTAATAATATTAACCCAAAATATGTCCTCATTGAGGTACTACAATCAAAATATAAATATTGTTTAGATCAGTAACTGATTAAAGAAACTTTACTAAGAAAATAGAGTACAAAAAATAAAGAGACTATATTTTTACAGGGGGTTCCATGTGTATTATGTGTTTCATCTGCTAATTATTTATTTATTTTTGACGAGTAACTGAAAAAAAGTTTTATTAAGATCTCAGAAAGATGTAGTTTTACAATCAGCCCATGTCAAAAAGAAAAAATAAAGAAAAATTACAATTGAGCCGAGTACAATTGATTCCTAGTAGATCCCTTGCTTGGCCAGATAACCCATTTGCAGATCTAGGCACACAATTGATCTTTATCTGTGTATTCCTTGCTAGCCATTTGAGCTGCCTTAAATCATTCCTGTACCCCCCACTGTTTTATCAGTATATTTTAGCCATTGTGTTACAACTTTGGAGTCATCTTCTATAATCAACATATTTAGATTCATTCAGCCCTGTATAATCCTGGGATTGCAACTTGAACAAGGCAATGTGTTTCCATCTCTCTAAAAACACCTCCCATTCCTGATGGCTCAGGGTTGCCAAAAGTATTTCCATCAAAGTTTAGTTTAATGTATCCCTCATGCGGTGTCCATTGTTTAGTGGCTCGAGTTTTTCTTGACAAAGGTGCAGGCACAAGGTAGTGATGGTTCCATCTTTATCTGCTAATGATTTATTATTGATGATAGGACTACAGATGGGCTGAATTCAAAGATAGAACAATGGAGGGATACTATAGAATCTGCTAGAATCTACGATAGTGGGCAACAACGTAGTTTAGTCTTTTTTCTTCATTATGCAAGAACACTCCTGTCCTACTTTTTTACAAACAATGACTAATATGTAATTTCTATATGACAATTGTATACCAATGTAACTAAGAAAAAAAATTTATAACATAACTATAAGACCAGGAATGCTATATGTAATAGAGTGTAGCTGAGATGTAGATGCTATGATCAAGGTTCAAAGTATCAACATGATATGCTCTGTATCAGGCGTATCGTATTGTACTGGCAGGGTGCTAATAAGCCTTTTTTAAGGCTAGTCCCAAAATATTATGTTTTATATGTCACGGGGCTAGTCGATGAGGCCCCATGTGGCGCTCGATGGGGTCGAGTAAGCCTACGAATGCAAGCAACAACATACAAAAGGCAACAAGCAGGCACAAGAATTAGACAAAAGGCACTTTGTATTGCATAAATTGGTGGCAAATACAAGCACACAATTTAGTGTCGAGGGGATCTCGTGCTTAACCTTTACATGTTACTGATTCACTCGACTACCTACCTCCCCTCAAAGAGTACGCTAAGCTTTTGGGGGAGTGACATAAAGAAACATGAAAATGGTGAAAAATCATACTACGGAATTACAAGATTGCCATTGGCATTCCCCCCAAACAAAATACATGCAATACCCAACCCAAGACACACTTGGACACTCGGATGCCATGCTGATGGCACTTGATGGCGCAACAATTTGGTCACTTGTGATAGTCTGCCCCACTCAATCCAGTCTTCGTCCTCGAAGACCAACTTCTGCTTGTGGTGTGAGTCTAGTGTTGGTCAAGGAGGATTCTTCAGCTGCTCCACGATCTTCTTTTCTTCCACGCCCATCAGTTGCAGGCGAATGCGGTTTCTGCTGATGCTAATGCTGGTGCTGATGTTGATGTTGGCGCTGGTGTTGGAATGGCTTTGGGGGAGACTTCCCAATCCATTCTGGTGCTGCTGTGAGATGTTAGAGTGGGGGTATTCCTTGCTGGCACGACACTGGCTTCGTTGTTGCTAGTCTCTTGGTACAATTGTAGGGCTGACAGCTGCTTCCCATGTTTTGGAGGGCTGATGTCATTGGGATCATGCATGGAGAATGCTCGTCCAAGATGAGTAAATGGTCAAGGTGTGGCATGAGGGCTGCCTCTGCTTGTGTCAAGAACAACTTGAAAATCATCCAAGGGAACCACAGATAAGTTGACTTTGCCTTTCCATGGTCCCACTTGTAGGTCTACTGCACGTGCCATGCCTTCTACTGCCTTGGCCCCCAAGTTGACGGCCTAGACCCACCTTGTTTGTTTGGTAGTGGTCAAGCCGAGTCACTTTGCCTTCGCAAGCGAGATGAAGTTGTGGGTGGCCCCAGTGTCCACCAATGCTTGGGTCGGCCTTCCGTCGAGGGTGATGTCTACATATTTCAGCCCCTTGTGAGCTTTGGTGGGCCGCTTGGATGTGGCTTCTTTCTTTACCATAGCATTTATCAGTTGGAGGGCACCTACTCTTGGTGCTGGTGTGGGCTTCTCCTCATCACTCCATCATCACTAAGCTTGGCGATGAGGGCATTGATCTTCTTTCGCATTGGATAGTCGCTAGTCCAGTGCTTTTCATTGCAAATGTAACAAGGTGAAGGAGGAGAGGCAGGTTTCCTAGTGTACCAGTGACCTTCATAGCTTTGGGCTCCCTGTGGCTTCTTTCCTTGTTGATAATTGTTAACCTTGTCAGTGTGCCCTGGTTTCTCTTGCGTAGAGGTTGATTGTTGATCTCCCCCACTCAAACTCATGGTACGTGGGCTGGATGGATTTTGGTCTTCTTCATTAGGTGTCCTTATATCAACAAGTTGCTCAGCTACGACCATGGTTGTGGCGAGGTCTTTCACACCATCCATGAAATTGAACAAGAGGTCCTTGTCTGACATGTCGGAGATCTCAAGCGTCAAGGCAGAAAATTCTTTGACGTAGTCATGTAGTGATTCTTGATGCCTAAGGTTCTTCATTCTTCGGCGCGCCAGGTACTCCACATTCTCAGGGTAGAACTAACACTTGATCTCATGCTTGAATCTAGCCCAGGTGTCAATGGTGCGGGTGCCACGTTTAATGTCTTGACAACACCTACGCCACCATAACATGGCAATATCAGTCAAATACATAGCTGTTGTGCGTACCTGGGTTTGGTTGTCAATAATGACAGCGACAGAGAAATATTGTTCCATTTGCCACAGGAAATTGTCAAGCTCCCTAGCATCCCGAGTGCCTAAGTAGGGTGTTGGCTCATGGATCTTGATGTGCATGGGAGCTAGGGTGGCTGAAGTGCTGGTAGAGTTGGCCATCGCCCTTTTTAGGAGAGTCATTTCATCTCTCATCTCATCTAGTTGTAAGGTGGCGTGCATCTCTCTAAAGGCGCCATTGAATCACCCTTCTAGTTCGACCATCGCATTCTCAACAGTCTCCAGGTTGTGGTGTAGTTCATCGATCCGATCTCTGGTTTCACCTACTGTCGCCTCACAACGTAGGATGCGCATGTCCATGCTAGCTATCTGGTTGACTAATTTGTCACGCTTGCTAGATTTAGTTGTGCGGCCCTTCGGGGCTTGTGTCTTGGCAGGTTCATCGAGTGGAGCCTCATCGGTGTTATGGGCTTGGTACAGCCCGTGTAGTATGTCATCGGCGATATCGCGGTTGCTCTTCATTGTGCTGAATAAGGAGCAGTGGACAAGGTCCAATGTGCATGTAGGAGCTCCTGCTATGATACCAATTGTCACGGGGTTAGTGACGAGGCCCCATGTGGTGCTTGATGGGGTCGAGTAAGCCTACGAATGCAAGCAACAACACACAAAAGGCAACAAGAAGGCACAAGAATTAGACAAAAGGCACTTTGTATTGCATAAATTGGTGGCAAGCACAAGCACATAGTTTAGTGTCGAGGGGATCTCGTGCTAAACCTTTACATGCTACTGATTCACTTGACTACCTACCTCCCCTCAAAGAGTACGCTAAGCTTTTGGGGGAGTGACATAAAGAAACATGGAAATGGTGAAAAATCATACTACGGAATTACAAGATTGCCATTGGCATTCCCCCCAAACAAAGTACATGCAATACACCACCCAAGACACACTTGGACACTCAGATGGCATACTGATGGCGTGATGATGGCACTTGATGGCGCGGCAAATTGGTCACTTGGGACACTATCAGGCGTATCGTATTGTATCGGCAGGGTGCCAATAAGCCTTTTTTAAGGCTAGTCCCAAAATCCTCTGTTTTATATGTTAATAATCCATACTTAAACTTACCCCTTAGCCTTATTTTTGAAAAAGAAATTTAAAAAAAGGAAGCTTGCGGTACAAAGTACCAATATACACCCCTTCTGCCATATTGGGGTGTATCGTTACTTTGAACCTTGGCTATGATTGATGAGTGGCAAGACTTGAAAGGACAGAATTAGAAACAAGCATATTATGGAGGACTTAGGAGTAGCTCCAACTGGTGATAAGAGGAGGGAAAGATGACCAAGGTGGTTTTATCATGTCCATTGATGATCAATGATTGCAGCAATGAGGAGAGACTTGGTGCAAGTAGAAAGCTCTAAAGAGGCAAGGGAAAGACAAAAGAAAATGTAGCTGTAGTGGAAAGAAATGAACTAAAGACATAAAAAATTTGACAGAAAACATAGCTCTTGATAGAGCCTAATGTCTGGACAAGATTTGTGTGGTTGATCTAAAAATAATTGGAATTAAGGAATTCTTTAGCTGATCCCAAATAATGATGCTTAACTCGTGAAAATATCAAACTAGGATTATTATTTTGATGTTTGAAACATTTTCTTGAATTGCCTCGATAACCAATAAGGCTTTCTTTTGATTAGTAACAAGAAACTTTCTAGGAAAATCAAGAAGCAGGAAATGGAAATATAAGAAGATGCCAAGTCCTCAAGGACATGATGACAAAACCTAAAAGACCAAACTGTCTAAGAGGAAAGATGGGTTTGGCAAAAGCTGTGGTTTGCCATGTGAAAGTTGCAAATTTATGAACATTGCAGCAGAGATTATTCAAACTGTTAGGGTTTGTTATTTCATGAAAGCTAATCCAACTGAAAATGAGGTTGCAAATTGGGAAAGTAAGCAATGAATACTACTAACCCAGTTGAGGTGAGGAGGCTAGGTGGAGGTTTGTTCCTGTTGTCAAACAAAGAGGAAACTTAGTGTTTTCGGTGACAAACTGTCAATTTTGCATTCATAAAAAAAACTGCCAATTTTGTAGACCAGCATTGAGGAATGGGTGATGGATCCCTCCATTTAGTTCTTTTAAAAAGTTGACCTAAAAGGAACTCTATGGATTTATGTTGCTGGTATCCTGCTCTCTTAAATGGTGGTTTTGCACATTTTGTGCTATTGGAGATGCTTGCAGGATATTTCTCTGTATCGTGATAGGCCCCAATTAACCTTACGTATGCCAGGAAGAGGAAAGGTCAACAATCAGCTAAGGGGGGGAAATAATCGAACAATTAATCACATGAGGGCAATTATAGCTGGAGGGAATAAGGAGAGTCTTGGGGCATTTATAGCTATGCCAGTTATGAAAAAAGAAGAGTTTTTGGGCATTTATAACTAGGCCAGCTGGGCATTTATAGAGGGAGTCAGTTATGCTATCAGAAGAGTATAAGAAGGGGCTTTGGGAATAGGGGGTGGTATGTTTTTTCTTTGAGTAAAGAATATTGTGAGTGTTTGGGAGAGCCGGTGGTCTCTCGAAGAACCGACCAACTGTTAATGTTTTCTGCTGAATGAATACTAGTCTCTTTTGTTGATGTTCGAGTGTGTGAACGCTGCTGTAAGTCTGTGAACTGCGTGTCAAATTTCTGAGTTATATCAGTGGTATCAGCCCATCTTTCCTCGGCCATGGTGACAGTTAAGGAAGTGGCTTCGCAGGTGGAGGGATTTGAAGAACGCTTGTCTTCTCTGCATTCTGATTTTCATCTGGAGATGGATGGCTTACGTAATGATTTTCAGCGTCTCGATCCGAATAAGGTAGCAGCTGGACTTTCGAAGATCTCGTCTCTGGAGAGCTCGGTCCGATCTCTGGAGAGAGGCGTTCAAGATCTGGTAAGACGTTTTGATCTGTTGCTTCATCAATAGGTCTCTTCTTCTCCTTTGTCTACAACTGACATTGCTCCCCCTTTAGTCGCATCGAGTTGTGCGGCTGACAAAGGGAAGAGTGCAGCTTTCTTGACGTCTTCTTCAATATCAGTCCTGGAACATACTTCTGATTCACTTCCTTGGAAGTTGGAGTTATCTATCTTTGATGGGGAAAATCCAGACGGCTGGCTTTTTCGCGCGGAGCGCTATTTTGAGATTAATGGCTTGTTTCCGGCAGAGTGTCTGCGAGCTGCAGTTGTCTGTTTAGAGGGCGATGCATTGGCGTGGTATTACTTGGAAGATGGTTGGCGACCTTTTCGTGGTTGGACAAAATTCAAAGAGCTCCTCCTTGAACGTTTTCGATCGACTCAGGAGGGTAATTTACAGGAGCAACTCTTCTCGTTAAATCAGTCTTCTACTGTTAAGGAATATCGTCGCCAATTCGAGGTGCTCTCTGCTCCCCTACGAGACCTGCCGGTAATTAGTCCGAATAAGAGCAAGTGTTTTGGGCTGATAGAAAACTCCAATTATTGGGATGTATCAGAGTCTCGATGTAGGGATTATAATGGGCACTTGGCAACACTGACATCAGCCAAGGAACTAAGTTTTGCTGGAAAACTCTGCACTAATACAACAAGAGGATGATGGGTTGGAGGAAGAGGCTTCAATTCTACAGGTGGTTTTAGTTGGAAGTGGTTTGACAATGCAACACATTGGAATGAGTCCATCTCCCTGGGGCACCATTTCACTCCAATGGCTCCGATTCATCATGCAAAGGCATTAATCTAATCAATACCTGTACATCGGTGACTAATGGCCAGCCAACCCTTGTGGGTGAGAGATGCAACAACTCTCATGAGTTCATCTGTATGCTTGATATAGAGAACAAATGCTACCACCTGCGCCGCCACAAGGAGTATCTTATCATCCTTGCAACTGTTAGTGGGATGATCCTTTGCACAACTTTGGCTGTTGTAATTTGATTGCTTGCATACAGGAGGAGCATGAGGCGCAGAAGGTCTCGCAGAGCATCTAATCCATCGACATTTGCATCAGTTACCCCATCATGGAAAGTCTTTAGCAATGAGGAACTGAGGCCAATTACAAAGAATTTCAGTGAAGGTAACCGTCTTGTTGGAAATGCCAAGACTGGTGGCACATATAGTGTGGGCTTTTACCTGATGGAACAAGGGTAGCAGTCAAGAGATTGAAAAGGTCTACCTTTCAAAGAAAGAAGGAATTTTATTCAGAGATTGGAAGAGTTGCAAAGCTCCATTATCTTGCTGCCGTGCGCGGTGTGCGTCCATCCACTATGCCTGGAGTTACTGGTTGGAAGTGCTTATTCATTGGTAGGACCTCTGATTTTGAAGATTCTTGGGAGTCTTTTTCGAGACTAGTTTCCTCATTTTAACCTTGAGGACAAGGTTAGACTTTGGGCGGCGGGTAATGATAGGCTTCAATTAACCTTACGTATGCCAGGAAGAAGAAAGGTCAACAATCAGCTAAGGGGGGGAAATAATTGAACAATTAATCACATGAGGGCAATTATAGCTGGAGGGAATAAGGAGAGTCTTGGGGCATTTATAGCTATGGCAGTTATGAAAAAAGAAGAGTTTTTGGGAGAGCCGGCGGTCTCTCGAAGAATCGACCAACTGTTAATGTTTTCTGCTGAATGAATACTAGTATCTTTTGTTGATGTTAGAGTGTGTGAACGCTGCTGTAAGTCTGTGAATTGCGTGTCAAATTTCTGGGTCATATCATATTGATACCTGCTGTAATTCTCAGCATCGATTACAGGTTGCGACTTGCAAGGATCCTCATGGAAGCTATCAATCTTTCCCTCATCCCATCCTTCATTGTGCTTAGTTTTTCTTGTGAAATATATGAAAGTAGGGTGACAATTGAAGTCAATTTGTTGTGGAGAGACATGCGGTTGATGGTGGAACAAAAGTGGGGGGAATTGTGTATGGAAGATTTTCTTGATAAAGGAAGGATTGTAATCTTAAAAGTGGGGGTAGTTGGTAGAGATGATGAGTGGGTATTGGTGATTACCCAATATCTATAATGAGAATGGAATGCAAATCCATCAAACAGAGAATACCCAGTATTTGAAATGAGCAGTTCCCATAACAAATTTGGCTTTCCATTAATGGTTTTGTTTTAGTTTGCGTTAAGTCTTTATACCCAATAGCCATCTCCATGATGGCGATCTGGAGAAAGGAAGTGAAAATTGAAGCCAAAAGTTTCTGTTTCGAAAAAGGTAGATATGAGGGTAAGGAATGGTTAAAGATCAAAGAAGAAAATAGAGCCACCATTTTTGTGGTCTAGAAAGTGATTATATGGCTGAAGGGTTTATTGGATGGGACGATTCTCTCTGTTAAAAAATTAGGCTAGAAGAGCGAAGTAACAGTAGATGGGAAGAGTTATGAAGTTGAGTTGAGAAGAAATACAAAGGGTTGGTTTGTAGTGATTATGAAAGTTGGTGATGACAATAGAAAACACATGGTGCGTGTGCCAGAGGGTAGAGAGAGTAGGATGGAGAATGTTCACAGAGGCCCTACATGAATTTCTACAAGTGTAGATAGAAGACAAATCTCAAATCTTCGCGGTGGCTTAGAAATTCGTGCTAAGCAGAGCTACAGAGATAACTCGAAGGAAGAAGAACAAAGCTTTAAAGGACCTCAAGCCATAGTTTGCAATGACTCTAGAAGTTGAAGATTGCTCTTAGATGTAGCGGAAGGAGAATGGGAGAAGAACTTGATTCTGACTGTAGCCAAAAGAGTCCAAGATTGGGAGAATGTTGTAGGGGCGGTTGCAAAGAGATTTAATATAAAAGGTACCGCTAAAGTTAGACCTTTTGATGACTCAAAGGCTTTGTTATATGGAGCTGGCGAAGAAGTAGTGATCCCAAGTGCTGAGATGGTGGAAACTTCAGTTGGAAGAGTAAGGGTAGAGAACTGGTTTGCGTCTTGTAACCAGAATAACATCTTAGAATGTTCTCTCGAGGTCCAGCTGGTAGGGCTTCCCTTCAACTATTGGAATGAGGAAACTCTGGTAAAATTGATCCAAGTTTTAGGCGGTTTGCTGACAACCTTTAATCTCCAAGATCTTCATGCAACAAGAGTGAGGGTCGAGGGTCTGAAGCTCGAAGAAGTTCCTCGATGTGTAGATGCTCATTAATGGTTGCTGGCTTAAGGTTTGGGTTTTGTTGGAAGGTGAAACGACTCTATGGATGAAAGGTTCTAAGGGAGATCTTCATGCAACAAGAGTAAGGGTCGAGGGTCTGAAAGCTCGAAGAAGTTTCTAGATGCGTAGAGATGCTCATTAATGGTTGCTGGCTTAAGGTTTGGGTTTTGTTGGAAGGTGAAACGACTCTATGGGTGAAAGGTTCTAAGGAAGATGTTGACATCCTTGAAGGTTGCGTTACATGTGGAAAAAAGAGTTCGTGCCAAAAGGTCTTGAATAATGTCTAGATGTCGAATGAAGATGAAGAGACTCCATGCGGGTTAGTCGGTAAGTCTTTGGATAAGAATGTCAATAACTCAAATATTTTGGAAAGTGGAGATCAAAGTGTTACGCGGAGATCATTAAGGGTGGAGCCACGTCAGCTAACCCTTTGTGTCCACAAGGCCCTTTAAACCAGGGAGGATCCGAACTAGGTCTTTTTTTTTTGAGGGTGAAGCGGAGTTGTTTCTTGGAGAAGATTATAGGCACTTGTCTCGAAAGGAAAGATCTTCGAGGGGATCGCAAAGGCAAAGGGGATTTAAATCCTCTTATTCAACTCAAGGCAAGGTCCCTGGTGATTCGGAGATTGAGGTTGTAGAAGTGTCTCCACAAGGGCCAGAGGGTGACGACAAGTTTGGTGAGGTAAATCAGCCTTTGAATTTTTCAATTAAGAAATCTGGCCTGGAATTTTTGACTGGTATTAAAGATGTGAAGAAAGATTTGCAAATTCGTAGGAAGGAAGTTCTGTCTACACATAGCAAAGAAAATGAGAGGAAGCATCTGAGGCCCAAAAAATCTGACTTGAAAAGAAAGGGAGGGATGAGAAGAATTATCTTGTTTGAGATTAGAAAAAGAGAGGAGAGGTGGGTCTAGGTGATTCCTAGGTTTGACAAATGCGATAAGAAAAGGTTTGTCTTTGACATTGTAGAGACTCTTATCAACAGTCCTCTCTTGTCAGTGTTTGGTGATGCCGGATGCTTCTCTGAGGTCAGGAGGGGTTCCAACGAGAATTGTGTTCCCTATGAGTCTGAGATCTTAAGTTTGATGTCCTCAGAGGATAGGTATGACTTGGAATGTCCAGATTCTTCACATGCAGAAGAGACAACTCCTGTTGGAGAATTTGGAAAGGGGGGGGGGGGGAACTACTAGGAAAGAGATTGCCAGTATCGTTGCTGAGTCAGAAACCGAAGGCAATGATGGAGGAAAGGAAGACTTAGCTGTTGATGATTCTTCCGGTGGACAGGCTGAAAGTCAGGATGAAGATGGCTTATTTTATCTGGAGGTTGAGATTGGAAGGCTAGGTGTAGATCTGGGTCGAAGGAGCAAAATGGAAGAGAAGGAAGATCAGAATGGTGGGATAATTAACAAGAAATCGCGCAATTTGAGAACTCACAATATGGTTCATGTGATAAAGGTTTTTTCTAGACTTAAACTCGGCTTGGCAGGGGCAGGACCTACTAAGAAATATAGATGGGTGTACAGAAGGAAAAGAGTGAGGGTTAATGGGACACCTGGTACTGATCATAGGGGGGCAACAGTGCAAAATCAACCACTGACCCCCCTTTCGTGAAGGAACAACATGCCAATAAGGTTATTAATGCTGAATCGGAATCTGGTGCAATGCAGCTATTACAGGAGAATGAAAGTGCTGATAAAGCTACAGGTAAGGTGACTATCAAAAAATTAGTTGATAGGGAGGTCACAATTGGGAAAAGCTTGGGTTTATGTTTCTAGGGTGGTGAGGATTTTGCTAGGTGGGCTTTTGAAGAATTTGAAAGAAAAAAAGAGGAAGAGAAATTGAAGACCAAAGCACAGTTGAAAGGGAGCAAGGTCTGGGACGATGAGTTCACAAATCAAGAGGATGAGTTTACAGATGAAGACTGATGTTGGCAACTAGATCGGTTCTGCTTTTGTTTAGAGTTGGGTGGTGGTTCTGCTTTTGTTTATGGAGTCTGTTTGGGTTTTATTTTGCTTGTTAGTGCAGTTTTCTTAGGCCTGTTTGGATTTCCCATGGATGTTTTTTGCTCTAGGTGATGCCTTATCACCTTCTGCTGTAATCTTTTTTTCTCTTTAATAAATTTTCTTTTGATTCTTCAAAAAAACTGGCAGAGGTAACCATAAGCTCCAATTAAAGTCAAGGTTGCAAGACAGTTCCATGCAGGTCTCAAGGTACAGGATTGGAAAATCTGGGGTGATTATCGTTTCTACCCACTTTTTTTTGGCAGACTATATGCCTTAACAACTTACAAAAACAAGATTTGTGCACATCACAACCTTGGGATTTTGGTTTGGGTAAATTACAAAGAGAACCCCCTGTACTATGGGGTCAGTGACAATTACCCCCCTCAACTTTCATTTGCAACAAATACCACCTCTATTAGAGTTCTGTCAGTTAATTTCAAAAAAGATTCTCATTCAGTTGTGTAAATTTTTTCAAATCCCCAAATGACCTTTTCTTATTTATTTGAATGATTTATGATTTGATTAGTTTTCTAAATATAATATTGAAATCATCTCGGATGCTCTAATAGGTCCTTGCAGATTTCTTTCTGGATTCAATATTCAGATGAAATAGTAGAGTTTTTTTTTTATGGATATAAATTTAAGGTTTCATTTGGTTTTTCTTGATTTATTGGAGAAAGGAGTGGATAATTTTTATATTTTAAGATGAAGAAAGATGTTCATGTCAGTTAAATGAATTTAGAATTTAAAGAAACTTGTTTTTCTATGTCAGTGAAATGATCCTTGTTATTTTAGCTGGTTTCATTTGGAGAAAATGGGGATATTTTTGGGTCAATTAGGGTTTAAGAGAAAAGAGCAAGAAAAAGAAAATAAGGAAAGTTCAGGTGGGTATTTTGGTAGTTTTAGCACATTCAGTCACCTCACTTAATGGCTAGTGGGGTACTGGGGTATTTGTTGCAAAGTTAAACTTCAGGGGGGACTTTGTCACAAATGAAACTTCAGGGGGTTAATTATCACTGGCCCTATAGTACAGGGGGTCTTTTTTGATATCTTTTGAAGGGGCTACACAACGGGGGGAGGGGGGGGTAGCCCATCCCCCAACCCAGGTGCAGGCAGGATTTGACTCCAAGTCTCCGCTATGGCCAGCAGGAGATCTTACCAACCAACTGGTTGGCACCTTGCAGGGGGTCTTTGTAATTTATCCTTTTGGTTTTGGAGGGGGTCTTAGGGATGTTGATGGTGAAGAGGTCATCCATTTAATTGATCTACTCAAACAAGTCTGCCTTCTCCTTGAGGCCCAAGACAAGAAGGTATGGTCAATTGAGTGATTGACCTTGGGCCATTTTTCTTGCAAATCTTTCTTTAATGCCCTAATTAGTCCATTTATCTCTTTTCTCATGCATGGAGTTTCAGGTGGACTCACTCCACCATTTTTTTTTATAGATGGTAAAAAGTCTTGTATTGCTGCAAAATAGAGCAAGGTGCCCTCAGAAAATTTACAAATTGCTATATATGTATGATATGTAAGTATTGTATGTACAAAAAGCAGATCATATCTCAACAAACAAATAATAGAGATCCAGTCATCCTTAAAATCACCAAGATCTACTCCAAGAAGATGGTGTAATGCTCTATCCCAGTGAATGAGTGTCCATTCAATTTTAGAAATCATCTCCTCCGCGGAACTTTTCCCCTGAAAAACCCTGCTGTTCTGCTCCCTCCAAAGACTCCATCATACAACAAAAGGCAACTGATCCCAAAGGAATTTCCCCTTAACAGAAAATCTCGACACCCTCCAGGAAGATAGTAAACCTGCAATGTTTTGAGGGACTATCAATTGTCTTTGGAAAAGCTTTAGAAAGTAGCTCCAAATTGCATGGGTGAAAGGACAATGGATGAGCAGATGGCTGGCTGACTCAGGTGTCACACCACAAAGGCTGCACAAGGAGTTAGCATCCTTTCCCTTCTTCTAGCAGACCCACAGTATGAATTCTGTCTGCAAGAATTTTTGACAACAAGGCCAAAGACGAAAACACAATCATAGAAAATTGCATGGGTAAAACTACTCATTGAGTGGCGATGGGAAAAGAGCTTGAGGGCCTTCCATGGATGATGTTGTAAGAGGTTGGGCATGAATGGTAAGGTGTGTCCATGAACAAAACCACATCAACACCATTTGGACAGCCTAGGAGATGGCTTGAACCTAAATTGTGATGGGTCTTGCAATCTGGGACATTAAGGAATAGGGAGTGCAGTTAGAGATCATCATGGAGATGTTGTCATGAGTTTCACTGGATTGGAAATTCTTTGAGAGCTGAGATTCTTGTACTTCTTCAAGGCCTAAAACTAGTTGATTCTTTAGGATGGTTGAACCTGATTCTGGAAGGGGATTGCAAGGAAATGCTCAACTGTATGGAGGAGAATGAGGGCCCATGGGTTCTCCAACAGTTGATTAGATAAGCATTATCTTTGGCATCCAAGTTGAACTGCTTGGTCAAATGGATGCCTAGATTAACTAATATCTTAGTTGATGCCCTTGAAAGAAATGGAGTAACCAGGGGCCAACCGGCCAACTTTGTTGGGGAATACCAGAGCCGCGTATTGATCTAAATCCAATGTATTGTATTTTTGAAATAATCGTTGTTAGCAACAGAGAACTGATTGTAATGTCTTTCTCTCTATCCTATCTGGAGATTGAGATGTTTTCTTCTATCTTTTTGATAAGTAATAGAGAAATTTCATTTTATTTCATTAATGAAATTTAAGGTTAACAACAAAAGAAGGAATTAGGTTTCAAATCAATAAAAGATTGTTGAAGTTGGGGGTTGTGTTGCAGGTGTTCCTCTGTATGAACTATGAAGTGAATACACAAATGGAGGTAGGGTCTCAGCTGGAGCCTGATTCTTGACATCTGGTTAGTGATAATGAACTGGGGGGTGCTGTTTGTAGAGATTGGGACAATGCTTGGTTGCTTGGATCAGATTAGGCAGATTCAAATGGAGATCAGTGCAGTCTGATATTGGAGTAGGTGTATGATCATGTGAACTGGAATTTCTTGTATTGTATTTTAAGGAGAATGAACTTTGAGCAGAAGTGGAGAAACTTGATAAAAGTGTGAATGGAAGTAAGTTCCTTTAGACATTTCCAGAGTTCAAGGGGCATCAAGCAGGGTGATCCTTTGTCATCCATGCTGTTCATTTGTCTAGCCGAAGCTCTAAGCAGAATGGTGAAAAGGGCATGCACAGGGGGTTTGTTTGAAGGTTTCAAGGTGGGTGGAGCAGTCTTAGAGGTGCCATGATTGCAGTTTGCAGATGATAGTAATGATACTTCATTTTTACTTTTATTTTTAATTTTTTTTGCGATGCTTCTCTTAAGTAGTTCTGGAACATCAAAGCTGTTTTGAGATGGTATGAAGTGGTTATGGGGTTAAAAATAAACATGAAATGTGAGGTAATGCCAGTAGGGGAAGTGGAAGATTTGGAAGAATGGGCCGATGAGTGGGGGTGAAAGGTTGGCAAATTACCTACTAAATATTAGGGTATGCCTTTGGGGGACAATTGTAAGTCAAATTCCATTTGGTAGGATGGAAGGAAGTGTGTAAAGCAAAGAATGCGGGGTGGAGTGGGGATAAGGAAGTTAAAGGAGATGAGTGTTGTTCTTGTGGGCAAGTGAATGTGGAGGTTCAGTGATTAGCCTGGGTGTTTGTGCAGAGAGGTAGTAGTTGCCAAATATGGCTTTAGTAGTAGTGAGTGGGATGTAGGGGTGGCAAGTTCATCCTATGGGTGTTCACTGTGGAATGGAATTCAGAAAGTTTACTTGCATTTCATTAGGGGAGTAAAATATGAAGTAGGGAATGGTCAGAGAGTTCTTTGATGATCTTTGGAGAAATTTTGGCTGCAAAACCTTCCTTGGTTAATAACAAGCTTGTAGCAGATTGGAAGCTCCCTGAAGAAGACTATCAAACTAAACTTTGATGATAGCAGCCTTGGTAATCTTGGGCCTTCTGGTATTGGAGGAGTCTTTAGGAATGCAGAGGGTCAGATTGTTGCCTTGTTCTCTGGTCCAATTGGAATGGGGAATGTGGTTATTGCAGAGGTTCAAGCAGTTCTACAGGGAGCACAGATTGCTAAGGAGCTGAACTTTGGGAGATTGCTGATTGAAGGTGATTCTAAACTGGTGGTTGGATGGTTGAAGGAGCTGGAGACAGTAGCTTAATCCTTTTGGGGGGGTGATGAGAAGATTCAAATGTCTAACTTCCAACATTTTAGTGAGAATTCAGTGGGAGAGGAGATCAGCTAATGAACTGGCAGACTTTCTGGCAAAGCAAGGGGTGCATAGGGATCACTTATTCTGGGCTCAATTGTAAACTTGTTTTGCCTTTGAGGCTGCAACTCGTGCCTCTATATCGATATTTTATGCTGTATCCTATAATAGTTCTGACTTAGTCTTTAATAAAATACTTTTCATTACTCATTTAAAAAAAAAAGATTTTTACCCAGATCTGTTTGATATTGCTGCAAATAAAGAATTAAAGACGCAATGGTGGCTGATTGTATGGTGGAATAGAATGTTTCTATAATTTGGAATCCCCAGTTTCGAAGGAATCTGAACTGTTTGGAAGTGACACTTAATGTGAATCTGAACTTAAGGGGTAACAGGCAAAGGGAGGAGAGGAAGGTGTGGTTACTTGAAAAGGGGGGGTGGGATTTTACTGTTAAATCTTTTTACAGCAGGTTGACAAAGGAAGAGGTCAGAAATTTTCCAAAGCTTAAGGATGTGGTACAAGAATGTCCCATGGCCCATCCAAAATGTCTTTCTTTGTGTGGACTGCAGCAATAGATAAAATTTTAACAACAGAGAACTTAATCAGAAGAGTCATAGAGGTGGATGATACTGATTGTGTCCTATGCTGCAGGTGCATGGAAACAATAGATCACTTGTTAGTGCATTGCAGTTTTGCCTACAGGGTCTGGGTAAGTATGTTGAATCTGTTTGAGGTGGAGTTGTGTTTTCCAGGTGATGTTAAGAGCCTCCTTGGTGCTTGGTTGAGCAAAGGGGATAAGGTCGCTTGGGGATCATCTTTGTACAGGGATCACCTTTTGTAATTTTATCCTTTTCATTAATGAAATACTTTAGTGTTTTCCTTAAAATGGAGATCAATGGTAATGCAAATAGATTAATGCGACCAAGAGTGGGGGGCTCCTTTTCATATAGTGGGAGTTTGATGCGGAAGCATGTTTAATCATGGATTGGTATCAGTACTGATATTCTTTCTAAGGTTGCTATATCTTGTAACCTCTACTTTTCTTACTTTCTAAATGCAATTATTATTAACTTTCCAAAAAAAAAAGAATGTCTTCGATGAGGTAGGTCATATTCCTTCATCAGGCTGGTTTTTATTGATATCTGTGACGAGTGGAATCCACACTCTTCCTCAGTTCACATTTTTTTTATTCCTGTTCCAATTTTTAATTTAGATATTCATGCATATACTGATATAATGTGTACTTATTTGAGTATTATTTCTATATTTCTTTTCATATATCATTATATTTCTTTTCTACATCAAAAGTTCACTTATGGATTGCAGGCCTTCAGTGTTCAATGCCAAATTATTGATAGATTGTTTGGTTTTTGCTTTTTCGTCATTTTTTTTTCCATTGTGTTGATTGTTTGCTTTTATTGCCTTTGTTTTTGTCATGTCACAGAAGCAAGTTTGGTTCAGATAGCATTCATTTTCAACTAGTACTTTTTGGTTTCTGAGGTGAATTGTGGTTATTATTCATGTAGCAGGTTTTCAGACAGTTGCTATTTTCATGCAGACTGGAGTCCCACAGAAACCAGTGGCCACCTCAGCTGATGCCATATCTGACATTGTAAATGATTCCCCACACAAGGTATGAAACAACATTCTGTAAGTATGCCAATGTTCATAGCATATCTAAACTGTTAAGTAGGCTCAAAACTAAATGCTTTTGTCATCTTTCTTGCTTCTACCTCCCAAAAGAAAGAACCAAAAATAAAGGAGTTTCCCATTATGATATTTTCATAGTTTCTTCTGGTTTGGAATAAAATTTTGAATGAAGCTTCATGACCATAATATTTTTGTACAAGTATTCAACAACGAGCCTCTATAACTTTATAAAATAGACTAACTGTGATAAATTGGTTAGCCTGTTATAGTCAGCATATTGCTTCTTGGAGGCGTCAACTTACTATCTATTATGAAGAGAACTGTTTAAACAGAGGAAGCTGTGTTAAATGAACTTTCTTATGTTCTTATCTTACGTTGATGCTACTATTTATTTATGCATTTTGTATGTGAGTTTTGCAGTGACACATTTAGTGCTTTTCCCTTAAAGATTTTGAAGTTAATGTTAAGTTTATGGGAAAATCTATGCTTCTTGAAAGACATGATACCAGAAGAGCTTTGATTTTTAATAAATACCACCTGATTGGTTACCATTAATATGATACCAGTTGATTGGTTGGAAGTGTTTTTGGTGTCATAGTTGGACCCTAAGTTTATTATACCTAGATAGTAGCGAGTTACTTTTCATGTTGATGGTCAATGGGGAAACCCATTCAGGACAGTGAAGATTTCTGTACAATTGGGAATTTCTCAAACACATAGATACCATTTAAATGAAGCTAAATAATTGTATTTGCAATCCTCTATGCATTAACGGCCATTATTTGGTGCAATGGTTAAATCTTAGGTTGGCATGTATGAGAATGCAGGTTCGAGTCTCGGGGTGGCCACTTTGTGCAAAAAATGCCAAAGGTTAGGACCATATCCAGTTTACCTGTCCCAAAACCCCAGATAACTAAGACCAGCATTGGATAATGACCTTTTTTACGCATTAATTGAGATCCTATGCTTGTTGGCTAAAAAAAAGTGATCCTATGCTTCCATCTTGCCAGGACACAATTCTGATCCTATACATTTTGTCTATGAATCCTATGTTTCCTATCATTGAGTTACATCAATTTGTCTTCTGGATCACCCACCAAATAATATCTTCCACCTTTGGAGGCATGTGAAAGCTCAATTCATCCAAGAGAGGTGGCTTGTGCAGAACAGTTTTGAAAGGGTTTGGAAGAAAAGCAGATATGGAGCTCAAAACCATAGCTGTGTATTGGGATTTGTAGGAGATGCAAACCCATTTCAATGAATAAGAAAACTGTTACAATTAATCAAGGAAGGATGCTGGATAAAATGAACAGGGAAAGGGGAGCTTCAACATCTATGATGTTTCTTATAGAATTTGAAATTCTGTGAGTGCTAGTGTTCCACATCCTGAGAATGGGGAAGTTGAAAAGCATGGGTAGGTGAAATTTCCAAAATTTGATACCATATACATCGCCCATATTGAGTTAGTGGAAGGAACATTGTGGAGATGGGAATAGTGGAGAAACCCTACCCTACTTATTAATCTCCCGCTCCTTTATTTGACATATCTGGGAGTTTTTCTGTGATATTTTCAGCTGTAGTTGGATCCCTCCTCATGAGGTGGCAGACATATTCAGGCCTAACTTCCCAAGGCAACCAAAGAAAGAGGAAGATCGGTGTGGAAAGTTACTAAGGCTGCAACTATTTGGGTGATTTGGGAGGAGATGAACAACAGAATCTTTAATGGCAAAAATAGATCTGTGGAGGAGGTAATAGAGATCATAAAAGTGAAGGTAGCTTTCTGGATTAAAACTTTGGACCCCCAAGGATGCCTATAGGGAAGTAGAAAGGACTGCAAAAGATTTGGGTGCTGAATTCAAATGGGTCAGGAATGCAAATGAGTTAGATGAAATTGTTCTGGGAATCTCGTAACATAGTGTTGTTTTTGGGTCTGATATCATGGTTAGCAAAACAAAGTTGTGCTGTTTTTTCACATATTATTAATATAATCAAAGCTTTACTGATAAAAAAAAAAACATTGTGAAGATGGGAATCCCTGCATTAGGGGATCTTGGAATTAGGCCTAGCAGCTACCTTTGGATTCAAACTGTTTAATAACCTGCATGTTTACTACAACTCACTAATGGTCCAAGACTATATTCAGAGGGGGTTTTAGAGCCATCTTTTAAGATTCTAAGATTGCTGATGCCTAGACTTGGCACCACCTTTTAGATTTTCCATGCTCTGAAGTTATTCTTTTTCCTCCATCTTATATTAATAGTGGCCATAAATTTGTACTTTTCTCCAAAAATCAACACTTCATCCTTTATTTGTTAGAGAGGGGAAACATTTGTCTCACCTCATAAAGATTACACATCCC